>NW_028250285.1:717890-1435780 GCF_964263255.1 Lissotriton vulgaris | reverse complement strand
ATCCAGCGAACACCAAGGTCCTGAAATTATTGAGGCTTTTGCACGGGTATGTGTAGCTTTTAAAAAGGAGATTTCCAAACCAGTTATACGTCCTAAACAAGATCCTAGGTGGTTTGATAGCTCTTGCTCTAAAGCAAACTGGGAATTACGAGCAGCACTCTCAGCAGAACCACAGGATCAGCCCCTGGTAAGACTACTGAGGATACGCTATAAGCGTGCCACAAAAACTCGGGCTGAAGAGCTATTGAAGGTCCAGTGGGAATCCCTTGCCCGCACAGCCCCACTGAAAGATGTTGCCGGGTTTTGGGGTGAGGTTAAATCTTTGAGGTCCATAGGATTAAATATCACCCCCATTAATTATAACATAACAGGCAAAATGTGGGGAGATCATTTCACAAACATCTATGCTGCGCCTTGCGCATCAGCTAACATCATCTACCCAGTCATGGCACCTAACATTACGATAACGGAGGTAGAAAATGCCATAAATCAAAGCGCAGGCAACAAAGCACCCGGTCCTGACGGACTATCCATCGATCAAATTAAATCAGAGCCAGAATTTTGGTCACCTCTACTGTGCAACGTTTTTAATAACCTGTCCCAAACCCCTGCCCCGGAAACCTGGTCCAATAGCATCATCGTCCCCACCTTTAAGAATGGTGACAGACTCAATCCTAGCTGCTATCGTCCAATATCTTTAATCAACAACACCTTAAAGATTCTAGGAAGAGTCATTTTTAACAAGATTAGGGCTTGGGGGCAGGACAATAAGATTTTACATTCATGTCAGTTTGGTTTTAGAAGCAATGTGGGGACTGTGGAGCAATGTTTGAATTTAAACCTAATAATGGGCAAATACACTATAGCCAAAAAGGTTCCATTGTATTTGGGTTTTATGGATTTAAGTTCTGCTTTTGATTTTGTTAACCGTTCTGGACTATGGGTAATTCTTTTAAATTATGGATTGGATAAAGCACTTGTATATTTCCTGGCCCATTTGCACAGTGACTTGAAAGCCGGCGTTAGGACAAACAATGAAGGGGAGGTTTCAGGGGACATTTTAATAGGCAGGGGGGTTAGGCAAGGTTGTGTCCTGGCCCCCCTGCTTTTTATCTTGTATATAAATGAATTAAGTAACTCATTGTCCAAATTAACAAGTGATGTCCCCAGCATCAATGGTACACTACTTCCCATCCTTTTATACGCGGATGACGCGGTCCTTATGGGCCGCACACCCAATGCACTGCGCACTTTAATAACGGTCTTTGCCTCGTATATGGCGGATCTTGGCCTGTGCACCAATTTTAATAAATCATACATAATGTCGTGTGGGCCCAAGAAACATAGCATCCATTACATTGTGTCAGAGAGCGATACCCTAAAAAGCACTAGCACTTTCCCCTACCTAGGCCTGATGTTCTCAAATACGGGATCTTGGCAGCCCCATGTGGTGCATGGGAGGAATAAACTGGGTAAGGCAATAAATTCTATAATCAGCCTTCGACAGCCTAAACGTGCTGAGGTAGTAATTCCGCTACTACAAATCTATAGAACTCAATGCCTACCTACGGCAACCTATAGCGCAGAGGTGTGGGGGTACTCAAATAGCGCCAATATTCCGATTGAAGAGAATAGATTTTGTAGAAAGACGTTGGGGGCGTGTATCTCAGCACCCACTTACGTTTCTCAGGGGAGCTGAATCTTTTTTATGTGGAGGTATCAGGTCAAGACCGGGATTATTTTGGTTAAAAATATGGCGGAACCCGGCCGCTCATTTGACCCAAGAAATAATCACTGATTGTTTAAGGTGCGACAGGGCAAACCACATACCTTGGCTAGGGGCAGTAAAAAGAAGCCTGGCAAGTGTGGATATGGAGTATTTATTTTCCCCCGCCATAGCTACTGATCAATCACAACATAAGCTAGTAAGAGGGGCCTTGTATAATTTATATCAGAAAGAAAGAGAAAGGTCTGAGCATCAAAAACCGGCCATTATAAGATATATCCCCCTTTTGGCACAGTGTGGCAGGCATAACAACATGCCGCAGGAATACCTCAGAAAAAACCTGGGGAGGTGGAACAGAAGTTCGCTCTTTCGTCTTAGGGATCGGAGTATTAAATATTCCTTATCATTCCCATTGGGCTTTAATAAAAATCTGGGAAATTTGCAATGCCCCTGTAATCTAGGGTGTAAACAAACTTTGTTACACTTTTTGTTCTTTTGCGGTTTGTATGCTAGATACACAAAACGTTATCTAATTCCCTACTTTAAAGAGCATGCTGTGGTGGACTTTAATCTAGCATTTAATGAATTATTGTTGTTGAACTGTGATGAAATCATTTTTAGAGTAAGTTGCTTTCTCCAATCTGCGATACGTTCTCGAGCAACTATGGATATGCCCTGATAAATTGAATCATTTGCACATTACTGCGGTTTTAAATAAGAGCTTGTACGTTTATTCATTGCATATTTACACTATGCAGCAGCCCCCACTGTTGATTTGATGATACGTATCATAAAATGTTTCTGTTATATAAAGTTTGCACTAAAGTTAATTAGTTTACACTGTGCTTACATCTAATGAACGCCAGCCTAGATTATAAAGTATGATGTATTTTTATACATGTTTTTATTGGATTGCTCCCATCTAATATAGACTGTTAGGCTACCATTGCACTGATCGGCTGTGTTTTTAAATTTCTCTGAAAATGTTTTAAACTGTTTATAATGAAATTGTCGTGATGAACATGTACTTTTATGGATGTTTTTTATATCCGAATAAAGATCCCTTTGACTTTGACTTTTGACTTTGATTTCTAGTTTAACCAGTGTGTGATGTCAACACACAGCAGTAGTGTAGCACCCTTGGTTTAAGACTATCAATTAAGAGAAGCATAGATTCCTAGAGTGCGCCTCCGTCCCCCTAGATAGTACCCTCTCCTCGGGACCACCTCACGCCGCCTCGCTTTGCTGGGTATCTCGGCTGCTTCACTCAGGGGAACTCTGCCACCATTGACAGCAGTGCTTGACCTCACTGCGACTGGGCCGCTCTTTACCATGCAGCCCATACTGCACCAACACGAATACCCGGCAGCACAGCTCCACAGCACTCGAGCAGCAGGGTTTGTCCTCCTCATCACCTGTGTAGAGGGCGCTACCCTCCCACGTGCAGAGCAATTTCAAGGCCCAATATACAGCTTGCAGGGAAACTATACTAGTCACCACTATGCTGTGATGTGCTCTGACCAAGAGCGATCGGCGCACCTTTATTTATTCCCTCGAGTCCATGCCCGGCCCCACGGGTGCATGCTGACACAATTTATAGTTGTGTCCGGGTGGAACACTACAACTGGTATGAGTGATGCTATAAAACAAAGTAAATGCTTCTGAGAGAGCGTGGTTATGGAGACTTAAGGGGCACTGATAAAGGGTGGTGGCGAGGGACTCCGTGGAGAAGGAGGTCTGCTGGTGGGCAGCCCCTCTATGGAAAGGGGCCATGAGTTTAATTTTCCTCTACTGAAATGAAGGATACGACCAAGGAGGGGCCTGTGACAGGAGATGAACTGTCCATAAAGAAATGACTGGAACGAGGAAGACTGGGAGGTAGTGCAGGTACTGTTTCAGCAATACTGGAGTTAGCTAATGCATTTTGTTTGTTCCAAATATGTTATTAAATGTTAAAAGAATAAAGGATGTTATGTGAGAATGAATAAGCCAGCTTGTGTGTAATGGAGTCCAGTGGTGAGATAAGAAGCCTTATAGGATACAGAAGTCCCCTAAAAACATGTGTGCTGCATAAAATCTTTGCGCGTACAGAACATCATTCTAGGTCCAGATGACGTAAATACTGCACCAATGGAAAGTGTGCGGGTCCTCCAGTCAGTGCAAATGTAGCTTCCCAGTGATTGGCTGATGCTCGGTATTTCCAAATTGCTCAGCACCCATTCCGTGGTGCCCTAACTGGCCGTAGTCCGCCAATGCTCGATGGATAAAAACCGCCTTTATGTTAGCGGTACTACAATTGTTCTTGTTTTCAACCCGACCCCCCCCCCCCCCCAAAAAAAAAAACACCACCACACAGAAGCGCAATACATTTCCAGTAAGAACTTAGGTGTGATGCGTAGTCATTGCAGTGCTGGACTCCTATTCGTTGTACAAGTAAGTGAGGAGACAATAGCAAGAAATGGCCTTGCAAAACACAGGATATGCTTGTTCTGCTCTGACGTCACTGTCCTGTCCAGAACAAGGGCACTAGGACCCTGGGACAGCGCAGGGGCGAGGGGACACCGGACACCACATCCGGGCAAGGGGCGGGGAGAGGAAACATTCTGAAGCTGGACCTCGAGGAAGGAGGTTGTGATACAGGCATGATGTAAGCCAATCAATAAAGAGAATACCTGTAATATCCACATTGTGTCCCGTGTGAGTTCCTGGGCGGTAGGACACGACATCTGGCGACGAAGGTGGGATGGACTGCATGCTGTGCCCATCGGAACATCTCGATTGAAACCAGGAGCGCACCCTGGATTGCGTTGTGGTCAAAAGGAAGAGGGAAGAGTGAAGCGCCATCCAGAAGAAAGCAGCGACGTGGGAGCCCACCCCGACCGCCGCGAACGAAGAAGAAACGAATCCGGTAAGCGCCAGCCAAAGAGCGCGAGTTTCAAGGAATAAAAGAAAAGCCAACGCGAGCTCTCGCGAGAGTCTCGGCGGCCACATTGGGGCCAGGCGCGAGGGCCAATAGGGACGAAGAACAAACGTGGCGGCCATTTTGAGGTCAGGCTGCATCGCGATTGGCTGCGAAGTCTCGCGAGAAGACGGCGGCCATCTTAGAATCAGGCTGTACAAGCCAATAGGAACAGAGAACCAGCGCGGCGGCCATCTTAAAGTCAGGCAAAGGGCGAAAAACATCAGAAAGTGCCGATCAAAGAGGAGAAAAGGCACAAAGAAGGACAAATAACGACAACAAGTGGGCATAAATACATAAATACATGTACATAAGAGAAACACCAGAAGAAAAGGGGCAAAAAAAAGGACAAAAGAAAGAAAAGAAAGGAAATTAAGAAAAAGGCACAAACAAGCATATGCAAAGGCAAAGAGAGGCAAATTAAGAAAATAAGGGTCGAACAAGCAGCAATAGAGCAAAGAACAGAAAAGAAGGTGACAGCACAACGAACAGGTGCAAATAAAGAAGATACAAGGGAACAAAGACAAAGAAGAAAATAAAGAAAGAACAAAGGGTGACAAGGATGAATAAGAGAATAGAACTAAGGGAATGGAGCGCTAATAAAGAACAAGCAAAGACAAAAACAGTAAATAAGAGAAAAAGACAACAAATAAAAAGAAAGAAATGAAAATAAAGACACATAAGAGAAAATAAAGAAGAGTGCCGAGTTGAGCACCAGGAAAAGAAACAAGCACAGGAGATAAAGAAAAGAGGACAAAAGAAAGAAGATAACAGAAGAAATAACAAAAGAGTGCCAGGAAGAGCACAGAGCACAGAGAATAGAAGAGTGCCGGAAGAGCACGGAGAATAGAAGAGTAGAAAAGAGGACAAAAGAAAAAGATAACAGAAGAAATAACAAAAGAGTGCCAGGAAGAGCACAGAGAATAGAAGAGTGCCGGAAGAGCACGGAGAATAGAAGAGTGCCAAGAAGAACACAGAAAACAGAAGAGTGTCAGAAAGAGCACCTAGAAAAGAGAAATAAAGAAAAGGAGAAGACAAAGAAATAAAACAAAGAGACAAAGAAATAATACAAGTGCACACCAGAAAAAAAAGGAGAATATAAGGAAAAAGGACTAAGAAACCCCCAGAAGAGGCAAATAAAGTAAAACAAAGGAAGAAAAAGGGACAAAAGATCACAAAGAGAATATAAGAAAAAAGGACTAAGAAAGCCCAGAAGAGGCGAAATAAAGTAAAACAAAGGAAGAAAATAAGTGCCAAAAAGAGCAAAAGGACAAAATAAATGACAGAAAGCACGAAGAGTCAGTGAACAAGTGCTAGAAATAGAAAAGAAGAACAGGTGGAGCCCCACAAAGCGAGGCTTGTGCTCGACAGCGGCGCCACGAACATCTCAAGAGAATATCAGAAACAAATAAGAGGACTAGGAAAGCTGAAAGGGAGAAAATCACTAATGAGTCAAGAAATCATCGAGCCGGCAGACGGACCGACAGCCTGGGTAACACCAATGGTAGATCACCTGGAGTACAAAGCAGAAAAAGAATCACCAAGATCACCAGTAGTGACGGACCACCAATCGCTAAGAAAGATTTATGGCAACCGAAAAGCAAATATACCACCAAGGACAGAAAGGTGGGGAAGAAGGTTGATGGACTACAAAGTGAAAATAATTAACAAGCATGAAAGAGAACAAAATCTAGCAGACTACATGTCCAGACATCCACGGCCATACAAAAAAAGATGCAAGAATAAGGGCAGAAGATCACCTAAACTACACCCTAGAGAACAACGCACCGATATCAGCAACAACGTCAGAGCTACAACAAGAGACAAAGAAAGACACCACCATGGAAGAGGCATGGAAAATAACACCCGACAGCTGAACAAGACGAGACGGCCACCAGTGGAAGACAAAATAAGTGCAGACCGAAGAGACTGACCAATAAAAGAAAGGAAAAATCGCGATGGTCAAAGAAGGACAAGCGAGGAAATGTGGCAACGAGATCCCGGAGGCAAATTGAAGATGACAAAAGCAAAAGAACCGATGGCAAAGGCGGCAGCTTGGCCAGTGTCACGTCACAGGGCACCTGTCATATGTCAGCAAGGCAGAAGCAAGAGAAGCGGAAAGGTCGAAGCAAGAACTGTAGAAAGACACACAAAAGGAAGAAGCTGAAGCGGACATCAGAAAACAGCGATCAAGAAGGAAACAAATGGAACAAAAGAGACTAATTGAGGAGGCGTAAAAGAACAGGCCTATGGGCCATCGAGCAACATATCTCTCTCTCTCTCTCTCTTTTTCTCTCTCTCTCTCTCACTATCTCTCTATTTCCTCTTTCAAAAAGAAAACTGTTTGTTTTGCAACAAGGGGGGAGATGTCCTGTCCAGGACAAGGGCACTAGGACCCTGGGACAGCGCAGGGGCGAGGGGACACCGGACACCACATCCGGGCAAGGGGCGGGGAGAGGAAACATTCTGAAGCTGGACCTCGAGGAAGGAGGTCGTGATACAGGCATGATGTAAGCCAATCAATAAAGAGAATACCTGTAATATCCACATCGTGTCCCGTGTGAGTTCCTGGGCGGTAGGACACGACAGTCACTATGTGCGGTGGTGTTTCACAGCCGGATAACTTGGTACTTAAGGCTGCTAGTGAGCCTGTGGAGGTGACGAGTTGAACGTCTCCAACTTGAGGTTATAAATAACCCAATTTCTAACTTCAGACAATGTGCTGTAGTTGGTAAGCTGCCTGCTCCAAGTCGTGCGCGAGCATGCTTCAGTGCTGGCCTCGGCATTGTGCCCTTCCTATCGGCGGCTGCTTGGATAGCGCGGCTCGCTCTGAGGGAAGAGACAGGAGGCATTCACACAGGTAGGGCATCAGCGAGCAGGCAGGGAGAACGGAGGCAGGGCTGGAGGTGAGCGGCTGAAGTAGGAGGTAGTAAGAGAAAAAAAACCAGGAACAAGCTCACGCAGCAGCAGGGGGAGGAGGGAGGGGCTGCACTTGCGGGAGTGATAATTGCTGCCATATGCAAGTAGATCGCCTCACGTGCACGCGTTGCCATTGATGGCAATGGAACGCGTGCACGTTTTTGGCTGAATAGTCAAAGCGATCAGAAAAGGTCTTTTTGCCTAAGCAGCGCATGTGGCATAGCTCACTGTTCTGCCTCCCGTGGAGGCCCCTGAGTTTGCCGCCTGGCAACCGCAGGTAAGAGCAGGGGAGGCTTCCGCCTCCAAAACTCGTGCCACCCAGGACGGACCTCCTGCCCTCACCTTTCTGTGCCACTGGACAAAGCCAAAAACTGCATGAAATGTAGCGGTTGGAGTGAGACAATATGGGACACAAGTTAGAATAGAGGAAAGGGTATAGAAGAGTGAAAGAGAGGTAGAGGGTGAGAGAGAAAAAAAGATAGAGGCCTGTATAGAAAAAAAGATAGAGGCTTGTATAGAGTCATCCAAGATGTAGGTCTAAGTGGGGGGTATTCATTTTTACTGGCTACTCCCTTGGGCGCACTGGCATGTAATAGGGCTTTAAGTGGGGAAAAAAACTGGGGGGCTCTCAAATGGGCGTGGCTAATGTGATTAGGGGCATGGCTTAAAACACGTAAGCTAAAAATCAGTACTTATCACAGTGCTCCCCGACTTGTATTTTGCTGTTTCTGTCATTGCATCCAGATATATGATACAACAAGTAACATCATGCCTACAAAAATTCAGGAGTATTGCCTTTGTCAATGGTTGATTTCCCTCCCCTACAACGCTCACCTGGTATGACGTCATGCCGTAACATCTCCACTCCTGAGAAGTGAGCAGCGCACATGATGTGCCTGCTGTCACTGGAGTACCAAAAAAGACGGACCGCCTGTGCCAGGGCACAAAACAGAGCCCGATAGAGACCCGTTTCGAGCCCCCCTTTAAAAAACTGCTGGTGCTCAGACCTGGTGAGACCCGGCCCACTTAAAGCCTTCAGAGCACCGGTCACGGGCATCTGAGCAGAGCTGGGCACCAGCACTCGTTCGAAATTAAGCACTGCTAATACTCAAAATAAATATATTTTACCCTGAAGTGTTGACGGAACACTCAGTGGTCACTCTGTCAGCTTTTAGATTCTTTTTTACCCTTCGAGTTGAAATGTATTACTTTCTCCGTCTTCTGCTTCTGTCGTTCTATCTCTGTTTCCTCATATTTTGTCTCCCTCCATCTCCTGCCTGCCCCTCTTCACCCCCTCTTTCTCCTCTCAGCTCCTTTTCTCCTTCCAGCATTGTCCATCGTGAATATTTTCCACCCACTTCCTCACATGCTTCCCAAGCCAGACTAAACATGTCAGATTTTTTTTACTTATTTGTGCTTCAGGTATGCTTTCGGCCAGGCAGGCCCAGCGGTAGACAGAGGGGCTGCTTGTGGCTGCAAGAACACAGGATCCAGTGCCTTCCTTGTAGCCTACTATCTACACTGCTTCTTAAAAAGTTCACTATACAAGCGCCCAACAGGTAGTGGACAGACCGCTAAGAAAGCTTCTTTGCCAAGGGCGCCTAGTAAGACAGGGTTCAAGTCTCGGTGTCGGCTCAACATTTGCGATTCGAGGCAAATTGCTTAATTTCACTGAGCCTAAAAAAAGAAAAAAACATTAGCAAAGCCAATAGGTTGTGTATTGTAGACGTAATGGGGCTCCAATGTTTTTTCTTGGTGCTGTACAGCATCAAAGCAGATGCTGAATAGCAGAGTTCGTCAAACTTTTGAAGGTTGAGCCCCCCCCAGGGTGGGTAGTGTGTTTGTGTGGCTGCAGGTTGAGGTATAGGAAAAACCGCTCAAGTGCATTGTGAGAGCAGAGTGATCACTGAGTGCAGGGTGTGAGTGCATGGGGGTCAGTATGAGGGAATTGTGATCACTGTGAGTGCAGGGTGAGCATGAATGTAAAGGGTGAGAATTTGGAGCAAGTTGTCTGAATGCAGGGTGCATTCCCAGACATTTGCAGTAACTCAGCATGCTATTGACGGCAGCACAGGGTTTCAGATATGTTAAACTATTGTTATTGCAATTATGGCATTAACCAGGGATCGAGGCTGGAGGAAATAAATACTTGGCTGATCTTGCAACAAACTTCCAGTCTTATGATTAGGGTTGCCAGCTGATTATTTTGATGTCCCAGATGGTACCAAAATAAGCAGTCACCTAAAGCTCTATTTAAAGCACTTATTTGTGCATACTCTGAACAGCAAATATAAATAGAAAGCACTTTAAGTTGTGTTTTAGGGCTGCCTGAATGATATGACTTATAATAAAAGGGAATAAAGACAGAAGAGTCACATCATGAATGAATACATACTTCTTTATAACTCATATTTAGTGGCAAGAGAAGCAATTTTCAGGTTGTTTAAACACCTGACTGGGATTTGTCTTTTGGCAATTTAAAACCCTTTAGCCCTGTGATCATTGCACTCCTGCCAGTGTAATTTAAAAAGAAACATTGACGGGGTTAAATTCCGAGAGCTGAAATGCCTTCTCTGTTAAAACTGAAAGCAAGTAACTGACATTCATTTCAACTGCAGTGTGAGGCAAGGAGTCTCCTCTGCTCTGAAATCTCTTTCACTTTTAGCAAAGGGGGCTCCTTGCCTCCCACTGCAGCTAAAGATGTCTGCTGTAAGAATTAACCAGGATAGCTCCCCCCAACCCCGTGTGTGGCAGCCTGGCTGAGACAGCTTCCCAGTGCACACAGATGGTTTTCACTCTTTCTTAGGGCCCCTGCAGCACCACTCTGAAGAATCAGAGGACAAAGGTGAGATTTTAGGGAGGAGTGCGCGCCCCCCCTGAGACGGTGTCGCGCCCCACAGATTGAAGAACTCTGCAGTGTATAGCATAAAGAAAAGATACAAAAAAATTAAAAGTATGACTGCTCAGTTGAAGAGCGTTATCCTTTTGTACGCCCCTAAATGCTTTAAGTCTGCATGCATGCCAATCAACATGATGCAGGCCTGCGGCCATGTGATCACGTATTTTTTTATTTGGTAATCAGGTGCGGTAGCAGGTCTCAGACAGCACCAACATGGTCGGGGTGAGGAGGGGCAACAACAATGGAAACACAGGGCACGAACAAGAGCAACATGTGGAGTGGGAAGAGGCACATGAGGCCGTGCTAGGGAGGTGAAAATTAGCACAGATTAGGGCCACAAATTCATTGGTGAGAGAGTGCTGTGGGGGTCACTAAAGCTGACGAGCAAGCATTGGGGAAGGACACAGTGAAGAGCGAGCAACACTGACAGTGGAGGAAAGTACATTAGAAAGCCTGAATACACATGCAGTCTTGAACAAAAAGAAAAAGTAACCTAGAAAACGCAAGCAGTGGAAGGACACAAGTACTTGGACCATGCTCCGGGGGAGGGCCAAACACAAGAGGAAGTGAAACTGGCACGCGATGACCAAAGAGGCTCAAACAAATGAGAGCAATCAATTGGAAGGGCTGGGCGGGATGTAAGCCCACGGTAAGCTAGCAAAATGTCTTGCAAGTGGCAGTGATGCACTATCTCAAGCAAAACCTAATGTTGTATTTCTATCTAGGACGCTAATTCGATATTCCCGATTCATGCCCTTATGCGGTTATAATTAATAATATCTTTATAAAGGCATAAGAATCATATCCATTTTCAGTAGTAGCCCATGCAGTCCAAAGCACAGCACGGCTACTCCCATCGACTCATAGAAAGCACAACGCGTTCTTTAAACAAACCAAGCCTCCAGCAGCCCGGGAAATTCCCCCCCTGCTTTTGTTTTGATTTGAACAAGAACTCCTGGAGTCCAGAAAGAACTGTTAGTTCTTAGTGACGTCTTATGTCCAACCTTACGTCAAAACCGGCACCTTTCAGGTATAAAATACCAACAGTTGCCTTAAGCAAACACAAGGTGGTTTGGAGCAGAGCGGCTATCTACTTGCCCAAGAGCCCAGCTGATGCGAGAGCCCACGGAAGCTACCCCTCCTCTTTGACGTGCTGGAGAAGCTACTTTTTCTCACGCCGAGAAAATCTAGCTCCGGTGTTCCCGAGTCACCCTTGCGGGTTGCTGGGAGATCGAGTCCTGAAGAAAAGAGATACCAGAGCTCCCAAATTCTATTACCAAGGTACGGAGCTGACTAAACCCTTAAAGAGAATTCTTGATTCAGATCCTTGGCAAAAAACAATCTTGTATTGTATTGTATGTGGATTTGTAGAGCGCGATTGCTGCCCGGGGGCGTCCAAGCGCTAAGAACCAACAGAGAGAGGGATGGTGCCGGGGGCCTTTACTGAGGGGAGTTGAAGAGGAATGTTTTAAGCTGTTTCCGGAATGAGGAGAGGTTGGGGTTGGCTCTCAGATGAAGGGGCAGGGTGTTCCATGTCTTGGAGGCATTGTGAGAGAAGGTCCTACCGCCAGTTCTGGACTTCTTTATTCTGGGTGTTATGGCCATGAAGGCCTGGTTTGATCGAAGATTCCTGGTAACTTGGTAGTGAGAGACTAGGTTACGGGTGATGAGGGGGCCCGTTTTCCAGAAGGCCTGGTGCGCGATACACAGGGCTTTGAATTAGATTCTTTGGCGAACTGGTAACCAGTGTAATTTGATCAGCCCGGCTTTGGCAGATTGACGACGAGGGAGCTGAAGTAGTGTGCGGGCTGCGCAATTCTGCACAGTTTGTAGTCTCTGCAGTGTATATTCTGGGGCAGCAAGGTAGAGGGCGTTGTTAAAGTCCAGGCGGGACTGGATCAGGCCCTGGATGGCTACCTGTTTGGCTTCCATGGGTAGAAGATGGAGAACCTTCCTTAACATCCTAAGAAGGCCAAAACAGGTAGCTGAGAGTTTGGTGGCTTGGGTGCCAAAAGACAGGGATCTGTCCAGCCATACCCCAAGGCTCTTGATGTTGTCCTTGGGGGGCGGGGGGGTGCCTAAGCAGGGTGGCCATAGAGCATTGAAAGAACTAGGGTCGGCAGGGCCCAGTAGCATTAGCTCTGTTTTATCCCCATTCATTTTGAGTGATGAGGAGGACATCCAGCTCTTTACCTCCTCTAGACATTTTCTGAGCCCTCCTCTCTTTGGCATGTTAGCTTCCTGCGCCAATGAGACCACCAGCTGAGTGTCGTCAGCGTAGGAAATGATCTTAACTCCAAAATGACGGACAACCTCGGCCAGTGGCCTCATATAAATGTTGAAGAGCGCCGGGCTTAATGAGGAGCCTTGTGGTACTCCGCATCTTAATGGTCTGCTGGTAGATGATGATTCACCGTCGAATACCCGGAAGGATCTGTCCTTCAAGAAGGACTTGAACCAAAGCCATGCTTTGTCTTTTATGCCGATGTTAGACTTACGGTCCAGCAGTATGTTATGGCTGACTGTGTCGAGGGCCGCGCTTAGGTCAAGGAGGATCACTGCCACTGATCCTCCTTGGTTCAGGATGGTTCTGGATTCCTCGGTGACCATGAGGAGCGCGGTTTCGGTGCCATGTTTTGGTCTGAAGCCTGTTTGAGTGGGGTCCAATAAATGATGGTTTTCTAGGTAGGCGACCAGTTGGCCGTTGATATGTCTCTCTAGGATTTTGCTCAGCCAGGGCAGTAGAGAGATTGGCCGATAATTGCTGAAGTCTGAGGGGTCCAGGCTAGGTTTCTTTAATAAGGCTCGAACTATGGCTCGTTTCCATTCCGGCGGGACTAAGCCGGTAGTGATGGAAGAGTTTAGGAGGTCCATTATGATGGGCAGGGTGACTTGGGAAGCTGACATAACAATGTCTGGCGGGGCTGGGTCGTCAGGGGATCCTGATTTGACTTTCCGAGCCACGGATTCCAGAGTCGTAAGTTTGAGGGGGGGGGAAGTGGTCCAGTGTGTGAAGAGGCTGAGAAAAAGGGGGTGTCAGGGTAGAATTGATCTGAGTTGGGGGGGTGGTGGGCACGGAAGGGAAGGATTCATAGATGTTAGTGATTTCTTGGAGGAAGAAGTCTGCCATCTTATTGCAGTGTTCTGTGGATTTGGTCTCAAGCAGGCTAGGTGGCAGTTTAGTGAGATTTTTCACAATTTGGAAAATTTCTCTAGGTTTTGATTTGGCTGAGATGATTTTTTTAGAAAAGTATGCTGCTTGGCTGGCTACGATTTGTTCTTTGTACTCTTTAAGTAGCTTTCTATATTGAGTTTTATTTTCTGGTGAGGAATCCAGACGCCATTTCCTTTCAGCTTGCCTACACTGGCGTTTCTTTGCCCTAAGGGATTCTAAATACCAGGGAGCGGATTTGTGGGGACGTTTAGTTGTGGTTTTTCTTTTGGGTAGGGAGTGGTCAAGTGATTGGGTGATCCATTCTTCGTATGTCTGGTTTGCGAGGCATGGATCCTCGTTATGAGGAGGTGGGTTGCTGGCCAATTTGGTGGTCCATTTTTCAGTTGAAAGGCGAGACCAAGGTCTGGCTATTCTTACTGTGGGTCTGACGGCTAAGGGCCTAGGTGTGGACCATGAGAAGGGGACCAATAGGTGGTCAGTCCATGGGAGGGGGATGGGTAAACCAGTTTTCAGGTTAACCAACTTAACTTAAACTGCTACTTACTTACTCCTTCCCAAGTATTAGGCTTAGGTCAGGTACATCGGGGTAGGCGTAGTTAGAAGCACCAGTTGAGTACTGTTAGACCTGACATCATTGGCTTGAGTCTCTCCTCCATTTTTCTGTTTGCCTCTACTGTTTTACGATGTTTTGCTGGTATATGCTTTGGGCGCCGTGTCACTGCTGATCAGTGCCATAGCGCAAGTGCTCCCTCTGTTAAAATGATGTATCTATTGTATCCATGTTTGGCTCATTTGGTTTACTGTCAGTCCCTAGTCTAGTGCACCAGGAGTGCCGGGGCTTGTAAATACAAATGCCGCTCGTGGGCTTGCAGCACGCGTTGTGCCACCCACAGGAGCGGCCTTGTAAAAGAATGTCTACGGGTCGGTCATTGCGAGACCCACGTGCAGTCTTGCACTGTCACGTCGGCTGCACAGGTATACCTACTTGCCAGCCCCTCCAACCTTCCCTTAACTTCATGTTAGTCACCCCTATGGTAGGCCCATGGGCAGGGTGCATTGTAAGTGTAAGGTAGGACAAGCCTGACCAAGTTGGCATGTCCTGATAGTGAAGTGCCGCCATCTTAGTGCTTCACTATTGCGAGGTAGCCTGCTCTCCGTTGGATAGAATGGGCCGCCGGGATTATTAATGTTATGATCCTAGCTGGCTCGGAGAGTACGGTGCAATGTCGCGTTTGGTATCCCTGAGCTCGGGGTTTAATTACGCATCCGTTGGTGTGGATGGTTTTTGGACTCCGGGTTCGAAAGTAGTAATTTTAGAAAGTGTTGACTTTCTTGTCTAACCATATCTGGTCTCTGCTGGTCTTGCGTGTGTGTGACAGGAGCTGGGTGGCTCCAAGAGGTCTGGATGAGTCAGTGTGGGATGAGTGGGACATTTACGTTGAGAGTAGGGGGAGAGTAGTTGTTGATAGCCTGCCTTGCCTGATACAATGCTGGCTCCACCTCCTGCCAAGCGACTGATGGCTCTGTGCCTGCCATGGACGATCCTAGCCCCACCTCCTGCCAGGAGGGCTATAGCTCTGCTCCTGCCAGTATCAATGCTGGCTCCACCTCCTGCGGGGCGTCTGAGGACCCGGCCCGGCTCAATGAATAGGCCAGGTGTGACTGCCTGGCTCCACCCACCGCAGACCCAGGATGTTGGGAAACCCCCGGCATAGACAAAGGGATCAAAGACGAAAAGGGGTATAAGAGAAGGACCCCTGAACTAGGAAATCAGATCACTTCTGACAAGGAACCCTGTAACCAAGGACAAGAAGCCTGCTGATCTAAAGGACTGCCTACCCCTTCTGCCGGTGTGCTGTTGTTGGGGGAATCCTGCAGTGCTTCTTTATTTTTGCCAAGGAACCAGGAGAGAGGAACTGTGTGTCTACTCTCACGCTTGCTAAGAAAATATCCAAGGACTGGAAGAGTGCCAGTCTCCTGCCGAAGTCACAGGGCTAAAGGACTTCACCTGCTAAAAAGTGCTATCCGCTGGAAGTGTGAATCCAGCACCTCGGAAAGAACCAGCAATCACGACGATCGGACGCTGGGCCCGACCGACGCCAGCAGCAACGCCAGTGAGTAGGAGTACGGCTCTAACTCCAAAGGACCTCGTGTCTGCCCCGCTGCTGATCGCATCAACTGTGTGCCCTTCGACGCCGTGAGCGCTGCTCACTCTGTGCAACTGCATCATCGACAACGCCTGCTGTGGCCTGATCGACACCGAAGACGCGACGCCGGATTGCTCGACGCCGCTGAACATCGTGTGCTTCATTTTCCTAAGGTACTGTGTTGTTGGGGGTCCGTGTGACTCCAGGCCCGGCGCAGCGCTCCTCGCGGTCGACGCCGAACCTGTGGATTATCTTTGCCCCAGCGTTGTGTAGCTCCCGTGTGAGTTACCCTGTTGCTAAGAACTGTGTTTCCAAGAAGAAGATTTGCTTGATATAAAAGACTCTTGTGCTAAAGAAGAAACTACCTTTGAACTTTCCTTTTTCCTTCCCGAACGTATTTATTCCGATTGTGTACAGTTTTGCCGTTATTTGGTCTTGTGCTAAGTCTTATATAAAGATACTTATTTTTATAATACTACTGTGTCGTGTCCATTTGTAGTGTATTCACTGTATTACTGTATGTGGTCATAATTGCTTAACACACAGCCTCTGAGATAAGCCTGTTCTGCTCTGCCAAGCTACCAAGGGGGTGAGCAGGGGTTATCGAAGGGTGTGATCCCCTTGCCCTGACTAGAAAAGGAGTGTCCCTATTTGTCAGAAGTGTATACCTCTGCCAACTAGAGACAGCCGGTTCTAACATTGGATGCAGCGGTGAGGATTTGGATCTTGCATTTATGACCCATGTACAGTGATTAGTGTGCGCTACGTAGTGAAAGCAGACCATAACGCAGTCACAATCTGATTCGGAAGGATCCTATTTTTGTTCTCCGCTTTCCTGAAACTTGATTTTCTGAACACTGCCAGTTTAACCATGAGTGACAACGGAGTCACTGCCCCTGCTATCGTTGTTGTTGAAGAGTTCGAGAGGAGTAAGCTAAAAAGATACAAGAAAGATGAGCTGAAACACTTTTGCAACCAGTTTGAAGTTCCTACCACCGGCCTCTCGAGAAAAGATGATTTTTATAAAGCATTACAGGCCTGGTGGGAATCCAGAAATCCCTCTGATGTGGTGGTGGTACCCACAGAGGAAGGGGATGAGGAGGTGCCAGTGAATGGACCTGTGCCCTCTCCCGGAAGCAGTGTTTCCTCCAAAGGTCTTTCCCCTGAAGAAAGAGAAGAAAGGGCGAAAGAGCGAGCTTACAACATGGAGATGGCAAGGCTAAAGATAAATGGGCAGTTGGAGTTAGAAAATGCAAGAGGTAGAAGGGAAGCTGATTTAGAGATCAAAAAGTTGGAGTTTGAACGAGAGAAGTTAGCTTTGGAGCGTGAAGCCAGGTTGAGGGAACTGGATATCCAAGCTAAAAAGTTAGAGTTGAATCCCTCTGGTGGCAGCATTCCATCCGAGCCTGCAGAAAGTAAGTTTTACTTCCCGAAAGATGTGATCAAAGATTACAATAAGAATGAAGATATTGGTCAATGGTTTAAAGCATATGAGTTAGCATTGTTGGCCCACCAGGTCCCTGAGAAGAATTGGGGAGCGGGGTTGTGGGGTCGCTTTGTGAATGAGGGAAGAGATACCCTGTTAGACATGCCTGTTGTGGATAGGTTTTCGTATGCTCATATGAAAGATGCTTTAATGTTGCGATATGGTTTAACCCCCAAGCAGTACAGACAAGCTTTTAGAGAATGTAAGAAGTTGCCTGGTACGACGTGAGTTGAATATGTGTCTTATTTTTGCAGAGCCATGGATGGTTGGGTAAAGGGCAGCAAAGTGGA
The DNA here is from genome assembly GCF_964263255.1 of Lissotriton vulgaris. Classification (NCBI taxonomy): domain Eukaryota; kingdom Metazoa; phylum Chordata; class Amphibia; order Caudata; family Salamandridae; genus Lissotriton; species Lissotriton vulgaris. The sequence goes on along the minus strand of NW_028250285.1, from coordinate 1,418,179 downwards.
AAGTTATGAAGCTCTCTATGATTTGTTTGCGTGGGAGCACTTGTCTAATAACTGTTTTCCAGAGCTGCGCCAGCACCTGATTGATAGCAAGATATCTAACCCTAGAAAACTTGCTGAGGAGGCGGACCGCTGGGTCAGTACCAGGGTCCACAAGGGTCCAGTGGGAGACTCAGCCAAAGGTGGGCAGGGTCCCCAGCAGAAGAGTGGGGGGGACAAGGGTAAATAGAAGGAGTCTCAGAAAGGGCCCCAAAGTAATCCCCAAGGGAACCAAGGGAAAGGTTCCCAGCCTCCCCCTGAGAAGAAGCCAGGGGCCCCGACGGGTAAACCTGTTCATAGGGGCCCCCTAACCTGCTACGGTTGTGGGCAGGTGGGACACCGGTTTTATGACCCCCAGTGTCCCAAGAAGGATTCGAATGCACCGCCGCGTGCACCCCCTCGTCAGTTGGCAAGTGTAGCCTTGGGAGGGGAGGAGATGGTTGTCCATGGTGGGAGGGGTCCCGCAGAAATGTCCCTGGTCTCGCTAGGAGACATGCAAATGGTCCCTCCACCCCCTCTGCCTAGTAACACTAGTAAATATAGGCAGTGGGTGACCATTAATGGCCATAGAGTGGAAGCTCTCAGAGACACCGGAGCGAGTGTGACAGCTGTCAAGTGTCACTTGGTGTCCAGAGAGCAGGTGGTTCCCCACGCATTCTACCCCGTGATAGCTGCCGATAACTCCCAGAAAGAGTGTGAGGTGGCTCAGGTTTCCTTTGAATGGGGGGGAGTTTCAGGTACTCTTCAGGTTGCTGTGAGGCCCGCCATGCCTGTCGACTGTCTCCTGGGCAATGATTTGGAAGACTCCCCTTGGGCTAAGGTGGAGCGAGCGGCGCACTTGAAAATGTTGGGTGTACCAGAGTGGGTGTGTGCAACTACTCGATCCATGACAGCAAGGAAGGGTGTTGATGGGGTCCCGGAGCCTGAAAGTACGGCCCAGGACCCAGCTGTGAAGAGAAGAGGCAGGAGGCGCGGGAAACCGGCCCCCGTTGTTCCCGTGGTCCAGAAGGAGGTAGACCCTGAGGGGGATGCCCTGGAGCCCACAGGGGAACAAATTGCCGAACTGGGAGATCTGCCCAAGCTGACCCACTGGCAGCAGGATGGTGGTCCCTCCAGGGAGGAATTCTGTGCGGAACAGAAGGTGTGCCCTTCTCTTGTGGGCATGAGGCAGCAGGCCTCAGCCCAATCCTCAGGTGATCAGTCAGGGTCACATTTTGTGTACTGGGAGAACGACCTCCTGTATAGCGAGCCTAAGGCTGCTGAGCCTGGGTCAGCCCGTGTGCTGGTGGTACCCCAGCGCTTCAGAGCCTTCCTACTGGGTTTGGCTCATGACGTACCGTTAGCTGGACATCTGGGGCAGGACAAGACCTATGACAGGCTTGTCACCCATTTTTATTGGCCTCAGATGCGTAGGGATGTAGACATCCATTGCAAGACTTGTCGCACTTGCCAGGCAAGTGGGAAAAGCGGAAGGAAGCAGAAGGCTCCCCTCCAACCTTTTCCGGTGGTCAGCCCCCCCTTTGACCGGGTGGGTATTGACATTGTTGGGCCCCTGGACCCCAATCAGCCCTGGGCAACAGGTTCATCCTGGTCTTGGTGGACCATGCCACAAGGTACCCGGAAGCCATCCCTCTCAGGACAGTGACGGCCCCCGTGGTGGGACGGGCACTGATGGGTGTTTTCTCCCGGATGGGGTTCCCCAGAGAGGTGGTGTCCGACCGAGACACCAACTTCATTTCGAACTATATGAAGTCTCTGTCGAAGGAGTGTGGGGTAACCTACAAGTTCACCACTCCTTACCACCCTCAAGGAAATGGGCTGGTTGAGAGATTCAACCGGACCCTGAAAGGCATGATTATGGGTCTTGAAGAACCAATGAGGCGGAAATGGGACGTCCTCTTGCCATGCCTGTTGTTTGCTTACCGTGAGGTGCCGCAGAAGGCTCTAGGGTTCAGCCCCTTTGAGCTCTTATACGGTCACCCGGTAAGAGGACCTCTGAGTCTGGTCAAGGAAGGCTGGGAGCAATCTCCCAGGAAACCTCCCCAGGATGTATACAGCTACATGCTGGCCTTTCGGAACCAGACTCGGCGCTTCAGAGAACTTGCTCAGGCAAATCTGGAGGCCAGCCAGGAGGAGATGAAGCGATGGTACGACCGGAATGCCACTCTGGTAGAGCTTCAGCCTGGTCAGGAAGTGTGGGTCATGTCCCCTGTGGAACCTTGTGCGCTCAAGGACAGGTGGACTGGACCGTTTAAGGTTGTGGAGAAGAAGAGCGATGTCACCTACTTGGTGGACTTGAAATCTCCCAGGAACCCCTTGCGGGTCCTGCATGTCAACCGTTTGAAGCCCCACTTAGAAAGGTCCGAAGTGGGCATGCTCCTAGCTACAGATGACGGAACGGAGGAGGAGAGTGAGCCTCTTCCTGACCTCCTGTATGCTAAAGAGCAAGACGGGTCAGTGGATGGTGTGGTCCTCTCTGACACACTGACCCTTGAGCAGAAACAGGATTGTCGCCACCTGTTGGGACAATTCCCGGATCTGTTTTCCTTGGTTCCGGGTGTCACGCATTGGTGTGTCCATGACGTTGACACCGGAGACAGCCCTCCTGTGAAGCACAAGGCTTACAGGGTGACTGACAAGGTCAGAGCGTACATTAAGGAGGAGGTCTCCAAAATGTTCGCGTTAGGGGTGATTGAGTCCTCTAGCAGTCCTTGGGCCAGCCCAGTGGTCTTGGTCCCGAAGGCTGCAGCGCCTGGTGCTTCCCCAGAACTCCGGTTCTGCGTGGATTACCGAGGACTCAATTCGGTCACGAAGACTGACGCGCACCCCATCCCCAGAGCTGATGAGCTCATCGATCGGTTGGGGGCTGCCCGGTACCTTAGTACGTTTGACTTAACGTCTGGGTACTGGCAGATCGCCTTGACTGATGGGGCAAAAGAGAGGTCAGCGTTCTCCACACCAGATGGGCTATACCAGTTCCGGGTGATGCCCTTTGGGATGAAGAACGCCCCTGCCACCTTCCAGAGGTTGGTCAACCAGGTCTTGGCTGGACTGGAGGAATTCAGCGCCGCCTACCTGGACGACATCGCAGTGTTCAGCGCCAGCTGGGAGGAACACTTGCGCCACCTCCAGGAAGTGTTGTTGGCCCTGCGCGGAGCAGGCCTCACAATCAAAGCCAGTAAGTGCCAGATTGGGCAGGGTTCTGTCGTGTACTTGGGGCACCAAGTAGGGAGCGGCAAGGTTGCCCCCCTGCAACCCAAGATTGATACCATCCTGGCTTGGGCACCGCCCAAAACCCAAACACAGGTGAGAGCCTTCTTAGGACTCACGGGTTATTACAGGAGGTTTGTCAAGGATTACGGTAACATTGTGCACCCCTTGACTTCGCTGACTTCCAGGAAGCAGCCACGAAACGTGATCTGGACTGATGCCTGTCAAACGGCCTTTGACACCCTGAAAACTGCAATGTGCACAGCACCTATACTCCAGGCACCCGACTTTTCGAAAGAATTCATTGTTCAGACGGACGCTTCAGAGCATGGCGTGGGGGCTGTTCTAGCTAAGGTGAATGAAGAGGGCCGAGACTTGCCTGTAGCCTTCATCAGTAGGAGGTTACTTCCCAGGGAAACGAGGTGGAGTGCGATAGAGAGAGAAGCATTTGCTGTGGTCTGGGCACTGAAGAAGCTAAGACCCTACCTGTTTGGGACTCACTTCCGGGTTCAGACAGACCACAGGCCCCTCAGATGGTTGATGCAAATGAGGGGTGAGAATCCAAAACTGTTGAGGTGGTCCATTGCTCTACAGGGGATGGACTTTACGGTGGAACACCGTCCTGGTACAGATCACGCCAATGCTGATGGTCTGTCCAGATTTTTCCGCCTTAGTGATGAGGACTCCCTAGGTTAAGGGTAGTTCTCCCCACATTTCAGCTGGAGGGGACACGTGTTAGACCTGACATCATTGGCTTGAGACTCTCCTCCATTTTTCTGTTTGCCTCTACTGTTTTACGATGTTTTGCTGGTATATGCTTTGGGCGCCGTGTCACTGCTGATCAGTGCCATAGCGCAAGTGCTCCCTCTGTTAAAATGATGTATCTATTGTATCCATGTTTGGCTCATTTGGTTTACTGTCAGTCCCTAGTCTAGTGCACCAGGAGTGCCGGGGCTTGTAAATACAAATGCCGCTCGTTGGCTTGCAGCACGCGTTGTGCCACCCACAGGAGCGGCCTTGTAAAAGAATGTCTACGGGTCGGTCATTGCGAGACCCACGTGCAGTCTTGCACTGTCACGTCGGCTGCGCAGGTATACCTACTTGCCAGCCCCTCCAACCTTCCCTTAACTTCATGTTAGTCACCCCTATGGTAGGCCCATGGGCAGGGTGCATTGTAAGTGTAAGGTAGGACAAGCCTGACCAAGTTGGCATGTCCTGATAGTGAAGTGCCGCCATCTTAGTGCTTCACTATTGCGAGGTAGCCTGCTCTCCGTTGGATAGAATGGGCCGCCGGGATTATTAATGTTATGATCCTAGCTGGCTCGGAGAGTACGGTGCAATGTCGAGTTTGGTATCCCTGAGCTCGGGGTTTAATTACGCATCCGTTGGTGTGGATGGTTTTTGGACTCCGGGTTCGAAAGTAGTACTTTTAGAAAGTGTCGACTTTCTTGTCTAACCATATCTGGTCTCTGCTGGTCTTGCGTGTGTGTGACAGGAGCTGGGTGGCTCCAAGAGGTCTGGATGAGTCAGTGTGGGATGAGTGGGACATTTACGTTGAGAGTAGGGGGAGTGTAGTTGTTGATAGCCTGCCTTGCCTGATACAATGCTGGCTCCACCTCCTGCCAAGCGACTGATGGCTCTGTGCCTGCCATGGACGATCCTAGCCCCACCTCCTGCCAGGAGGGCGATAGCTCTGCTCCTGCCAGTATCAATGCTGGCTCCACCTCCTGCGGGGCGTCTGAGGACCCGGCCCGGCTCAATGAATAGGCCAGGTGTGACTGCCTGGCTCCACCCACCGCAGACCCAGGATGTTGGGAAACCCCCGGCATAGACAAAGGGATCAAAGACGAAAAGGGGTATAAGAGAAGGACCCCTGAACTAGGAAATCAGATCACTTCTGACAAGGAACCCTGTAACCAAGGACAAGAAGCCTGCTGATCTAAAGGACTGCCTACCCCTTCTGCCGGTGTGCTGTTGTTGGGGGAATCCTGCAGTGCTTCTTTATTTTTGCCAAGGAACCAGGAGAGAGGAACTGTGTGTGTACTCTCACGCTTGCTAAGAAAATCTCCAAGGACTGGAAGAGTGCCAGTCTCCTGCCGAAGTCACAGGGCTAAAGGACTTCACCTGCTAAAAAGTGCTATCCGCTGGAAGTGTGAATCCAGCACCTCGGAAAGAACCAGCAATCACGACGATCGGACGCTGGGCCCGACCGACGCCAGCAGCAACGCCAGTGAGTAGGAGTACGGCTCTAACTCCAGAGGACCTCGTGTCTGCCCCGCTGCTGATCGCATCAACTGTGTGCCCTTCGACGCCGTGAGCGCTGCTCACTCTGTGCAACTGCATCATCGACAACGCCTGCTGTGGCCTGATCGACACCAAAGACGCGACGCCGGATTGCTCGACGCCGCTGATCATCGTGTGCTTCATTTTCCTAAGGTACTGTGTTGTTGGGGGTCCGTGTGACTCTAGGCCCGGCGCAGCGCTCCTCGCGGTCGACGCCGAACCTGTGGATTATCTTTGCCCCAGCGTTGTGTAGCTCCCGTGTGAGTTACCCTGTTGCTAAGAACTGTGTTTCCAAGAAGAAGATTTGCTTGATATAAAAGACTCTTGTGCTAAAGAAGAAACTACCTTTGAACTTTCCTTTTTCCTTCCCGAACGTATTTATTCCGATTGTGTACAGTTTTGCCGTTATTTGGTCTTGTGCTAAGTCTTATATAAAGATACTTATTTTCATAATACTACTGTGTCGTGTCCATTTGTAGTGTATTCACTGTATTACTGTATGTGGTCATAATTGCTTAACACACAGCCTCTGAGATAAGCCTGTTCTGCTCTGCCAAGCTACCAAGGGGGTGAGCAGGGGTTATCGAAGGGTGTGATCCCCTTGCCCTGACTAGAAAAGGAGTGTCCCTATTTGTCAGAAGTGTATACCTCTGCCAACTAGAGACAGCCGGTTCTAACAAGTACGTTAGTCAATGGTTTTATGTATGTATATATTTTATCTATTTTAAAGTATCATATGACTAAGAAACCATATCTATGCTTTTACAGTATTATTTCATAATTCTACTTTTACTGTACGCACTTTACTTCATAATAAGTATTGCAATTGTGGCAATTCATTTCTCTTGCATGAGAAAGAAGACTGCTCAATAAAATAACACCTTTTATTGAAAAACGCCTGTCTCTCTATTTCTCTGCACTCTGGTGAAACTAAGTATGCACGATTGACTGAGTGAAATAGCTGCCTATTGTTTTCACGCGACTCTAGAGATACACTCTATTCTGAGAGAGCAAAGTTGTCGTGTTTGTATGGTTGTCAGAAGCTAATCCCTCCTTGTCTAATCCGAAGAGTTAACTCTTTCCTGAACATTCGAGAAAGTTTCTAGTGACCTCTGAGCTAGCTGGCGAGTATATTAAGTCTAATATAGTCAGTAGAGACCTAGTCGACCTCAGTCCTACGTCTACACTGCTGTTTATATTATTCCAATGCGCAGAGCCTATTGGGAATATAGGAACTACACTACACTAACATGTATGAGACTTGACATGACTTCTCAAAGTAAAGAAACAAAGAAATGTTTCTGTCAGTAGTAAAGTTGCACAATATACTTATTTCACACTAGCAAACCATATCTTTATGAGGCAGTCCAATTACTGACCTTGGAACCAGTCATTAACACTACTGCAACACAATGCCACTCTAGAATTTTTAAAGTGAATTAAGTGTCAGTATTCCATCACTGACTAATGTGTGAATAAACATTGTTTGACAGGATGTTCTTTATTCACTGAGATTAAATATTTTAATTTAAATAAAAATGTAAATATTTATTGTTATACAGTGTTACCGTCTCTTATTAGAATTCATAAGGAAGAAACTTGCATACAACAAATGCAACATATAACAGAAACACAGCACAAAACATTGGGTCTCATTAGGATGGCGGACAGACCTGCGTCCGTCCGCCACCCCGAGGGGGAGGGACCGTCCACAGGGGCAGCGGCGGTCCCTCCGTGTGAATTAGAATGTGACCGCCACCCTGGCGGTCACATCCTGGATATTTAACATTGCGGCGGGTGCTGCTTGAAGCAGTACCCACCGCAAGGTTAAATATGCATGCTTACCATTTGCATGCACAAAAGGGCAGGCACCGCACGGTGCCTGCCGCATTGTACATGCAAATGCTGGGGGGTACCATAGGTACCCCCCCATGTGCACCCCCCACGCCCCAACACCCTGGGGGCCTGCAAGGGCCCCCCAGCAGCAATTTTCCACATGCTTTTCCACGGCGGTCAATCCTCCGCGGAAAAGCATGTTTCTACACACATTGTAATTTGGCTGGCGGTGTCTTGCAGACACCGCCACCAAATTGCGGAAAACACCCCGCGGATCAGTGGCGGACGGACCTGCCGTCCACCGCTGATCCCACCACCATCCTAATCTGGCGGTAGGTGTTTTGATGGGCCGCAGCGGTGATTCCGCATCCTCCGGGCCGGCGCTGGCTTCGGCCGGCCCGGAGGATGCGGAATCACCGCAATCCTAATCAGCCCCCTTGTTTGGGTCCAAGCCAGGTCTTCAATCAGGGAAAGATCCATTACAACATAGTCAGTACAATGCATTACCTTTACAAAGCAACTGTTACAATGCAACTGCCTTTACATTGCATGCCATTACAATGCATGCCATTACAACGCATGTCACTACAACTCATGCCATTACAACACATACCATTACAACGCATGCCATTATAATGCATTGAGATATTTTAGTTTTTAGGGTGGGTATGGGTTTTGAGGTACATGGGAATAGTAATTTTTACCCCTACACTATCCAATACTTGCCCTACTGTTACACTTGCTGGAGTGGGAATAGTAATTTATTTTTACCCCTACACTATCCAACACTTACCCTACTGTTGCCCTAAAAGTATTCTTTGTTGTAATGGTATGCATTGTAATGGCATAAGTTGTAATGGTAGTTTAAAAAATGTGTTGTAATGGCATGCCTTGTAAAATCATGCGATGTAATGATAGTTGTGATGTAAAAGCTACGTTGAAAACCATGGGTTGTAATTGTTTGCGTTGTAAGGTCTTATATATTCCTTCAATAACCCTCACAAAAGAGGCACCACTCTGTTCAGAATTATTATTTTCTAAGTAATTGATGAAAGTGTACTGTCTAAAAGATGATTAGATCCTAAGCAAGACCTTGCTAGACAATGCAAAACATAATAGTATATCATCTCTTCCACATTCTTGTCAATTTTTGTTTTGCAATGTGAATCCCTGAACTTAAAATGAAAGGTATCTAAGCTAAAAAAAAAAATACTGAGCATCTCTTACTTGACTTGTCCTTCGGCCATATTATCAACTCTGCATAAAACCTTAAATGACATCTCACAGGAAGGAATTTTCAAATATGCAATGTGTGGTGAGCATAGGATGCTGAAGACTTTCATGCCTAAACTAGATATATATACCTGACTTATATGAGGGACATAGCTGTGGACATGCCCCCATGTCATGGCTGATTCACTAGTCGGGGCTTTACTTCAACAACACTAGGCATGTAGACTTGTAGTTTCAGTTGCTCCATCACATAGCTGTGGCTTAGCTTGAGTTTCTGAAAAATCAGGACTGTTTGAAAGACACCCACAACATTGAGGTCGGTTGTCAGCTGTTCTCTGCCCGCATCAGCTACCAGCAGTATTTTCTTTCACCAGCTAGGGTGGGACTGCATCTCCCACCCTGCAAAATGCTTCAAAGGCAATCTTAAGCGTGGTGGGAGTCCCGCAAATGGTTGCCAGCTGTCCCTGCCTTCACCAGTTATCTGCAACATTTTCTTTCACTGACTGGGGTGGGACTATGCCCCTCAGCCTGCAACGGGCTTCAAAGGTGCTCTTAGGTGTGGCGGGAGTCCTACGACACAGGAAGCACCCGGGCTTGCGCCCAGGCGAAGACCAGACCAAGACGTGCCCATCTTAGCCCATCATAGCCCAGAAGAGGCTGGGCTGGGCCACCCCTCTTGGATTCACCTTAAAGATACTGTGTGATTATTGTTGGATCTTGGGACTATTTTGATTATGAGCTATGGGTAAAAGAAAAGCTTCTCCCTCAACATAGGCTGGTGATTCTACTTTTGACGACTATATTAAGAAAGCTGTGGGAGCACCTAATAAAGAGATTGCATGTGTGGATCGTGGAGCTAGATGCACCCTCCAGGTCTGAAGTTCTTAGTAGTGATCAGGGGCAGGTTCCTCACTGTCTGCCAGTGTCATATAATGATAGATCCCTTGTGGGAGGCCCACCAACTTAAAGGAAAAGACTCCAGGGGGTTAACAAAGGGCCTCCTGCCACTGCGCTTTCCTAGATACAAATAAATGATAGTTGCCATGCCAATAATTATAATATGCCTACTCCAGAAGTCTTGACTGTTTTATGGAATAACTTACGCGAAAGTGGTAGAGGGGTGATGCAAGGTATGCTCTTACCCATAACCAAGTGTTTGGACTCTATTGAAGAACTTTTACATAGTATAAGGGCTGAACGAGCAAATAGGGTGGATGACCATACATCACAGAGCCAGGCTGTGCCTGCGTCGGTGGCTGGTCATGGTCAGGTGGGTGCTCCAAGGCTTTCTACAAATGAGCCACTTTGTATGCCATCATCGTCTATGGTTAGCTTCCAACACACCCAATCATCCTTTCCAGGTATCAAGTCGCATGTACCATCAGTACATTGCCCTGTAATCAATGACCAAAAGGCTTCCTGTGACCCAGTGGCGATTAATTTGCCACCGGCTTGTTGTCCTTATGTGGCAGTTATGGTTAATGCCCTCCTTTAAATCTCGGATCAAGTGAAACTCCATAGTCACTGAAAAAGAAAGTTGTACATTGGCTTAACGCGAAGCATATATTTCAAGCCAATAGAGCACTCCAAATATTGCTGACTATGAGACTGGGATGGATTCGGGCCGCTTAAGAACATTTTCAAGGGGGATTGTATTGTTATTCATTTTCAACAACCAGGATTCTCTGGGAAAATTTTAGCAAGATCGATGCACGTTACCCTGTTTGTTTGGAATATGGCACTATTCCCACTGGTTTTTTTTACCGTAATGTACGTATGTAGTATGTAATCAGGGTACAGTAGCAGGCCCAACAGCATCAGGTGACGAGTGTGACCTTCCGTTTTCCTCTCCTATCACAATGTCCAATAAGTGTCAGGTTTTTAACTCATTACAAGATAATGACTGACTCAAACATAGAATGGTTTATCTACTCACGTGTTGTGTAGGGAGTAGTAGGGAAAATATGAAGGATTCTGTTATAGCTTTGTCCAATCACAATTTACCACAATTAATTAGAATTGAAAGCTAATATTGTAGATAATCACCACCTGCCTACTGTGACCATCAATGAAGTCTGTAATAGCTCTAATGTGTCACCTACTGATGAGCCCTCCAAGAGTACCGTCAGGCAGGAATTATAAGGTGGTTATAAATTTGCAGTGTGGAATATATGCAGGTTACACAACAAGCTGGGATCTGTACAATGGATACATTATTATTTCTGATTTTGGTGTATTGGATGCTATACCTTCCCACGTTTGGCGGGCCAAAGGAGGGCTACAGATATTAATATCCAACAGACTCCCTGTTATTACTAAAAGGTTTTCATCTGTTGGACCCCACTCTCAGTTACCATGGCTAATTACTAAGGGAGACCCTGACCTCTGCTGGTCAATGTGTATAATAATGGGCCTGATTCGCAGAACTAACTTAAGACAAAATCTAAACTTACTAAAAATGTTGGTATTCACAGGAGGCACTTACTCATTTCAGTATTCACAGAAGTTAGGAGTCCTAACTTTAGGACTCCTAAATGCCTTCTGTGAATATCGAAAGTCTTAAAGTTGGGATTTTTCTCAGTTTAGGAATAGTAAAGGTAGGACTCCTAACTTTAGGACTCCTAAATGCCTTCTGTGAATACTGAAAGTCTTAAAGTTAGGATTTTTCTCAGTTTAGGAGTCCTAAAGTTAGAAGTCCTAACTTTACTACTCCTAAACTGAGAAAAAATCTAAATTCAAGACTTTTGATAGTCACAGAAGGCATTTAGGAGTCTTAAAGTTTTGGAGTCCTAACTTCTGTGAATACCGAAATGAGTAAGTGCCTTCTGTGATTACCAAAATGAGTAAGTGCTTTCTGTGAATACCAAAATGGTGATAAGTTTAGGATTTTGTCTACAGTTAGTTCTGTGAATCGGGCCCAATGTCTTCGATTCCTCCCATAGCATAGTGGCCCATGCCCTCAACTCAGGACTGGAAGCCTTTTTGCTACCCATTCATTACAACTTTATATTAATATGGGCAGGTGATTTCAACATCCAGTCCTGGTCTCTTCCCGCAAAGCAGATATGTGGGTACTTAACATTGACAGTGATGTTATTATGCACTTTTGTCATAATGGTTAATGGAATGCACTGAACTCAGTTATGTTTAAAATATGATTTCTTCATGGTAAAGTGTAGACATGGTATAAATTGGGAACAGATTCCTTCTTTTACCGACAGGAAGGCTTCCACTGTAATGTACAGGTGTCCACTTTTGCAAGTGGTATGATTGGTACCCCTAGTGTCATTCCATCTGTAATAAGTGACCATAATCCTATTATGTTGCCCTTTTCTTTTTGGGGTAAGAAATATGAAGTATCCGCCTTAGGTTCTCATGTTATTCCAATGAGGCCAAACGGCGTACAAATTAAATGGTCAGGAATCGAGCCCTATAGTGTTTTACAAGAAATAGTAACTAAAATCTCAACAGAAATTAGCGGCTGCCAGAATGAGGTGGTGGCCCCTGACAAGTTGTTGTCCAGTTTTAATCATATCATCTGCTCCATTTAATTCCCTTCTGACATGAATTCCAAACTCAGTACAAACCAGAAATAGGCAATAGTTTGACCATTCTTGTACTCAGACTTCCCAGCGCCTGAAAGTGACCCTACATAGGGTTCCTAGGGACAAAATGGTAGGTAAGCCACTTCGAAATGATTACAGACAGGAACTTGCAGTCAAGAAGAAGGTATTACAGGAAGAGGGATGTGAAAAATTGACTCATGCTTCCGAAACCAATGATAAACTCCACTCCCTTTTTACAAAATGATACACTTCCAGAGTTTAATTCCCTTGTTTCTTGTGCTTCATGGGTGGCACATTTCTCAGAAGTGTTTAAACAGAGCCAGAAAGATAATGTTCTAACTGTGCTGGAGAAAACCTGTAGTTGGAATCCTCCCCATTAAATAGTTCTATTAAGGAGGTTTTCTACGCTTTACATTGTAGTGCAGGAGGGAGGGCTACTGGCCCCGATGAGGTACAGGTAGATGCATTTAAGGCAGCCAAAGAGTAATGGGTACCTATCCTGACAAGGGTGTTTAATGTAGCCGCAGAAAGTATGACACCTCCTTCTTGGGCCTTTTCAATAATTGTACCTATCTTTAAAAAGGAAGAAAGTTTGGACCCTAAATGTCATCGCCCTATTTTGCTTTTGGACTCCTCAGTGAAATTGATGAGTGGGATTTTACTCAAGAAGTTGGGGAAATGGGCACAGGGCTATTCCATTTGATCGCCAGCTCAGTTCGAATTTAGGAAGGGCCTAGGAACGGTAGATCAATGCGTTAACTTAAATCTGTTGATTGGAAAGTATGCTAGTGCTAAGCAGGTATCACTTTACCTTTGCTTTATCGATCTCAGCAGTGCATTTGATCTGGTGAACCGTTCCATCCTCTAGTTAACCCTGCTGTCCCTTGGTGCCCCTATGGCGGTTTTTTACTTCCTTGCACATATGTATCAGAACTTAACCCCTTCCGTGCTCGTGTCGGCCAAAGGCCGTCGTGAGCACTACCTCGCTAGTGCTGCGCACGTCCGTTGGCCGACGCAGCCCCGTGCACTCATTAGAACTCCTGCACCGCAGCGGAAATTGTGCCGCGGTTAAGGAGAAGTGTGGCTCAGGGGTTAGAGGCGGCAGACCCGGAAGCTGAGATCGGCCCTGGACCAGGGTTCAATTCCCCGCCTCGGCGGGTCTTGGGCTAAAAAATTCCACAGACTCGATAATTCTCGCTCCGGTGCCTTCTCGACTCACGGGTTCACACTCTGCGACTCTGGGCAATAGCTTGCTTAATCTCCACAACGGCCCCTCGCGGCGGGATGCCTGGCTTTCACCTTGTGGATACCCTGCCGGGGTTATCTCACAGGGGAATACCAGGACGGGTTCCCTAAGCAAGCGCTTAGATACCGACCTCGGTCAGTGATTTGCGCTATATAAATACATGTACATTTACATTTAACAAGTAAAGGCCGATATGGCACTCAGGGAGGATGTTCGCCCACTTTTAGAGTTGGGAGAGGCATCAGACAGGGCTTCGCATTAGCTCCTCTATTGATTTCTTTTTTTATTAATGGAGTGAAAGGTTTTCTGCAGACCTTACAGCCAGATGTCCACTTGCATCGTCTGTTGTTCAATTTCTGTCTTACTATACTCCGATTATGCTGTGCTGTTATCTAGGATTCCTGTTGGCTTAATGAATTTGATGAACGCATTTGGGGAGTTTATGACATCTAAAAAAATTGCAATTAGTAAAACTAACACATACTCGATGAAATGTGGGATCAAATAAAAAAAATGTAGAATCTCTTTTATTAGTGGATCCCGAATTACCAACGTAAACTCCTTTTGCTACTGGGGTGTCTTATTTATGAGTAGTGGTGCCTCGGCGCTGCAGGTTTTAAATGCAAAATCTAAAATTGAGTAGGAATAGTTACAGGGTTTTTAGGTTCTCAACAAAACTGGGTAGTCGACCCATTAAAGAAATGGTTGAGATATACAAGGCCAAAGGGGTGCCCACTGCCACTTATGGGCCGGGCTTGTGGGGCTATATCACCAGTAACCCCCTCCAAGTTGAGGGGAACATGACTGCTTTACTTACCTGTTTCTGTATCATCCCTGATCACCAGGGCAGAAGTCCGAAAAAAAGAAGTAGGGGGACGCTGACGTCACGACAGGAAGTGACGTCACGAAATTTGGCTTGCCCCATCAGACTCATTGCCTGCCCTCGCTCACCCCTTAGTTGCGATTGCATCAGAGAAGCCAGCGCGTGAGCAGCGCTCTGAATGTGCTCTGATCTCGCCCCAGAGAGGCCAACGAGTGAATCAGTGGCTCCATTTGCTCCAGTTATCGAGCTCCCAGTAAAATAAGTGGGGGGGACGCCGTCCACCCGCGTGGTACCCCGACTCAAGCCCTGCTGATCGCCCACAAGGAGGTTGTTTTACAGTATTTGGAGAACCTACTTTTAATAAAATCTATGTTACTATGGTTACTGATAAGGTGAAAAGAAGAAACCAGTTTTACAAAATAAATTATTTTAGATTCCTTAACTTTGGATAATGTCTCCTGTGTTCCCTGGCTTGCCTATATACATTCATCTTTTAGTACTTTATTTACTTTTTCAGTATCTCTAGAATCATCCCAGGTTCTATTACTTACCAAGAAATATTTTAAAGCGACCTTTTTTTCAATACACGTTTGAACGCAGAATGTACAAGGAAATGAAGAAATCCACACTTGCCTTTTACAAGTCCTCGAACCCCACTAGGGTTGCCAAAATTATCTGTCGTATGTTAACATTGTTCAACACTGTTGTGTCTTTACCAGATTTAGGTTTTGTACTGTCCATCACCTGGTCGCTTTTCCTAAAATGAAGTCTTATCCTTCCGACATGACACCATGCCCATGTGATGGCTTGAGTGAACAAAGAATGTAATTGGATTGGAGGCGCACCCCTTGGTTTTTACAAAGTAGTCAAGTATTAACAAACAAAAAATTTTGAGACTTTTTTAACACAATGGTGCAGCAGTGCAACCCTCGCTGTCTAACAAGGCCCAATAGTCATGAAAAAGGAATGCCACCAAGAAGGTTGCAACACTGCGCACTGTTCGCACGTGGTCACGAAGTGACCATTTAGATCATTGGATACAATTTAAAAACTCTATAACCAAAATAAATCACATAAAGAGCAAATGTACTTGTAAATGTAAATCTTTACATGTAATTTGTAGAATCAAAAGTTAATTAAACATCACTTTTTGATTGGATACATTATTAGAACAAAGTTTGATTCATAAGACATTTATGTTCAAAGAATTCACATATAAATAAATGATCAATTTTTAACAATGTATTTTGTTGGGGCCCGATGCATTTCGGGACCTGAGAATCCCTTCTTCAGGGGCCAATCTATAAAGAAAGCAATAAGCAAATGTCACTTGGCACAATTGCATGAACACATAGCGGGTTAAAAAACAGCAGGAAGTTACATGGAGGTGCACAAAGAATCATGATTAGATAATTATATTACCATCAATCATTGCAGATAAAAACCAAGAGACCGCATATAGCCCATGTGAATAATACCTATAGATTCAGCGTGTTCAGAACCATGGTGATAATAATGAAAAAAAAGAAAAGTCAAAAGAACCCTTCACCTCATGCGTAACTCAAAAGTAGACAACAACTTGTGTGTATCTGAACCAAAAGTCAACTCCAATTTGAACCCTGTGCTATGAGGCATACCTGACTGTCCAGTAACATGAACTTCTGTAACAAAAAATACAAATGCCACTGGTCAAGAATGAACAGCACTATATTGTGGCTGTATGGTAATGAACACCTTGATGTCAATGATCTATTATATGTACACATTTTGATTTGTCTTAAGTCAAACTTAAGGCGAAATTCTAACTTTACTACTACTAAATGGCTTCTGTGAATACCGAAAGTAGTAAGTTTAGGATTTTGTCTTAAGTTAGTTCTGTGAGTCGGGCCCATAGCGCCCGGTTCAGAGTCAGAATGGGAGAGGGAATGGATGGAGAGGGTGGCTGGGCAACAAAGACAATCAGTCAAGGGAAGGGGTAAACTGCTGATGTCTTAGAAGGAAGGTGACACCAGACTGCCAATGGGCTGTAAGTCTGGTGATAGGTGTACCATGAGAATGAGCTAGAGGGATTTACTGTGGGTTTGGTTACATTATGTGGGGTGGAAGCATGAGAAAAATAGTGCCCCCGGGGTCATCCATGTGTAACATACCTTCAAACTGTTATCTATTCAAAGTTAGGGCATGGGTGATCAATAACTGTGTACTCCTTCCAAATTCGGCCATCAACGAAATATGGGTGTCAAACAAATGTTCTATGTCACACTTGATCCAAGGGAAACATGCTGACACTAGCAAAACTCTGGGACCATATAACAGAATGGGAAAAAGCAAGGGGGAAATAATGGGCATTGGCACCATTTCTTTGCACTTGGGGCACTTCCATGTTACAGACTGTGCTCCGACTCTTCATCGTCCCCCTTCTGTAATACTGATGGCAACGATGCACATTTTTAGCTTCTGCCATCTCATTTAACATGGTGCCATGCAACAGGGACCACTTTTGCCTCCGTGCCCACGCTATGCTACCATCATATTCACAGGGGCAGACAAGCTCTCAGGAAGCACACTAACAGTGTGCCACCTAAATTCAAGACTTTTGATAGTCACAGAAGGCAATTATGAGTCTTAAAGTTTTGGAGTCCTAACTTCTGTGAATACCGAAATGAGTAAGTGCCTTCTGTGATTACCAAAATGAGTAAGTGCTTTCTGTGAATACCAAAATGGTGATAAGTTTAGGATTTTGTCTACAGTTAGTTCTGTGAATCGGGCCCAATGTCTTCGATTCCTCCCATAGCATAGTGGCCCATGCCCTCAACTCAGGACTGGAAGCCTTTTTGCTACCCATTCATTACAACTTTATATTAATATGGGCAGGGGATTTCAACATCCAGTCCTGGTCTCTTCCCGCAAAGCATATATGTGGGTACTTAACATTGACAGTGATGTTATTATGCACTTTTGTCATAATGGTTAATGGAATGCACTGAACTCAGTTATGTTTAAAATATGATTTCTTCATGGTAAAGTGTAGACATGGTATAAATTGGGAACAGATTCCTTCTTTTACCGACAGGAAGGCTTCCACTGTAATGTACAGGTGTCCACTTTTGCAAGTGGTATGATTGGTACCCCTAGTGTCATTCCATCTGTAATAAGTGACCATAATCCTATTATGTTGCCCTTTTCTTTTTGGGGTAAGAAATATGAAGTATCCGCCTTAGGTTCTCATGTTATTCCAATGAGGCCAAACGGCGTACAAATTAAATGGTCAGGAATCGAGCCCTATAGTGTTTTACAAGAAATAGTAACTAAAATCTCAACAGAAATTAGCGGCTGCCAGAATGAGGTGGTGGCCCCTGACAAGTTGTTGTCCAGTTTTAATCATATCATCTGCTCCATTTAATTCCCTTCTGACATGAATTCCAAACTCAGTACAAACCAGAAATAGGCAATAGTTTGACCATTCTTGTACTCAGACTTCCCAGCGCCTGAAAGTGACCCTACATAGGGTTCCTAGGGACAAAATGGTAGGTAAGCCACTTCGAAATGATTACAGACAGGAACTTGCAGTCAAGAAGAAGGTATTACAGGAAGAGGGATGTGAAAAATTGACTCATGCTTCCGAAATCAATGATAAACTCCACTCCCTTTTTACAAAATGATACACTTCCAGAGTTTAATTCCCTTGTTTCTTGTGCTTCATGGGTGGCACATTTCTCAGAAGTGTTTAAACAGAGCCAGAAAGATAATGTTCTAACTGTGCTGGAGAAAACCTGTAGTTGGAATCCTCCCCATTAAATAGTTCTATTGAGGAGGTTTTCTACGCTTTACATTGTAGTGCAGGAGGGAGGGTGTTGTAAATATATAATTTACCGTCTTAATTTCTATGCAGGTAAGTACTTAATCAATAATAACTCAAATCGGAAAGAAAAAAACAGAGTCCGTGGTGTTAGAGTTCTTAGGGGTTTTGTTACTGCATTAATGATTTCTATACAGTCATGCGGGGCTGGATCTGTCCTAATTGAAGGTAACAGTGTTGCTGGGTTCAGAATGCTGCAGCGTCTGATTTCTATGTGTGGCTGGAATAGCGTTAATTCGTAACCTGTCAGTCGTGCTATGGTCAAGTGCTGAGTCTGGGTTCTGTTTAAAAGAACCTCTACAGAATGTGGAACTTGTACTGTTAACTGATGGCCTAAAACAATTGAATCGCTCTGTCTGATTGCTAATGCTGTTGCTGCTACTGACTTTAAGCACGCAGGGAGTGCCTGGGCTACTGAATCCAATGTACTTGAAAAATAAGCGCAAGGCGCAAGGCTTATGCGAGCCTGCTTGGTCTTGAGTGAGGACAGACAATGCTGTGCCAAATGTGTAAACGGTTTGCTGTAACATGGTGTTGCTAAAACTGGTGCTCGGCATAATGCTTTCTTTAATTCCTCAAAGGCTTGTGTGTGTTCCTGAATCCAAGGGAGGACAGTCGAAGTCGCTGCCTCCTGTGTCGTTAACTGGATGAGTGGTTTAGCTAGAAATGCATATTGAGGAATCCATTGTCTGCAGTACGAGGTGAGGCCTATAAAGGCCCGCACTTCCTTTTGTGTCTTGGGTTGTGGCATATTTACAATTAACTGAATGCGATCGGGAGTGAGCTGTCTCCCCACTTTGGACAGCAAGTGACCCAAGTACACAACTTGCTGAACACAGAATTGTAGCTTCGAAGGGGACACCTTGTGTCCCTTGTCTGCCAAAAAATGTAAAACTGTCAGTGATGCTTGTTCACATACGGGCTCACTTCGTGCGGTGATCAGCAGATCATCGACGTATTGCAGTAAAGCGGTGTTAACTGGCATTTGAATACAATCTAGTTGTCTTTTCAGTGCTTGACTATAGATGCTGGGGCTTTTCTGTGAATCCTTGAGGTGCGCGGGAAAATTTGAAACTTCGTCCATTTAAACTGAATCCAAAGAGATATTGGCTCTCTGGATCAATAGGTACACTGAAGAAAGCGTTCTTGAGATCAATTACAGTAAAGAACGTTGCTTCTGAATCAATAGCAGTTAATAGGGAAGAGATATCAGGGACCACAGGGTACTGTGGTACAATGCATTTATTTAGCTCTCGCAGATCAATCACCAGCCGATATACTGGCGGTGCATTGGGATCAGTACGTTTAAGAATTGGAATGATGGGTGAATTACAGATATTGGAGTCGGTCTCTACGACCACTCCTTGGGCAATGAGCTCTTCAATGATTTCCAGTAAAGCCACTACAGCATCGGGGGGTAACCTGTATTGTCTGATTCGTGGTAGAACAACTCCTGTCTTGAGTGTAACACGGTATGGTGTGATATGCATACAACCTACATCAGTTGGGCCTTTTGCCCACAAGTGATCTGGTACATTTTTCAATCTGACGTCAAATTCTCGCAACACATAATGACCCTTGAAATCCCGCAGAAAGAGTCTAACTCCCTCCGGGGAACAGCAAATTATGGCTCCTAGAGCCTTCAACGTTTTAATTCCTAACAGATTTTCTGGACATGATTTCGTGAGTAACAGGTCTGTAACTCGTGATAATGGACCCACAGCCAGGGGGACTGGTTCTGATACTTCATTTACAATGGGCTGTCCTGAAAAACCAAGGGAAACATTCTGTGAGCCTGAGAGGGGTGCCCCTGGGACTTCGTCATGGCTTATAGTGGTGCGGCTTGCCCCTGTGTCAATTAAAAACTTTCTGTCTTTTCCCAATACTTGACTGTGTACATAAGGACCTGTGGTGATCTGTATTACGCAATACTTGTTGGAACTCCACTATGTCACCAGTGGGTTCTTCTGGTACTGTGCATTCTCCTCCTGTGTTCCCTGTTTGGCAGTTGCAGCTGCCCTTCCTGTCCTTCATGCTGGACGGCTCTCTTCTCTTGAATAAACATCCTAACTGCAGTTCCTGTCTCAGCGTCATCTTTACACTGACGACGAGGATGGTCAGCTGTTCCTCAGCTATTGGATCCACTCACAGATCATCTTCAAACAAAACGGTTTGAACCTATGAACTTTTGCTACATCTACAATCTACTTTACTGTGAGTACTTTCTCCCATATTATTCTCACCCGCCATCCCAGAGAGCCGTCGCAGCCACTTCTACTTTTCGCCTCGTCCTGCGCTCCAATCAAACCTGCCTTGCGCACTTCCTTACGCACTGTTCTACTGCCTCGTACCATCAACACGCCTCCCAGCACCACGTATGACTTTTCCCTGTTACCTCCGTTGTCTGCCTCTGTGCCTGTGCCTTCCGACTCCTTTTCCGACCACCTCCAAGTGCTGTCTGTGTTTCTGCTCGACACTGCGTTCGTCCTCGCTGCTTGTTCTTTCACCCTCAAGCTCCGCCACTGAATGATGACGTTGTAGAACTCCTCGTCCATTCAGCGCTAGCACGCGACCTGCGAGACGCCCCTTGTCAGCGCGCACTTGGTTTCCCCAGCAACCAGAACTGCACGTTGTTCAGCGCCAGCACGCAAGGCAAAACGTCATTGTTTCCCTAGAAACCAACAAGACGCTTTTTATGCCAGCAACGTCATAAGAGCTTCGCGTTTTACCCTTATCTGCATCATCTTTATCTCTTCGCACAACCGACGCACACAGCTCTTGACACGCTGATGTGCACAGCTTTGAATACTTTTCTACGCTAACGTGCGCTACTCAAGCACACAGCTTAAACATTTTACAAGGAAATTAACCTACTTTCTCACGCTGACGTGCACACCGAAACATTTATTATCCACACGCGGATGCACACAGCTGCTGCAGGCATTTTATCTACACGCTGATGTGCACAGCTACTGCACGCATTTTATCTACACGCTGACGTGCACAGCTACCGCACGTATTTTATCTACACGCTGATGTGCACAGCTACCGCACGTATTTCACCTACACGCTGACGTGCACAGCTACCGCACGTATTTCATCTACACGCTGACGTGCACAGCTACTGCACGTATTTTATCTACACGCTGACGTGCACAGCTGCTGCACGTATTTTATCTACACGCTGACGTGCACAGCTTCTGCACGCATCTGAACTACCATATTTACAACAACATTTTTTTTTTTTTTCTTCTTTTTTCCTTTTTCTCCCTTCTGTTACTTTATTGTTCCCCTTTTGTATTTCATTCTGTCAACCTAAAGGAAAAATAGAAGATCTCGCAATGCAAAATGTATCTCCTCCTGCCCCTTTTCTTCAGACTCCTGGAGATCCTCCCCTAGAATGGAAACTTTGGTTGAGATCCTTTATGGCCTATTTAGGAGCAATTGATGGTCTTAGATACCGTGCAGAAAGAAAAAAAAGTCTAATGTACTATCATCTTGGCGTTGAGGGGCAAAATGTTTTTGACCATCTACCAGTCTATGTTCCACCTACTGGCGAAACTCCCGATGAATTTGAAATAGCCATAGCTAAGTTAGACAAGTATTTTGTTAAAACTAAAAATATGGTTGTACACCGTTATAAATTCTTCACTAGAGCTCAGAAGCCCGAAGAAAGCATTGATACTTTTGTTACTGCTTTAAAAATTCTTGCATCTAAATGCGAATTTGACAATTTCACTTCTCAGCTTATCAGAGACCAGCTTGTTGCTCGTTGCTCCTGCAAACAAATCCAAGGGAAACTTTTGTCCTGCAAAGATCCCTCCCTTGACAAAGCTATTGATATAGCCAAAAGTATCGAAACATCTTTAGAAGATTCAAAACAATTGGAAGTTTCTCTTTCCAATACCTCCATTTCTAGTGCTGTTTCCACCAAGGTGCCCTTTCCCATCAAGTCCCCCATTTCAACTCCTCGCGACTCTCGTGGCTATTTCAAAAGAATGGGAAACACCAGTTTTAGAAGACCCTTCACTCCCAATAGGCAATTTAATCAAAGTACTTTTTGTTATAGATGTGGCTCTTCTTATCATGCTTCCAACTTTAAAAATTGTCCTGCTGCCAATCAACAATGCACCCAATGTGGGAAGAATGGTCATTTTTCTAGGGTCTGTATGAGAGGTCGAAGAGGTAATGTACGCAGCGTCATGTGTGAAAATGATTCCTTCCAAAACTCCAATCCCCTTGAGTTCTCTACTGAACATTCTGAATGTGATGTGACCAATCAGGAATATGTTGTTGTAGTAAAAGATAATGACACCATCAGCCGTACCTTTCTCGTCCCTGATCCTGAAGTTGGTGCCACCATTGACAGTCACCATATCTTACTACTGGTAGACACTGGTGCTCGCATCACCATTGTTTCCTATGATAAGTATTCTCATTTTTGGCAAAATAAGTGTCTACTTCCTCCAGATGTCCTTTCTGTGGCCTTTGAAGGAAGCAAAATCAACCTTTTAGGTTATTTCTTAGCTGAAATTTCCATTTTTGGCAAGTCCATTAAGGGGAAGGTCTATGTTGCCAAACGTGGTATCAATGTTCTTGGGCTTATACATCAGGCAGAATTTGGCGTCACCATTAAACCCGGCCTACCCAATCCTGTATTCATTGAAGGGTGCAATCTTTCTTCTCCTGCATCTTCCCCCATCTGCAACATTTTCAATAGTGAATTTTGGGAGCACAAATATGGAAAAATTTTTGAAGATCGCTTAGGCAAGATCACCAACTTCCAACACTTTATCAAGGTCAAAGATGGTGTTTCCCCAATCAAACACAAGCTGAGGAATGTTCCCCTCAGTATCAGAGAAGATTTGTCCAAACACCTTAAGTCGCTTTGCGAGCAAGAAATCATTGAAAAGGTAGAATCCACCTTATGGCTTTCTCCCATTGTTCTTGCCAGAAAAAGGTCTGGTGATCTCAGGATGTGTGTGGACTTACGCAGTCTCAATGAAGCTATCTGGGTCGATGGTTTTCCCCTCCCTCGCATTGAGGATCTGATAGCTAAAGTAGGCTCATCTACTTGGTTCTCCAAACTTGATTTAAAGGCGGCTTACCACCAGATTGAGTTACACCCACTCTCTCGACATCTCACCGCTTTTGTAACTCCTGATGGGGTTTTTCAGTTTCGTCGCCTCCCTTTTGGGTTGGCGTCTGCCGCCGCTGTTTTTCAGCGCATTATGTCTGAAATGTTTGAGGAACTCTCTAATGTTGTCGTCTTTCAGGATGACATCCTCATCTTCACCCCAACTGAACACGAACATAATCTAGTCATTGACCAAGTTTTCAACATCTTGGAAAAAAGAGGCGTTACCCTACAAAAGAGTAAATGTGTGTTCAAAACTAGGGAAGTAGAATACCTTGGCCATACCATCTCGGAATGTGGTATTAAGCCCAGGCCAGGTCTAGTCAAGAGTATCATTGACGCTCCTGCTCCCTCTAATAAAGAGCAGCTTCTGTCCTTCCTCGGTCTCTGTGAGTTCTACTCCAAATTCATGAGAGACTACGCCAAGACCACTGAGTGTTTTAGACTTTTACTCAAAAAAGGTGCCACCTTCAGCTGGTCTGATGAGTGTGAGAAAGGTTTCCAGCTCATCAAAGAACACATCACCAAGGCTCCTGCTCTTCAGCCCTTCAATGGCAACAGAGAAACCTTTGTCACTGTTGACGCCTGTGAATATGGCCTAGGAGCTGTCCTTTCTCAACTAGCCTTTGGCAAAGAATTTACCGTGGGGTTTGCCTCCAGGACTCTTCGTCCTGTCGAGCGCAAATATTCTGTTATTGAAAAAGAACTGCTGGCTTGCGCATGGAGTGTTGAAAAGTTTAAATCTTACTTATGGGGCAGACCATTTGTTCTTCAAACCGACCACCGACCTCTTGTCGACATTCTTTCCGGCAGAAATGTCAAGCGCACAACCGCACGGTTGGCTAGACTCTCCACTAAACTTTTGGAATACAACTTCAAAGTTGTTTACATTCCTGGGGGCAAAAACAAACGTGCTGACTGTCTTTCCAGGTTACCCATACAAGAACCTAACGAAAATGAGTGGGAAACAGAAATTGAAGAGTGCTTTGTGGCCAACATTTCACAAACTTCCATTTCCTTTGCTGAGAATGATTGGGTTAATGCTGTTGAGAATGATACTGTACTTAAGGATGTTGTCTCTTTCATACAGAAAGGTTGGCCCAAGGAAAAATCTCTTTCCCCTGAGCTTCAAATTTATTGGAAAATCAATTCCGAACTTTCCTTGGAAAGTGGCAAAATTGTTAGGGGCAATAAATTCATTCCTCCCTCTGTTTACCGAGATAAAATTATTGCCGATGCTCATTCTGGTCATCTGGGTGCCACTATCACCAAAAGAAATGTCAGGTCAAATTTCTGGTGGCCAAGAATGGATAATCAAATTGTAGATGCTGTCAAACTTTGCACACGCTGTAACTCCAGCGACAAAGTCCTTGTTTTGGAAGGTGTTTGTGACTCTATTGTTCCCCCACCCAGCAGAGCTTGGCAAAAAATTGGCCTGGACTTTCTGGGCCCATTCCATGTCCTTCCCAACACTTCCAAGTATTTCTTGGTCCTCGTCGATCATCTCTCCAGGTGGGTTGAGGTTGAACCTATCAATATCCCCAATTCAAAGAGTGTTATTGATTGCCTGACTAAAATTTTTCTGAGGGAGGGTTGTCCAGAAGAAATCCTTACCGACAATGGGGTTCAATTTATTTCCATGGAAATGAGTGCCTTTTTGAACAACTGTTGCATCAAACACACTAGAACTCCCTTGTATCACCCTCAGAGCAATGGCAAAACCGAGAGGTTCAATAGAGTTATTGTTGAATGTGTGCAGGCCGCCTTCAATTCCAATAGCTGCATTTTCCAAGCTGTAAAAGATCTTGTATGGTCTTATAGAATTTCCCCACATGTTGCTACAGGCTTCTCTCCCTTTGAGTTGATGAGAGGAAGGAAAGCTTCTTCCCAAGCTTTTCCCTTTTGGATGGTCAAAATCTCCACAAAGGTTGTGACTTGGAACTGGCATGGGATTGTGCCAATAAGAAATCTTCCAGTTCTCTGCCTTGTGACATGGAGCATGTTAAGAAGTCTTTTCATAGTATTCATGCTGGTGACTGGGTCAAGATTAAGAACCCTGTCACTGTTAAAAAAGGTCTCTCAAAGTTCCTTGATTCCCAACAAGTTGTGGAAGTTCGCAAAAATGCTGTCAAATTGTCAAATGGAAATTGGTGGAGCACCTCCCGGGTTGCCAGAGATCCCTCTCGTGCTTCTCGTGCAACTGTTCCTACCCCCAATATCCAAGTTGACGATGGTTTAAGGAAAAGCTCTAGGTTGATTGTTAAACCCAACAGATTTCGTGACTATGTATGATTTACCATTCATTGTAGTTTTTTTTTTCTTGTTTTTTTTTCAGAAAGGGGGGAGGTGTGTGGTGATCTGTATTACGCAATACTTGTTGGAACTCCACTATGTCACCAGTGGGTTCTTCTGGTACTGTGCATTCTCCTCCTGTGTTCCCTGTTTGGCAGTTGCAGCTGCCCTTCCTGTCCTTCATGCTGGACGGCTCTCTTCTCTTGAATAAACATCCTAACTGCAGTTCCTGTCTCAGCGTCATCTTTACAGGACCTTCTTGATCTACAGGAATTTCAATAAGAGGCAAACCCATCTCCCTCTCTAGGCTGTTTCATGCGTATCGTTGGTAATCGGGGTAAGTACCTTGGGCATACTGGTACATCTGCTGTGAAACTTGCTGAGTTGCGGCAAGAGGCTGTGGCTGTGATACCGCTACTGTCTGTGCTGTATGGGGTGAAGCATGCATAGGCTGTGTGTTCTGCATGGGCTGTACATTCTGTGATGTTTGTTGCTGAACCTGATCTTGTCTTGGTGGATGCGGTCTCTCTTTAGTTTTACCTGTTGATATGTTATGTTTCAGAACTGGACATTCATGTACATAGTGACCTGGCTGCTTGCAATAATTGCATGTCCCTTTAACGGGAGCTGCGGCGTTCCGTCGGTATGGACCGACTGGGCTACTAACATTTTCATTTTCGTGTCTTTCATACGTTTTTGTTCCTGATCCTGTTCTTCTCTAATTCTGTTCTGATGGTATTGTAACATTTGTAACATTTGTGATGGCGTATTTGCTTGCCATGTACTCTCAACCTTGTATACACGATTCTTGACTGCTAACAGGGAATTCTCAACTAACTTGGATACAAAAAGATGCGGGTACGACTCGCTACTTGGTTTAAGACCACTATTAATAATAAAACATTTCTCGAATCTTGAATAAAAGTCACTAGTATCTTCGTCGGGTTTCTGTTTACATGCTGAGATTGCATCCCAGTCTTCTTTTCTAGTTGTCAATAATCTTGGCAGAACCTGTACTATCAAACCTGGTAATGCTTTAGTTTTCTCCCCAAGGCCTAGCCCTGGGACACGTTTGTTCTCTTCGTCTTCTATTTCTGCCCATACAATCTTTTTCTCTCCCACCTCCCATTCTTTTTCCTTTAATTTCTCGTAGATGCCCGTGGGCAGCAGTACCTTTAACATTTTCATGATATCTTCATATGTGTAATCCCCCATCAGTAACATGTCTTTAAGCTCTCGGTGAAAACCTGCAGGGTCTTTATCATGGCACGGGACTAGTTTCTTCATTTCTAACAGTTCTAACTTAGTTAGTGGCGTGTGTACATACACACGTTTCAAGATATGATCCTCACCCATAACTGGGTGCACTTCTCGTAATGGGTTCTGACTTTCAATGCCACTCAGGCGTTCCATATGATACGTTTTTCTTTCTGGGGGCGGAGCGGGAACATATTCAGAGCTTATGAAAGTGTTATATCTATGTCGTTGTTCTAGAATTATTTGTATTAACTTGGTACTGAGACCTCTCCATCTATCCATGAGTAGTGCTTCTAATGTTTCATGTAAGGGACCTGGATCAGAATGTTGGTTTCTGTATTTCGTGAGGAGGTGCTGAATCATGTATACACCTGCTAATTTCTGCTCGTCTGGGGAAAGGTTCAGGAATGTCTGCGCTACGGTGTCATCATTATATATATCCGGATTTTCAGTCCATAATATGGCTGACCGGGCTAGCTCTTGTTC
The DNA here is from genome assembly GCF_964263255.1 of Lissotriton vulgaris. NCBI lineage: Eukaryota > Metazoa > Chordata > Amphibia > Caudata > Salamandridae > Lissotriton > Lissotriton vulgaris. The sequence goes on along the minus strand of NW_028250285.1, from coordinate 1,390,915 downwards.
ATCCATAGAATTGAGTACATGGTACCCCATTCTCTCTCGGAGTCTTTTATCAGTCTCTTGGAACTGATGTTCAGAAGAATTCGGGTTTGTTAAGGCAGAGAGGAATACTCTCTTGCTTTCTGGACGAGTGCCTTTCCTAAGGTAAGTTCCCTTACCTACATACGCTATAGTGTCTGTAGTCTTTTCTGGTTCTTCAAGTTCTTCTTCCTCCTCGGAGGAAGCCTTTTCTCTCTCTTTTTTGTGTATTTCTATCACTTCTTTTCTAATTTTCTTGTACATACTGGCTATGCAAGTCCCCTTGTCGTGTTTTCCTTCAGATATATTTTGACCCCACCTGTTCAGTGCATCTAATTCACTCTGATCTGTCCCAGGCCTGTCTTGTTCTCTTATTAGGCAATTTATGAAAAAACGTAGTATCTGTGCTTGAACGTCAACTTTCTGATGCTCCATGGCATCCTTATTACTGTCAGGGTCTTTCCCAGTCTGAACAAACTCATATATTCTATCGAGACGCTCCTTCATTCCTGCATAGTACATAAGGAAATCAGTAGCAGATCTTAACCGTAATGATGCCATCATCATTCTATCGTCTTTGCCGGGTACTGGATCATATCTGCAAACTGAAAGGTTTTCTTTGAGTATGTCGAGACGGGGTGACTTGAACGTGAAAGGACTCTGCAAGTCCCCGAGCTGTAACCTGCACGTTAATGGCGGGGTGTGAAGACCCCCGGTCGCACCTCCTGAGGCGGAAGCTTGAACATTATCTCTCTGTGGAGTCTGTATCTGAACTTGAATTTGTCTTTTAGTAAGGTCAGGTAGACGTGGTTTCGATAGATCAACTTTAGGTACGGGAAGTGGTGGAGGTGGTGGAACAGGAGGATTCTGTTGTGGTACTGGCGGAATATGATCTTGGGGCGGGTTACCACCCCCGTCCCTGTCGTTAGGCAGGGCGCGGACAGGCAGATTGGTGTAAGCGGGTGCTACATCCTCTAGATAGGAATTCAGGAATATGTCTTTAGTGGTCCTATGAGTTACTTTAGTTGGAACCAATGGTGGCGGCAGATTTTTCGGTATTTCTGAAATGGCCTCAGGCGAACCCTCAGCCGCGAGATACATACCGTTTACGATATTGTTTCGTGCACGGTCTACTTGCTCTGATTTTACTCGGATCCCTTCAGTAACTAATTCGTTTTCTTGGGCTTTATCGGATTCTCTAAGTCTGTCTTCTCTACGTAATTCTTTTTCAGCACGCTTATGTGATTCCTTACGCCAAAACTCTATGGCGTCTTTCTGAGATTGTCTGGCTTTCTTTTTCCATAGTGCTTCCTCTACCTTCATGATGCACTCGGCATCCCATGTTCCGGTAACAGGCCATCTGTGTCTTTCGTCTAGATGTTTAGTATACTCGGCCCATAAATCTAGATATAATATGGCATCTATGCCATGCTTGTGGTACATAAAATTTCCTGGAGTGTCCCTAGGGGGGATAGGAATTTCTTCCTCTAGTATCCCTTTCCTAGTTCCTATCTGCTTTAACTTGTTGAAAAACGGCATCTTGTTTACTTAGTACGGAATGCTCAATCCTTGCTACTTAATACTGGATACAGCTAGTTATACAAGAACACAATAATGCACATTTAAAAACAGTCACACTCATACCACGACATTAATCACATGAAGAAGACATTTGAGACATATATGACTACCCCCTATACCGGATGTACTGCTAAACAGCACAGATACACTGCTAAAACAGTGCAGAAACTTGAAGTAACGGATGTACTGCTAAACAGTACAGATACACTGTCTAAAAACAGTGCAGACCGGACTTGTGTACCCAAACCCGTCTAGATACGTCCCAGCAATGGTACTCACCGGGAAGCACGGAAACAGAAGGCCTCGGAAAACTCGACTGGACTGGACTCGACTCGACACGTGGATACTTCGGAAAACTTCGGAAAACTGGTGGGCCTCTTGACACCTCGGACCTTGCTTCTTTCGGCTAGGCTCTGGTCGGGATCCTCCGCACTCCTCACCGCCTCGTCTGGGTACTGATCGCAGTCTTCGTCACCTCCGTGGGCCAGAGGGAGATACAGGAAATCCTGCCGGTACGCGTAGTTTCCTTCTAGCTGATGGCAGGGGACAGAGCTTGCAACGCACCAACCGGCGCGTGAGGTGGGGGAGGGGTCCCTATTCGGGCGCCAAAATGTTGTAAATATATAATTTACCGTCTTAATTTCTATGCAGGTAAGTACTTAATCAATAATAACTCAAATCGGAAAGAAAAAAACAGAGTCCGTGGTGTTAGAGTTCTTAGGGGTTTTATTCCTTAAAAAGGAATGGTCAAGACCTGCTCTATCCCTTCTTCCACCCCTGTGGTGGGAAGAACATGATATCCAGGTCTTGACCATTCCTTTTTAAGGAATAAAACCCCTAAGAACTCTAACACCACGGACTCTGTTTTTTTCTTTCCGATTTGAGTTATTATTGATTAAGTACTTACCTGCATAGAAATTAAGACGGTAAATTATATATTTACAACAAGGACTACTGGCCCCGATGAGGTACAGGTAGATGCATTTAAGGCAGCCAAAGAGTAATGGGTACCTATCCTGACAAGGGTGTTTAATGTAGCCGCAGAAAGTATGACACCTCCTTCTTGGGCCTTTTCAATAATTGTACCTATCTTTAAAAAGGAAGAAAGTTTGGACCCTAAATGTCATCGCCCTATTTTGCTTTTGGACTCCTCAGTGAAATTGATGAGTGGGATTTTACTCAAGAGGTTGGGGAAATGGGCACAGGGCTATTCCATTTGATCGCCAGCTCAGTTCGAATTTAGGAAGGGCCTAGGAACGGTAGATCAATGCGTTAACTTAAATCTGTTGATTGGAAAGTATGCTAGTGCTAAGCAGGTATCACTTTACCTTTGCTTTATCGATCTCAGCAGTGCATTTGATCTGGTGAACCGTTCCATCCTCTAGTTAACCCTGCTGTCCCTTGGTGCCCCTATGGCGGTTTTTTACTTCCTTGTACATATGTATCAGAACTTAACCCCTTCCGTGCTCGTGTCGGCCAAAGGCCGTCGTGAGCACTACCTCGCTAGTGCTGCGCACGTCCGTTGGCCGACGCAGCCCCGTGCACTCATTAGAACTCCTGCACCGCAGCGGAAATTGTGCCGCGGTTAAGGAGAAGTGTGGCTCAGGGGTTAGAGGCGGCAGACCCGGAAGCTGAGATCGGCCCTGGACCAGGGTACAATTCCCCGCCTCGGCGGGTCTTGGGCTAAAAAATTCCACGGACTCGATAATTCTCGCTCCGGTGCCTTCTCGACTCACGGGTTCACACTCTGCGACTCTGGGCAATAGCTTGCTCAATCTCCACAACGGCCCCTCGCGGCGGGATGCCTGGCTTTCACCTTGTGGATACCCTGCCGGGGTTATCTCACAGGGGAATACCAGGACGGGTTCCCTAAGCAAGCGCTTAGATACCGACCTCGGTCAGTGATTTGCGCTATATAAATACATGTACATTTACATTTAACAAGTAAAGGCCGATATGGCACTCAGGGAGGATGTTCGCCCACTTTTAGAGTTGGGAGAGGCATCAGACAGGGCTTCGCATTAGCTCCTCTATTGATTTCTTTTTTTATTAATGGAGTGAAAGGTTTTCTGCAGACCTTACAGCCAGATGTCCACTTGCATCGTCTGTTGTTCAATTTCTGTCTTACTATACTCCGATGATGCTGTGCTGTTATCTAGGATTCCTGTTGGCTTAATGAATTTGATGAACGCATTTGGGGAGTTTATGACATCTAAAAAAATTGCAATTAGTAAAACTAACACATACTCGATGAAATGTGGGATCAAATAAAAAAAATGTAGAATCTCTTTTATTAGTGGATCCCGAATTACCAACGTAAACTCCTTTTGCTACTGGGGTGTCTTATTTATGAGTAGTGGTGCCTCGGCGCTGCAGGTTTTAAATGCAAAATCTAAAATTGAGTAGGAATAGTTACAGGGTTTTTAGGTTCTCAACAAAACTGGGTAGTCGACCCATTAAAGAAATGGTTGAGATATACAAGGCCAAAGGGGTGCCCACTGCCACTTATGGGCCGGGCTTGTGGGGCTATATCACCAGTAACCCCCTCCAAGTTGAGGGGAACATGACTGCTTTACTTACCTGTTTCTGTATCATCCCTGATCACCAGGGCAGAAGTCCGAAAAAAAGAAGTAGGGGGACGCTGACGTCACGACAGGAAGTGACGTCACGAAATTTGGCTTGCCCCATCAGACTCATTGCCTGCCCTCGCTCACCCCTTAGTTGCGATTGCATCAGAGAAGCCAGCGCGTGAGCAGCGCTCTGAATGTGCTCTGATCTCGCCCCAGAGAGGCCAACGAGTGAATCAGTGGCTCCATTTGCTCCAGTTATCGAGCTCACAGTAAAATAAGTGGGGGGGACGCCGTCCACCCGCGTGGTACCCCGACTCAAGCCCTGCTGATCGCCCACAAGGAGGTTGGTTTACAGTATTTGGAGAACCTACTTTTAATAAAATCTATGTTACTATGGTTACTGATATGGTGAAAAGAAGAAACCAGTTTTACAAAATAAATTATTTTAGATTCCTTAACTTTGGATAATGTCTCCTGTGTTCCCTGGCTTGCCTATATACATTCATCTTTTAGTACTTTATTTACTTTTTCAGTATCTCTAGAATCTTCCCAGGTTCTATTACTTACCAAGAAATATTTTAAAGCGACCTTTTTTTCAATACACGTTTGAACGCAGAATGTACAAGGAAATGAAGAAATCCACACTTGCCTTTTACAAGTCCTCGAACCCCACTAGGGTTGCCAAAATTATCTGTCGTATGTTAACATTGTTCAACACTGTTGTGTCTTTACCAGATTTAGGTTTTGTACTGTCCATCACCTGGTCGCTTTTCCTAAAATGAAGTCTTATCCTTCCGACATGACACCATGCCCATGTGATGGCTTGAGTGAACAAAGAATGTAATTGGATTGGAGGCGCACCCCTTGGTTTTTACAAAGTAGTCAAGTATTAACAAACAAAAAATTTTGAGACTTTTTTAACACAATGGTGCAGCAGTGCAACCCTCGCTGTCTAACAAGGCCCAATAGTCATGAAAAAGGAATGCCACCAAGAAGGTTGCAACACTGCGCACTGTTCGCACGTGGTCACGAAGTGACCATTTAGATCATTGGATACAATTTAAAAACTCTATAACCAAAATAAATCACATAAAGAGCAAATGTACTTGTAAATGTAAATCTTTACATGTAATTTGTAGAATCAAAAGTTAATTAAACATCACTTTTTGATTGGATACATTATTAGAACAAAGTTTGATTCATAAGACATTTATGTTCAAAGAATTCACATATAAATAAATGATCAATTTTTAACAATGTATTTTGTTGGGGCCCGATGCATTTCGGGACCTGAGAATCCCTTCTTCAGGGGCCAATCTATAAAGAAAGCAATAAGCAAATGTCACTTGGCACAATTGCATGAACACATAGCGGGTTAAAAAACAGCAGGAAGTTACATGGAGGTGCACAAAGAATCATGATTAGATAATTATATTACCATCAATCATTGCAGATAAAAACCAAGAGACCGCATATAGCCCATGTGAATAATACCTATAGATTCAGCGTGTTCAGAACCATGGTGATAATAATGAAAAAAAAGAAAAGTCAAAAGAACCCTTCACCTCATGCGTAACTCAAAAGTAGACAACAACTTGTGTGTATCTGAACCAAAAGTCAACTCCAATTTGAACCCTGTGCTATGAGGCATACCTGACTGTCCAGTAACATGAACTTCTGTAACAAAAAATACAAATGCCACTGGTCAAGAATGAACAGCACTATATTGTGGCTGTATGGTAATGAACACCTTGATGTCAATGATCTATTATATGTACACATTTTGATTTGTCTTAAGTCAAACTTAAGGCGAAATTCTAACTTTACTACTACTAAATGGCTTCTGTGAATACCGAAAGTAGTAAGTTTAGGATTTTGTCTTAAGTTAGTTCTGTGAGTCGGGCCCATAGCGCCCGGTTCAGAGTCAGAATGGGAGTGGGAATGGATGGAGAGGGTGGCTGGGCAACAAAGACAATCAGTCAAGGGAAGGGGTAAACTGCTGATGTCTTAGAAGGAAGGTGACACCAGACTGCCAATGGGCTGTAAGTCTGGTGATAGGTGTACCATGAGAATGAGCTAGAGGGATTTACTGTGGGTTTGGTTACATTATGTGGGGTGGAAGCATGAGAAAAATAGTGCCCCCGGGGTCATCCATGCGTAACATACCTTCAAACTGTTATCTATTCAAAGTTAGGGCATGGGTGATCAATAACTGTGTACTCCTTCCAAATTCGGCCATCAACGAAATATGGGTGTCAAACAAATGTTCTATGTCACACTTGATCCAAGGGAAACATGCTGACACTAGCAAAACTCTGGGACCATATAACAGAATGGGAAAAAGCAAGGGGGAAATAATGGGCATTGGCACCATTTCTTTGCACTTGGGGCACTTCCATGTTACAGACTGTGCTCCGACTCTTCATCGTCCCCCTTCTGTAATACTGATGGCAACGATGCACATTTTTAGCTTCTGCCATCTCATTTAACATGGTGCCATGCAACAGGGACCACTTTTGCCTCCGTGCCCACGCTATGCTACCATCATATTCACAGGGGCAGACAAGCTCTCAGGAAGCACACTAACAGTGTGCCGCCTAAATTCAAGACTTTTGATAGTCACAGAAGGCAATTAGGAGTCTTAAAGTTTTGGAGTCCTAACTTCTGTGAATACCGAAATGAGTAAGTGCCTTCTGTGATTACCAAAATGAGTAAGTGCTTTCTGTGAATACCAAAATGGTGATAAGTTTAGGATTTTGTCTACAGTTAGTTCTGTGAATCGGGCCCAATGTCTTCGATTCCTCCCATAGCATAGTGGCCCATGCCCTCAACTCAGGACTGGAAGCCTTTTTGCTACCCATTCATTACAACTTTATATTAATATGGGCAGGTGATTTCAACATCCAGTCCTGGTCTCTTCCCGCAAAGCAGATATGTGGGTACTTAACATTGACAGTGATGTTATTATGCACTTTTGTCATAATGGTTAATGGAATGCACTGAACTCAGTTATGTTTAAAATATGATTTCTTCATGGTAAAGTGTAGACATGGTATAAATTGGGAACAGATTCCTTCTTTTACCGACAGGAAGGCTTCCACTGTAATGTACAGGTGTCCACTTTTGCAAGTGGTATGATTGGTACCCCTAGTGTCATTCCATCTGTAATAAGTGACCATAATCCTATTATGTTGCCCTTTTCTTTTTGGGGTAAGAAATATGAAGTATCCGCCTTAGGTTCTCATGTTATTCCAATGAGGCCAAACGGCGTACAAATTAAATGGTCAGGAATCGAGCCCTATAGTGTTTTACAAGAAATAGTAACTAAAATCTCAACAGAAATTAGCGGCTGCCAGAATGAGGTGGTGGCCCCTGACAAGTTGTTGTCCAGTTTTAATCATATCATCTGCTCCATTTAATTCCCTTCTGACATGAATTCCAAACTCAGTACAAACCAGAAATAGGCAATAGTTTGACCATTCTTGTACTCAGACTTCCCAGCGCCTGAAAGTGACCCTACATAGGGTTCCTAGGGACAAAATGGTAGGTAAGCCACTTCGAAATGATTACAGACAGGAACTTGCAGTCAAAAAGAAGGTATTACAGGAAGAGGGATGTGAAAAATTGACTCATGCTTCCGAAACCAATGATAAACTCCACTCCCTTTTTACAAAATGATACACTTCCAGAGTTTAATTCCCTTGTTTCTTGTGCTTCATGGGTGGCACATTTCTCAGAAGTGTTTCAACAGAGCCAGAAAGATAATGTTCTAACTGTGCTGGAGAAAACCTGTAGTTGGAATCCTCCCCATTAAATAGTTCTATTAAGGAGGTTTTCTACGCTTTACATTGTAGTGCAGGAGGGAGGGCTACTGGCCCCGATGAGGTACAGGTAGATGCATTTAAGGCAGCCAAAGAGTAATGGGTACCTATCCTGACAAGGGTGTTTAATGTAGCCGCAGAAAGTATGACACCTCCTTCTTGGGCCTTTTCAATAATTGTACCTATCTTTAAAAAGGAAGAAAGTTTGGACCCTAAATGTCATCGCCCTATTTTGCTTTTGGACTCCTCAGTGAAATTGATGAGTGGGATTTTACTCAAGAGGTTGGGGAAATGGGCACAGGGCTATTCCATTTGATCGCCAGCTCAGTTCGAATTTAGGAAGGGCCTAGGAACGGTAGATCAATGCGTTAACTTAAATCTGTTGATTGGAAAGTATGCTAGTGCTAAGCAGGTATCACTTTACCTTTGCTTTATCGATCTCAGCAGTGCATTTGATCTGGTGAACCGTTCCATCCTCTAGTTAACCCTGCTGTCCCTTGGTGCCCCTATGGCGGTTTTTTACTTCCTTGCACATATGTATCAGAACTTAACCCCTTCCGTGCTCGTGTCGGCCAAAGGCCGTCGTGAGCACTACCTCGCTAGTGCTGCGCACGTCCGTTGGCCGACGCAGCCCCGTGCACTCATTAGAACTCCTGCACCGCAGCGGAAATTGTGCCGCGGTTAAGGAGAAGTGTGGCTCAGGGGTTAGAGGCGGCAGACCCGGAAGCTGAGATCGGCCCTGGACCAGGGTTCAATTCCCCGCCTCGGCGGGTCTTGGGCTAAAAAATTCCACGGACTCGATAATTCTCGCTCCGGTGCCTTCTCGACTCACGGGTTCACACTCTGCGACTCTGGGCAATAGCTTGCTTAATCTCCAAAACGGCCCCTCGCGGCGGGATGCCTGGCTTTCACCTTGTGGATACCCTGCCGGGGTTATCTCACAGGGGAATACCAGGACGGGTTCCCTAAGCAAGCGCTTAGATACCGACCTCGGTCAGTGATTTGCGCTATATAAATACATGTACATTTACATTTAACAAGTAAAGGCCGATATGGCACTCAGGGAGGATGTTCGCCCACTTTTAGAGTTGGGAGAGGCATCAGACAGGGCTTCGCATTAGCTCCTCTATTGATTTCTTTTTTTATTAATGGAGTGAAAGGTTTTCTGCAGACCTTACAGCCAGATGTCCACTTGCATCGTCTGTTGTTCAATTTCTGTCTTACTATACTCCGATGATGCTGTGCTGTTATCTAGGATTCCTGTTGGCTTAATGAATTTGATGAACGCATTTGGGGAGTTTATGACATCTAAAAAAATTGCAATTAGTAAAACTAACACATACTCGATGAAATGTGGGATCAAATAAAAAAAATGTAGAATCTCTTTTATTAGTGGATCCCGAATTACCAACGTAAACTCCTTTTGCTACTGGGGTGTCTTATTTATGAGTAGTGGTGCCTCGGCGCTGCAGGTTTTAAATGCAAAATCTAAAATTGAGTAGGAATAGTTACAGGGTTTTTAGGTTCTCAACAAAACTGGGTAGTCGACCCATTAAAGAAATGGTTGAGATATACAAGGCCAAAGGGGTGCCCACTGCCACTTATGGGCCGGGCTTGTGGGGCTATATCACCAGTAACCCCCTCCAAGTTGAGGGGAACATGACTGCTTTACTTACCTGTTTCTGTATCATCCCTGATCACCAGGGCAGAAGTCCGAAAAAAAGAAGTAGGGGGACGCTGACGTCACGACAGGAAGTGACGTCACGAAATTTGGCTTGCCCCATCAGACTCATTGCCTGCCCTCGCTCACCCCTTAGTTGCGATTGCATCAGAGAAGCCAGCGCGTGAGCAGCGCTCTGAATGTGGAAAGGGGCGACCATTCGGTCCCCCCAAACGTATGGTGGAGTACCCCGATCCCCCCGGGAAGCCATCTTGGGCGGGAGGCGAGTCTCGGCTGGTATGCCCGAAGCGGCGTAGCCGGGGCGCGCCTTTTCCCGCCCTGGAGTGGGTTGTCCTAGACACTGACGCGGCCGGCCACGCCCTCGGAGGCAGGCGGAGGCGGGTTTACGCCCGCCCGAAGACGGATAAAAGGAGCAACAAGCCAAGAAAGCATCCTCTTGTTCCTGTGCTCTGAAGCTGCACCTCCCCGCTGCACGTGAGCTCGAGACGGAACGAAGAGCCAATTTTGAGCGTTGTAATTTTGTTCTTGTTCTTTCAGATATCTTCGTTGGAGAATGCCGGGCAAGAAGGTCGGAAAGCGGGTCGGGACCGATCAGATGCTCCGCATGCTCATAAAGGAGGTAGCCGATCTGAAGAAGCAGATGGCGGTAAAAAACGGGGAGGGAGGACCGAAGCGATTCGTCGGACCAGCATTGCCGGGAGTAGTCCCTAGCGGGAGAGGCAAGAGGTCCAAGAGGGGGGCACCTGGGGGGGAGGCCCCGGTTCCCGATACACCGATAGAAGAGCCAACCCCGGTTCCGAAGGAGGTCTCCCCCGTGAACGGGGAAGATATGCCTCCCGAGTTGGCGGCAGCGTGGTTGGGAAAAAAGAGTGAGGGCACCACGGCTGACGACGCCAGGGCAGTAATGAGACAACTGCGGGAATCTAGAGAGGCCGCGAAGGCACCATCTTCTGTTCCCCCACAGGTTCCGGTGGGTGAGACCGCAGCGGGCACGAGTTCGGCAGCAATTACAGCACCGAGTTCAGGTAAGCGGCTACTGCCGATTGCGGGGGAGGGGTCTGTACCCTCACGAAGGGAGAAAGTGGCCCAGCATGTTCCACTTGAAATTAAGGAAAAGATTTGGGCCAATAAGTATGTGAATATGTTTTCTTTGCTTACTGACCATTACGAGATGGAGCATGTGAAGGGCCAAAAAGAGCTTATGCATCCGAGTGTTTGGCGCGCAAAAATGGCCGCCTTTAAGGTCGACGAAAACATAGGTACTTGGGGCAGAGCGTTTGGCATTTTTACCTCCATTATGGGTGAGCGAAGGCCTGAGTTGTTGACGGAGTTGCCTATTTACCAGACACGTATCATGGAGTATTCTCTAGCGTACGAGGGCAATCAGTGGTTTTGTTATGACAATATTTTTCGGAAGGCTAAGGAGCACGACCCAGCTCTAACATGGGATTGTTATGACTCCATTTCTTGGCAAAAAATGGAGAATTCAGGCATGTTAAAAGTACCATTGTCGGGGAGTAACGGGGGTGAGTCTTCCCGCCAATCCTCTGGGGCGCCCTTTCGGACGGGGGCAGGTAACGAGCACCACTCGAAGTCGAGTGGCAACACAGGTAAAAGGGGGATTTGTTGGAATTTTAACAGGGGAAAATGTACGAGGCCCCAGGGGTCATGCAAGTTTAGACATGAATGTGGGGGGTGTGGACAGTCTTCCCATCCTGAGACCATGTGCAGAGCCAAAACGGGTGATAACGGCGGTAGGGGAAGCGCCAAACAGGTCTAAAATAGTCCGAGGGGCGCCTTTACCTACCCCGATTGATACCATGGCAATGATTCCTTGGCTCAACGAATACCCGGATCATGTCTCCGCTGGGGTGTTGCGAGACGGGTTTTCATATGGTTTCCGCATTCCAGTGGGGGATTTTCGGGGTGAAGCAAGTTGTAAGAACCAACTGTCGGTCCTGCAGCATACGGCGGTGGTACAGGTAAAGATTGGGAAAGAGGTGACTTGAGGGCGTGTTGCCGGTCCATTCGATTTTCCACCGGTTGCTAACTTTGTTTGTTCCCCATTAGGGGTGGTCCCCAAGAAGGACCCGGGTGAGTTTAGGCTAATACATAACTTGTCAGCCCCACGAGGTCTTTCCGTGAATGATGCGATAGACCCGGAAGTGTGTTCGGTGCGGTACGCATCTTTCGATGAGGCCGTCGCCATGTTGAATCGCTTGGGGCCCGGGGCGCTGATGGCAAAATCAGACATCGAGTCAGCGTTCCGGTTGCTCCCGGTACACCCAGACGATCAGCGTCTTCTTGGTTTCATGTTTCAGGGTCGCTATTACATGGATAGATGTATGCCAATGGGTTGCTCTATATCTTGTGCTTATTTTGAAAAGTTCAGCTGTTTTCTACAATGGGTATTCACGAGAAAGACGGGTTTTCAGCATGTTATGCATTATCTCGATGACTTTCTGTTCCTGGGGGCAGCCGGAGATCCAGAATGTGGACAGGCTTTAAAGGAATTTTGTGTTCTAATGAATCATTTTGGTGTGCCATTGGCACCAGGTAAGACTGTGGGTCCCTCGACTTCACTCGAGTTTCTGGGGATCGAGCTCGACTCGGTGGAAGGTTGTTTTCGGTTACCCAAAGAAAAAGTGTTAAAATTCAGGGCATCACTTGAAACTTGTATTCGAGAGTCTAAGGTAAACCTGCATCAATTGCAACAAACGGTGGGCCAGTTGAATTTTGCCCTCAGAGTAATACCAATGGCCCGTCCCTTTTCCCGCTCGATCGCACAAGCCATGGTCGGCCTTAAGGAGGGACATCACCGCACAAGGCTTTCGGCAGAGATTCGCCAGGACATGCGCATTTGGTTGGCATTCCTGGCGGATTTCAATGGTCGAATTGCCTGGAACAAGCCGGCGGTGTCCTCCGAGGAGCTGGGGCTGTGGACAGATTCGGCGGGGAGTATAGGTTTTGGCGCCATATTCGGTACGCAATGGTCGGCTCAGAAATGGCCGTCATGGTGGCACGAGTGCGGGCTGACGAGTAACATTGCCTTCCTCGAGCTCTTCCCTATTTTGGTGGCCCTGAAAACATGGCCTGAGGGGTTCCGGGATCACTCTGTGGTATTCTGGTCTGATAACATGACCGTGGTTGAGTGTATCAATAGTCAGGCAGCACGTTGTAAATGGATTCTGAGACTGCTTAAAGAAATTGTATTGTTGTGTATGCAGTTGAATGTGCTCTTTAGGGCGCGACATGTCCCGGGGGTGCTGAACCAAGCGGCTGATGCGCTTTCTCGTTTCCGTATGCAGGCCTTCTGGGGTTTTCTGCCCACAGCGGACCCGGTGGCGGCACCCTTTCCCGAAGCTCTCTGGTCTCTCGGTGCCCCGAACTACAAAACCTCGTGGGAGAGAGTTTAGCACCCAGGACAAGGAAGGCATATGAAGGGGCGTTTCGTTCCTATTGGTCCTTTTTGGGTTCTGCTAGGTGGGAGCTTTGGGGCCAGGAAGAGCTTGTCGTAAAATTTTTGCTGTCTTTACATCAGGCAGGCAAATCAGTAGCTACGGCCCAGAGGCATCGGGCCGCCATTTCCTTTATGGCAAGGGCTCATGGGATCCAGGACCCGACAGCGTCTTGCGTAGTACAGAAAGCGCTACGTGGGTGGCAACGCCTGGAGGGTCGCAGAGTAGATGAGAGACACCCGATAGGTCTGGATAGATTGGCCCTGTTATTTTCTGTACTCCCTGCGACATGTTCATCCCAGTATGAAACAGTGTTATTCCGAGCCGCTTTTGCGCTAGCATTCCATGGGGCTATGCGGGTAAGCGAACTGGTGGCGAAGAACAAGCAGGATACGGTGGGGGGACTGTGCCGTGAGCACATCCAGGTTAAGGGGGAGACGATGACTGTCTCGTTTGTCAGATCCAAGACCGATCAGGGTGCGATTGGGGACTGCATAGTCATACATAGGATTCCCGGGTCTCCCATGTGCCCTGTTGTTTGCGTAGAGGAATATTTGGCGCAGAGGGTGGCATCATGGGGGGGGACCTTGTTGAGACACGCTGACGCCACCTCACTGACGAGGTTTCAGTTCCAGCGGGTGCTTGCGATGTCAATTTCGGCCGCGGGCTTGAACCCCGGCGAGTTCGGGACCCATTCCTTTCGGATAGGGGCTGCTACTGAGGCTACAGCCAGGGGTCTGAGTGTGGAAAAAGTAAAACGTTTGGGGCGTTGGTCCTCGAATTGTTACAAAAGGTATGTGCGGTTGCACATGTTGTGAAGCTGTGATGATGTACTCACGCTTCTTGTTTTTGTTTGGTTTACAGTTTCGCAAGCTTACGAGGCCGGGCAGACTGTGCAGTCGACCCGACACCTGGGAACCAGCGGTCAGATTTCACCGGCTGCGGAAAGAGAGGTGTGGGTCGTGGGCCACTCATACGTGAGGCGTGCCGCGGACGTATTCAAAGCAGGTGACATGATTCACATGGCTGGGGAATACGGGTACAGGGTGACCTTCTACGGAAGGGGCGGGCTCTGTATTGACCAGTTTCAATCCTTTTTCGAGGGTTTGTTAGGGCGGACGAGGTCACCGCCGTCTATAATCATAGTCCATCTTGGGGGCAACGATTTGGTGGCCACTGGTAGACGACTTCTTCTCGAGGCAATACTTTCCACAGTAAGTTGGTTGGTGAGAAGAGTTCCAGGGTGCACAATTGCATGGTCCCATATGATTCCACGGAAAGTGTGGCGGGGGGCGAATTCGGTTTCTGCTCTGAATCACTCAGTGAAGAAAGTAAATAACAAATTGGGTAGATTGTTTCGTTCAAGTACATTGCATTCTATTCCGCATGGTTGTATCAAGGGGGACAGTATGTACCTGGGAGATGGGGTCCACTTGTCCCGGGTGGGGAATGAGTTACTCATAGGAGACCTCATAGCTTGGCTAAAGAGTTTAAAACATGACCTTTAGGCAGGAGTTGTTGTGGGGGGTCCGGATAGCCGGTCAACTATCCAGCCTGTGGCGGTAAGGTCATGATCGGTGAGCAGTAATTGGAAGATCCCTATGGGGGGGCGTCACCCATTACGGATGGGAGCGCTCGGGGGAGGTGGCCATTGGCCCCTCAACGGGGAGGCGGTCCCTTCTAAGGATGGGCCGCTGAAAGGAAAGGAAAGGCGGTCAAGGCCCCTTCCTGGATAGGAGGGGCTACGGGCCCCTCCTGGGGAATTTCCCGGGGCCAGGACACCTGCGACGGCAGATGTGGTAAGTTGTGTGGGGTGGGGAGGGGGTTTACGCTACCTTCTAGACACCTCACACGAGTCCTCGGACGACCTTTAAATGGCGACGAGTTCATTGGGGCCCCCGTCAAGTCAAGGGAAATTGGTAGATGCACTTGAGGTACGCCTCTGTGCGGTCGCCCCTCC
The DNA here is from genome assembly GCF_964263255.1 of Lissotriton vulgaris. Lineage (NCBI taxonomy): Eukaryota > Metazoa > Chordata > Amphibia > Caudata > Salamandridae > Lissotriton > Lissotriton vulgaris. Next base: position 1,375,829 of record NW_028250285.1, on the reverse strand, counting down.
CAAGTGGGGGGGGTATTTCTGGTTAGGGATCTGACACCGGTTATGACCTTGCCGTTGGCCCTTAAAAGTTAGGATGTACAATTTCAAGTTAAATGTTTTGTAGGATGTTAGTTCGGCTAGGAGAACCTTTGTATTAGAAATATGTTAAGGTTAGCCAAACATCGTAATGTGGAAATGAAATTGTACATAATATGAAACTGTTATTTTAATGTTTTGATTTTGTTTCATATTTTAATGAATACGGCCGGGAGGGTCACTCCCTCCCGCCTTCCAAAAGTTCAGAACCGTTTCCGGTTTCCCATCCTTGGGGATTGTGTTGAGAGGGGGTGGCGGGTATCTCAGCCATATGGAAAGGGGCGACCATTCGGTCCCCCCGAACGTATGGTGGAGTACCCCGATCCCCCCGGGAAGCCATCTTGGGCGGGAGGCGAGTCTCGGCTGGTATGCCCGAAGCGGCGTAGCCGGGGCGCGCCTTTTCCCGCCCTGGAGTGGGTTGTCCTAGACACTGACACGGCCGGCCACGCCCTCGGAGGCAGGCGGAGGCGGGTTTACGTCCACCCGAAGACGGATAAAAGGAGCAACAAGCCAAGAAAGCATCCTCTTGTTCCTGTGCTCTGAAGCTGCACCTCCCCGCTGCACGTGAGCTCGAGACGGAACGAAGAGCCAATTTTGACCCACCCACCAGCCCCTGAGGACAGCCAGTTGTTTTAAATAAAGTTTTGATGTGGTAACTCTATTTTCTTGCAGGTTGTGATGATTGTCGTGATATTTTGAGTATGCAATAAAGAATGGTCATTTTCAGTATGTTTTTTCAAATAAAGTAATTCTGCACTAGTGTTGATCAGTAATCATACTTGTAATAGTTATGGTTGTTTTGTAATTTAGTGATTTTAGGTAAATTGTCGTATTTATTTTGGTCGGGCGGTAAGGTCATGATCGGTGAGCAGTAATTGGAAGATCCCTATGGGGGGGCGTCACCCATTACGGATGGGAGCGCTCGGGGGAGGTGGCCATTGGCCCCTCAACGGGGAGGCGGTCCCTTCTAAGGATGGGCCGCCGAAAGGAAAGGAAAGGCGGTCAAGGCCCCTTCCTGGATAGGAGGGGCTACGGGCCCCTCCTGGGGAATTTCCCGGGGCCAGGACACCTGCGACGGCAGATGTGGTAAGTTGTGTGGGGTGGGGAGGGGGTTTACGCTACCTTCTAGACACCTCACACGAGTCCTCGGACGACCTTTAAATGGCGACGAGTTCATTGGGGCCCCCGTCAAGTCAAGGGAAATTGGTAGATGCACTTGAGGTACGCCTCTGTGCGGTCGCCCCTCCCAAGTGGGGGGGGTATTTCTGGTTAGGGATCTGACACCGGTTACGACCTTGCTGTTGGCCCTTAAAAGTTAGGATGTACAATTTCAAGTTAAATGTTTTGTAGGATGTTAGTTCGGCTAGGAGAACCTTTGTATTAGAAATATGTTAAGGTAAGCCAAACATCGTAATGTGGAAATGAAATTGTTCATAATATGAAACTGTTATTTTAATGTTTTGATTTTGTTTCATATTTTAATAAATACGGCCGGGAGGGTCACTCCCTCCCGCCTTCCAAAAGTTCAGAACCGTTTCCGGTTTCCCATCCTTGGGGATTGTGTTGAGAGGGGGTGGCGGGTATCTCAGCCATATGCTCTGATCTCGCCCCAGAGAGGCCAACGAGTGAATCAGTGGCTCCATTTGCTCCAGTTATCGAGCTCCCAGTAAAATAAGTGGGGGGGACGCCGTCCACCCGCGTGGTACCCCGACTCGAGCCCTGCTGATCGCCCACAAGGAGGTTGGTTTACAGTATTTGGAGAACCTACTTTTAATAAAATCTATGTTACTATGGTTACTGATATGGTGAAAAGAAGAAACCAGTTTTACAAAAGAAATTATTTTAGATTCCTTAACTTTGGATAATGTCTCCTGTGTTCCCTGGCTTGCCTATATACATTCATCTTTTAGTACTTTATTTACTTTTTCAGTATCTCTAGAATCATCCCAGGTTCTATTACTTACCAAGAAATATTTTAAAGCGACCTTTTTTTCAATACACGTTTGAACACAGAATGTACAAGGAAATGAAGAAATCCACACTTGCCTTTTACAAGTCCTCGAACCCCACTAGGGTTGCCAAAATTATCTGTCGTATGTTAACATTGTTCAACACTGTTGTGTCTTTACCAGATTTAGGTTTTGTACTGTCCATCACCTGGTCGCTTTTCCTAAAATGAAGTCTTATCCTTCCGACATGACACCATGCCCATGTGATGGCTTGAGTGAACAAAGAATGTAATTGGATTGGAGGCGCACACCTTGGTTTTTACAAAGTAGTCAAGTATTAACAAACAAAAAATTTTGAGACTTTTTTAACACAATGGTGCAGCAGTGCAACCCTCGCTGTCTAACAAGGCCCAATAGTCATGAAAAAGGAATGCCACCAAGAAGGTTGCAACACTGCGCACTGTTCGCACGTGGTCACGAAGTGACCATTTAGATCATTGGATACAATTTAAAAACTCTATAACCAAAATAAATCACATAAAGAGCAAATGTACTTGTAAATGTAAATCTTTACATGTAATTTGTAGAATCAAAAGTTAATTAAACATCACTTTTTGATTGGATACATTATTAGAACAAAGTTTGATTCATAAGACATTTATGTTCAAAGAATTCACATATAAATAAATGATCAATTTTTAACAATGTATTTTGTTGGGGCCCGATGCATTTCGGGACCTGAGAATCCCTTCTTCAGGGGCCAATCTATAAAGAAAGCAATAAGCAAATGTCACTTGGCACAATTGCATGAACACATAGCGGGTTAAAAAACAGCAGGAAGTTACATGGAGGTGCACAAAGAATCATGATTAGATAATTATATTACCATCAATCATTGCGGTAACTGGACATAATATCGACTACATAATATCGAATGGACAAAATATCGACGGAAAAATATCGACATTAACAAAATATCGACTATAGGAATATCGTTGGAAAAAATATCGACTGCAAAAATGACCCAAAAATATCGAATACAAAAATATCGACTCAAAAATATCGACTAGACAAAATATCGAAATATAGTGAAAGTAAAAAATATCGAGAAAATGTTAGAAAATATTGATTTTATAAAATAATATATATATAATATATAAATAAATAGTACTTAATGTTTAGGAGCGGGTTGTGGGTTTATAGGGGAATAGGGTGGGAAGTAATTTAATAATAATTAATTATTTAATATATGTTTGGTAATTGTTTTAATTAGATTTTAATTGGTAATTAATTAATATTAATTAGTTAATTGTTTAATTGATTAATTAGCATATAATTTAATTGATTAATTGATTAATTAATTATTAATAATTATTATTTTTATAAATTAATTTGTATATGATTTTAATTGATACATTGGTTATTAATTATTAATAATTAGTGATTTATTTTATTAAGAATTAGCATATTATTTACATTTATAAATTGCTAACACATTAATTATAATTAGTTAATGATGTAATTAATATATTGCATATCATTTAAATAAATTAATTGGTAATTAATTTATAATAATGACTTAATTACATTAATTGGATACATTTAAATGTAATGTGTTAATTTATGTTGATGTTAATTAATTAATTGGAATTAAACAATATTAATTAATCAAAATTATTATTATAGCTAATGTGATAATATATTTTATAATTGTTTTTGTAAAAAAAAAAATGTTTATTATATATTCATGTTTAATGTTGTGTTCATTATTATTTATAGTGTTCTGGCTCAGTTTCATAGTTTTTGTTATAGGTTAATTTTTTAGGGTTCTGGGTCATTTTTCTGTTCGTGAGTAAAGGTGTATTTAGTGGGATTTGGGAAATTTTTACGTTTGTGGGTAAATGGGTTTTTTTGAGGTTCAGGGTCAGTTTTCAGTTCTTGTGTAAAGGGCTATTTGTAAGGTTCAGGGTCAGTTTTCAGTTTGTGGGTAAAGGGGTATTTGTAGGGTTCAGGGTCAGTTTTCAGTTTGTGGGTAAAGGAGTTTTTTGGAGGTTCAGGGTCAGTTTTCAGTTTGTGGGTGTAGGGGTATTTGTAGGGTTCAGGGTCAGTTTTCAGTTTGTGGGTAAAGGGGTATTTGTAGGGTTCAGTGTCAGTTTTCAGTTTGTGGGGAAAGGAGTATTTGTAGGGTTCAGGGTCAGTTTTCAGTTTGTGGGTGAAGGGGTATTTGTAGGGTTCAGGGTCAGTTTTCAGTTTGTGGGTAAAGGGGTATTTGTAGGGTTCTGGGTCAGTTTTCAGTTTGTGGGTAAAGGGGTATTTGTAGGGTTCAGGGTCAGTTTTCAGTTTGTGGGGAAAGGAGTATTTGTAGGGTTCAGGGTCAGTTTTCAGTTTGTGGGTGTAGGGGTATTTGTAGGGTTCAGGGTCAGTTTTCAGTTTGTGGGTAAAGGGGTATTTGTAGGGTTCAGGGTCAGTTTTCAGTTTGTGGGGAAAGGAGTATTTGTAGGGTTCAGGGTCAGTTTTCAGTTTGTGGGTGAAGGGGTATTTGTAGGGTTCAGGGTCAGTTTTCAGTTTGTGGGTAAAGGGGTATTTGTAGGGTTCAGGGTCAGTTTTCAGTTTGTGGGTAAAGGGGTATTTGTAGGGTTCTGGGTCAGTTTTCAGTTTGTGGGTAAAGGGGTATTTGTAAGGTTCAGGGTCAGTTTTCAGTTTGTGGGGAAAGGAGTATTTGTAGGGTTCAGGGTCAGTTTTCAGTTTGTGGGTGAAGGGGTATTTTTAGGGTTCAGGGTCAGTTTTCAGTTTGTGGGTAAAGGGGTATTTGTAGGGTTCAGGGTCAGTTTTCAGTTTGTGGGTAAAGGGGTATTTGTAGGGTTCAGGGTCAGTTTTCAGTTTGTGGGTAAAGGAGTATTTGTAGGGTTCAGGGTCAGTTTTTAGTTTGTGGGTAAAGGGGTATTTGTAGGGTTCAGGGTCAGTTTTCAGTTTGTGGGTAAAGGGGTATTTGTAGGGTTCAGGGTCAGTTTTCAGTTTGTGGGTAAGGGGTATTTGTAGGGTTCAGGGTCAGTTTTCAGTTTGTTGATAAAGGGGTATTTGTAGGGTTCTGGGTCAGTTTTGGCCTTTAGGGTGAAGGGGTCTTTTTAGTGTTTTGGGACAGTTTTGGGTATTTTAGAGTGCTGATGTATAGTGTAACTTAACACTGATACATTAAATCTATTACACGAAAATAGCTATTATTATAACTTTACATTAGTACCCTTTATTTTGATCAAAACAATATATGTATTAGCATGTTTCCAGACAGTAGCTAGAGTGGAGTTGGAATTCTAATTATTAATTGGTTGGTGTCCAGCACCATCAGTAATATTACCTACACTGGAGTTGGATTAATAAAAATACATTGGTCAGTCTCCACCACATTTTATGGTATTACCTTGAGTGTAGTAGGAATAGTAAATTATTTTTTGCTAGTGTCCTGCAGCTTCTATGATTTTAGATTGACTGGAGTAGTAACAATACATATAAAATTGGTCAGTGTGCAGCACATTTGTATACATTTGTTCATTACTGTATTTTAATATTAAAAATTAATGCAACATAGATGTTTTCAAATAACTTTATTAAACAATTTTTTATTTTTTTATTGTGTACTACAATAAAATCACAAACAAATATAACATCACATTTTTTTGACTTTTATTATTCACACAATAACATCTTCACATTTATATACATGTGGTCAATGTAAAAAAAAATGTTGATTACTAGATTCTTTCAGTAAATTTTACATATTCCCATCAGTCACTTACAATTTAAAGTATTTATATAGAAATACATAAAACAATGATTTGTTATACATTTCTTACATTAATATTTAATAATGTTAATATTAAATATTAATATAATAAAATATATAATACATATTTCTTTTTAACAAGTAACATGACTATTATTACATTTGTTAGGATAAATTGAAATACAAAAAAAAAATTTCTTGGTGTATATTTCACAAAATGTTGTTTTTACATAAAACCTATAAATCGATTTGGTTGTAAAGTTTATAATTGTATGGGGAAACAATATGTTTAATTATAATATCTGGTATTGACCAAATATTAGTAAAGCAATTATATAATTTTGTTATAGTTAGAAATAATTATATAACTTTTTGTAATAATTAATAAAAATAATAATTATTTTATTAATTATTATTATTATTATTAATTAATAAACATAAACATTCATTTATTATTAACAAAAATATATACATTCACAGATAAAATAGATACTTTTTTCAGGCCATTCTTTATATACTAAATGGTTCTAATTGTTATATTAATAACAATAAATAAGTTATATTATTTATCATTATTAATTATTACCATAAACATTTATAATGTTTTATTAAAATTATACACAAAATTATTCATATAAATATACAGAATAACAAAATATTTACATCTTTTATTCAAAGTCTTACATAATTATTTAATATTATTAATATATAATAAATATTATATATTAATTTATATTAAATATATTATTTTTTGTTAATAAAGGAAAATTGTCATGAGTATAGTGTATTAATTTGTTACATTATACATGTGTATGTATTATATATTTTACATATGACATTGTTTATTCTATTATCCTTTTACACAAATGGGTTAAGGGGACTACTTTTTTACCACGTAAGGTTATTGCGCTCCATTCAGGACTGGAGAAGCTCGCGGTTGGGAGTTGCTTCGCGTGGAGAGAGGTAAGGTTATTTTTAACTACAAATTATAAGTAAGTGGTCATGTTTGAGGGTATAATCGAACTCTGTAGTGTTTTTTGGTGTATGTATTAATAGTTTAAGTAGCGTTTGGGTGAAAAGTCTCCGTTATAGATGTGTCGTGCTTTTTTTCCTTCAAGTCTAATTTTAAGTGATCGGAAATGTCTTCTTACATGGTTAATGTTAATTGTTAGTATATTTACAAATGTGAAGGGGGTATTTGTGGGTGGCTTTCGTTATGTATGTTATTTTACAGGTTTCGGTTCCTCGCATGAAAACTACATGGAAGGAAGCGTGTTTTTTAACGGAGAAACAAATGTTTAAGTTATTATGCTTATATTTTGACTTTTATCTCCTATTTTTCTTGTTTGCCAGGAGCGGTTTTTACACTTTTTAAACCTTCTTCGGGTTTTTTTGAGGGTTTCGATTCGGATTGATACATTGATATGCGTGACCGTTTTTTTAAAATAGTGTGTATATAACTTTAAATCCTACAGTGTCCACACTACTGTTTTCGGGATTTCCTGGAGTGTTTTTTTACGTTTTACATTTTATTTTCGGGTTTTTGAGGGTTTCCCATATTGGAATAGTAAGATATTGGATTGGATTGTATGGATTGATTTTTCCTTGATTGCGTCTCTCAAGTCCAAAAATTGTAAGTATTTATTTTACAATTTTGATTGGGTGGGAAATGTCGATTTCTAATGTTATGTGTATGTTATAAAAAATTATAAACATTGCATATTTGTTACGAATTTTTTTACATAAATTTAAAAAGTTTGTCAAACAAATATGTTTTATTTATAATTCATTATATATGTTTATGACATGTAATTTTTATTAGTATTGTAAGAAGACATTCGTATATTTACTTGACATTTTTATAGTAGACTTTTTGCTATTATTGCCAGGTATTCTAAACCTCTAGTTGTAGGGTATAATGTGACTTGACTTTGAAGTAGTCGGAACATTTGTTGGGTTTGTTTAGTGAGTTTGGGACCTATTTGTGACACTGATTGTTCCATTCTTAGTTCCTGATAGCTTTGTTCTTTTTTCAAAGCTTCTAGAAGGTTATGGAATGTGGGTTTGCCTCTGTTTGTAGTTGCTTGGAAAGCATTATGCCACCCTTCAACACTGTTGTTGGTTTTAGCCTCTTGGTTTAAAGTACTGAGATAGACATTCCACCAAGGGATTTGGAATTTGGGCTGGCGTCGATGTCCTGATCTGTGCAACCTTCCCACCCAAGTGTCTTCAAAATAGTCTAGCAATGGTGTTAGTTTATCCTCATTCCTCTTATATTATGCACTGTCAATTAATAAATTGTAATGTTCAGCAACATCTGTAACAGGGACGTAGGCCAGGGCTATTAACTTTTTAACTTGATAGGCAAAGGTGCTATCTGTAGAGTATAGTATACTTAAAGTAGATTTTTGGAGATGCCTCCATATACTCTGATTAAAATGATAATAGCAACCCTGGATTGCTGTGTGGGGAAATGTTCTCAAAATGCTATTTATCATAGCTAATTCGAAATCAATAATTATTTTTTCGGGAAAATAATTATTGATTTCCGTTTTGAGAACATTTAAAATTTCGGTGTAAGTTGTTTGCTGTTTGTTGGGTAGCAAACAGTAAATGAAAGGTATGTTAGAATGATGGTATAAACCGTGGATGGAATACATTTGGTAAAAAGGTTTTGGGCAGGGTTTAAATGTTCCATCCATCATCCATTGGGGACACTGTTGGATTTTTCGTAAATTACTTGCAGTTGCAAACATAATTATTCTGTTTGTACTGCTTTCATTATCAAAAAGAATAAATTTATCTTTATTGTGTGTGATGGCCATTTCGGGTGAAATAATAATTTCTTCAAAACAAGTTGGGTTGGGTTGGGTTGTGCTAGTGAGTCGTTTAGTGCGTGCAATTGTGCGTTTCAGGGAGTCAATAGAGGGTAGTTGACCTGAAGCATGGGCAGGGATTTTTACCAGTTCTTCTTTAAGGATTTGTGTGGTGGGTTTGTCACTTTGTGTGCTAGCACTTTTAATACTTTCTAAAGCATCTCTAATTTCAATTTCTGTGACATTTGGGGGATGATTATGTTCTCTAGTAAATAGCACATTAGTTTCCTCAGTAGTGGCCCTCCCATAACATTTGTTGGAGTAATATTTTGTACACTTCCAAAAAACCTTTCTACCACTTTGTCTCTCCTGATTATACACATAACCCATGTAGCATAATAGTAATTTATTTTTCTGAGACATGACAAATTCTGCACCTTCAGTCATTTTGATTTACTTGTTCTAGGAAAGAGTAGAAAGAAACAAAATCAGTACACATTTTTTTACTTTTGTGGTGCTAACATCATTAGTGATGCATTTATACTTACAGTTAATCAAAGTAGTAGTCACAGAAGCAGAAATGTCTTTTGAATGATGTTCTTGTATGTATGTCTTTATTTGCTGTTGGTATGAAAATATAGAAAAGCAACGTTAATGTTTACATATAACAAACGTATTTCCTACTCAAAAGCAGTTGTCATTTTTGCCTACTAGTGCATTTGATGTAAACATTACATATACTTGCTTGTTTAAATAGTAGAATAGTAGTAATTGCTGGAGTACATCAATTTAGTACAGGTATGATCTGTAGAGTAGATAGAAGAAATAAAAGCAAAATATTATAATTTTAATACTGAACCGTTTGGAAATGTAACAGATTTAAACGTATACTAACTTCTAAATATGTCGTTTTCTTTGTTGTAGGTAGAATAGCTGTATGATGTATTCAGAATATCTGTAGAGGAAATATAAAATAGATAACATGTTGTTAAGAACATAGTCTGTGTTATTTTCGGCAGTTTTAGAGAAATGACAAGTATACTTACATTTTTTACAAGGCTATTCTTGTATATTGGTATATTTTGTGTAGGATGTTTTCATATGATATGTAGAATAGATGTATGATGTTTTCTGAATATCTGTAGAGGCAATTCAAAATAAATAACATGGTGTTAAGAATATAGTTAGCGTTTTTTGTGCTCACATTTTAGCAAATTACAATTATACTTACATTTTTCTGAAGGGTATTCTTGTGTTTTGGTATAGTTGATCTTGGATCTTTCAAATGATCTATAGGGAAGATGTAAAAAGCAAGATATGTTGTTTAAAAATGTGCATTAATGAAATTGGCAGTTTTATAACAAACACATCTATACTTACATGTGTAATTAGTGTAGTTTTATCGTTTTTGCTGTAGAAATAGCACAATTTCAGTATATCTGTAAATATAATGTTTATAAAAATTAAATACTCTTGTAAATTAGTGTTTAAAAACAGCAGTTGGTGTGTAACAGAGAATTATTATATACTTACTATCTGATTTTGCACGTGAAGAAATATGACCATGTAATAGGAATTGTGTTGGAGTAGTTTCTATCAGAAAAGTAGGAAGACATGAAAATAAAATAAGTGTAAGACTTAGGAGCTGTAAGGAAAATAGTGCACTTCTAATTTAGTTTTCTACAAAAATGCTGTGTTACTTACTTGATTAATTAGCTAGTGAGCTGGATCTTTAAAGATGTTTATTCTGCAACAAAATCTTCAAAGTGTTGGCATCTACTTTCCAGAGAGGTAGCAGCAACAAATGGTAGAATGCATGTATCCCTTTTATAGTATATGTGTTATGTGTGCTTTGATTTGATTGGTTGTAGGATGTAAGGAAGCATAGTATAGGCTAGTTTGAATTTTTTTAAGTTAATTGGAGTGTTTGTTGATGTGAGAATGGTGGTATGTGGTTATTCCCGCATTAAAGCAGAATCGTGTTTAAATGAAATATATTTATATGTGAAAATAAGTAATGAAAATGTTAGTTAAATGCAAAGAATAATAGAAAATGATAAAATGCATGTAATAGAATGTATAGCAAATGTGGATTAATAGTAATTTTATGTAAGTAACAGGTATTATATGTGAAATGTATTTTTTAGTGAGAAATGACTTTTATTGATGATAAAGATGGTATTTTAGAAAGAAAAGTGTACAAACATGAACTCGATATATTTTTTTTAACGATATTGTGGTAGTCTATATTTTTGTAGTCGATATTTTTGTAGTGTTAGGGCTAATTTCATGTCCAACGATATAATTGTAGTCGATATTTATTTAAGCGATATTTATGTATTCGATATAGTTAGTACTCGATATTTTTTACTCGATATTTTTGTAGTTTGTGTAATAAGTATAGTAAGTCGATATTTTTGTCGTCGATAATTTGTCAACGATATTTTGGTAAGTCGATAATGTGCCCGTCGATAATATTTCAGTGATCCATCATTGCAGATAAAAACCAAGAGACCGCATATAGCCCATGTGAATAATACCTATAGATTCAGCGTGTTCAGAACCATGGTGATAATAATGAAAAAAAAGAAAAGTCAAAAGAACCCTTCACCTCATGCGTAACTCAAAAGTAGACAACAACTTGTGTGTATCTGAACCAAAAGTCAACTCCAATTTGAACCCTGTGCTATGAGGCATACCTGACTGTCCAGTAACATGAACTTCTGTAACAAAAAATACAAATGCCACTGGTCAAGAATGAACAGCACTATATTGTGGCTGTATGGTAATGAACACCTTGATGTCAATGATCTATTATATGTATACATTTTGATTTGTCTTAAGTCAAACTTAAGGCGAAATCCTAACTTTACTACTACTAAATGCCTTCTGTGAATACCGAAAGTAGTAAGTTTAGGATTTTGTCTTAAGTTAGTTCTGTGAGTCGGGCCCATAGCGTCCGGTTCAGAGTCAGAATGGGAGTGGGAATGGATGGAGAGGGTGGCTGGGCAACAAAGACAATCAGTCAAGGGAAGGGGTAAACTGCTGATGTCTTAGAAGGAAGGTGACACCAGACTGCCAATGGGCTGTAAGTCTGGTGATAGGTGTACCATGAGAATGAGCTAGAGGGATTTACTGTGGGTTTGGTTACATTATGTGGGGTGGAAGCATGAGAAAAATAGTGCCCCGGGGTCATCCATGTGTAACATACCTTCAAACTGTTATCTATTCAAAGTTAGGGCATGGGTGATCAATAACTGTGTACTCCTTCCAAATTCGGCCATCAACGAAATATGGGTGTCAAACAAATGTTCTATGTCACACTTGATCCAAGGGAAACATGCTGACACTAGCAAAACTCTGGGACCATATAACAGAATGGGAAAAAGCAAGGGGGAAATAATGGGCATTGGCACCATTTCTTTGCACTTGGGGCACTTCCATGTTACAGACTGTGCTCCGACTCTTCATCGTCCCCCTTCTGTAATACTGATGGCAACGATGCACATTTTTAGCTTCTGCCATCTCATTTAACATGGTGCCATGCAACAGGGACCACTTTTGCCTCCGTGCCCACGCTATGCTACCATCATATTCACAGGGGCAGACAAGCTCTCAGGAAGCACACTAACAGTGTGCCACCTAGGAAGGGATGCATAGGTAAGTATCACTGCACCACTGTCCACAGCATAGGTGAATTAGCTTCTTCCGTTGGCACAGCAACATTTATTATACCTGGCCTCTGCCAGATGCACATATTAAAGGAATGATGCTAGGGCAGTGAGCTTGATCTGGCCAAGATAGTCACATCTTTAGAGCATGCATGCAAATTACAGAGCAGCGGGAGGAACGTTCCTCTCCTTGCGACATGTTTAAGTAGGATTTTGTTTTTCTTTTAGATGGCTAAAGAAGCAGAATAAACTGGAATGCTGCAAGAAACAGAGAGGCTGTATTTATTATTTACAAAAGTTGAATACATACTGATCAGCTTAGAAGAAAGGAAGTGTAGGTATGCACTATGCAGCCACTGCATATCGTTCCCCCTGGAGTTGTCACGGAGAAAACACGTTTTTGTGGTCAAATGTGAACCCTCCCTGCAAATGCTACTGCAACTCTCGTGAACAAAGTCTGTGGAGGCAAACTGATTGGTTTTATGTGACATGGGTTTATAATAACACCTAAAATGGATAAACTGCGCATTAATTTAGTCGAGACTGCTTGAGCCGGATGTATGACGTTACAACGCGTGCTTTCACAACACATGCCATCACAACACAACTTTTACCCCGCAGGTGCCATTACAACGCATAGCATTACAACGTAGGTGGTATTACAACGCATGCCATTACAACGTAAGTGTAGGTAAGTATTTAATTTTTTTAATATTAATTTAATTTTATTAAATTACAAAAATTGTTTATTAAATAATTGTAATTCATTTTTAATGTTTTAAAATATGTTTAAATTAATAATTGTATCTCCTTGGGTGTGTAATAGTAGGGTATGTGGTGGATAGTGTAGGGGTAAAAATTACTATTCTAACTCCAGGGGGGTGTAATAGTAGGGTAAGTGCTGGATAGTGTAGGGGTAAATATTACTATTCTAACTCCAGGGGGGTGTAATAGTAGGGTAAGTGCTGGATAGTGTAGGGGTAAAAATTACTATTCTAACTCCAGGGGGGTGTAATAGTAGGGTAAGTGTTGGATAGTGTAGGGGTAAAAGTTACTATTCTAACTCCAGGGGGGTGTAATAGTAGGGTAAGTGCTGGATAGTGTAGGGGAAAAAATACTATTCTAACTCCAGGGGGGTGTAATAGTAGGGTAAGTGCTGGATAGTGTAGGGGGGGAAATTACTATTCTAACTCCAGGGGGGTGTAATAGTAGGGTAAGTGCTGGATAGTGTAGGGGTAAAAATTACTATTCTAACTCCAGGGGGGTGTAATAGTAGGGTAAGTGTTGGATAGTGTAGGGGTAAAAATTACTATTCTAAAATCAATTTAATAAAAAAATTCTATAATTACAAAAAATATTACATGTTTTTAAAATTGTATAATTATTTTAAACAAATTAATTTATAAAACTAAAAAAAATACAAACTAAAATTAAATACCTAATTTAAAAAAAGATATAATTAAAAAAAATATTAAATGTATTTAAAATGTTATAATTATTTTAAATACATAATTTATAAAACTAAAAAAAATACATACTAAAATTAAATACTTACCTTACCTATACTTACGTTGTAATGGCATGCGTTGTAATAGCACCTACGTTGTAATGCAATGCGTTGTAATGGAATGCGTTGTAATGGCTCCTGCGGGGTAAAAGTTGCGTTGTGATGGTACTTCGTCGTAAAAGTTGAGTTGTAAAGGTTGTTCCATGCTTGGGCCTAGATTTGTTTTTTATGACCCCACTGGTTTGCTTTGTTGTAATGGTTTTTTCTGCCTTTCTACCTCGCATACTCTCTGTTTGCTGTCTTTCTCAACCCTTTCCCACCTTCATTTATTCTCCTTTTCCTCATTCCTCATTTTCCCCAGACAGACAGAGCTTGGTGATGGAGCGACCCTGTTTCTGTGCTGCGGGAGGAGGGCGGAGGGCAGAAGAGATGGGAGGGCAAGAGCAGGGGACAGATCAGATGCTATAAAAGGATAAGGGAGAGTGCATGAGCATGGCGAAGGGCTGGAGTGACCTCCCTGCAAAGGCTGCGGAAAGTAAGTACCTGGTCAGGAGAGAAGGATTGGCACCCTTGGGAAAACAGCATCTGACATTTGATCTTGGTCTTTGAATTTGCGTCAAATGTGACCAGATAACAAGATTTACAGCAGAGCTCGGTAAACCACAAGCCTTGTCTCAAGTGCTCCAGATTGAAGAGAAAGGAGTTCCTGACCAGATGTTAAAATAGCTACCACTTTATTTATATAGTACTTAGTCCCTGCTTTCGGGGTGTGGTGAACACAGCAAGAGGCATGACGAAGGCATGCTGTGGATAAATGAGGAGAAAGAATAGGAGCACGACAATGGAGCCAGCAAATCAAAAGCCCATGGGCAGGCTGAAGCGCACAAAGTAGATACAGCATGTCTCGAAGAGACAGTGCAAGCGCTGTCTAACCGACACCTAAAAGCTAATGTGTCCTTGAGTAATGTAACTGGTGCTTATTTAAAGTGCTCGAATACCTTTGGTTGAGTTCACTCTATTGAAAGCTGAAAAAAAATAATGTAAGCAACAACACTATGGCATGAGTTAGTAGTTCATCCTGTCTTTTTGATTTTCTTTTGTGTTTCCTACTTTTGGCAGAGCAGCAGTGCTTAATTTGAACTGGTGTTTGCCGGGTGTAAGAGACTGAAAAAGATGGAGGAAGAGAAAGACGGCAAAACTATCACAAAGAGAGAAAGCAGGTATATGTAACAGCAAGAAAAAGGAGGAAGTAGTGTCTGAAAGGGGAAGTACGTCTACTACCCATTGTATTCGATGCACCGACGTTTAATTTCACCGTCTGCCAGATTCTGTGCTCCAGCAACAGCACTAATTCTTTCACAAACTAAGCACTTTAGAGATCTAGATGCCAGAATGTGTCTTCATATATCAGCATTAACACCCTCAATTCAGCTTAGAAATGACTGAATTTAAGAAGGAAGTGCTATACAAAAGTAGGTTATTTGTAAGTAACAGTTAGCTCTGTCTGCAAATAGTCTAAGCTAGTTTGAAAATTAAGACTACTTCATACATAAAATAGCCAGTTGCAAGTGTGTTACCAAAGTTTTAGAAGAATGTGCACCTAAAATTGAAATACCTTGAGATACCTGACTAGAGCACACAGCTACCTTCCTGTGGCCCACACACAGAGACATACTAGCGGCGGTTTACAAAGAAAGTGATGCTAGCCACCATGGCTAAGGCCACCTGCTCCAGGGAGGAAAAACATCCCTTCCCCTACCTCTGCACAGGCTAGCTCCAGAATACCAGCCGGCTGTCAACCAGGCCACTACATGGGGTGCCATTCCTCCCAGTTTAAGAATGTCACAGGTAGTGGTGACCTTATAAGTGGTCCAAATGACATCACATCCAAAGAAATATGATATACAACTCATTCTGCATTAAAGGGACAAAGAAGCACAGCCGACCTCTCTGCAGGCTTGAGAGCTGTGCAACAGGAACCCCAGGCTCGGCATCGCCAAATGTTTTTGGTGCATTTATTTAGCCTTTGTTCCACTGTGCTCTCTTCCCTGCACTCCTATCCTTATTCTGTACTGCTCCCAATGATGGCAGTATGCTTGGATAGTGTATTGTCTCCAGTTCCTGATGCCCTTCTGTACAAAGGCGCCCTGGGCGGGAGCACAGCTCGCCCCTGCCTAATGCAGGCCCTGCTGCCATCCCTGTTCTCATCATAAGGTGAAGGCTCCTTTATGGCTCTAACATTTATGCAATTACTCACATTGGCTTAGTCAATTAACAAATTAAGCAATTATAAACAGGCCATTTTATGGAATGTCGCACTTGGGGGAAAAAAGTCAAGTACACCTTGGTCTAAGGCCGATTTATTGAACTTTGTCCGATCCCTACTGCTTGATTTCCCTGTATCATGAAAGGGGCTTCAGACTGCAGTGAATTTTCTCTCACTGCTGTCACATGACCTTAAAAACCTGGCTTTTCACACAGGAGTAGAAGATATTGCCCCCCCCCCCCATTGATCCGACAATGATATTGCTGCAGCCTAAATCAGACTTCGACTGCACCAAGAAGCCTTAGGGCATGAGTTTGCACTTTATAAATGATATTTACATTACATTACATTAACAAAATGCCCCATACTCAGCACGGTATCCCCTTTCTTTGTTTCTGAAAGTACCATCAAGGGACTTTTGTCAGCAGGGATAGGATTTGGTGTGGGTAAGCAACTTCTGCCCTGGGCCCTATGCGAAAGTGTGGGGTCCCTATTTAGGTCGAGTCTATGAGACCGCACAGCAGTCTGATTGAAAAAAGACCTATCATCAGCTTACCAAGATCATACAGTGACTTTTTTTCCAGGACATTGTTTACCATTGGCTGGGTTTACTGTCACTTAATTTTGCTTGCTTCTTGTTCAATGATTTGCCTTGTCAGTCTTGTATTTGTCAATCCCCAGGAACATTGGGCCCGATTCACAGAACTAACTTAAGACAAAATCCTAAACTTACTACTTTTGGTATTCACAGAAGTTAGGATTTTGTCTTGAGACAGACTTAAGACAGACTTAAGATAGAATCCTAACTTAAGTCTGTCTTAAATCCTAACTTCTATGAATACCAAAAGTAGTAAGTTTAGGATTTTGTCTTAAGTTAGTTCTGTGAATCAGGCCCATGGTCTCTTTACTTGTAACCTTCCACTGCTCACTTATAGAGAACTACTTATTTCGGGTTGTTTCAGTACTCTATGAGAGAGCCTGTATTTTTTTTACTTACCTCCCTCGTGTGCATCTCCCGATCTAGTGGTTCATGTTGGACCCTCTCACCTGTATTCTTCTACCCCTCAAGCTCCATGTTGCTCTCTTTCATTTTTTCTGTGATCTTCTACCCCCAACTATGAAACTGTCTTTGTGTAAGGCTTTTTCCCTCTTCTCTCCCACTCCCCGTTGCTTCCCGACCCACCTTCTCCACCTGGCACCTGTGTCATTTTTTATAGGTGCTTGCTTGCTTAAGGACGCATGCAAACGCATTTGTCTTCATGCCTTTTCTCCTATCGTTCATGCTGTGCAGCATCAACATTTTTGGCGATGCTATACATCATGAACAAAAGGCATTGGCAGAGCCTATAGGTCTCAATGGTGAGACCTACTGGCTTGGCCAAAACTTGTTTTGCCCTATTTTGAACATTGTCAGCTTTTGGCTTAGGAAATCTAGAAATCTTTAAAAAATACCCCAAGTTCCTAGATGTTAGTTTCACAGCTTTTCACAACCCTAATGTTCACCATCAGATAATAACTTTTACCCACTCACTGACTGATTTAATGAATTTAAGAAAGGCAACTTACCTCCGGTTTTGTTAATTCAGCCTTATCCGCCTTGAGATAGCCTACCTACTCTGCTTAACAAACGCCAGAAGCATTCATGTCAACTGTCTCAGGAAACTCCACTGGCTTGCCATACAAAAGCGATGCCAATTCAAGCTGACACCCACACACACAAGGCTCCACACAGCCAAGGACCCGCCTACATTAACCACCGACTGAACTTCCACCAACTATCGAGAAGACTACGCTCCGCCTCCCTTCTACTTGCCCATACTCCCAGCATCTACTGAATCCTTCTTCCACGTCACAGCAAAGACCTGGAACAGACTCTCCACGCATCTCTGGACCATCAACTCACTTTCTGAATTCCGAATGGCCCTCAATACCTGGCTGTTCGAATAAGCCTCAGGGTCCTGCAAGCGCCTAGATACCCTATCGGGTGATTAGCCATGCTTTACAAATCCTGATTGACTAATATAGTCCTCTACTATCACATTTCTGCTTTCTTAAGTTTGGGGCCTCCCACAAACATACATCACTAGGTACTATACTACAAAAAAGGGCTGGCCATGCCTTTACAGCTGTCAGGCCCGGACTGGCCGTTGCGGGCACTGGGACGTACGGGTGGGGGCCGGTTTTGGGCCACTGAGGGCCGTTTTTGCAGCATTGCTGCAAAAACAGCCCTGTAACAAAATCGGCCGAAAGCCGACCCTGGCAAAGAGCTCGGCGGCACCCCCAACCCCCCCTGGGGAGTGGGGGGCCGGCCGAGCACTTTGCCAGGGCCGGTTTTGGTTCCCAGTCTGGCCCTGACTGCTGTCATCGTCAGCCTTCAGAAACGACTACCACTATATTTTTAGGAAAGTCTTCGAAACCTAGCTGTGCAAGAGAAAGAGACACCACCCAATGGTACATTTTACCGTATAGTATTTTTAAGGAAATATGTGATTGCTGGAAGTTCCACCTTATCATATACTGGCTACAGGTAGTACAATATTAGCCACATTGTAGGCAAGGGTTGGATATGTCCTTTAAAGAAACACAGGCTCACCAGACTCCATTAACAGTTTGATTACAAACTATGCAGACTTACGTACAGGGATAACATGTGTCCATAATAAACATTTAGGGCTTGTATTGCCCGTCTGTATTGCCTTGTGTTGTCCACAGTTAGGGACTAGCATGCAGACCTGGAATTACAGGGTCATTTTCTTTACCTTTATTAGCCCCATTCTGGGGATAATTTTGCACTCATTTATAACTGCTTTAAGTATAAAAGTAATTTGTGGTTACTTAGCAAATGAGTGTGTGAATGATAAAAGTGTCTCATATATGGTTGCTCTTTGACCTGAATCAACTGCTGTATGAGAAAATAACAATGGGGAAAACTTTGAAATGCAAAACATTCATGTTTTTGATCTCATCATTTTAGGTCTGGAATTAGCCAAGATCTTTTGTCTGGAAAAAATGTAAATAACAAGTTACATAAAATATACATTCACACGTATAAGTATACAGGCATACATGTGTATAGGGGCTGTCAATCAACCGTCTTCATCCATTGCAGCGCCATTCAAATGTAACTTCTGACCACCATAGCATATGTGAGCATAGGGTACACTAAAATCTTACACCCCAAAAAAATATGGGTGGGTGGATCAGCGATAGATGCAATTAGTCCCGAGATAAGATGAAAATCAGCATATCAAGAAAGGGCTGACTCAATAAGTGAATTCTAGGACAGGAGTTCTAGGGCTGAATTAATTTTTAAATTATTTATTACAAAATATTCAAAGAGTACAATACAGGATCATTAGAATGTAGATGCAGAACATCATTTCCATAAAGGATTCCAACAATAAGAAAACACAAAACAATAGGCAAAGTCAAAAATATTCTAAGTTCCAATTGAGCAGCAAAATCAGTTGGAAGTTGGACAGCGTCCCTAGCAGAATATGAAAAGTCTCATAGGAGATCTCTTGATCTCCCCCAAAATCGAGTATTTATATAGGAAACCTTCTCATGGACTAGTATTGAATCACATTCATCAGGGCATGAGCTAAACAAACACAATTTCAGAAAATCATAACATTGAATTGATAAAAGTCATACAACCTTCCCTCCTAAGCACTAACCCACTATATAAATATTGAATTTGCACCCTTTGACCTAATGTCATCCGGAGATGTCAGAACAAACTAGTTACAACAACAACAATGAATTATTATGAATGAATGCAATACCGCATGCAAACAGAAGGGCCTTGTATACTGAGCCCATGCTAGAGAGCCTTCTTCGAGAACTATGTCAATCGAAAATAAGAAAATATGACTTTGACTGACTATGTGCAGCAGAAATAATAAACAGTGAATGTGACATCCATTTTGAACAAGATGGCGTCAAAGCCTAGCCTAGGCCTAATTAGCATAAGCCAAGAAAAACACACTTCAACAGGTCATAACAAAATCGTTTCGAAGTTTAATGACCACATGTCAGTGTACGCATATGAATTTGAGTATAGGTCCATATACTGAATGTTGTTAATAATGCACAACTAACAAAAATGTCCACAAAATTTTACATTGGGTCAGTCCACTTCACACATTTGCTGTTCTCACTGTGAGTGATCACATTTTGACTGAGCACATGTGGGATGGCCCAGCTGCTCCACAGACCTGCTACTGAGCCCTTGCTGCCCATTGCAGTGCACCACATCTTGCATAGGCACTGCCAGTGCCGGTCCTAGGCCTTCTGAGGCCCTGGGCGAAAGGAAATATGTGAGGCCCCTCTAAGTGACATCACAGAAAGTGACTTCGCAAATTAATTGGTGAGAATGTACGGCAAATCACCAACATACTCAAGCATCACGTGGCACACACTGTCATCTTTTTCCTCACGCACCTAAAGCTACAAGCAAAGAGGTGTATTTATGACATTAGTGGCCTTGAGACACCTGCTTAGCACTCATCATGTTCCACAGTCAACTCTTACTCTACTTCATCTGCAAAAGATATACCATTCGAAACACCCAGTTGGTATATCATGCTAATCTATACATCATGACCTACTTTACATACTTCTGGGGTTTAGGACATGAGACAACAACCATCCTGGGCAACAGTCAGATTTAGGCCATACATGTTGCAGCATCGATTAGGCCACTTAGGAGCTGACAGTGATATTTCATTTGCCAAAACAAAACCAGCCTACATAGTCTGATTTACAAAGGATATTCGCAGAACAGCTGGGCTGCTGAATCCCACAGTGTCTACTTAGCACAGCACACTCTGCACCTGAGAGGTTTTACTTAAAAATAGAGAGATAAAAAAGTAGTTTTTTCATACTTTGTTTTATTGGTCCATTGATTGTCACCATAGTTGCCAATAAATCCCTGTGTTAGTTTATAAAGTCTTTTTGGTTTATTTCACAGTAGCTTTCGGGAGAGTTGTGATTTTAAAGTACTGAAAAATAGTAAGAGAATCTAAAAAAAATCCTCTGTTTTGTGCACTGCACTTACAGACAAGCTCCTGAAAAAGCAAAGTTTAGGATTCACGATTTATTTTTCTTTCCCCAAAGAGGTCATTAGACACAGAAACCTCTTTGAAAAGGATCTGAAGTGTGCTGAAAAAATAGATTTGCAGCACATTATTTAAACGAGGGTAAGAACGAAGTGTATTTTCAGTGCTCGCTTGAGAAGAGAGAGGCTACAGCTTTGGATCTTGAAATGATCTCAAGGAAAGGAAGCTGAGATGCTGACACCGGACACAGTCAATGACACCCTGACCGGGCCACCAACACTGGGTGAGTGACAGCATCTGCATAAAGCAAAGGATATCTCTAAACTGTACATACGTAACATTTGTGCAGAGAAACACTAACACTAGGGGCGTGGAGATCACAAAAAGACTGGGGAAACACAGGCACAGAGACAATGAAATTGTCACAGGTCCTAGGGGCCCTGGCCAAGGAAGATACAGGGACAAACAAACAATGAAACCGAAAAAACAGAAACATTGGAAACTATACTAACATGGACATTAGAACATTGAGACATTTGGGGCAGTGTAATGCTTACAGATACCATGCGGCATAATCGGAGACTTGAATTGAGATGTATACACACATCAGCAGTGCCAGTGAGGATTACATTTATACACACACGTATAATATATACTATTGAAGCAAGCAGGTGACGCAGGTCTCTTACCTTAAAGTACAGAACTCAACAACGCGACGACCGACTCCTCCCTGCAGCAGCCCTGCCCACGCGGCCCGATCCGAGACGGTAGTGACTGACTGCTGCCTCACGTATGGTGCGTGTGCGCATGCTGAGTGCGTCACACTGAGCGGGGGCTGGCCATAAAATCATGTCCAGGGCCGTCATTGGTAGCGCTTTCGCGCGCTACCAGATTGACTGCCCTGGGACCCACTGTCACCCGCATCATGGCAAGGCCGGTGTCACGTCACCACCACACTAAGGCACCACCACCACCAAGCTAGGTGGTGGGGTGCGTGCAGGCGTCATGGTCAGGTTTGCGTGCGTGCACAGTCAGTGTTCAGTTGCCCCCTCTTTCCCTGCCTTAGTAACTGCCTGCGGCCCGGCCCATGCGTGAGCGCGACGAGAGTGCTGTGCGCACTGCGCAACGCTTTTCCTCATGATTATTTATTATTCCCGCAACTGCGGGGCCGGCGGCGGGGCCCCCCTGAGCGCGAGGCCCTGGGCAGCTGCCCATACCGCCCATGGCTAGGACCGACCCTGGGCACTGCAGGTGGCAACTCTCTTTGTACGAACTTTAAAACCTTTCAAAGATGACCATCCATTCTTGTGTGTGCACAAGCAGCATTTTTTTTAAACGTGTTTTAATAAAGTATAAGAAAAAACACCTAACGATTACGGCCCTTGTATGAGCATGCATGTGTCTACAGGAGTGACCATCTTCAAATGTGTTTTGTTATACTTGAACAAAAGATGTTCAAGGAAACCACACATTAGCAAAGCCAATTTTTTGGAACCAAAGCCAGATTTGGTTATATTTATTCTTTGGTTTTTATCTCAATACACATAATGTATACATCACACATGTTGTTTATCAACAATACCCAATACAGTAGTAGCGTTAGTTCCCCACATAACCCCATACCCTCCCATTGACACAGCATATTGCAACTCCACAAATCGCACTCTGTATGTATCATACTTGTCAGTGATCCCAGACACATCATTGATCAAACATAACAACATGTTAAAACATTTGATTCAATATCTTAACCCCCATTTCCGGAGTTTGATTTCAAATAAGTTGTCAGTGGGACCCAATAGTATTTCGGCTGTGACGTTTATTTTTTTTTAATTTGAAAGGTTTTATATAGGGCTGGCTAGACTCGGGGGTATCAGATCACTTTACATGTGCAAAGACAGGATTACAGGAGTTGTTCAGGGGTACAGTATAAAAGTGAGAAAAAAACAACTCTTCAATTCGATGTGCAACGTTAGCGGTTATTCTTCCGCATATAGGGGCATATTATCAAGGACATGAAGTATTTACGGCCAAACGCGCTTAGCGTGTTTTTTATGCATTGCCGCCTATCGCCAGATATTATCGCAGAGATAACATACTATTAGCAACGATTATCTCTAATGCGTTAATATATCCGGCGATATCGGCTTAATGCATGATTATTGCTGGAAATCAAGCGATATTCAGGCATTACTGCTAATGGGTACTTAACCTAAATATCCACCTCCCATTTGATAAACAGGTTAAGTGTTGGTCTGAGCAGGCGTTAGAATATGACGATAATCGCGCTTAGTCCGACTTTTTTAATTGCACAGCCTGCCTTGCCAATAGGCGATAGCTGTGTTAACGACTGCTTTCAGTCGCTAACAGTTTGGGTACGCCCACTTTGCATGTCATTAGCGATAAATATCACTGACACGCAAAGTGGGCCCCAAACCGGTCACTATCGCCTAAAAGCTGTTGCTAACAGCTGTTAGTGACAGCTTGCTAATAGGGCGATAAAAATATCACCGCTTTAGCATCAAAAAGTGCTGCTAAAGCGGCAATATGGCCCTTGCTAATATGCCCCATAGTTCCACATGGGTTCTACAATGCGCCAAATCTGACAGCCATGCAGTTTTTGTGGGGTTAGCCCTACTCCCCAGTATAGTGCCACTCTGCTTTTCTTCCTCAGCAAACCCACTGAATTTAACTTTTTATTCAGTGATCAAAAATTGCACAGTTGACCCAGTAGGTAGGCCGCCGGTTCACACTCCACGCCCTCTCCAACCATCTCTGATAGTGCTTCGGTAACCTGCATCCAGTAATGCCCCACACGTGGGCAAGACCACATTAAATGCAGAAATTCAGCCCCCTCTGGCCCACAAGGGGCACAGTTGGAGTTACCCTTCAACCCATATAGGACCGATTGCTGCGAAGTATAATACATTTGGTGTAAGAATTTAAACTGAATTATCCTCAGGTTACAGTTGGAGGTTAGAATGCTTAGCTGCACACAACAACAGAGCCTCCAGTCCTCTTTCGTCATGGGCTGGGGTAATATTGCATTCCATTTCACCAACGGTTTCCCACCTCCCGTTGATCTATCTTTCTGCACTGCAGCATATAATCTAGTGATGGGGTGCTGTCTTTTTGCACTAGTTAGCAACACCTGTAGTGCCATTAGAGTGGGAGGTTCCCTGGGGAAATGTGGGTTGTGTGCCCAAACCACTGTTCTGATTCTATGATATAAGAATATGAATAATGATGTGTTTTCCAGGGGCGGGGGGGCCGCGCGGCGCTCACACGCTGGTGACGGAACCGCTCTGTCACCAGCCTCGGGTGAGCTGTGCTGGTGACGGAGCGGTTCCGTCATGGCCCCGCCTGCTCAATAGAACGCCCAGCGCAGGCGCGGAATCCGCGCCGCGCAGGCGCGGAATCCGCGCCGCGCAGGCGCATCGGGCGGGCCATGACGGAACCGCTCCGTCATTAGCACAGCGCCACCGCGGCTGATGACGGAGCGGTTCCGTCATCAGCGTCGAAGAGGTTAACACAATTGGGATGTTGGTAAATAGGTAAAAGTATTGTGGCAGTACTACCATTTGAATGACATCTAATCTGTCCATGGGCAAAAACGGAAGCGCAGCCCAGCCCAGCGGTCGACTCGGTCCTCTAGCCTGGACATTGCCCTACCATAGTTTTTGCAGATCACAATATCTGGATCTCTGTGCACCCATATCACCAAGTATTTAATGGGTCCCGTCGCCCACTCTAGTGGGAATTCAATTGCGCAGAGCTGTGTATTCGGTGTTAGTGGGAGGATGATTGATTTCGTCCAATTAATGCTCAATCCAGAATAATATTAAAATTTTATGTATTCTCTCATTACCGGGGCTAGCTGGGAGGCTGGTTCCCTTATGCATAATACCATATCATCTGCATATAAAAAAATATTTATTGGTCGTAGTTTGAATCTAAGTGCAGCCGCAGAGTATTTCTGTCTGATAATGCAGGCAAGCGGCTCCATAGTAAGCACCAACAATACCGGCAACAAGGGGCAGCCCTGTCACGTCCCTCTGCCAATTTTAAAAAGGGCGTTAAAGAAGGGGGTTCACCCAAATAAAGTCACTGGGACCTGGATAACGTAAGTACTGAGGAAAGGGGTCCCAGCAATGAGTACAAAGAACTTGCAAACAATTAGATAATAATAAAAGGGAAACTTAATAAGCCTGCATTGTTGTCTATTCACAATGTGGTATATGGTAATTATCATCAATTTAAATACAAAATCACACAGTTATTCATAGTGCCCCTGGTAGGAAGGGAAGTGATATAGTGCAGGGTGGTGTGGGTATGGGATAGTGACAATATAAACAAGCACTGGCGTTGCCAATAGGTCTCGCAGTAGGAAAGTTTGAGCTATTGGTTTTCTAAATGACATTTTATTTTTTTGTTTTGTGATTTTCAATGCCCATACTTTTAACTTTTTGCATTAGGAAAGTTTAGCGATTGGTATTGTAAATGACACTTTTTTAATTTATGTGTTGGTTTTGAAAATAGCAAAATTAATACCTTTGTCAGTTACAATGTCAATAGTTTTAACTTTCGCAAATGGGACACTTATAGCATTTGTAATGCAATGTGTGTTGTATTTACGTGACTTAGATGTATTGAGATTACAAATAACAATGGCTTTTAATTTTGTAAATAATGAATACTTAAATAAAAGTTATTGTAATTTATAATGGCAATAGCTTAAACGTTTGTAAATAAATTTTGTGAAGATTATGTTCAGTGTATTTTATTGTGACGAAAATCCAAGAACATTGCATTTGCACCTACAAACACATATGTGTTGTAGCACTGAGTGGTGTGAGGGTGTGAGGGTGAGGGGGTGTGAGGGTGAGGGTGAGTGGGTGTGTGAGTGTGTGAGGGTGAGTGAGGGGGTGTGAGGGTGAGAGTGTGTGAAGGTGAGGGTGTGAGGCTGAGTGAGGGTGAGAGGGTTGTGAGGGGGGGTGAGGATGAGGGGGTGAGTGAGGGTGTGAGGGTGAGGGGTTAAAGTTTGGAAAACAGGCTCAGGGTTGGATGGGAGATTGTACCAATAAATTGCAGTGCCGTGTAATCTACGCTCTCTGTCATAATTTTCTTTGTCACTTACAGTATCCCCTTTCCCTCGTTGTTAAATAGCTAACAGTATGAGTGCATCAGCATTGTTGCAATGCCTTGTGCACTCCTCTTTTCTCACACTTTGTGTTTTAACCTTGCAAAATATTTGTATCCAATGCATAAAATTACATATGTGCTGAGAGCATATGCGCAGTGATTGAACTGGATGGCTGTCAAAACAAGCAAGTTCCTGTCCTTGTAGTGGACTACAGCACCCGTCCTCAGCTTTTGGTGGGCGTGTGAAATGAAGAGAACTAGTAAGCTCCTGAACCCCTGCTGAAGAACTCTCCAGTCGCCCATGGAGGACGCGAGTTGTACACATTTGTGGTGTATTAGTTATTGAACGGACGCCTGCTGGCACGTCTTTTATAATCCAGCGGCAGCGGTGAGTGGGTCAGGTCCACAGAAAACTGGAGATCCCCATATTGGGAAGAAGTTACAGCTCGAGTGAAACGCTGCACTTGGAGGGACTGCTTTAACATCTGAAGGAGAACGGCACCGTGACCCCATGGTAATTCCCATCGGGGGAAGGATTTTTAATATTCTTAACATGAGGGCTAAATATAAAATCGTTGGGGAAATTGCAGCACATGGCTGGCATTGAAGCCGTATGAACTCAAGAGTTCGACATTTGCGGACCTCCCATTGGCTAGGAACACTCCAATGGCAGTGGGGATTACTAGTTTATAGCCAACCAGACTCTGTGTTTCATTAATAGCATTTCCAGCCCTTGAGAAACAGATTACGCAGAAACGTGTCTTGGAGGATATAGCTGTTTATTTACAAATCTTTTACAAGACCCCGTGAGTGCTCCAGTCTTTTTTTGAATGTTGCTGTTGAGTAAGCGTGGGTCAGGTCCACAGAGAACAAAGTATGCATAGTGTGAAATGCAGTTGGTCTCAGTGTATCCAGTAAGGTTGCGTCATAACTACAGAGTGTTCGTTGTATCGTTGGGGAAATTGCAGCACATGGCTGGCATTGAAGCCGTATGAACTCAAGAGTTCGACATTTGCGGACCTCCCATTGGCTAGGAACACTCCAATGGCAGTGGTGATTACTCAGTTTATAGCCAACCAGACTCTGTGTTTCATTAATAGCATTTCCAGCACTTGAGAAACCGATTACGCAGAAACGTGTCTTGGAGGATATAGCTGTTTGTTTACAAATCTTTTACAAGACCCCGTGAGTGCTCCAGTCTTTTTTTGAATGTTGCTGTTGAGTAAGCATGGGTGAGGTCCTCAGAGAACAATGTATGCATAGTGTGAAATGCAGTTGGTCTCAGTGTATGTAGTAAGGTTGCGTCATAACTACTAAGTGTTCGTTGTTTATATCAGCGGTCTGCAGCAAACAGGAAACAAGAGCGCCGGGAAACTGAAAGTACGGCCGGCCAGCGGCCAGCCATGAAAATTAGGGGAGGAGAAGCCACACAGCACATGCTGGGAGAAGCCCTTTGATGTGCTGTGCGGCCGTGAAAAAATGCAATTAGGAGGGAGGGAGGGAGGCTGATGCGCGTGCTTGTTTGGTCACGTGATTCACGGGAACATAAAGAAAACCACACGAACGAAACCCTTGGTTTCACGAGCATTTTGAGCACTTGAATTCTCGCTCCGCTCAATGCGCTTGCGCGGATTGATAGGTCGCGAGACCTTAAAACAGCCAAAAAGGCCTCACTGTACTATGTATTAAAGTCCAAACATAGACACAACAAAAGACCATTGGTTCAATAAAATTAAATAGTAATCATGCTCCACATATCACAGTAAATGACCACTTCTTGGGGTGAAGCTGAATGAACATAGAAAGCTGTTGACGTTTCGACCCTCTAGTAATTGCAGGCATTAATTATATCCTTGCATCTGGTTCTTCATCAGGACGGGGGCGGGGCAGGCAACCTATTTGATGAACAATGAATTTGCATTTAACAAATATAATGCAGAAGTCAAAAATATCGTAGATTTATGCGCACAAAGACGGTAGACAAGACATACCAGAGGTTGCTTGTCTCCAGGATGGATGAGAAGGAGGACGCTCTCAGTAGAAATTATATTTCATGTTCTACAAGTGAGGGGATTGTGATTAGCAGCCTAACAATAGAATTGTATCGCACATTAGAGATAATAAAAAGGTACACTCACATATAATGATGATTATATGGCAGTCATCAGGTCTGAGAAGGAAGCGAGAGGTGGCACAGCGTTAGTCTTAGGCTGTCACCAAACAAGGGATTGGGGTTGGATGGGGTGCCATAAGTAAAAGGAGAGAACTTACAAGGATTGGAGCTATGTACGCCTATGAATCAGCCAGAAGGCAAGGCAAGTACGAGGGTCCCGCTGCACGTTGTCAGGTCGTCGGGTAATTCACCGTCTGTGGATTAAAGGCGGGAATTAAAAAAACGCAGCTTTGAAACGGGGCAGCATTGGTAGTTCAAAAAATGGCATGGTTATAGTGAACTTACCAAACGCAGAATTAATCCGCATCAAAGCAGACTCGCGTTCGTCAATGGCGATCGGCTGTCAGCTGTTAGGCGGGTACCCTAGGCAACCGGAACACGTGACCTCTGACGGTCCGTGTGGGCAAGGAAGAAAGACTAAAAAACGGAGCTTGGGATCTGTCAGCCTTCATATTTTAACAAAACGTCATGTAGGAGAAATGCAAATATCATTCTTAGTAATAGAAGGACATTCAATGTGAAAAATAAACACAAGTGTCCGGGACTTTTTACACGGTCTTGTAATTTGTGGTGCTGGAGAAATAGTGACCACCGAATTCAGCAGGGGTCCAAAAATGGGCATACCTTGGTGAAGCCGTATTGTGATAGTATATGGACACAGTTTTAAATGTATCACAATAAATAATAAACAATATTCAAACAACACAATGTGGCGTACCTGTCGTATGGCGATAAAGGCCACGTCACAGTTAAAAAGGGTTCTGATGTGTAACCGGAGATCCTTACCCGTGCCGTTGGCCATTCATATAGGAGTTTAATCCATCTCAGAAATCATTTGGGTATCCCCATGCAGTTCAATACTGCTAATATATAGGTCCATGCTATAGAATCGAAGGCTTTAGCTGTTTCAAGCAGCACTGCTGCTTCTTGTAGTGAGGACTCTATTCAATGCAGTAAAGCGAAAATGGGGCACAGGTTATGTATGGTCGAACGAGCAGTTATAAATCCAGACTGGTCTGGTAGCACCAAGTGGGGTAGTAGTGGCTGTAACCGGCTGGCAATCACCTTGGTTAGTATTTTTGCGTCTATATTTATGAGAGATAGTGTGGCCTATAAGAGTCGCACCGGTCCAGGCCCATATCAGGTTTCAATAATGTTATTATTATTGCTTCTCTCTACCTGACTGAGATAGGCCTCCTCATACACCGCAAGTAATTGTGGGGCAAATAATTCAGCATACTCTTTGTAAAATTCCCCAGTGAACCCATCTATGCCTGGAACTTTGCCATTCAGGAGTGTGTGAATAGCCTATTTTACATCTTCAGTTGTCACCGGTTGCATGAGATATTCCCTTTGTCCTGGCGAGAGCCATAACAAAGCCACGTATGTGAGATATTGACTCAGTTCTGTCAATGTTGCTGTGTCTCGTGGCGCATTTAGTCTTACGTAATATTTCCTAAAGGTCTCGAGTATATCTGAATTTGAGTGTATGGTCTTGCTATCTTCATCTACTAAATGTAACACTTGTTCTGCATGGCTATTCGATTTCATTTACTGTGCAAGGCAGCTCCCAGGTTTTCCACCCTCCCCATGGGCTCTAGCTACATGTTGCTTGGACATGAACCGCGATTCTTGTTCTGCAAGTGTCTCAAATACTGTTATATGTTCTCTTATGGTCGCCAGACTCGTTTCTGCTGGTCTACACTCATATTCTCTTTGTAGTACACTTAGTTTATCTTCCGACTTATTCAGCTGCGTTCAAATATCTTTCAATACTCCTGCCTGTGTAGCTCTGCATGTCCCGTATAGTGTGGCTTTAAATGCTTCCCATAGAGAGCTCTGACTTCCCACTGAGCCCGTGTTTATGGCAAAATATTCAACAATCATTTTCCGCAACCCCTCTTTGAAGGCTGCATCCAAGAAAGAGAAGCACTGAGTGAAAACGCCAAGTGTATGGGGGAAGTTTTGCATTTGGCATTCTCAAATGCCGCAGGACTGGTGAGTGATTAGACAATGTCCTGGGGAGATGATGAACCTCCTCGATCCATTGCCACACCTCAGTAGAGATGAGCCAATAATCTAGTCAAGATCATGTACCGTGGACCGAGGATACAAATGTGCCTTCTTTCTGTGTGGGGTGTCTTAATCGCCAGACATCTATTAGGCCTAACTCGTCCATCTCACCCTTCAATACCATGGTGGCATGTTTCCCTGCCACACCGTGTCTGCAGAGCGAGTAACCGTCGGGTTTAAATATGTAATTAGATCACCACTCCAGATGAAATGTGGAGTTATTCCTGCATGTAATTGTCTCCATGTGGCTGTGAAGAACCCCGGATCATCTATATTTGGAGTGAATCTATTTACCAAAGTAACCTCAGTGCCCGACAGCGATCCTCTTAAAATGAGGAATCAACGCTGGTTGTCGGCGTAGTGTGTGGCAAGTGTAAAGGGGATCCCTCTGTGGTTCCGTGATTCTGAACCCGTTCAATAAAGGTTGTCGTATCTAGACGATTTTGGTATCAGCGGACCGCAAATGACGAGTGCGGTATGTACGAGTGTTTTCCCTATAATCGATCAATGAGAACACTGCATATTCAGGGATTTCGTTTGAACCTTTGGGTTCCATCTTGTGGACGGCAGCCATTTTGTGGTTGCCCTTACATAGGTCGATGACTACGGCCGAACAAGTCTTTGGGACACGTACACCTTTAGCTGACTTTTGTGTGACCTGAACGAACTGACTCCCTTGCCCGAGGCTGACCTCGTTGAGCCAGTTCCTTGTTAAGCAGCTGGTCAGATAGAGATCAAAGAGCAGGACATTGCTGAGTTTATGGTACATGCACACACCCTTCTATCTTGCTTCTCATCTGCTTCTGTTCCTTCCTTTATGGCTTAATTACTAATATGGGTTGAGGTCTTTTATTATGGGTCCGTCCGGCCTGATCGAGCAGGAATGTTGGATTTTGCCTAATCATTTCTGGTGGGCTGGACAACGGAAAGTGGGATTGTCGTCATGCAATATGTTTGAAATGTCATCCTCCGATTGGTCAGTTTGTATGTAATTGATGCTAGCCAGGAATGTGATTTTTAGCATAAAAGACGATGCTTCGCTCTATGAATTCGTGCAGTCTCTAGCGAACCACCCGTGTTGTGCTTCGTAGACCTCTGTTCCTGGTTGCAGCCAATAAATTTGGTCTTTGACGCCACCGAGACGTATCCCGT
Source organism: Lissotriton vulgaris (assembly GCF_964263255.1). Lineage (NCBI taxonomy): Eukaryota > Metazoa > Chordata > Amphibia > Caudata > Salamandridae > Lissotriton > Lissotriton vulgaris. The sequence goes on along the minus strand of NW_028250285.1, from coordinate 1,344,164 downwards.
GTCTCTGTATTCTAAGACAGGTGAACCCGAAGACATCGGGCGTTTCCCCTGGCGCCGCTGGGTTCTAAAACCCGGTTCTTCAGTTGGCACCCAACGTGGGGCGACTTCAGCGGTACCGGTCCAAGCCTGAAGATTGTGAGGAGCTCCGTGTGAAAATTTTGGAGGAAGGCCTGCCACATCATCGACCCCTGTATGTCGTCGTGGTCCGAAAGTCTTTGCTGCGAGGTTCCCCGCTTTCCGGCGGCTACGAAGGACTGCTGCCCTGACTGTCGCCCTGTCTTGGAGCTATTAGACGATTTGCAAAGCGAGACGATAGACGGGTCTTCTGGTGACGCCATCGACATTTCAGTTAAGTATGAGTGGAGCGTCTCCCAGTACTTAGTTTTGTTTTGGTATCCCCTTGGGATTCTTTGATTTGGTACCTGCAGGTCCCAAAGCCGAGGGACCCGTGTATTCGCGAGACTATCGTTTTTGATATTCCCTTGAAGTTTGAAGCTAGACTAGTGAGCGAAGATGCCTGGTCTTAGCAGACTTGGAAAGATATTTTGTTGTGGTTGTAATAGGGATTCCTGATTGGAGGATTCGTGTCCGGTTCCTCCGATTGGAACTCCGACCTATGAGCTCTACGTTAAACATGATGTGGGCCCTATCGCGTATAATGAAGTATGGATTAAATATACCAGAAAAGACGGTGTCCTACAGTGGCCCCGTTATGGTAGCTTTGAAACAGAGATTTTAGACAATCTCGAGGTTAAACTGTTCAAGAAGAAAGCCCGGCCGGCGATGTTTGACTCTTTCCGCTTATGGCGAAAGGAAGCCAAACAGAAAGAGATTAAGTTAGCGAAGCGAAATAAGAGAGAAAAAGGTATGTCAATGGTGCAAGCTGCTATACAGTTTAGGGATAACGAAGAAGAACAAGAGAGTGAACAGTTGCTTAGGCAACGTAAACTGGCGATAGATAAGTGCTATCCAGCTTTGCCACCTCAACAGCAAGATGAAAAGAAAGACCTTCAGAAAGATCCTTTGATGGCACATTTGTTGAGTTCGCCACCCCCTTATGTGCAGAGTGCTACAGCACCTCCGCCACCTGTAGTTGCGCAACCTCCGGTTGCGTTGCCACCTGTGGTTCCTCAACAGCCAGCTCCTTTTCCGTTGGCTCCTATTCCTTTGGCGTAGCCTTCTCAAGGGCCGCCGACTTTGCTACTTCCTTTGTCTGCTACTCCTATGCCTGTATTGTCCACTCCTTCTGTTACTGCTCCTGTGCATGCTTCTGCTCTTCCTGTTTTTCCTCCTGTTCTTTTGTCAACTTCTCCTTCTGTTCGACAGAGAATGACCGATACTGTTGCCAGTCTCTTTTCTCCGCTTCTTGGGTCATTGGGTATGTCTCCTGTTGCAGAGCGTAAGCAATTGCGTAGCCAATTGCCTGGTCCTGATGAACGGACAGTGTTGGATCACTTAGCGCGTAAATGGGTTACTTATCATTTGCACTATAGTCTCGAGTGTGTTATGGATGTTTTCCGTCAATGGGGAGCACCGACACAGAGATATGTTTTTGATATGATGTGTTCTTTCCTTCGCGAACAATGGGAAGATGGTGAGTTAGGACAAACTCCGCCTGAGTTGTTCCGTATACGGTCTGAATTTGCAAAGGGAACTCTAGTGGGTATTGAGGTTGAGAAAGCAGTTGCGACGTTGTTGTCGTTTAGGAGTGAATCTCCTTCTCAGCGACTGTTTGAGCCTGATTCTTCAGTTAGGAGAAAGGCGCGACAATACCCGATGCGAGAGGTTCCCCCGGTTTGGAGACCGGGTGATGCACAAGCTGTTCCCCCTGTTCTGCCACATTTTCAGCGAGTTTGGGTACATGTTCCATGGAAGCGTGCTGAAGTTTTGGCCCTTAAGCAGACTTTGCCTGATCCACGGAAAAATCCTGCAGGGTACTATAAGGAATTATCTCAAACCGCAGATTCATGTATTATGAATTTGGCTGATATAGACATGTTGTTTGGGAACGTTGATCCACAGCCTATATGGGGACTGATTCGTCATACGTATCATGCTCAGGAATTGGGTGATACATGGAATAATCTTAGAGCCGCAGATGCTGGACAAGTAGGCGGTGCTAACCATGAGGATGTGATTGCTGATCTCCTTGGTAGGATTATTAATTATATGAAGACTTTGATGCCTGCTATGCGTGTTAATTGGGACAAGTTGTCTGCGTGTAAGCAGAAGAAAGATGAAAATGTGTCCGACTTTTTCACTAGGTTCGAAGAGACGTTTATCGACCATGGTGGTCAACGGTTGTTCGTTGACAAGTTTGTGCATAATTTGCTTCCGGAATTGTGCAATAAATTGAAGGATTCTGAGAGTTCTTTGGCTGCTTCTTCATCAGCGCAGATTTTGGCTACTGCCCAGTACTACGAGAATAGAGATAAGGATGAGAAAGAGAAAGCGGATAGGAAGACTAAGGAATTGAAGACTAAAGTTCTTCTACAGCAAGCTTATCCGCCTCGTAATAATCAGCGCAATTATCAGCAACCTCAGCAATATCAGAGAAACTCGCAAAGGTTCGAGTCTTCTCAACAGCGTATTCCTGTAGGTCCTAATCAGTGTGCGTATTGCAAAGAAGAGGGTCATTTCAAGAGCAGTTGTCCGGTACTGTTACAGCGCACGAATGGTGCTTCTGGTGTGAGAAGTCGAGGTGTTCAGCAAGCTCCTAGAGGTAGAGGTCATAGTCAAAATGCACGTCCTTTGCCTCCACAAAATTCTATGAATAGCTTTGATCAGCAGAATGGTGCGTCTGGTAGGACGGCTCAGTACTATACAGATGATTACTATGTCGAAGGTGAGGATGTGGATGGTAATGATTGCTAGGACAGCCATAGACAAAGAGAGGGAGTTGTTTCAGTTCCAGTAGATCAGAGTGGACCTTATGTTGAAGTGGTTGCATCAGGTGTGTCAGAGCCTTTTCTGTTGGATACTGGTGCTGTGAAGAGTTCTATTATGCACTCTAAACTCCCTGGCGCACCTTTGTCTGGCTTAACGAATGTTTCAGCAGGTTTTTCTGGCGCCCCAGTTACTAATCCGATTTCTAGTCCGTTGTCTATTTCTGTTGGACCTTGTGAATTTGAAGCACCCCTTATTTTTACGACAGGTTGTGGTGAGAACTTGTTGTGATTGGATTTGTTGAAGAGATTGTATGCGACGCTATATTGTTCTCCTTCAGGAGTACACCTCACATTGTGTTAGAGAGTGATCTGTCCGATGTATTTATCTAAAGATCGACTTCCACCTGAATTGTCTTCTCTCCCTGATTCTCTTTGGGCTACTGGTCCTAATTATGTGGGTCTCCTAGAGATTCCACCATATGTTGTAACATTGTAAGCAAATGCTAGATTGCCACATATTTCCCAATATCGGATTTCCAGTAATGGCGAAAGAGCACTTCTGGCGATCATCTATGATCTGATTGAGAAAGGTGTGATTGTGGAAATGAGAGGTAATGTGTGCAATAGTCCGGTTTTGCCTGTTCTGAAAAGAACTGATTCTTCACAGCCTCCTGTATATAGGTTTGTGATCGATCTCCGCGAGGTGAATAAGATCGTAGTACCGCAATTTCCTGTTGTACCTGATATCACCGCTTTACTGACTTTGATTCCGGCTACTGCCACGTGGTTTTCGGTGATTGACTTGAAGAATGCTTTCTTCAGCATCCCGATTGCCGTGGAGAGTAGGGATATTTTTGGCTTCTCTTTAGGAGGACGAAGTTTCCGGTTTAAGCGCGCTCCTCAAGGCTATTGTGAGAGTCCATCGATCTATAGTCAAGCTTTGAAAACACAACTTGATTCGATTGTTTTACCTGATGGTGCTGCTCTTATTCAGTATGTTGACGATCTGTTAGTTGCTGCAGACAATGAAGAGATTTGTAGAGAGGCTACTTTGTCGTTGTTACGTCATTTGTCTGATTTCCATCACAAGGTTTCTCTTTCAAAGTTGCAATATTGTCGACAAAAAGTTACCTACTTAGGTCACCTCTTATCGAAGGAGGGAAGGAAACTGACCCCAGAAAGAATTCAAGCGATTGCGAAAATGAGTGTGCCTAAGACACAGAGAGAAGTACGCGCTTTTCTAGGGATTACGTCGTACTGTAGACAGTGGGTCCCTAATTTTTCATTGCTTGTGAAGCCTTTGATAGCTCTTACTGTTAAGGATGCTCCTAATCCTATTCCTTGGACAGACGAATGTCAGAAGAACTTTTCAGAATTGCGTGATGCGTTGTGTTCGGCTCCTGTGTTGGGTACTCCCGACTACAGTAAGCCTTTCCCATTGTATATCCACGAGAGAGAGGGATGTGCATTGTCAGTTTTGACTCAACAGTTTGGCGATAAGCAACGTCCATGTGCTTATTTTTCGTCGACTTTGGATTCGGTAGCTAGAGCGTTGCCGAGTTGTTTGAGAGCTACAACAGCAGCGGCTGTTTCGATTCGACAGTCTGCTGCTTTGGTGATGGACAATACATTGATTGTGATGGTTCCACATGCAGAGGATACCTTGTTGAATCGCACTAAGACACAGTACTTAACTAGTGCTCGGTTGTCGGATTACGAATTGACATTGTTAGCGAGTCATGTGCATATAAAGAGATGCAACACGTTGAATCCAGCTACGTTGTTGCCGATTTCAGTTGAGACAGATGTTGTTGAACAGCATGATTGCTTCCTTAGGACAGAGGAAGAAACGAAAGGGATGATAGACCTTAGGGATACTCCTCTTCCAGAATGTGATGGTACCTTATGGGTTAATGGTTCGTGCTTTAAGCTTCCGAATGGTGATACGACTGCGGCATATGCTGTTACGACTTTGCATACGATTGTTGAAGCTGCACGTATCCCACATAGTTCAGCGCAAGCAGCAGAGTTGATTGCATTGACAAGAGCGTGTGTGTTGTCGAAAGGAAAACGAGTGACTGTGTATACCGATAGCCAGTACGCGTTTGGTGTGGCTCATAGTTTTGGACGTTTGTGGAAAGAGCGTGGGTTCCTGACTTCGCATGGAACTAAGATTCAGCATGGTCAGTTGGTGAATGAACTTCTTGAATCTCTTACTTTGCAGTTGCAAGTTGCGATCGTCAAATGCAGTGCGCATAAGAAAGTTACTGATGATGTTGGTCGTGGTAATGCGTTTGCAGATGAAGTTGCGAAAGAAACTGCGAGAGATGTGATGAGTCGAATGTATGTTGCGGGTCCGGCGAGATGGGTTCCGGATAGAAGTATGTGTGAAGATACGATTGAGAGTGTGAAATCCATCCAAGCTGAAGCTACGGAGAAAGAGTTGAATGAATGGAGAGAAAGCAAGAGTAAATTGGATTCGAATGGTTGTTGGATTGAGTTGTCAGAGCATCAGAGATGGTTGTTACCCGATGCGTATGTACTTCCAGTGGTTACGATGGCCCATGTATTGGCTCATATCAGCGTGAAAGGGATTTGCAAGTTGTTAGCTCCAGTATGGCACAATGCTGGAAATCCTAAGTGTGCAGAGAATCTGGTTAAGAATTGTATGGTGTGTTTGATGTACAATCCTGGTAAGGGAACTCCAACTCCAGCTGGTCATTTTGCTCCTCCAACGTATCCGTTTGAGGCTTTGCAGCTAGATTTCATCCACATGGAGAGGTGCAACAACCTGAAATATTTGTTAGTGGTTGTTTGCTCTTTTTCGAGATGGGTGGGAGCCTACCCTTTGAAAGATAACACTGCCTTGTCCACAGCGAAACCTCTTATTAAGGAATTTTTCCCTGGGTTTGGTTTGCCGAGAATGATCTGGAGTGACAATGGGAGTGAATTTGTGGGTCAAGTGATGAAGAAAGTGTGTAATGGATTAGGTATCCGGCAGAAGTTCCACGCTGCAAATCATCCCCAATCAGCTGGTCTAGTTGAGTGCTATAATGGCACCCTTAAGCTAAACTAGCCAAGATTCAGGCGAGTTCTGGTTTACAATGGCCAGATGCCTTGCCATTAGATCTTCTGTCCACTAGAATGACTGCGCATTCACGAATGGGACTTAGTCTATATGAGGTAGTGTTTGGTCGCCCGGCAAATATTTGGGGAGTGCCGCGGCCGACAAAATTTTGTGAGATAGAACACCCTGTATTGCTTGACTACCTGTATGAATTGACGGCTAAATTGTGTGTTTTGCATCAACAGGTTCATGATACACTGCCACAAGCTTCTGAAGATCCAGGACACGCTATCGAACCTGGTTCATGGGTGTTGGTAAAGAATTTCCAGCGGACCAAGAACGAGCAGCCCCGCTGGAACGGCCCCTACTTAGTCCTTTTGGCCACCCGCTCTGCAGTACGAGTGCACGGTAAAAAGAACTGGATCCACGGCGTACATTGTAAGAGAGCCCCTTTGCCTCTGCCGTACGACCGTTGGGTTCAGAAAGGACTTCCTGATTCTGAAACTGAGACTGTGCCTCGTTTTCTGCCTTTTAGCAATGCCCGTTTGATTGGAACGAACTCTGAGCGAGAACGCGACGATCTTCTGCAAGAAGCTGTGCCTCCGTCGAATCGTTTGGACACTTCTGAACCTGAGCTCTTAATCCGTGTGTCATGGTTCTGATTCCGGAAGGAATTATATTTAGAAAGGTTGTACATACTAATGAACTACATATCCCAGAAAGCCTAGCGAATAGGGAGGAGTCAGACTCTATATAGGCACCTGCGTACTGGTGAACTGTGTACGTGATTTTGACCAGTATCTTGGAGCTTTGAACTATTGTGTTTCCCGCTTTGTGGCGTTTCACCAAGGCGGAGTCCTCTCACGAGGAAAGTGAGTGCGCGGCGGCTGCCGTACACCCCTACCGGAACCTGGGTGTGCCGGAAGTCCTTTGGTCCGGCGTACTGGCACGAAGAGCAGCGTCCGAGTCATCTGGCTGCCCCTCGCAATAATCGGAGTTTTCTCGGCCGAGAGAACCGAAGGACTGAGAAGCGGCGGCTTCTCTTTAGAGCGTGTGACGGCTGTTGCACGCTGTTCTAGCACCGGCTGGTGTTAGCGGAGTCTGGTATCGAGCGGAGTTGAAGTCTTTCTGCTGTTCCAGATTCCGTGAGTTAAAACTTGGTGTGGAACTGTGGAGCTTGCTAAAACCTTTGAAACTCTTTCTTGTATTTTGAACTTGTGGCGAATTCATTTGGATTTGATAACATTTGGAATTCGGCTTTTGGAACTGAGAGTTGCTAAGACTGTGTTTGGACAAAGCTGTAATATTGGATCTATACTGAGAAGATTTTGGAGAGCACTATTGATTTTTTCGTTATTTCTTTTGAAGATATTACACTATTGGGGAATTTTTGTGGGAATCACCAGGAAGGCTGGAAGGTGTGTGTGACAGTAGTACGGAAGGAGAAAGGTTTGGGCTGATTGATTGCTTGTTTGAATGCTGATTTTCTTTCTTGCATTTCAGAATATTGGTTTTCGTGGATTCAGGTTATTCACTACCTACCAAGAGGGAGAAGAAGAGATTGTAGCTAGTATCCGTGGTAGGTGGTGTCCTAGCGAGAACATTGGAGAGTAGTTAGTATTGTTGTGTTACTAATGCTGGTATTTCTTTGTTGTTTCTCTTTACAGCCTCCCGTCCTGTTCCAGTCCCTTTCCTGGTTTTCTTATTTTTTCCCTCGCCTGATTACTTTATGCTCAGTGTAGTTGAAATTCTGAGCATAGGGCAGTCTGGAGGTGGACCCCATATAGCATCACCTGATCCTGAGAACACTTGAACGTGACACCATGAACAGACATTGCCTGACAAAGAGCGTTATAATTTGCGACCGAGAGTCGTGGGACTATTAAAGAAATAAAATTCTTTCTTTTTCTGACTTTTAAGGTTAGCTCTCCTCCGAGGAACTATTTTAATTTTTGTTTTTCGAACCACCATCCGGGTTCAGCTGTAGGGTTGCGGTGTCAAGTCTTTGGAGTGCAAGCTGAAGACGTTAAGTCGACGGTTCTGGTTGGTCTAAGGGAGTTTCCCTGGACTGACAGACGCATTCCTTAGCACAGAACACCCTACCGCCGCGAGCAGCAATTAGAGAGGATGGAGTTTTTCGAGATGGAGAGACATGTTGAAAGAATAAGCTTCAAGAGCAAAATCTGTAAATTAATGAGCAGAAAACGTTTTTTAATATTGTGTTTGTTCATGTTGTTTAGCTTAATGATGTTTTTTTTTTTTTTTTTTTTTTTGGAAAACCTTTATTAGACAGTATGTGCAAACAGATACGGGCCTACAACCCACAGGCCGGCCTCGACAATAAAAAGGCACATCAGCAAGCAGTTAGGCGACTCAGCAGCATATCAGAGCAGGCACTATTAATCCGAGTTACACTATACGTAATTGCGCCGCCGAGAGGTAGGATAATGAAGGTTTAATTTTAAAGTTTTTAAATGAGTCCATAGCAACAAAGGTCAAGAAGGATCCGAGTCCAAACAATACGATCAGGACAGAAGTGGGCAACGGTCATCAGAGAAATCAGCAAGCATTATCACAAAACAAACGGCTGGAAGCGAATAGGCCAGGATAGAGGAGGAACACACAACATAATGATCCCCAGCCGCTACCCACGAATTCCCAATCCACCCCCTGACCCAAGGAAATAAGAGAAGAAAAGAATAGAGGATGAAGAGCAAAGAGAAGAAAAAGGAAAAAAGAGAGGCCCATAGGAACTGAAACGAACAAGGAAAATACCCCCCACCCTACACGCATGCAGAGGCTACGGCCTACCCCCCCCTAGCAGTGTGTCTGTCGCCCCAAAAGAGTACCCGAAATTCAGAAGAAAGGAAAAAGAAGGAAAAAGAGAATCACATAAGACCGGAGGAGGGCCAGAGAAATAACGAAAGCAATCAATACTTTTGCCCGCGGCCACCCAACCCCGGACCCCGACCTAGTACCCAATAAACATGTACCTCCAACAATTGTCATTTACAGCCCCAGCAATGCACGCAGCAGGTTGCAACAAAAAGGAGAAACATCCTCAGCCCTGTCCCCTTCGAACCGGCCTGACGACGGAGTCCAGTTCTAAAACAGCCAACATGGACGGAGAAGGCAACCGTGGAATCCATTGCAGAAGTCGAGGCGCTTGGGATGAATCAACCTGGCTGGGAGGTCGGCCACAGAAGTCAAAAGAAGCCACCACAGCCTGTCCGAGAAGAGTACAGTAGGGAGTAAGACGAGGCAAGAGTTCCAGCGTAGCAGCAGGCCGATGCGCGAACAGCGAGTCCAGAAAGACGCAAAGAGGCTTGCCATCAGAGGACAAAGGAGATGAAAGACATGGCGTCCGAAGCAGAAGCACCAGCCTTCGCGAAGGATCATTATCGCCAAACTCCTGCAAAGCAAATCCAGAGAGTGCTGCAGCGGAAACTGAGGCTCGCCCATCCGTCGCCTCCACATTCTTCAGGGCAGACAAGTCACCGTAAGCAGGTTGAGGATGTGGCGTAGTGTGCAGCGCTGAAGAACCATCATAGCCGGCCGGAGAAATCCCATCAAGCCGGGCCCCCAGACCCTCGGCAGTGTCACAAAAGGCCAACCGTAGATCTTCCAAAGCATCCAGGATATCACGAAGCCCCAGCGGTGTGTCCAGAATGGAGGATGCAGCATTGACCCCCGCCAAGGGCGAGCGGCAGCAGAGCACTTCAGAAAGCAAGCCGCCATTGTCATTCATCGACACATGACGATTCTGCAGAGGATCTGCGAGGCTCCGCTGGGGCAGAAGCATGAAGACAGCTGAGCGTGAGGAGACTCCAACTGCGAGAATGCCGGCAAACAATTAGCCCCCGAGATGGGCAGGGGACTCCGCTGGCAGGCGCTGGGTTCCCAAAGCAGAAAATGGCGTCCGCTACGGAGGAGAAGCAACAAAGAAGCAGTCCAGGCCACCTCCCAGCCGGGCAGGGATACAATGTGTAAGCGCCGGTACAATGTTTCCAGGCGCGTAGTGTTGCCGAGCGGAGGGAAGCGCTGCGGCGAGAAGTCCAGCGCCACACTGCAGGTCCAGCCGACCGGCTCCTCCTCCACCACGGCGGCCGCTGTTGTTGTGGTCGTTTCCGGCCGTCCCCCACAGGCAATGGCCCGGCTGCGATCCCTTGAAGGGCCGGGAAGTACACAGGGACTCCTCACCGCCGGTATCGGCCAGATTGCGCCGAGAGTCACATCTACGTGAGCAGGAGCACCTCTCGAGTGAGCGTGGCGTATGGAGGTACAGGATGTGCGGCAGGATAATGAAGAAGGGCACAAGGGTCGGCGGAGCCGAGAGACTAGGCGGCCATCTCGGCTGCAGGCTAGGCTCCTCCCCCCCTTAATGATGTTTTTAATTGGATATGTGACATTCTCTTTTCAAGTGACGTTCATGCCCACTATGCAACCTATGCCTCCTCCTACTATTTCTTCACATTCTTTTCACCCTCTGCCCGAACATGAAATTGTTAGAAGATTGGAATTTGCTAACAATTCCTTTGTTCAGCTCCTGCATCAACATCAGCTAGTAATGAACACGACAAATTGTTGGGTGTGTGGCCTTATGCCCCATACTACCGATAAAGGTATTCCTTACCTGGTTTTGCCTTTTAGCTACAATGGCTCTATTTGGGCATATAGAACGATGTTCATTTATGCTCATGAAGTCTATCCCCAACGTTCCTTGAAAGATAGTCCGAAGACTAGTGCTCTGGTCAAGGGTATAGTCGACATGATTAGGGGAATTAGTTTGTATGAGACTATCCCGAGAGATGAGACACAAGCATACATTGGATGGAACGTTACTGGATACGGAGTTAGTCTGAGTGTTAACCAGCGAGCGAAGAAATCCCCTCCGATTTGGATAGTGCCCCATCAGGGTCATTATTGTCCGCAAGGTAATGGCAAGAATCCGAGAGCTCAGTTAGGGAAGAGTGTTTGCCCTGAGACTTATGTATTTGCGTCTCAGACTTCCTCTGCGTTTCTAGCAGCTAAGGGTACCTATTTCATCTGTTACGATAAAGCGTACACATGGTTGCCCCCTGATGATTTTTCGGGCACATGTTTTGTTTCGTTCCTGTTGCCTCCCACATTTACAGCTGCGGCAGATTACCACAAGACGAGAGTTGCTAGAGGTGTCTTCAGTAAGGAAGATACCGCAGGACAAGAATTGGGAGATTTTCTGAAGGGTTTTCTGCCGTTCTGGGGACCTATGGCTAATAGCAGGAACATTCGACAGTTCACGAGAGTGGTTGAGTCCACCATAGTCCAAACTGCCGGTGCCCTTAGTAACTTGACTGCTGAGCTCCAGTCGGATCGCCTTATGACTCTTCAGAACAGAGTTGCGCTGGATGTCATACTTGCAGATAGAGGTGGGGTGTGTAAATTGATTCAATCGAGCTGCTGCGTTTTCATTCCAGACAACGCTCCGACAGTTTTCCAAGCCATTTCCAGACTACATAAGATCTCCAAGTCTGTACATATAGACGAAGGAGATTGGTCGTTGATGGGATGGTTTTGGGGATTGTTATCCACGTGGGGATGGAAGATTCTGATGGTCATTGGGATGATCTTAGCTATCCTTTTCCTGTTCTGTCTTTGCGTACATTGTGCTTCTGCTATTTGTGGCCTTTGTGCTACTTCGTGTGTGAGGAGACCTGTCCAGAGAGAGTTGCTAAGTAATAGGATGATGCTACAGCAACATCTTGATGATCTGATGAATATAGACCTGGATTCAGACTGACATGGGTTTGGGTTTGTTGCCTATGTTAGGGCAAAAGGAGGGTCTGTGGTTCCGTGATTCTGAGCCCGTTCAATAAAGGTCGTCGTAACTAGACGATTTTGGTATCAGCGGACCCCAAATGACGAGTGCGGTATGTACGAGTGTTTTCGCTATAATCGATCAATGAGAACACTACGTATTCAGGGATTTCGTTGGAACCTTTGGGTTCCATCTTGTGGACGGCAGTCATTTTGTGGTTTCCCTCACATATGCCGATGACTACGGCCGAACGAGTCTTTGGGACACATACACCTTTAGCTGACTTTTGTGTAACCTGAACGAACTGACTCCCTTGCCCGAGGCTGACCTCGTTGAGCCAGTTCCTTGTTAAGCAGCTGGTCAGATAGAGATCAAAGAGCAGGACATTGCTGAGTTTATGGTACATGCACACACCCTTCTATCTTGCTTCTCATCTGCTTCTGTTCCTTCCTTTATGGCTTAATTACTGATATGGGCTGAGGTCTTTTATTATGGGTCCGTCCGGCCTGATCGAGCAGGAATGTTGGATTTTGCCTAGTCATTTCTGGTGGGTTGGACAACGGAAAGTGGGATTGTCGTCCTGCGATATGTTTGAAATGTCATCCTCCGATTGGTCAGTTTATATGTAATGGATGCTAGCCAGGAATGTGATTTTTAGCATAAAAGACGATGCTTCGCTCTATGAATTTGTGCAGTCTGTAGCGAACCACCCGTGTTGTGCTTCGTAGACCTCTGTTCCTGGTTGCAGCCAATAAATTGGGTCTTTGACGTCACCGAGAAGTATCCCGTGTCTCTGTATTCTAAGACAGGTGAACCCGAAGACATCGGGCGTTTCCCCTGGCACCGCTGGGTTCTAAAACCCGGTTCTTCACCTTGTTTAATCAATAATGGGCCCCAAGAATATATGGAGTAGGAGGTGAGCTGATACACTGCCCAGCGAGTGCCCCCGAGCACCCATCCAGTAGAGAGACATGTATACTATGTCTGACTAAGAACCGGAGCACTAATCTGACCTTACGGGGATCATTGAGGCCACGGACTTCTCAATGTAATAAAATTAATACTATTACCTGGTTGGGTCATCTTAATTCCTCACACCATAATGGTATTGTGTACAATGTGTAGTTTGATATTGGTGTTCGGTAGGGTACTGTACTAGTCATATGTGTGTATGGAGCATCCCAATTTCTGAGGCTGCTCTCCCCCTTCAGTAAAACCCAACTAGCCAAAGACATCCCCAATGAACAATAAACATGCATTCTTCTGACAGTGACATATCATGCAAATACATGAATTTGCAGCACTTGCGTGCTAGACTCATCTGGGGTGCTCCCTCGCGGGGGACTACCAGAGTCCCAGTCATCCTCCAGGTGGCCGGGTCCATAGGAGCGAGGTTTGCCTTTTCCAACCAACTGGGTATAGCTACCTGCCAATCTGGTATTCAATAATCTCCAATGTTAATCTTGTGGCCGCCATTGCCTGATATCTACTCACAGTTTCTGTTCACACGGGAGGCCCCCAGAACAGCCTCCATATTAGTGTTCTCCATTTTCAGAATTCGAATTGGTTGTTTACCAGGTGAAAGTGCGTTTAAATATTCTTTGCCCACTTTAGGTGTTGTAAAGATTTTCTGTTGACCTCGATGTTCAAGACGAAGTCGTGCTGGGTACAACATACGTATGATATATTTACATTTTGCTTTTGCTTCTTGACCAAAAACTCTTGCCGAGCCGTCTTCCCCACCATGGTAAAATCAGGGTAAAATGCAACATGATTGTCTTGGTATTGTACTTCTCCCTTTTCACTAGCAAGGCGCAGGGCAGTATCTCTATCACGATAATTCAATAGTCTCACTATGATGGGCCTCGGGGAGCCCCAGGTGGTGGTCTTGTCATAAGAGCCCTATGCACTTGTTCCACCACTAGTAATTGGGAGAAATATTCAGCACAAACACCGTCGTCAGCATGGTCTCAATGTAGATCTCCATTTTTTCTGTATTTGCAGATTATAGCACACCTATTATTCTTGGCTAATTGCAGCAAGAGCATGCTTCCAGGTCCTCGTTCTTTGCCTGAATGACTGCCAGGATCCTCTCCATGTTAAGGGTTTTCGAGCATGTCGTTTGCAACTCATCTTTGACCTTCTAGATTCTCTGTTTTGCCTCCGCAATGCGCGTGGACAGTTTGTCCTTTTTTGCCGCCATATTGTCCATTCATATATTGAGCATATCGATCTTACCATCAGTGGACTGAAGACTACTCTGCATTGCCATGAGCGTTGCTTCAAGTGTCCTCCCTCAGCACCAGTGTCTGGTAGTTGTTTCGTGGACCCTCTTGTTTCAAATTTAAGTTTTGTTTGTGTCTTATCCGCTTTCCCTATGGTGATACTGTGTGGCTTAGCCACAAATTCTCACCGTCATAGGTGCCAGAGGCTATTATAGTATATGAGTATGTGGCCTTTTTGGTAGCATAGTATGTTAATGTTGACCAGAACTGCTTTTTAAATCTGGACGTAATACAGGTGTATGTGAGGCACCTTCTATTCTGTTCGTGTTTGTAATGTCCTCAATATGAGATCCGAATGCAAGAGGGAACTTTGTACGCCACGTTGCAAGTGTTGGGTCACTAGTCAGCGACTCAGTAGACAGGGATCATGCAGCCTCACAATGTGTTTAACTTTAATTTCCAGACACCTGTTATCTCACTATCTGCTTGGCTCCAGTTCACGGACTGCAGGTCCCTTTCGCAAGGTGTAGCAAGACCTGAATCTCCACCAGCAAATGATTTTAGGTAAGCAGGTGCTTTATCTTACTGATCTGTGGCCTTGGTAGCGACGCCGCTCCTGTGCCAGCCGCGCCCGCTCTGCTCGAGCCCGACTCATCCTTTCTTGCGTGGACCTGCTACACGCACCGTCTCTCCTCCTCCAACACAGCCAGGGGTCGCAGACCAGCCTCGCACACCATGATGTGCGCATCTGCAGGCCAACGCCATGGCTCTATTTTGCAGCTGGTCCGGCAAGGACGCCACCCGCCTCCGGTGCTGCACTGGTGAGCTGCTGTAGCAGCCTGTGTGTAACTTCGCATGGCGATGCCCACACACAGCCTCACTCCATGCAGTACTCTTCTCCTTCACCCAGTGGTCCTGATGTGACTCAGCTACTCAGCCGAGGGGGTAGGCGGCCAAGGCCCACTCACAGCACCCGGCCGGCTAGCGGTGCTAGGCGCCCCATGCTCTCACTTAACAGTGTAATACTCTGCCCAGCGGGTGTGCCGCTCAAAGGGCACTCAAGTGAGGTCAGAGAAGCACAGGGATTAAGTTTGATCCCAGATGGTGGAGGATGGCTTCATTATAAATGGATCATTAGAATCCGGCCGTCAGAGCATCACTAATGTGTGGCCATCTTGCCGTGAGCTCTCTGGCGCCCTCACCAAAGCCAGATCTTCTGGCTTTGTCATGATTGTTTTCTGGATGGGTTTTCACCCCTCTTAGTTTTCAAGAGGAGGTGAGGCCTACACTTCCCCTTTTCTTTCTCTTTTAACCTTCTTCCTAGTTCCCTTGCTTCTCTCCACAAATGTATTTTTGGCACGCTACCATCCAATCTTTAGAAGCCTGCATTTACCCTCAATTACTCTCCCTCATTTCTTTATTTTAACAGGAGACTTTGTTTCTTTTACAGGAGCTTTATACTGAATGCACAAAATGTTCCTTGATGTTATCATTCATGTTATTGTATGTAATGCATTGCTACAGTATATGAACTGTGTGTGAATTAAGGCCCACAAAAAGGTGGATTTTGACATTCTTTGTGGCTGTGATCGCAAGCCTCTTTGTAGTCGCGGCTGTTGCCTAGAAGCAGCAGTGGAGCAGGTGGGGGCGAAGAGGCAAGGGGGAATCGAAAAATAAAATCACTTACTTTCCAGCCAGCCAGCTGGCTGGCTGCCGCTGTCTCTCCTGTGTCCTGTCCCGTCCTCTTCCTGACTTCTTGTGAGGAAGCAGGAAGCAGCAAGGCTCTCACCGCTCCCCCTCCCCGGGTGGGCATGTTCTCCATGCCGGCTGTAATGCAGCCTGCATGGAAAACAGGAAAGTGCGCATGACTGTTCAGGGCGTCCCGAGACGGCCGACCAAACAGTTGTTGCGCACAGGAGTTTTCTACCACTCCTCCCCTTTAGCTCCGCCCCACCCCCTCACACACTGCTGCAGCAGGAGGACAAAATAAAATCATAATAACATTACGTTATTATCATTTTATTTTTTCCTTTCTTTTGCTGTTTCGTGGCAGTGGGGCAAAACTCCTCTGCCTTAGCGAGGAACCGCCACTGCTTCTTTGCTAATGTACACACAAAAAAGTACATTAGTTGCCCACACTCAGACTGCAAAGTGTCTGACTCCTTTTGCATTGCAGCAGATTAGTGGGAAGTTAAATCAGGGATGGGGATCTGAATATAGCATTCTGGATAAGCTCCCTAGTTCTCTAAAATTCCCAACAGAGATTCACAAAATGCAGACTGTTTATTAGTGTTAGAATCGCACTACTCACATACTGCAAAATGTCATTCACAAACCTATGTGTGGAGAGCTCTACCTCTCCTTTCAGAGGTCTCCACATTAATATAGAAATGCATTGCCCTAGTAATTGTGATATGAACCTGCAGGAGAGGCTAGAAAATGTGAAGAACTACTAGGAGGAGGGGGGATTAGAAATTGCTAAGGAGGCTTTAGTGAAGGACACGCAAATACAAACAACCACTCACTCACAAAACAGTAAACTTATTGCTATTCACAAATTGTACATCTAAAGTTTCTACAACATAAAATGGACCTAAAATAATCGTAAATGGGCTTCAACATTGGATTGAAACAAGTCCAGATCCACACATATCGGCATCCACGTACTGCAACACATATTCCATAGAAAATCTTGGAGGCAGTGACTTAAAACAACAACCCATAGTAAATTATGTTAATTAAAATATATTATTTTGAATTTAAAATTCCATCATTCTAAGTTAATTTACATATTTTTATGCATTAACATATTTTATTTTGTTATCATATTCATTAAACTTCGTTATATTTCCCTATACTTTTCCACAGCGATAACTACATCCTGTGGCAAAGACCTCAGCCGATGTGTGAAAATTAACCAATAGTTCACTCGAGGATTGTTTCACTACTTAGAAAGATTAGATGAATTAGAAGACCAAGCTCATGTTCATGTTATGAGCTTTAGGTGAAGTTGTACGATCACATTTGCAATAAAATAAATCTCTAAATTGCTCACTGGGGCTCAGTTCTTTTCTTTTTTTATTGTGAAAACAAGATAGCACATCCCATACGTAATCTCAGCTTCTCTTGCCACCTCCTCTGCTCCTAATTTTAAAAATATTTAAATTTCTTCTTTTCTATTTCCACTTGCATGAAGATAATCTTGTTCCCTTCCAGTTTTCTTTCTTTTGTACCATGTCATGGATTTGCCAACCTACCATCACAACACGCACTGCTTTGGTAAATTCCGTGTGCCCCTTCTTCACTGTGCGAGACCCTTTTTACCCAGCAACCAATCTTCGACTGATGTACCTTAAACACTCAGCAACCTGAAACTTCCAGAGTGAGCGCCGCAGTCACATTTCTCACACATCACTCAATTATCTCTAACTTTCCTTTTGCTCAGGTTCTTCTCCACGTTCAACAACCAAGCTTTATGATCTGTTTTTTGATTCTGTCCATCAAATGATCCAAGTATGTGTTAATCCATGCAAAATCATCTGATAACTGAACCCTGCTTGTGACTTTGTGGGGATCATTAATTGAGTCCTCATCGCTTCATCAAAAAACTGGTAAAAATCACTATTTTTTCGGTTGGATGTAGCACCCATCCCACCCAACAGGTGAGGCAGGTTTCCGCCAGCAGGTCTCCCTGCATGCAGAGAACAGCATGTAAGGAGACTGCTTTCGTATTTATGCGTGCATTCAGGTTCCTAAATGGGCAACATCACTCATCTCATATCAATAAAATATGCACCAGGGCCGGACTGGCCGTAGCGGGCACCGGCCGTTTTCCCAGTGGGCCAGAAGTGTGGGGGCCGGTTTTGGACCCATGGGGGCCGGTTCTGCAGCAGTGCCTCAATATCGGCCCCCCGTAACAAAAGCAGGAGTGGTGCTTCTCACTAGCACCTGATGGAGCAAGGTGAAGAACAAGATTTTGTTCAAACTTGTGAAGTTAATCTCTCATAATAAGTAATCAAATTAATAAGTTTGTGGTGAAACTAATAATCAACTTAGTTTAAGAATACATTCATCATTACACGCGGGATAAACTAATGTGCTTTATGTTGCACACGCAAAGAAAAAATAATAAACTCATCTTGTCTATTGTCTTTGTCAGTATTAAGGGGCCGATTATGATTGCGGTTTTTCCGCATCCTCGGGGACGGCGGAAGCCACCGCCGGCCCAGAGGATGCGGAAAAACCGCAGCGGACTGACCAAGGACCCACCGCCACATTAGGATGGCTGGTGGGTCCTGGTTTCCGTCCGCAGCTTTTCCGCCGCGGTCGGCTTACAACCGCGGCGGAAAAGCTCTGATATGGTGACGGTGACTCTCAGACACCGTCCGCCATATCAGGATGGGCTTTAAAAAGTGCTTTTCCGCGGCGGGTTTTCCGCCGTGGAAAAGCATACGGATCTTCACTGCGGGGGCCCGTTGCGGGCCCCCTAGGTGAAGGGGGGGTGGGGGGTGCACATGGGGGGTACCTATGGTACCCCCCTGCATTTGCATGCAGAAAGCGGCAGGCACCGTGCGGTGCCTGCCTCTTTCTGCATGCAAATGCAATGCGTGCATTTTTAACATTGCCGCGGGTGCAGCTTGAAGCTGCACCCGCTGCAATGTTAAAAATAGAGGATGTGACCGCCAGGGTGGCGGTCACATCCTAATTGCACAGGAGGGAACTCCGCATGCCATGCGGAGGTTCCCTCCTGCTCTGGGGTCGCGGACGGACGCAAGTCCGTCCGCGATCCTAATCGACCCCTAAATGCGGCAGATAAATTAATGGCATGTGCTTATTTTATGTGCTTTTGTTATGTCTTTCTGTGATAAAGAGCTCATGGAGTTCCTGCTGTTCAAGAAGGAAAAGTAAATATAATGCTGCTTATATGTGCTTTGCTAGGTGTTAGACCTAGGGAACCTAGTCTACATAGGGTAGCCTGGCACAGTGGACAAAGCTAAACTCCGAGGCATTTGTGTAGTGCTTACAATCCCACTCACAATAACTCAGCGACTTACCATTACAAATAAAGGACGCCACGCCAGTTTAGAAAAATACCAGTACCTTTTATAAAAGTTCTCTTTGTTCTTTTTCAGTCAAAATTAGTGTATACATTTAGTTCAAAAGAAGTTTCCACATTCAATTAGCAATATTCATCAACTTTCTCAATTCAGTGAAGATTAATTCTGGTTACATTTCATTTGAGATTAACCATCATCAATATCAACAGTATTGCTTGTCAATTTAACCTGTGCAGAATGGGTAGGTCACTGTACAAAATTAATGCGCCACATTACATAACCTGACATGTACGTTACCCATCTGAACTCAGGGTCCAAATTAGCTGAAGCTCACGGCTCCACAGAGTTCTACCTCCAGCAGCGTTCCTGGCAATGGTCACAGCCAGCTAAACAGCCAAAAGAAGACAGGCAAATTAATTATACTTTCTTGTTGCTACTTTTATGCTCTACTTCTATTGGGGACGTTTTGGCTCTTAAAGGTCATTTACTGCCCTGAGGAGTTAATAGAACAATGAACTCTGGCTGTTACTGTCACCCTGTAGTCCGGTTCTTAGCACTCGTGCCCAAGGCTCGTTCCCTCGGGGCACCGTTTCCCTTCTCACCCCCCCAATACCTCAGTGGTTTCTCAAGTGGGTTAAATCAGGACTCTAAAGGTTATTGTCCCGAAGCCGGGATGTCTATTTGCAGTTATTCCTTCATCCGGCGAGTCAGTGTTCACAGTTCACTTGCTGTGCCGCCTCCCGCTTCCCAGCTTACTTCGAACTGAAGGGACAACTCGGCTAGAGTTGCCTACGCGCTCCGGTTACCCGTTCAAGCGCCGACGATGAGAGGACTCAGCTGGAGTTCGCAACGGTTGGTTCTGTCAGTTCATGTTGCTCCTCCGGCGGGACCGTAGCGGCGCTTGTTCCTCCTTCCGCGATCCCTCAGACAAAGGCTCCGCCTCTTCCGACCAGCCTCCTTCGCTTCGGGCGCACCTCCTCTGACGCCGCAGGGGTCTTCCTGGTTCCGGACGCCGCCTCTCTCGCAGCGTCACCGCGGATCTCCTCCTCCTGTCAGCCGGCCTCAGCTGAGCTCCGCCTCCACCACAGCGGTCGGGCTCGGACCCAGGGCTGACAGCTGATGTCTCGCACGCAACGTCACTCCCGCAGAGGGGATATTCTCTCCCACAGCAACGCGGTGAGAAGTTCCAGTTCTCTTAAGTTGGCAACCACCTTGTGAAGCGTACTTCTCACTTTCTGGCAGTCTCTGGGGCAGTTTCACGCTCCAGCACCTTGGTGAGGTAGAGTTATAGGACCTGCTTAAAAGGTAGTTGTGGGTCCCTCAGGTCAGGGTTCAGTCAAACTAAGAGGGGCAGCATCAGTATAGGGCGATAGCCGGACCACCGAACGATCTTTCCCTATTGAAGCGCTGTCCTCCTCATTAGTTGCTTCCCTCCTGTCCTTGACCACTACACTCTCCTCTGGTCAGTGTGTATCCAAAATGGCCGCCCTGGACTTGGCTATTTATAGGCTAGCCCCTGACTACTAGAACATGCCAGAGGATTCCAGAACTTTCCTCACTTGGTCCAATGGGTCAGCCTCCCCAAGTAAATCGTTATGGCAGTTGCTGGACACCATTTTAGGTTTCTAAGCGTCCCTAGATTTTCAGGAGCTTGACTAGGCCTCACAGAAAATGAAGGGAAAGATGGCGACATAGTCAAGGAACACCTAGCCCCCTGACAACACTGAAAAATCCTGGTGAACATAAAAAAAAAGAATAATAACACTCAGAGGCCACAGGGGACAAAATAAATCATAATTGTGAGGGGACCCTCAGAAGCAGACAGGTCTAACACTAGGTAACATAATTAACAGGATTAATTAGTAAAGGGGGAGGGTAACAGAATGGGTCTCAATTCTTTAATTAATTGATGTTTTGTGTTTGTTTAATAATAGTTTTCAAAGTGAGGCCTAAAGATGGTTCGGAAAACATGGCTGACAGAGCTGCAGAAGCAAAAGCTTGTCCAGAGTGAAGTCTTACACATGCGCAGCTGTGAAGATTTTTATTGCAATGTCATCGTGAATTGAAAAGCAGTTCTTTGGTCGCGTTGAACGTGCTCACGGATAGATGGCTCAAGGACAGGAACTTGATGTGTCTTCCAAGGTTAGGAAGTAAATGTTCGAAACTTGAGGAAAAAGTAACCTTTTTGAGGAAGCTGAAAGACATGGAAATGAAAAAGACAATAGGGCTTGTATGAAGCCTGGACTTGGTCAAGAGTTGGTGATGACCTAACAATTTTATCGTGGACTGACACAGGACAGCCAATGAAAAGCTTGGATTTCCTTAAAAGAATGTAAAATGTAGAAAGTTTAGCTAGAGAGAAAGGTATAAAGTCTGACACTATGAGCAAGGAAAAACTCTTACTTTCCGATTCCTGAATGACGTGACATGCTGTTGGACCTTTGGCGCATGTAAGGACAGCAGACTTTAAAATGATTTTTCCTTTCTAGGTGAAGAGAGAAATAGTCAGGGAAATAGATTTAGGGAATGGAAACTGTTATTCTACTAATATTTCATGTTTCTGAGCTTGCTTTGGATATGTCAGTTTTAATTCATTTCCTTATTAAAAATGCTGCTTTCTTAATTTGCTTATAAAATAAAGATTCTAAAACGTAAATGCTTTTTCTTTATGAAAAATAAAGTTAATACAATTAGATTTGAAGAGACAAGCTGGTCTTGTTTATTCATGGTCTAGTTTCCATCAGTTGATCCAATCGCCTTAGTGGGGTGATTAATAAATAATAAATGTTTAAAACCATGGTGAAGATAAATAAACTGCAGTTGTATATAATAATGTAAATATTATGTGAAAAGTTTTATTAATCACACCACCTGATTCAGTTGTTGGTTTGTTTATGGGCCTTCATATGTGTTTCATGATTAATGGTGAGTATTGAGGTGATAGGTAGCGTTTATGAGACAGTTTTTCAATCAGAGCGCTGGATCACACCCCTACCCTGCTCTCCCGCCCCAACCCCAGTCGAGCAGCTTGCCAGTGCTGGTTGCTTCTCCGAATCCAGCCTTGATATGCACACACACAACATTCATCTCCCAATCGCATGTCACAAACATGAAAATAGGCAAGGGGCCCTTGTTATGGGTAGGAACATACCTTACACAGAGAGAGCCAGTAAGCAATCTCCCCGTGGGGGTAAGGTAAAAATGTTTGGTCACTTTCACAGTAATCACAAAGCCACTATCTCCCATCACTTTAATGCCTGAGATGAAAGGACAGAAACCACCCTCACCCATGTAGGGGGTTTATATTTTGTGACTCCCCCGTGAGAACAGCAAAAATAGGGAGCACCTCCAGTCGCAGATTGTTGAGTTTGCAGGAGGACAACATTATGGCAGATCAAAAACAAAATACGGGACAAGAAGGCACCACTTTTTCAATCAGATGACTCGCCCCTCCTTTGTATATCTTTTGGGCTGTGTGCCTGAGTACCTTTATATCTTTTGATCAGAGGACATGCTTACTTGCAGATCTATTTTACTAAGTGTATGGAACAGTACCTCTATTCGTCTTTGCGTATATATGTTTGTTGGGCTGTGTATGTCTTGGTTTGTACACACAGGTTTTTTTCCATCAGTGTGTTTATGTGTTTAGGTTCCTATAGGTCAGTTGGTATGTGCACTTTCTTGTATATGTTTAATGATCCATTTGCATGTTTGCATCTGTCTCTTGATATATGTTTATGAGTGGATGTACTGTTTTTTGCACTTGCATCTGTTTCTCTGTGGTGTGTGTGCACAAGCACCCACATATTTATAGGTCCGTGTGCTAGTATGTCTATGTGCATTGAGGCTTCTAGTCTTTTCATCTGTGTGCATGGGTGTCTTTATAAATGTTGGCCTGTATGCATAGACGTGCCAATATGTCTGTTGGTCTGTGTACATGGGATTGTTATTTTTACTGTTGATCATCACTTGTGTAGTGCATGATAGACCATTATTATAGTATCATCGAAGCGGGAGCTTAAAATCTTATTCCTTAAACATACAGCTGGGACTAGAACGGAAAAATATGCAAAACAAAGTACGTTCAATCTCTACAAAGGAATACTCCAGAGCTATGGAGATAAGTAAGTCTCCGAAAACAATATCAGACCATAATTCTATGGTACTTATATTTAGTCTCCCTTCGTATAACAGGCCCCACTCTCAATGGTCATTTGACAGAAAACTACTGGCCAATAGAGAATATATAGAGCATATAACTCTTTGGGCTCAGGAATTTTTTGACCGTAATCAATATAGTGCACCAAGAATGATAGTATGGGACTGTTTTAAAGCAGCACTAAGGGGGGAAACTATTGCGTTTGTGGCCAAGCATAAAAAAGCTCAGGAAAGACTCAATAATCAATATATCAATGAGCTAGCTAAGTTAGAAGAACATCATGTCACCCATATATCCCGAGGGGAGGATGGGAGAAATACCCTGCGTAAGATAATAACTCTTAAAACTGAGCTTAATAACAATCTTACTCAAAGGGCAGCGGAAACTTTTCAAACACACCAATCTAAAATATATGAGAATGGGGAGAGGGTAGGGAAGCAGCTGGCACTTCGTACTAGGCAGAAAGCCTCATATAATCTGATAGATTCAATTGAGCTTGAAGGTCAAAAACATACCACACCTCTAGGTATCTCAGAAGTCTTTCGACAATACTATCAAAAATTATATAAAAACGATGCAAATGAGATCAAAGAATTCTTAGCTGAATGGCTAAATGAAACTGGTCCAGTTCGGATTCTTGATGAAACAACTAGAGAAGACTTAGAACGAGAAATATCGATTACAGAAGTGCAAATTGCGCTATCAGAGCTGGCCAACGGGAAGGCTGCTGGGCCAGATAAAATTCCATTGGACTTCTACAAAGTACTTGAAAAACAAATAATGCCGTATTTGTTAGATTTATTTTTGGGGGTACAATGGAATGGCACTTCGCCAGAATCTTGGCAGCAAACAAACATAGCGATTTTTCCTAAAAAAGGAAAACCCCCGCAATATCCATCTTCATACCGCCCAATTTCGCTGATAAACTCCGACTCCAAACTCTATTCTAAGATTCTCGCCAACAGGCTCAGCAGGGTCGTCGAACATCTGGTCTCCCCGTGGCAACACAGCTTTATACCTGGAAAAGGCACCACGAATCATACCCGTAGGGCCATCTCTCTTTTTGACATCATGGGGGTAGCGGGGGGCCGGATGTCGATGATCCTGCTTGATGCCGAGAAGGCATTCGATCGAGTGTCTTGGAGTTTTTTATGGGGTATCCTGGAATTAAACAACTTCGGTCCAGAGTTTACCAAAGCCATTAAGGCATTATATGTTACCCCAAGAGCCAGACTTTCTGTACGGGGGTGGAGTCGGAGTTTATCAGCATTCAAAGGGGCACAAGACAGGGCTGTCCATGCTCGCCAATTCTATTTGCCCTATATATCAATCCACTAATTCTAAAACTGCTTGCATCAAATCTAATAGAACCAGTTAGGGTAGATACATATCAAACTAAAATATTAGCATATGCCGATGATGTGGCGGTATTAACCCCAAACCCTGCTGAGGCGATTCAGGAGATTGAGCAAGTGACTAATACCTTTGGCCTGTATTCAGGCTACTCACTGAATAGAGATAAAACAATGGTTCTGTGTACAAATAACATCTCGTACGAAAGTCCATATAAGGTTGACAATGCCATCTACCTTGGAGTTTGTATATCTTCTAAGGTTGAGATAATTAATCAACTTAATTATGAGCCCCTTATCAGAACTATCAAAAAAGATCTCTCAAGGGTAAACAATCTCCACCTCTCTATTATCGGCAGGGGGAATTTTATCAAAATGAACATCTTTCCAAAGATATTATATCTATTTCGTGCAATACCGTTGATGGCGGATGATAATATCATTAAAACTATAGACTCCTCTCTATCTAAATTTCTTTGGAGCTACGGGAAAATTGGGAGGGCTCTTGCATACTTGTCTTTGCCCCTGGATAAGGGAGGACTAGCTGTCCCGAATATTATGTTATATTTGTGGGCAGCCCTTCTTCAGCAAATGACACCTTTATTTATCCCTAAAGCACTAATAGGAACTATATCAGCGCAGGATATACCATCAATTTATGAATTGGCAATTTGTAATAAAGCCAGAGGTCTATTACTACGGCAGTTAGAACCATCTTATTTTAAAAAAACTAAATTTAAGATTATACATAGTGCATGGAATATTTGGAAAAGAGTTTCTAAACATCTATCAATTTCGAAATATACTAAATATACCCCCCCTGTGGCGGAGCTCAATCTTACCACACCAACTTAATGATGGGCTTGCTAGAAAATGGGAGAGATTGGGGATTAATACAGTTGGGGATTTTCTTTGCCATGATCCTAACATGGGGTTTCAAAATCTACAATTAAAATTTGCTGTTCCTAGAAATGATTTCTTTAGATATATTCAAATATCTACTGCTCTTAGCCAAAAATCCCCAAAAATTACGTTGATAATGTTTCTCTGTTGGATATCATAGGGAAACGATCTACCAGGATAGGTACTATCTATGAATTGTTGATACAAAACCAAAGAGATGATCTAGAGCATATTGAAAGAGGCTGGTCTAGTAAATTAGGAAATCCCAATGTTGATATTGATTTGTCCCTGGCACTCTCGTCTGGATTATTTTTAGCATCTAATCTTAAAGCCCAACTTTATAAAACCATATATAACCTATATTTTACACCAGCAAAATTATATGCTTGGGGCAAAAGAACAAATAGCAATTGCCCAAGATGTGGGCAGGCTCCTGCTGACTTAGTACACATGTTTGCAGAATGTCCGAAATTAGATTTATGCAAAAAAATGATCTCCGACTATTGGGAAGAGGTCTTTGGACATAAAGTCAAAGATTCATCAACACTCTATCTACTAGGCCATGATAGCACTCTTGGGCATAGTAAAGAGGAAGAATCATCTTTATTTTTGGGGACAGCGGTATTTCGGATTATTTTGGCAGCTAGGTGGAAAGATGTTGATCCTCCAACCTTCCAAATGTGGCTAACTCGCTTTCTAGGAATATATAAGCAAGAGATAGCTTTTTATGAAGCCAGGGGTAAAAAATCTAGATTACGAGGTGCCCAAATTTGGTCTCCAATTACCACCTGGTATCATGATATAAGAAATGTATAAAATAGGTAATGCTGTATTTCGTACTTTATTATTTGGAACTGTGGCTTTTAAAAGATACTTTTGTATGTTATCACTATGAAATATGTAATTTTGTATTATCTGATTTTTGCTCGAAATAAAAAAAAATAAAAAAAATAAAAACAATCTCTACCTGGAATGTAATATTAATGAAGGCTACCAAACTTATCTTAGTATTGTTAGTACTAATTCTCACCGTTTGTATTGACCCGTCTCCGTTTGGGAATTGTGCACCACCTTGTGGCCTTCCCCGTGGTTAAGAAACCCGCCACCTGTTTGTGTCCCTGTGACGGTAAATCCAAACAGAACACCTGTCACTTTATGCTATCCTGTAACTTTTATACATTTTTTAGAAAATTTTATTTGAAACCCATCTTTTTAAAATATAACACCCGTGGTATACAAACAGCGATGCAACTGATGTTCAATTTAGAGACCCCAGATGTATGTTTTCATGTGGCCACTTATATTTTAAAATGTATTTCCGTAAGAAAGTCAATTATTATATGAATTTATTCAACGATGCTTTATCCTTTTTAAGTATTTGAAATCTGTGCTGCTAAACGTACTGTGTATTTTTGGTAGGATGTTATTGACACCTTGCACTTTATCATGCTAATTTGCACATATATGAATATTGTATAATCGCTGCTATCGTTTTTTGAGCACTGAAAGAAGGCCATAGCACTTGCACTTTATTATGACGTAGCTTGGACCTTTTAAGCATTTGGTTTTGTGCTGCTAAATGCACATTGCACTTTAGGGATGACGGAATTAATACTTGCACTTTATTAGGCTAATTTGCACATATATCAATATCAGATGAATGCCGCTATATTGTAGTGTACACAGAAATAATTCTATAATTATTTGTGCTTTATTTTTGATAAATTTTGTACATATTTTAGCGGAAACATGCTCCTAAAAACCTGATATATATGTATGTTGTTTTGTTACTATGTCTGTTGCTATATGGTTGTATTTTTACATACCGAATAAAGCATCTTTTGACTTTGACTTTAGTATCATAACACTGTTGGTAGTCCAGGAGTTGATGTTCCAAACAGTTGTGGGTTTCCTTCCCGGGCCAGAAGCTGAGTAGGTTTGTGGAGTTATGCTTTCAGTAGAGTGAAGGGATGTCCCTTTCTTAGGCTAATGTATCAGACATAGAAGGTTATAAGTCCGAGTGAGTCTTAATTGCATTCCTGTGGCTGGAGGTGAAGACCTAGACACTGAAGTAAAATAGGATGAATGCAGAGCTACCCATAACAAGTCCACAAGGTCCTTGTTAGCCAAAAACTGCTGATTAGTTCTTTATGAGCATTCTAAGCAGGGCCTATCCTTTGTCCCTTATTACTGTTAGGAAGGCTGATTGCACAAAGATGCAGTGATATGTCATTTTATTGTACCCTTGCGAGGAGGCAGCATCATTGCTACCTGCTGCGGATAGCACTCACCTTGCACAAAGACTGTGTCTGAGGTACAGCAAGTAAAAACATTTGAAAGAGAAATAGCCTAAACCAGTACTGAAACTTTACACAGTGGATCTACTTCCCCTGCCTGGAAAATGTGTAAGAAAGTGGGACCCTACTTTGTTCTTAATGACCTAAGAAGAGAATGCTCCACATAGTGCTCGAAAGACTGCTGTGTGACCAGGGTTGATGTCTACATGACAGTCAGTCCCAGAAGTGCAGGAACATCTCAGAAGTCTGCACTTTCTGCTGGGGGAGCTGAAGGTCTGTCTAGAAGCCTGCTAATAAAGGAAAGGAGCCTACCTAGTCTTGCAGAAGGAGAAACTGTCCAGAAGGAGAAACCTAGTGTGTTCCTGGTATGGGGAACAACAAGAGAAAGCAAACAACTACAAGGGGCTGACTCCAGGAGTAACCTGTGCATGGACAGCTCCTCCACTGGTTTCCCTGACCGGTTCTTGCCTTGAACTGCAACAAGACTTCTGATAGTGCCAAGCATTGTGTGTGATCGGCAGCCTGCCCTGTGACCCAGAGACTGGTGCTTCCACTGCTAACATATAAGTCAGACTATTCTTGAAGATAGAAGATCTGATGAGCACCCACACAGTCTGGATCAGCCAAGATCCCCGTCTGCACCCAGTCTAGGGAGGCCCCTACTGTTGTAGATGAGTGCCTCCTACAAGTGTTAGCACAACCTTCTCCCAACCTTTGAGTTTCGAGTCAGGACACAGCTGCAGTCTGTTGATCCATTTGTGTGTGTGTCTGTATGTGTGTTGGTGTGTGCATGTATACTAGTATGTGTGCTGATCTATGCACATTATTAATTGCATACTTGTTGGTCTGTGTGCATGGGTTTTAGTAAGTGCGGTCGGCAGTGAGAAGACCATAACACTACAACAAACTATGGCGTTTGTTTCTTGCAATCACACGTCGTAAACATACACTACAAAAAAAAGTAAAAATAATTGACTTTTTCAATGATTAGTTTTCCTATGTCTGTGAACTTTGTGTTGACAGATGAAAAAAATGATGACTTGTGGAATGGTATGGTTGACTAAGTGCAACATAATCTAAGGTGAGATGCTGTGAGGCAGTATTGTGAGCATTGTATTTTGTGATATAGGGATTTGTTGTATTATTTGTTCGGGTTGCCTGGCCTTTGGTTGTTGAGTACCACAAAGGGTTGCCTTGAAGCGTGGCTTGATCTCTATTTAAGCCACAGATATGTCTTCCATTGTATTAGACAGCAAGTGTTGGAATTTCAGGCTGAGAGTGAGTCTAGAGCTGTGCGTAGCCCATTTGATATGTTCTTGGGAATCAGAGTTCTATGCTATAAGATGAGGCTGCGAGGGAGTTAAGCAATACTTTGAATTCTTGTAGTAGCAGTCTACTGCTTTTCATGCTAAGCATAGGATTGACTTATAAAGATTATATTGCACAAGCCAAGGTTGGAGGGGAAAGGGGGAGGGGTGGGGCTAATTTACAGAGAAGCCCTGAACTTAAAGATCATTGACATTGACCTGGTCGCGGGGGTTGAACTCCTTGGGTTCACCATTAAGAGTGAGCTGGGCCAGTCTCTGACAGGGATCATTTGCTATCGCCCACCGGGGTTTCTCAGTTTGCTGCAGCAGCAATTCTTGCTGGAAATTTTCACTAATATGGCGGCCACTCACCGGAGAGTATTAATTCTGGCCGATTTTAACCTCTGGCCGAATGGCTTCCTTGACACAGGTCTGGCCAATATTATCCAATCATGTGAGGGGCTGGGACTGTGTCAACAAGTCTCTGTAGCCACCCACTCAGGGGGACATATGCTGGATCTCATCTTTGCAGTAGATGAGCAGCTATATATGGGGGAGGTTCTCCCGATGGACTGGACTGACCACTTTTTGGTCAAATTCTTTCTGAATATGGCCAGCCGGGATTAAAGGGAAGGCAAGCAGAGGACGAACTTTGTGGGCAGGGACAGGAGGGCCTTGGTACAGATGAAAGGTCTTGGGGAAGTGTTCTCGGTGGAAAACTGCCTCTTGCCGGAGGCCCAGGTGGATGAGAACTACACCGCTCTCTGTAAAGAGATCACTTTGACCCTGGACTGCCTTGTGCCTCGTAAGTCCTTTCAGAGCAAGGGGAGGCCCTCTGCCCCCTGGTTTGGGGAGGAGTTGAAAAAACTAAAGCTTGAGTGTAATCGGGCCGAGAGAACTTGGAGGCGGAAATATCTAGTTGAGGATAAAAAGGCTTGGAGAGCAAAGATTGTGGAATATAGAAAGGTCATCAAGAGAGCGAAGGCTGATTTCTTTGCCTTGATGATACTCAGGGCTTCAAATAGCTCTCGCTGCATTTTTAAAATCCTTAACAGCCTGACTAAACCTGAATGCTGTAAAAATGAATTCCTGCCATCCCAGAGGCTCTGCGATAGTCTCGCCAACTTTTTCCTCGATAAAGTCGCTAATATCATTGAGGAGTTGGAGAAGACATCCTCTCCGTCGAAAGTAGTGAACGAGCAACTATCCCTCACTAAAGACATGGGTGAGGTGGCAGAGAGTGACAGTTAAGCATGGGCGGAAAATCCGTTACGCTCGCGGATTTTGCGGATTTTTGGGAAATTCGCAATCCGCGAGATTTGCGAATTTCCCGCAAAATCCGCAAATTCGCACGCAGCGGATTTTTTGGGCGGCGCGCGGCGTTGGTGATACAATTTTTGCGGCGCGCGGCATTTATCATCGTTTGCCGAGTTGTTTTTCTCGATATTTTGCGAGTGCTGCGCCATTTTGGATCTTGCTGTGTGATCCCGCGGGAATTTGGCGAGCGCGATTACGTCATCGCGGCTTGCCAACTTGCACAGCGAGAGTTTGTCAACGCGAGTACGGCGAGATCACGTCTCGCGGTACTTCGCAATTGCGAGATTTGAGATGCGGCGAGCGAAAATATAAATTTGCAATTCTGCACAAGAAATCCACCAGCAAGCAGCATAAACCTTCTAGAAATGATGATTTTTATCTGAATAACTCCTTAGTTTGACATTTGCCTGCACTTTTTTAGCGAGGAGTCCATTTTGGGGAGGGGGGCAGGGGGAGGGAGGAAGGAAGTGCCCCACAGTCTTCAACTTCCTGTTCCTGTTCAGCAGGCTCCTCCCAGTGCTTTGTCCATCTCCTGGTCACTTTTCATTTGGGTCTGGAGCTGGAAGGATTACTTTTTGTGGATGCTGCTGGATATTTGGATTTGAGGCCTTTTTGACTTTCTTTGGATCACTGTTGGATTAAAAATTTTACAAGTAAGTTTGTTTGGGGCATTACAGTTGCTGCAATTAAAATTTTGGAATTTTCGATTTTTGGGCTGTTTTGGGGCCTTTTGCCCAGGGGTACTCAGTGGTGGGTGGACTGAGTCTTTCTGTGGGTTGTCTTGAACTTAAACATCATGGAGGCCATGGATGAATTGGGATTGTGCTGATTTTTCTGTGTTTTTCGATTTTTGACCTGTTGTTGGGGCCTTGACCAGGGGTAGTGAGTGGTGCATGGGCCTAGTCTTTCTGTGGGCTGTCTTGAACTTAAACATCATGGAGGGCATGGATGGAATGGGATTGTGCTGATTTTTCTGTGTTTTTCGATTTTTGACCTGTTGTTGGGGCCTTGACCAGGGGTAGTGAGTGGTGCATGGGCCTAGTCTTTCTGTGGGGTGTCTTGAATTTAAACATCATGGAGGGCATGGATGCCATGGGGATTGTGCTGATTTTTCTGTGTTTTTCGAATTTTTGGATTGCTCGTGGGGACAGGCCATGTGGGTGGGGGCCATTTTGAGTGCTGGTACAGGCAGGCCCTGGCCATGTGCTAGGAGGCAAGTGGCCATTTTGAATGCAGGCTTTGTTGTTAGGCCTCCAACCATTTTGCCTACTTTTCAACCTTTATTTATGCCCAGGGGTAGTGAGTCTTGCATGGGCCTAGTCTTTCTGTGGGTTGTATTGAATTTAAACATCATGGAGGCCATGGATGGAATGGGATTGTGCTGATTTTGCAGTGTTTTTCGATTTTTGGGGGTGTTCATGGGGAGGGACATGCCATGTGGCTGGTGGCCATTTTGAGTGCAGCTACAGGCACTGGCCATGTGCTGGCAGGCAAGTGGCCATTTTGAATGCAGGCTTTGTTGTTAGGCCTCCAACCATTTTGCCTACTTTTCAACCTTTATTTATGCCCAGGGGTAGTGAGTCTTGCATGGGCCTAGTCTTTCTGTGGGTTGTCTTGAATTTAAACATCATGGAGGCCATGGATGGAATGGGATTGTGCAGATTTTTCAGTGATTTTCGTTTTTTGGGCCTGTACTTGTGGCCTTTTCACCAGGGGTATTTGAGTCTAGCATGGGCCTAGTCTTTCTGTGGGCTGTCTTGAACTTAAACATCATGGAGGGCATGGATGGAATGGGATTGTGCTGATTTTTCTGTGTTTTTCGATTTTTGACCTGTTGTTGGGGCCTTGACCAGGGGTAGTGAGTGGTGCATGGGCCTAGTCTTTCTGTGGGGTGTCTTGAATTTAAACATCATGGAGGGCATGGATGGAATGGGATTGTGCTGATTTTGCAGTGTTTTTCGATTTTTGACCTGTTGTTGGGGCCTTGACCAGGGGTAGTGAGTGGTGCATGGGCCTAGTCTTTCTGTGGGGTGTCTTGAATTTAAACATCATGGAGGGCATGGATGGAATGGGATTGTGCTGATTTTGCTGTGTTTTTCGATTTTTGGGGGTGTTCATGGGGACAGGCCATGTGGGTGGGGGCCATTTTGAGTGCTGGTACAGGCAGGCCCTGGCCATGTGCTAGGAGGCAAGTGGCCATTTTGAATGCAGGCTTTGTTGTTAGGCCTCCAACCATTTTGCCTACTTTTCAACCTTTATTTATGCCCAGGGGTAGTGAGTCTTGCATGGGCCTAGTCTTTCTGTGGGTTGTCTTGAATTTAAACATCATGGAGGCCATGGATGGAATGGGATTGTGCTGATTTTGCAGTGTTTTTCGATTTTTGGGGGTGTTCATGGGGAGGGACATGCCATGTGGCTGGTGGCCATTTTGAGTGCAGCTACAGGCACTGGCCATGTGCTGGCAGGCAAGTGGCCATTTTGAATGCAGGCTTTGTTGTTAGGCCTCCAACCATTTTGCCTACTTTTCAACCTTTATTTATGCCCAGGGGTAGTGAGTCTTGCATGGGCCTAGTCTTTCTGTGGGTTGTCTTGAATTTAAACATCATGGAGGCCATGGATGGAATGGGATTGTGCAGATTTTTCAGTGATTTTCGTTTTTTGGGCCTGTACTTGTGGCCATTTCACCAGGGGTATTTGAGTCTAGCATGGGCCTAGTCTTTCTGTGGGCTGTCTTGAACTTAAACATCATGGAGGGCATGGATGGAATGGGATTGTGCTGATTTTTCTGTGTTTTTCGATTTTTGACCTGTTGTTGGGGCCTTGACCAGGGGTAGTGAGTGGTGCATGGGCCTAGTCTTTCTGTGGGGTGTCTTGAATTTAAACATCATGGAGGGCATGGATGGAATGGGATTGTGCTGATTTTGCAGTGTTTTTCGATTTTTGACCTGTTGTTGGGGCCTTGACCAGGGGTAGTGAGTGGTGCATGGGCCTAGTCTTTCTGTGGGGTGTCTTGAATTTAAACATCATGGAGGGCATGGATGGAATGGGATTGTGCTGATTTTGCAGTGTTTTTCGATTTTTGGGGGTGTTCATGGGGACAGGCCATGTGGGTGGGGGCCATTTTGAGTGCTGGTACAGGCAGGCCCTGGCCATGTGCTAGGAGGCAAGTGGCCATTTTGAATGCAGGCTTTGTTGTTAGGCCTCCAACCATTTTGCCTACTTTTCAACCTTTATTTATGCCCAGGGGTAGTGAGTCTTGCATGGGCCTAGTCTTTCTGTGGGTTGTCTTGAATTTAAACATTATGGAGGGCATGGATGGATTGGGATTGTGCTGATTTTGCAGTGTTTTTCGATTTTTTTGTGCTCTATAACTGAACTGATGTTCCTCTGTCTTCCATTTTTTTTAGGTGCACAAGACTCAAGAGAACCACCAGTGCCAGGAAGAAGTCCTGCAGCGGTGTGTGTGTGCAGCATAACGTCACGCGACGTCACGTCTGCCCTCAGACAACTCTACAATTCGTGCAACTGCGGCCTGCTGTCTGACCTGCTCTGAAGAAGATGGCCCCAAAGAAAGTTCTCCGTAGCTCCTCTAGCAAGAAAGTTGCTAGTAAGGAGCAGAAGAAGCAAGTTACCAAGGAGGCTGGTGTGCCACCCGCCACGTTTTTTGGGAGAAAAAAAAAAAGTACGCCTGCAGCAGCAGGATCTGCTGGGGACCAAGCTGGGAGCAGCACCCCTGCTCCATTGGGTTCAGTGCCTCCACCACCACGCCAACTTAAGTCAAAGCCCTTGAGTGCTTCAGAGGCAGTCAGTGTACTTCTCCAATCACCATCGACCAGTGATGTTGGCTCATCGCAAGAAAGTAGCAGCAATGTCCCTGAATCAACACAGGTTGTTGTAACTCATCTGACAAGTGTTGAACAACCACAGCCGCAACAACAACACCATGTGCAAGTACACGCCCAAGTACATGTGGAAGGAGAGGCAGCAAAAGGAGATGCGCAAGCAAAGGTGCATGGAGGTTCACAAGTGCCCACAATAGTTGTTCCTCCCGAAGTAGGGGCACATCAGGAAATCGACAATGAAGCCGAGGTATCATTGGAAGCCACTCCTCCTGATGATCATTCATTGTCTTCCACATCCCTAGCAAGGAAAAGATCAAGGGGGGTGTCTACATCTTCTTCAAGCCCACCTCCTTCTGATGATACAGATCCAGCTTGGGAACCACAACTGCGGTCTGACAGTGAGGCACACCATGATCTGACACCGGTACCTAAGCGTAAAAGGAAGGTCGTCCAAAAACTCAAACCTATGGAGTGTGATGAGGCTCAACAAGAAGTGACAGATACTGCTGGTGATGAAGCCTCTCACGATGACGACGAGCCAGTCATCACAAAGGTCACTGCAGCCCCACCGGGCATGCAGCAAAGAGACATTTTGACCCTATCCCGAGAAGCTGCTGAGCGTGATGATGATGTCGGCAGGGAGGCAATGGAAATGGAATCATTAGATTTGGAGTTAAGTAGTACACCAAAACCTACCGCTTCCATATTTCTTCCTCGCAAGAAGGTACCCACCTCGTCCTCGACCTCAATTCGTGGTGGTGAAAGTGCAAAACGTACTGAAGTTCGGCAATCCACATCCTCCACTTCATCTGGCATTAGCAGCAGGACCACCACCACCAGTATCGCCGCCTCCTCCGGCCCCCGAAGACATTTCAAGTCTCCAGTTTGGGACTTCTTTAGTGTTTGCCCAAAAAAGGAAAACGTAGCCATTTGTAGCATTTGTAAGCTTCGAGTTAGTCGTGGTAAGTTGGGTTCCAACTATGGTACCGGAGGCCAGAGAGGTCATCTTAGGAGAACGCACGATGTCCAATGGTTTGCGCACCTACACTCGATCAAGGAAGCCCGAATTGCACGCAATGAAAACGTTGATTTTTCATCTGATGATGACGAGGAGGAAGAAGACGATTCGAACACTTCACTTACACCCAGTTCCCCTGTCAGCAGCACACCCCATGGGAGCCACACTAAGAGTGTGGGAGAGAGTGAGACATCAATGCGGAAAAGTTAATCAGCGAGCGTAACTGGGTCGAAGAGATCATCATCATCCCGTAAATCCTTGGTCCAGGGCAACATTAAAAAGATGTTGTTTACAGAAGCGCAATATGAACGCAACCACCCAATGACCCGTCTGTATAACACTAAGCTGGCTAAAATGCTAGCTCTGGACCTTCTCCCTTTTTCTTTTGTAGAAGGGGTTGGTTTTCTAGAATTAGTGGCAGCGCTCTGCCCTAAATGGAAGGTTCCTAGCCGGTTCTATTTTGCCCGAGTTGCGGTTCCAGCACTACATGAAGATGTTCTGAAGGTGATTGGGGCAGCTTTGCAGAAGAGTGCTGTTCACACTATACATCTGACAACAGACATGTGGACCAGTGGCGCAGGCGCTGATTACATGTGCATCACTGCACACTGGGTCTCTTTTTCAGGGGCTAAAGCAAAGCTAAACGCAGGTGTTGACACGAACATTGTTTTTAAAGGTGCTCGGAAACATGCAACACTAGCCATGTTTGGTTTGGAGAAACGTCACACAGCAGAAAACATTTTGGATGTCTTTAACACAAAGGTCCTTAACTGGCTGTCCCCACTAAAACGCAAGGTTGGTTATGTTTCCACGGACAATGGCGCCAATATAGTTAAGGCCATGAGGGACGGTTACTATTTCAGAGTGCCGTGTTTGGCGCACTGTATAAACCTGGTTGTCCAAAAATTCTTGGGTAATAAAGGCAGTGCAGCGTACAGTGTATTGGAGACCTGCCGAAAAATGTGCAAGCATTTCAGCCATTCTTTTAAGGCCCGGAAGCAGCTGAGGAGCCTGCTATATCAACGTCAAATGCCAGTGAAAGCACTCATCCAGGAGGTGGTAACACGTTGGAACTCAACCTTCTACATGCTTGAGCGTCTGTATGAGCAGTATACGGAACTCGATCAATATTTCCTTAAAGAGGGTACAGAGGAGCTGAGGATGGGTGGGCCGCAATGGAACATAGTTGAAAGCCTGACACGCATGCTTCGTCCTTTTGAGTTCTTCACGCGTGCAGTCAGCAAGGAGGACTCTAATTTGGGAAAAGCTATCCCATTGTTGTACATGCTGGAGGACCAACTGAAGGAGGTGTGTTCTGTGTTTGGAAAAGATGACAAAAACCAAGACTCTTTGCTTCTGGCTGAGCAATTATTAGAGCTCCTACAAGGTGATGAACGTCTTAAAAAGATCCACTCAGAACAGCATTACATTTGTGCTACTATTCTGGATCCACGCTACAAAAAGGCGCTGGCAGGCCAAGCATTCTTTCCTTTTGATGATGAACATGTTCCAAAGTACAAACGTTGGCTAGCCTTGTCAGCCAAGAGGTTTGAGACAGAACGGCTGGAAATTGAAGGAAATGGCAGTACATCAGCAGGCCATCCCCAGTCAAAACAATCCACTTCTGCACCTGTGGCTGTGGCACAAGTGACCTCTCAGCCGTTAAAGACACCGGCAACCGGATCATCTGCACGAAACACAACAGAAACATTGGAGGCTGAAGAGGATTGGCTAGCTCTGCGTGGGTTTGGTTCTCAAAAGGTCAGAGGCACAGCAAGAGCTAAGCAAAGTGGAGGAACCTTGGATGAGGACCTTGAGTCGATGGTGAAGGACTATCTGAATGACTCAACAGAGGTCTATGTTAATTCTGACCCATTGGCGTATTGGCATGGGAAAAAAGAATTGTGGCCACAGCTCACCAACCTGGCTTTAAACTACTTGTCTTGCCCACTCGCAAGCGTGTCTTCTGAACGGGTTTTCAGTGCGGCTGGTGGGATTGTAACTCCCAAACGGAGCCGCCTCTCGCCCAAAAATGTGGAGAGGTTAACAATGATCAAGATGAATCAGCACCTCATACCACCAGATTTCAGAGTACGAGAGAGTGTGCCGGATGAAGAGGAGGTGGCCAGCAGCATAGATGAGGGAATTTCTACTCTGTCAGGTGACACTGAGCTCACCCTGCCTGAATTCGCAGAGTATGATGACGAAGCCTTATTCTCATTCCTGGACCGTGATACCGAGCCCTGAAAATGAGACAACGAATCAATAACTTTCTTTTTCGTCCCTATTCACTTTTATTCCTGTGTGTCTGTCTTTCTTTGTTGTGCACAGTTAATATATTTCAAACTTTCATCAGATAATCACAAAATCAAGCCCATCAGCAGAACTGTCTTCGCTGGTTTGCTAATTGATTTGAAGTTGCCGCAGTCTGCATTCCTCAGGTTCACAAGTTCAGAAGAACATGCTCCTCTATCCTCCTCCTCCAGACTCCTATTTCCATCAAACCAGAGGGCTGGTTTACGCCCAATGAAGAAAGACTCAGCACTTGTGGGGGTGTTGTTGTACCTCTTTGCAGGTGAGTTGACGGCTCTGGGACCATTGTTGGGAAGCTCTAATACCGGATAAAAGTGGTTTGGACCAAATCCCAGGAAGAAATTTTTTTGTGTTTTTGATGACTTGCTTGCCTTTTAGGTGCTCTTAGGGAAGGTTCCGTCTGTTTGTGGGTGAGTTTCGTGGTCTGGGAGCATTGCTGGGACACTCTAATCTTGATTGCATTTGCTTTTCAGGAAATCCGTCGTGCCAACCCCGACTTATGGCCTAGCTACGCAGCGCGTTTGGACCGAAGGCCCAGAAATATTGCAAGTATGAGAATTTGCTTTTGGCCTGTTTGGGGGTGTTATGCTTCTTGGCGGGTGGTTTGGCGGGTCTTGGGGCATTCCTGGGAAGGTCTAATACCGGGTAGAAGTGGTTGGGACAAAATCCAGGCCGATTTTTTTTTGGCTATTTCTGACATTTTGCTCTATGTAGCGTTTTCGGGGGCCTGTTTGGGGGGCTTCCTGGTGTTTGTAGGTGAGTTTCGTGGTCTGGGAGCACTGCTGGGACACTCTAATCTTGATTGCATTTGCTTTTCAGGAAATCCGTCGTGGCAACCCCGACTTATGGCCTAGCTACGCAGCGCGTTTGGACCGAAGGCCCAGAAATATTGCAAGTATGAGATTTTGCTTTTGGCCTGTTTGGGGGTGTTATGCTTCTTGGCGGGTGGTTTGGCGGGTCTTGGGGCATTCCTGGGAAGGTCTAATACCGGGTAGAAGTGGTTGGGACAAAATCCAGGCCGATTTTTTTTTGGCTATTTCTGACATTTTGCTCTATGTAGCGTTTTCGGGGGCCTGTTTGGGGGGCTTCCTGGTGTTTGTGGGTGAGTTTCGTGGTCTGGGAGCACTGCTGGGACACTCTAATCTTGATTGCATTTGCTTTTCAGGAAATCCGTCGTGGCAACCCCGACTTATGGCCTAGCTACGCAGCGCGTTTGGACCGAAGGCCCAGAAATATTGCAAGTATGAGATTTTGCTTTTGGCCTGTTTGGGGGTGTTATGCTTCTTGGCGGGTGGTTTGGCGGCTCTTGGGGCATTCCTGGGAAGGTCTAATACCGGGTAGAAGTGGTTGGGACAAAATCCAGGCCGATTTTTTTTTGGCTATTTCTGACATTTTGCTCTATGTAGCGTTTTCGGGGGCATGTTTGGGGGGCTTCCTGGTGTTTGTGGGTGTGTTTCGTGGTCTGGGAGCACTGCTGGGACACTCTAATCTTGATTGCATTTGCTTTTCAGGAAATCCGTCGTGGCAACCCCGACTTATGGCCTAGCTACGCAGCGCGTTTGGACCGAAGGCCCAGAAATATTGCAAGTATGAGATTTAGCTTTTGGCCTGTTTGGGGGTGTTATGCTTCTTGGCGGGTGGTTTGGCGGGTCTTGGGGCATTCCTGGGAAGGTCTAATACCGGGTAGAAGTGGTTGGGACAAAATCCAGGCTGATTTTATTTTGGCTATTTCTGACATTTTGCTCTATGTAGCGTTTTCGGGGGCCTGTTTGGGGGGCTTCCTGGTGTTTGTGGGTGGGTTTCGTGGTCTGGGAGCACTGCTGGCTATATATACTTTACTTTGCAAGAGGTTTCAAGCAAATCCATGGTGGCAGAGGGGAGTTAGGGCCTAGCTGCAGAGCGCGCGCGGAGTGATTTGGGAAATTTGTGAAAAATTGACTAAGTCCCCATTTTTGTACTTTTGCTCTTTGGCTGTTTGGGGGTCTTCTACTCGTTTTCTCCTGGGTTGACGGCTCTGGGGCCATTGCTGGGAAGCTCTAATACCGGATAAAAGTGTTTTGGACCAAATCCCAGGTGGAATATTTTTTGTGTTTTTGATGACTTGCTTGCCTTTGAGGTGCTCTTAGGGGGGGTTCCGTCTGTTTGTGGGTGAGTTTCGTGGTCTGGGAGCACTGCTGGGACACTCTAATCTTGATTGCATTTGCTTTTCAGGAAATCCGTCGTGGCAACCCCGACTTATGGCCTAGCTACGCAGCGCGTTTGGACCGAAGGCCCAGAAATATTGCAAGTATGAGATTTTGCTTTTGGCCTGTTTGGGGGTGTTATGCTTCTTGGCGGGTGGTTTGGCGGGTCTTGGGGCATTCCTGGGAAGGTCTAATACCGGGTAGAAGTGGTTGGGACAAAATCCAGGCCGATTTTATTTTGGCTATTTCTGACATTTTCCTCTATGTAGCATTTTCGGGGGCCTGTTTGGGGGGCTTCCTGGTGTTTGTGGGTGAGTTTCGTGGTCTGGGAGCACTGCTGGCTATATATACTTTACTTTGCAAGAGGTTTCAAGCAAATCCATGGTGGCAGAGGGGAGTTAGGGCCTAGCTGCAGAGCGCGCGCGGAGTGATTTGGGAAATTTGTGAAAAATTGACTGTCCCCATTTTTGTACTTTTGCTCTTTGGCTGTTTGGGGGTCTTCTACTCGTTTTCTCCTGGGTTGACGGCTCTGGGGCCATTGCTGGGAAGCTCTAATACCGGATAAAAGTGTTTTGGACCAAATCCCAGGCGGAAATTTTTTTGTGTTTTTGATGACTTGCTTGCCTTTGAGGTGCTCTTAGGGGGGGTTCCGTCTGTTTGTGGGTGAGTTTCGTGGTCTGGGAGCACTGCTGGGACACTCTAATCTTGATTGCATTTGCTTTTCAGGAAATCCGTCGTGGCAACCCCGACTTATGGCCTAGCTACGCAGCGCGTTTGGACCGAAGGCCCAGAAATATTGCAAGTATGAGATTTTGCTTTTGGCCTGTTTGGGGGTGTTATGCTTCTTGGCGGGTGGTTTGGCGGGTCTTGGGGCATTCCTGGGAAGGTCTAATACCGGGTAGAAGTGGTTGGGACAAAATCCTCGCGGAAAAGCCTTTTGGCACTTTTTGTAACTTAGGGTTCGTTAGGGTTAGCCCTAGCAGCAGGATTGCATGTGTTTCGGGGTGTTCTAGATTTTTCCAACTGAGTTCTGGGGTCTTAGAGCACTCGTGAGAATGTGTAATTTTGGTTGCAAGTCATTTGAAGAAAATCCATGGTGGGAAAGGGGGGATTTGGCATAGTTAAAGAAAGCCTTTGCCACTATTCTTAACTTAGGGTTCGTTAGGGTTAGCAGTATTTCTATTGCATGTGTTTGAGTGGGGGGGATTTCGAGTCTTGGAGCGATGCTGGCTATGGCTACTTTTGCTTGGTTGCTTGCAAGTGGTTTGAATGCAATCCACGGTGGGTAATGGGTAATTAGGAAGGGGGTACTTCGGCCTACTTTTACTTTCAAAGTAAGTTTTGTCACCAGTTTTCTGCTAGGCCTCGTTTTTTGAGATTTGATTGGGGGTCTTCTACATTTTTGCGACTGGCTTTAGTAAGGGTCTGGGTGGGAGCACTGCTAGGAAGATCTAATTTTGTTCTAAAACACAGTTTACAGTACACCTAGCTTGAGGGGCAAGATCCGCTACATTAATTTGCCCATACTTATTTATCCTTGAAAAGGTGACTCGGAGTACGCACTTTCAAAAATATTGTACTGTCTACTAGGAAAATCAAATTGTGACTTTTTGCACTCCACAGCCTACATACCTTATATTTATTTATCAGTGGTGTTGTAATATTATATCACTTCCTGTTTTTCGTTGAATAATTACAGGCCGGGTTTCAGTCTCTGCAATGGGGAAAAAAGGATGGAGTCAGGCTTCACAGTAGCGAGCCACAATTCAGCATCAGGCAGGCAGTGGACAGGGTGTCTTCTGGTGACCAACATCGATGGACGAAGCGTCGGCTGCAATGGAGGAGTGCCGCTAATAGGAGGATTTTTTTTCTGCAGGCAACTTACTTACCACTTCCAACAGGACCACTACAAGCACATAGATACAGTATCCCTTGCCTTTTTCTCTGACTGTGACTGCATTTCTTGGATCTCTCTCTGCTTCTAAATTGATCCCTTAACACATCACTTAGTCCACTCCACTATCACATCTGCACCACACATAGTCATTTGTAAGTGCTCCTACGTAATTCGCAAGTCGCAGCACGCCCCAGGCCGTAGAGGACTGGGATGGCCCCAATGATGAAGCATGTCACCAAG
This sequence comes from Lissotriton vulgaris, assembly GCF_964263255.1. Classification (NCBI taxonomy): domain Eukaryota; kingdom Metazoa; phylum Chordata; class Amphibia; order Caudata; family Salamandridae; genus Lissotriton; species Lissotriton vulgaris. The sequence goes on along the minus strand of NW_028250285.1, from coordinate 1,302,302 downwards.
GGGCAACCCTGGTGAGTGAGGGGACACCTAGAAAACAAGCAATTTCTCCTTTTCTATCTACTATACCTTCCAGACCAACCCCACTGAGTGTTGTTGTGAATGGATTTATAGTGACCAGCAAGGCTCTCGGGTATCTGGCTAAGTACAGAGACCTTATGTTGAATATCGTTATCAATAATTCCACACAGGCCCTGTACTGTCGCATTCTTTCTTCCACAGTTGTCGAATGTACTACTTACTTTTCACTGACATGCATGCAGTAGTGCATGCACTTTCAAAGATTGATGGATAGGTTTGTACCCAAAGAATTGTTTATGTTCCATTGTTTGTCTATGCTGTGCTTTTTTTTACAGGGTGTCTTCTGGTGACCAACATCGATGGACGAAGCGGTGGCTGCAATGGAGGAGTGCCGCTAAAAGGAGGATTTTTTTTCTGCAGGCAACTTACTTACCACTTCCAACAGGACCACTACAACCACATAGATACAGTATCCCTTGCCTTTTTCTCTGACTGTGACTGCATTTCTTGGATCTCTCTCTGCTTCTAAATTGATCCCTTAACACATCACTTAGTCCACTCCACTATCACATCTGCACCACACATAGTCATTTGTAAGTGCTCCTACGTAATTCGCAAGTCGCAGCACGCCCCAGGCTGTAGAGGACTGGGATGGCCCCAATGATGAAGCATGTCACCAAGGGGCAACCCTGGTGAGTGAGGGGACACCTAGAAAACAAGCAATTTCTCCTTTTCTATCTACTATACCTTCCAGACCAACCCCACTGAGTGTTGTTGTGAATGGATTTATAGTGACCAGCAAGGCATTCGGGTATCTGGCTAAGTACAGAGACCTTATGTTGAATATCGTTATCAATAATTCCACACAGGCCCTGTACTGTCGCATTCTTTCTTCCACAGTTGTCGAATTTACTACTTACTTTTCACTGACATGCATGCAGTAGTGTATGCACTTTCAAAGATTGATGGATAGGTTTGTACCCAAAGAATTGTTTATGTTCCATTGTTTGTCTATGCTGTGCTTTTTTTTACAGGGTGTCTTCTGGTGACCAACATCGATGGACGAAGCGGCGGCTGCAATGGAGGAGTGCCGCTAAAAGGAGGATTTTTTTTCTGCAGGCAACTTACTTACCACTTCCAACAGGACCACTACAACCACATAGATACAGTATCCCTTGCCTTTTTCTCTGACTGTGACTGCATTTCTTGGATCTCTCTCTGCTTCTAAATTGATCCCTTAACACATCACTTAGTCCACTCCACTATCACATCTGCACCACACATAGTCATTTGTAAGTGCTCCTACGTAATTCGCAAGTCGCAGCACGCCCCAGCCCTTAGAGGACTGGGATGGCCCCAATGATGAAGCATGTCACCAAGGGGCAACCCTGGTGAGTGAGGGGACACCTAGAAAAAAAGCAATTTCTCCTTTTCTATCTACTATACCTTCCAGACCAACCCCATTGAGTGTTGTTGTGAATGGATTTATAGTGACCAGCAAGGCTCTCAGGTATCTGGCTACAGAGACCTTATGTTGAATATAGTTATCAATATTTCCACCCACGCCCTGTACTGTCGCATTCTTTCTTCCACAGTTGTCGAAAGTACTACTTACTTTTAACTGACATGCATGCAGTAGTGTATGAACTTTCAAAGATTGATGGATAGGTTTGTACCCAAAGATTTGTTTATGTTCACATTTGTTTGTCCATGCTGTGCTACTTTTTCTTGTCTCCCAAAACCTTTCCCAAAAACCCCCGTACCCATCCATTTTTCAAACCCTAACCCTCTTCCCCCGGGCTGTGTGGTTTTGATTGATGTGTGACTAAATTACAGCAATAAATCCACACACTTGCTGGGGAGGATAAGGTGATAGCAACAGGCTGGTGAAGAAATCCGAGGATATATTCTTACTCTGCTTGACAAAGACCCATGGCTAATGTCAAAGAACTTCAACCGAATTAGTTATACTTTAACATTTGTTAGGCTACAATGTGGCACTGTTCTAGTGTACTTCTGTCACCTGCTATATTCTGTATTGTACCTTTGTATTGCTCAGGAGGACAAACCAGATTTCATTTTCTTTTTTTTCATAGGCAAGCAACTGCCACTGTGTCACACCACTAGTACCACCGCTATGAGGAAATTCTATCCGCCCAGGATTGCCAACCTTATTTGCTGTTTCCCGTGGAGCCAGCCCTGGGCCTAGCCCTACTTGCAAACAGAAATTACAGGTAAGATAGGCGTTTGGTTGGAGGTAGTATAATGGAGTATTAGGAGAGACGAGAGATTTGATTGACGGTAGTACTACTAAAGTCCTAGGACTATTCAGGAAAACAAACTTACTGTTATGTTAAACCCCCACCCACCAGACTCAAAAGCAGTAAAAAACAGGTATGGTCAGATAAAGTTTCAAAAAGTATATTTTTATAGCCCTAACAAAAGAATCTCCCGTAAGACCCTCCCTAACCCCAACGATTGTCCTTCAAAAGTCCCCAAAAATCACAACTCCCAATTCCCACCCCCCAAAAGTCTCTAAAAAAGGGGCAAGGGACACTATGGTAGGGTGCTGTTGGAATTAGCAGCCAGGGCATCATGCTCCTTGTGGGGATTGGTGTCAGTACAACGCGATGTATTACAACGCGTTCCGTTACAACGCGTTTTTTACATCGCAAATACCATTACAATGCATGCCATTACAACGCATGGCATTACATAGCAGATACTTTTACAACGCATGGCATTACATCGTAAGTATAGGTAAGTATATCTTTTTTTTTAAAAATGTAATAAAGTTAATTAAATTAATTTAAAATAATAAAAATAATATAACATTTTTAAAACAGTAATTAATTTAATTATAGTAATTTAATTAATATTAAAATTGATATTAATTTAATATATTTAAAATAATATAATTAATGATATATAAAAAATTTATAAATAGAAAATAATATAATGTAATTAATAACAATAAATATAATTATAATTTAATTAAGTTATAAATAATACATAATATAATTATATTTAATAAAATTAAAAGAATTTAATTAATTAAACATTTTTAAATAATATAATTTAATAATAATCGTTTATTAATACAATTAAATTAATAATTGTAAATATAGTTATTATTTTAATTAAATTAAATAAAATTAATTTAATTATTTAATTTATATAAAGTCGTAATACCCCTGTACCCCAAAAAACAAACCCTGCCCTAAAACCTAAAAACACCCCTGTACCCCAAAACCCAAACCCTGCCCTAAAACCTAAAAACACCCCTGTACCCCAAAACCCAAACCCTGCCCTAAAACCTAAAAACACCCCTGTACCCCAAAACCCAAACCCAGCCCTAAAACCTAAAAACACCCCTGTACCCCAAAACCCAAACCCAGCCCTAAAACCTAAAAACACCCCTGTACCCCAAAACCCAAACCCAGCCCTAAAACCTAAAAACACCCCTGTACCCCAAAACCCAAACCCAGCCCTAAAACCTAAAAACACCCCTGTACCCCAAAACCCAAACCCAGCCCTAAAACCTAAAAACACCCCTGTACCCCAAAACCCAAACCCTGCCCTAAAACCTAAAAACACCCCTGTACCCCAAAACCCAAACCCTGCCCTAAAACCTAAAAACACCCCTGTACCCCAAAACCCAAACACTGCCCTAAAACCTAAAAACACCCCTGTACCCCAAAACCCAAACACTGCCCTAAAACCTAAAAACACCCCTGTACCCCAAAACCCAAACACTGCCCTAAAACCTAAAAACACCCCTGTACCCCAAAAACCTAAAACCTAAAAATACCCATACACCCCAAAACATATACATCAGTACCCCAAAACATATACTCCTATACTCATACTTATTTTAAAAAATACTTAAATTAATATATTTAATTTATAATATTTAAAAACGAAATAAATATTTTTAAATAATTAATAATAATTAAATCAATTATAAAATATTAAATAAAAAAAAAAAAAAATTAAATACTTACCAATACTTACGATGTAATGCCATGCGTTGTAATAGCATCTGCTATGTAATGCCATGCGTTGTAATGGCATGCATTGTAATGGTATTTGCGATGTAAAAATCGCGTTGTAACGGAACGCGTTGTAAAAGATGCGTTGTAGCGGTAACACACCCCTTGCGGAGGGTGGCAAGTTCGAAGCGGAGGCCCTCCACCACGTTCTTATAATTATGGACCTCCTGCTCCAGGTAGGACAGTCTGAGGGATAAGCGGCGCCGGTGTGCCTTGCAAATCCTGTGAGGGGCAGCTGCTTTCTTTGCTGCTGGGCGGTGGCGTTTGGCTTTGGTAGCCCGGCTCCGTACCGCTGGAGCACTGCGCTGGCTGGCAGCACGCACGGAGGAGGATGCAGCTGTCCCAGTGGACGTTGTTGTTGTACCAGACTGCGTCTCCTCCTCCTCCAGGGCCACCAGCCGCCGATATTCAGCAACAGTGGCATCCAGCCTCCGTTGCCGGGCCATTCGAGCCAGCTCCTTCCTCCTTGATGGTGTCTTGGATTTGGAAGGAGCAACTACATGAAAAAAGAAAGACATAGTCTGTAACCAATGCTCCTTAAGATTAACACAAAATGATTGAGCAGAAAGATGTCACAGTACAAGTAGCAAATTGAAAGCACAGTGCATAACTATTGAGGACAGTATCTATGTAACCTCCGGCTTCTTCATCCTTGCTCTAACATTAGTGGGAGTTTAAGGAACAAATTCTACGAGCACTATGGACTTCTATTACAGTCGACTATGACAGTACACCACTCTTATTCTTCTTCTTCTCTCTTGTTTAGGAAAATTGGTACGTTATCTTATGCAAGCCGGCATAATGCCAGCACAGTGAACTTGCACCCGAGAAAAACAGACGCACACCATGGTGAGTGAGACAGACTTGCGTTACTGTACCGGTCCAGTACATGCAGGTGGTGAAGCTCTTACTTTTCTATTACGGGTGGCACTGAGAATACTCTGTTAAAAGGGCTACTGCTTAATTAATTTAGCTTTCACCCTACAGTGCAAATGAGTATTAGAAAAGGAAAATGAAGAAGCTAAATTATCGGATTATCTATCACTTCACATGGGATGTATTTGATGACATATGGGATGACTTTAGGTGCTTTGCTTATTATTGAGTGAACAGTGATACCCCCACACATGAATGACGTACTACTACTAAACTAAAGTTATTAAGGGAGGTAGGGAGTGTCCACCGTAATAACTGGATATATGCTGTGCTTGCAGTTGCAATACAAACTACTGCTACTATTCATGGTAGTCTTTGGACAACGTTACAACTTCTTTTCCTTCCCTTTCCTACACTGGAACGGACGTGCGGGTGCGGTGTTACATGCTCTTCAAAGTAACACTTAGTTCATCCAGTGACCGTCTACTCTCTCTAGATTCACATATGCTATCTAAGAGTCAGATAGTACCATGAATGATCCAGGCATCCATCCATTCAAAGTATATTGCACACATACAGTTTCTGTCTCACCCACCCAGGCTGTTCTCCTTCCACCCATCCTTGCTTCATCATTCACCCAGCCATGCACCATACCATTTTTTTACCTTCCCAGCCACCTCGGGGACCAAGCAAACACATATCATTCTTCTTTGCCAGTCATCATTACATTTCTCGTGCTTCCACACTTACACCCTTCTTTCGCTTTTCGTTCATCCCATCCATCAAGTTCACCTCAGATCTGATTGGGATTCTTCTCGCCAAAAACTTCACAGCTAAGTCGAAGTACATTTAGAGGAGGCTACTACCTGCTTTTTTTATAATACACCCGTGCAGAAAGCACACTCTGCAGTCTTCAATCCCAATGACTAAGGAATGTATAGCTTACCTCTGCCCACCACCACCGTGTGAACCCTCACAGGCATGTCCTTGTCCGGCACTTGCACCGCCTCCTCCCCAGAGTTGTCCTCCTCGTCCAATGCCACCACCACCTCCGCGCTGGCCCCGTCTCCAGATGTTCCACCTACAAAGTACATTTAATAATGTTAGAATACACCACTCACTACTATATAATATTTGGTCTAGGAGGAAGAAAGAAATGTGAAAAAAAGTGTACAATTTAATAATTTTTGACTGTGTACTCTAGAGTAAAAATGTCCCTTTTTCCAGGGAAGGCTGTTGTCTTGCTGCACTTTTTGGCACAACTGATGAATGTTTGCTTTTTACTTTTTAACACGCACCACTTTTTCTCCTAACAGACAGAACCTTGACTTCTAAGAACACGAGCAGGATCAAGTTCAAACCAGGTGAGAGCTCGGCTCGACCACAAGAAATGTGTCCAATTAATCGTCAGCACTAAGCACTTTTCCATTTTCAGTTACACGTTCACTTTTATGACAAACTTGAATTTAATAAATGTGTTTACTTTTAATAAAGCTTTTAAACTTAAATAGACTCTGTGGTTTTTGGTCCTCCAGACTAGAGTGGATGAGCTAAAGGTTTTCGAATTTTTGCAAGCATGAGTCCGTGCCTCTGCCATCAGTGACTTTGGGAGCTAAATGACTCTGCCACACTATCTAGTCAGTAAGGAGATTGGGGGTTCAACTACAAAGTCTGTTATCACTGAGGTATGTGGAAAGTCTAACAGTTACAGCACCTATTATAAATGATAAGCTAAGCGATGCATTATTTAGTGTCCATAGTTCTGTTTGTGCAGATTTGTCCCTGCAACAGTAGTAGAATGGATTGTCCTCCTATCGAAACCAAAAGTAAAGTAGTATCTTATTATTTCTTGGTGGTGGTCATTCACCTTTTTATTGTTGGCAATGGTCAAAGCATAAACATTTAGAATACTTGAAAAGACATTATGGACAATCCCAGAGGACTACACTCAGTGCATAGAGCTATTGCTGACTAGAATGGGAGTCCAATGGAAATGCCAAATGTGCAATCTTAGTTAGCTACACAGACAGACTAATAAGAATAATCTAGTAATACCACACGGAGTCATAGTCGAGGCAGGATAAGAATTTAGATCCTGTCTACAAGAAGATCAAAGACGATTTAGAAAAAATCGAATGAGGAACGCTAGGAAAAAATAAGTACTCTATATTAAAATTAAAACTTACTGGGGCCAGCAAAGGAGCCCTCGACTGCCCGGTCCTGGCCTGCATCGACAACAGCACCCTCCTCCTCCTCCTCCTGTGTCCTCCTCTTGCCCCTGGGGGAAGCTGATGTACAACATGAAAGAAAGAAAAACAGAAAACATGGATGATATTTCTCAACCAAATCAAACATTTAAAAAAGAACTAACAAAGTAACAAAATATTTTTGCGAAATAGCAAATAGGGAACGACTCCACGGGATATATTATTGACCAATCTCATGTGGTCGACTACGTCATTACTTTAGTATTGCTTGATTTGAGGACCGTCGAATTGGAAACTACCCTATGTAACTCACTAAACAAAGTACTAAAAAGGTTTGCCTAGGATTGGCAGGCAGCAGTCCGCAGCACGCAAAGTGACAGCCAAAGTCCATCGTGATTGAAGATCAGCGACAACACTAAAGTTTCCTACTACATTCACCAGTCATTAAAATACTCAAACTATTAATCCACCACCACTATTTCTTCTTATCGCCATGTGTACAAAGGAAGGACTGGACTTGTGTCTGTAGGGGCTGATTTAGAAGGCCCTTCCGGCTCTTTTGCTCCATTGTTGCGTGACTTTTGTGACGCAGCGACAGCACAAAAGAGGCGCAATGGTGCGGCGTATATTAACAACGTGACGCATCTGGGAGATGCATCACGTTGTAAAGCCCTGCGCCAATAGGGGTGTTCCGGCGCAAGGGAGGGCGTTCCTGCGCAGGAACGCATCCTAAAACTGGCTGAGGGAAATCTACAAGATTTCAATCAGTCACTTTGAGGACAATGATGCGTGACTCAAACCCTGCGCCTGCTTGAAGCAGACGTACGGCTTGACGCAGCATTGGGGAGATAGGGCACCCCAGAGCATTGATGGAGCTGCACCATCGTTGCGACGCAACTCCAGCAATGCGCCGCCTTTACGGCACAGATGCGTAACGCTTTGGTGACGTTTTGGGCCCATGGCGCGCCGCATTGTAAATACGGCGCACCATGGGTGATGGTGGCGTGACGCACAATTACTGGCGCATCCCTGCAACTTTGCAGGGATGCGCCGGTAATTAAAAACCTGAACCTTAGTGTGTAGCATTACGCAGTTCTTTCAACTACACTCATACATAATTTCACAGGCCAATGAAATGAACACAAAATCTAAAACAAATAAGCATAGTAGCAACACTACTGAGAAGAAGGAGAGCAGTGTACCTGAAATGCACAGAAGATTTTGAAATAAAATTTACCTACAATGTAATGAGCAGCATTATTGCTCTTGGTAAAAAACAAAAATTTGCAATATAATAACACAGCAGGAGAAAACATAGTAGTAAAGACATAGCTACTACTACTCACCAAGCCCGTGGATCTCAAGGCCAAGGAGGTCGAGCAGATCTCGCTCACGGGTCAGGATATCCGTCCAGCGGTGGGTGGCCTGGTTGTAGGTGTGTCAGACCCGAGAGTGGTGGTAAATGGCCTGGCACACCTTCTCCCACCGCTTCCGGCGCTCCCGGGCCCCGTACCCGGCACTGATCTTGCCGCCTCCCATGATGGTCCTGGGGAGGCGGCGCTGAACATAAAAAATGAGTTGGGCCACCTCCTCCGGGGTAAAGATCTCCCGTGGCATCACTAGCTCCCCCCTCAAACGCCCGCACGGGAGCCGGACACGGGGTGCGGGACCCTTCCCCTTCTCGGGATGCTTCCCGGCTCCCTTCACCATGGTCTGGGCGGAAAGGAATAAAGAAAATAGAATAGGGAAGAGAAGAAAAGAAAAGAGTTTACAAAAGTAGTTTAAAATTAACCAAAAGTAGCAGTAAACACAAAAATATAGGGCTAGAAAAATAGAGGGATAGATAATAAGTAAAATAGATCAAAAAAAACTTCAAACAAGCAAAGGATGGCAGAGATTGACAGAGGATACAAAGACCATGCCCAGAACCATAGCAATGAATGAGAAACAAGATGGCCGCGCCCGTTCACGACCGCGCGGGTAAGTTCGCGCGAGATTTTCCTTGCGAACACGCGCGAGACTGTACTGGCAAGCCGCGGACTTTGCGAGATTACACTTCGCACCTGGAAACGGAAATACTTCAGGCAAACAAGATGGCTGCGCCCTTGAACGACCGCGAGGGTAACTTCGCGTCTTGCGCTACGAGCGGCTCGCAAAAACGCACAAAACCTTGCCAACTAACACGCCGCAAAAAAAACAAATTGCATATTCGCACGAATTTGCGGCTTCCGAATCCGATCTCGCGCGTGTTCGCACCCCGCGAACCCCGCGAAATTGCAGAAAAACGAGTTTTTCAAAACTGAAAGCACTCGGCAGGGGCAAGAGTTCAAACTCATCATTAGTAACAATTCCCGGTAGTGCTTCCTGACTGGGGCCCCTCCAGAATTCAGTTGCTAGTTGCAACAATTGTATGACCCTGCTCTGACCCTCACAGCAGGCTCATACAATAGCTACAAGTAGGCCACAAAGAAGGTCCTGGGGAAAAAAAATGCACTGCAACAGAAAGCAAAATTACAGATAAGGAAGCAGGTGCCAGACTGGAATTTTAAAACAGTGACACATTAATAAACTAACCCCAAATTAATTCATCTCAGTTGAAGCAGGGCTGGTGTGCTTGCTTTTCCCCCCCATAATCTACAGTAATGATGAACCAGAGGGTGGCATTGATGTAACAGAGGGTTGCAGTGGTGAAACAGAGGGTGCTGGGAACCTGTGATGATGAACCAGACGTAGAAACAACATAATTCGCGACCGTTGCGCGACGAAATGTAAGTTCGCAATTGCGAACTGGTACGAACCCCTCGCGAACTGGCAGAAATCCTTGCGAACACAAAAAAAAAAAAAATCTGCAAATTCGCAAGAATTCGCGGATTTTGCGGATTGCGATTCGCAATTCCGCAAAATTCGTGAACGCGAGATTCGCAAAATTCGCCCATGCTTAGTGACAGTACGATGGAGGTTGCCCTGGGGGCACTTTCGGAATTTCCCCTTCTACAGATTGAGGATTTCTACAAGTTAGCAGACAGTATCGTGTCTGGCTCTCCCCTGGACCCATTGCCTTGTAAAATTTGGAAGGAGTTCGGGGCAGAACTCTTAGCACTACTGTGTAAGATCTGTAATCAGTCTCTTGCAGATGGGGTGGTGCCAAGCCAATGGAAGTAGGCGTTAGTAACGCCACTGCTAAAAAAATCCTCCCTTGATCCAGAATGTCTAAAAAACTTTAGACCAATATCCCTTCTCTCTTTCCCGGCCAAAATAGTTGAACGGGTAGTAAGTGGCACACTGTCCGCGCATTTAGAACAGGCTAAACATCTGGAGGAGGAGCAGTTTGAGTTCCGACGGGCTCATGGTACTGAGACGGCATTGGTGACCGTAATGGATGAGCTTCGGGGGTGGGCAGACAGGGGTCAGGCAGCAGTGTTGATTCTACTGGACCTGTCTGCCGCCTTCGATACGGTCAACCACAACATCCTTCTGAGCCGGTTGCGAGAGGTGGGAGTGACTGGAGTGGCCCTTAGGTGGTTCCACTCTTTTCTCTCAGGGAGACAGCAGGCGGTCTCTCTTCCCCCTTACCAATCTGTCTCCACTCAGGTTCTACCTGGGGTACCTCAGGGCTCGGCCATCAGCCCCATTCTTTTTAATGTCTACTTGAGACCCTTGCTGGCGATCATCAAGCGATATACCATCAAGGTCATCAATTACGCTGATGATACGCAACTCATTCTCTCCCTGGAGGGAGAGCAGTCCATCTCAGTAGAAGGGTCCCATGGATGTTTAGAAGACATGTCACAGTGGTTGAGGGAGAATTCATTACAGTTCAACATAGCCAAAACAGAGCTGATGCATTTTGAGGTGCGCAGGCACACAGCAGGGCCGCCCAGGAACCTTTGGCCCCCAGAGTTCCCCAATCCTGGCCAGCCGGTCAGGACAGTGCGTAACCTGGGGGTAACATTTTATTGTAACCTCTCCTTGGAGGCACACGTGGCGAAGGTGGTGAGCTGCTGCCTGGCTATTATTCATTCGTTGAGAAAGATCTTTCCTCTTTTACCCCACCAAGCCCGCGGCCTGATAGCACGCAGCACGATTCTTAGTCGGGCGGACTATTGTAATGCCCTGCTCCTTGAATCCCCCACATTCCTTTTAGACAGGTTACAGCGGATGCAATCTGCCATGGCCAAACTGGTACAAGGCTGGCCGAGGAGGTCTTCTGCCTCTGGAGCACTGGCGGACTTGCACTGGCTCCCAGTCAGACAGAGAATTAAATTTAAGTCCCTGTGCCTAGTGTTTAAGGCTCTACATGGGAAAGGACCTGTCTCTTTCCAGCGAAAATTTGAATGGTACGTTCCTAACAGAAAGCTTCGCTCCTCTGGGGGCAAGCTTATAAAAGTCCCCCGTTTCAAAAAAGCTATAGCAGGGGGTGGATCATTTGGGGTTGCTGCGGCCAGGCTGTGGAATACTCTACCTATTGCACTTAGACAACATGATGATCTTCTTGCTTTCAGAAAGATCTTAAAAACGTGGCTATTCCCTAAGAACTAGGCCTGTGTTCTACGCCTCCTTCCCTGTCGTTATGGTCATTGTGTTACTAGCGCCAAGATGCCTGTCAGGTGATAGTGTGCTTTAGAAATTCTATAAATAAATAAATATGGGGCTAAATCAAGATTGATACTATCAACCTACAAACATATTACGTCAACTACAAAGCCTACCACTTCATCATCAAGAAAAGCATAAATGTATTATGATTAACTCTACATTTATTAACCTAGACCTACCTTACAATGCAGTGGTTGATCAACGCAGTGGATGCAATGCTTGTGTCATGCAATATATTGCTTGCACTATAGTGGAGGCGCACCCACATAAGGATTCATGTTATCAGGAATCATGTTCGTTTTGGGTGTTGGCCTGTTTCTGTATATATGTTGATGGGTATGGGAGGACAATGTTAAAGTTATTGTAGGATGCTGGCTCTCTATATAGCATACTAAAATGAAATACACTGTGTAGAGAGTCCAGTAAGACCCAGATTGGTATACAGAGGCAAAATTAGATAATATTAACTCTCTTTTTATAATGAGTGGTTTTGATTCTAGCCCTAATGTGCATATTCTTGCCTTTGGAGCTCTATACATTGACTTGATTGCCTGGACAAACCCTGCACCAACAACATGCCCCCTAAGTGTGGTCCATAAATATTCTCATGAGACACGGTCAAACGCCTTTTCCGCGCTCTGATAATCTCAAGAGTACAAAGCACAAAGGGAAGCACCCTCTTACCCATAATGAACCTTAGCAAGTGCAACACATAGCGGATCACTTACACTCAATTCCTGACCCTGCCTTTTTTTAAATCACTTCACGAGCACTTCACACATTCACAGGTCCTGGAGAAAGCCAGCTCATTACCAAGCCATGGCTGAAACATGCTGCCCACACAGGATGTGGGAGACCATAGATAACTCCACAACACATCCATTGCCTTGTTATTAACACTACGAAAAACCACCACTGGGTCAGGGCTCCCAACAGCAAGGCTTGCCACAAGCAATTAATAATCAGAAAGAAGTGCCAATACTGTATGTGAATTCAAAATCAATTATCTCAACACATTTGAATCAAACAAAATGTCTTGGTCTCACATCTATGAGAAGATTTAATCTTTTATCTTTAATGAATGATTTTTTGTTCCTAAGTTTGGTTTGTGATTTCACCAAATTTACATATTCAAAGACCTTATATACACCACATTTACATCAATTACAATAAAAAACAACAAATATTATGTACATTTTCAATCAAAAATCCACTCACAACTCAGTCATTCTGTCTAACATACAACCACAGACAACATATAATCGAAATTTACACTGGAATAACAATATTTACAGTAAGCCATCTAATCATTCTTCTTTTTATACAGATTAGTTTTGTATGATTCTTTGGCTGTAATGGTCTGGCTATAATGGTCTACGCGTTTCGAACTCAAGTTGTTGTAGAGTTCTCATCAAGACCAAAATCTGTGAAGAAGGGGGAAAAAACAAGCTTTCTTTAGACTCATCATCGTTTTATGTATCTCTCTTGCTTAACCTCCATCACTGCAAGCCCCTATACCCCTTACCTCTGCAGTTCAAGGTTCGTGTGGGTAACAAAGGCAATCCCGACGATCAATCCAATCTATTAAGCGGGAACATATACAAAGGCTTCAGTTACTAATCAAGTGCACAACTTTCATACTATACAATAAAAAGTTATGCTTACATGCTGCCGGACGCCTCCTGTGTTGCTCCTCTGTGCTGGGACTCTGGGGCGCAGGGATTGGCCTGAGCAGGCTGGAAAGACGCTCCACTCAGGTCAGGGAGTCTGTGGGGTTTCTCTAACCCAGCTGTTCAATACAGCGGTAAGAGAAACCCAAGGGTGCACGTGTTTTTGTGGTCAGCCTGAGATGGCCAACCAAACACACATGAGTACTCAGGAAGTGCACCTAGCACTCCTCCTCCCTCTCCCAGGCCCGCCCCTCACTGTACACGCTAGCTGAGCCAGCGGCTTAAAAATTAACAATATTGAAATATTTTTTTTCATTTTTTGCTGCTGGCTCTGAGACAGTGGGGCTACGCTCCTCCACCATTGCGGAGGGGCAGCCCCTGCATTTTCCCAGAGGTACAACTAGCTCACTACTTTTATGGCAATTTTTCAAAACCTTTTCACAACTCCTTTCATAACGACCCTTGACCCCACCAGGTAGGTTGTTCCCCCTCCGCACAGCATCGCCTGTGTGTCCCTGCCTCAGCTGCCACTGCTGAGGAAGTTCAAGGCCCTCCACCACCCACAGACTACCACCTGCGCCTCATCCCTGGTGGCCAGTGGTAGGCTTTAGGTTTGTTTGTCATTTGTCATTCCATTGTATTGCACTCTCTTGGTGTCTGTGATTGCTGTTGTCTGTCTCCCCTTCGTTGCCCCCGTGATCACATAGAACAGTGAACTATTGACTGTCATCTAAGAGCTGCAATCAAACTGCAATTATAAATTAGAGTTAGATTTTTCCCCCAGTGTTTGATTATCCTAATGTTGCAAAGGGTGTTCATATGGATACAATCAATTCTGATTATTAAAGAGAACCCCCAACCATGGTATCAAGTTCTAAATTCAGAGTTTGTGTTTCTCCAGACCAATCACTATTAAACTATACTGCTTACTAGTATAATGTCATGTGACTCCTACACCATGTAGTACTTTTCCTCATGTATTTCCTAGAGAGTGATTTACACACATATGATTGATTGTCTCTCTGTAAAGTATGTGATGTAAAGTGCTCGGACACCCTACACTGGTTTCAGTGGTGCTGTAAATCAAACCAAATGCATCTGAGCGAGAAAGTGGTTATGGAGACTCGAGGGGCACTGTTGAAGGATGGTAATGAGGGAATCCATGGAGGAGGGAGTCATTGGGGGCACCAACAAACATTGTCGCACATAGCTTCCACCAGCGCTAAATCCGGCCTTGCCCAGAGACCAGTCCGCTACAGCCATTGGTACCTCTATTGGCCTTGTTTCAGCAGTAGCAGGTGCAACTCACCAGGGGTCGGCGATGCAGGATTTGCACGCACACCAAACTTAGTTTACAAACATCATGGTCTTTCTTTTTCATGCACAAGCACTTTAAGCATGTACTGCCTGCTTTGGGACCACTGCAATAATGTAGCAATGGAGGACAAAATTATTCTGCAGTGTTGACTAAAGTATGCAGCAAAAAAACGCTGCAGCGTAATAATGTGTATTTTCTTTTACACATGCTAACAGTCTGCAAAGATTTTGCCTTATTAGTAGAGTGCAACACACAAATGCAGCAGTGAGAAGCGTGACCAGTCAACCTGTGCGAAGGCTGTCCACTTCGCAGAAACACAAGGCTGGTGATGCTTTATCTGGCAAATATTGCAGAGCCATAATTGTATAGAAAACATTTGCAACTAGGATATTTTGCCATTCATGTTTGAACTGCACTTGTGGAAAAAGGGAGAAGTGCTGATGACAGAAATTCCATGGCTCAGAGACAAATGGCTTGTGATTCCACTTTAATCGTATTTGGGAGATTCTGTGATTGAAAACAAATCCCACTTTGTGAATGTATTTTAATGTCAATACCTCATATTAAACCTGAAATAAACGTGTATCCATTGGCTGAATTAAATAACATAATAAACTGCAGCTGGGTAGTGAAATGCCAAACAAACACTAAAAATTCGAATGATTTGCTCTTTCTGCCCACACCTCTGACTCCTCCCACTGAGCGAATCCTCGGGTTGGTCTCACCCCCTGATCTCCGCCCACAGTTCCCCTACTTCTTTCCCACCACTTCGACCCCTGGTCTTGTGTCATTTGCTAATCATGCCTTATGGAAGTTCCTGAAAAAGAAAGGATACAAGATAGTTCCATGTTATCCATAAGCAATACTCCAGTTCTGGCCTTTTCTTTGACAAATCTTTGGTTTTAGGTGTCTTAGGCGCATATTTACAATGGGGTATCGACACCAGAATGTCACTTTTAGAGATGTTCTGGCAGAGATATCCCCTTCCCCTTATTTACAAAGAGGCATTAAGCCATTTAACGTGGTTTAACAAAGTCTTGTGAATAAATCCCTTTTCACGCTTCACTTAGCGTGAAAGGGACGTGCAATGTGTTTTGCAGTGGGCGTTCCGCAGAAACACCTATTGCTTTTTGACGCTGCAGCATATTTACAAGGCTTTGTCCTTGCCAAAAACTAAGACCAAGCAATACCTGGTTTTTTGCTCTTTCTAATGTAGCACACATAGAAAAAGCAAATTGCCTTTCAAGATTGTTTATGTGCTGGAAGGTGTCCCTTCCTGCACATAAACAATCGCCCCTGCAACGGGGGCAACACAGGCACCCATGCAACATGGTGCAAGGGTGCCTGTGCTTGCGCTTGGCAGCTTTATGTGCGCCAGAGGTAGGGGAAACACAGGGAGGCACCGTATTTCTGTCAACACGGTGCATTGCTGCGTTTTCGAAAAAATGTCAGAGTGCAGAGATACCAATTTTTGGCATAACACAGCGCTCTGACATTTTGTAGTAAATATCCCCCTAGTTTAATTGGATCCACTGAGTTGAGCCACGTCTACACAGTTGTTAAATCAAAATCCAAAACAAAACCACTGTGTTCCTGGTGACATGGAGTCACCTCATACCCTTAACCCTAAAGGGATGCTCTTGGTTGTCCTATGATGGACCTCAATGTCCTATATGAAGAATCATTGATTTGTTTAAGTGCTAAGGCGCTAACATTACATATTGCCGAAGTTTCTTAGAGCTTTGAGAGACTTTAAGAATGCAGAAATGCCCAAAAATGTCAGATGTTCAGATTATTGTGCACTTGGGGCCTAGGCGAGTGTAGTGAGTGGCGCCTAGAGCTCCTGTGGTGTGCCCTGAAAGGCCGAGCTCTGTAAGTAGGTCAGCTGAATTGGAGTAGGGGCAGTGATAAGGGCCAGCTTCGGTCTGTGCAGGAGCAGACTAACCATTATGTCACTGGCTTATTCAAGGTAGGCTGAAAGCTCAAAAAGCTGCACTCCTGCACTGTATTGGCTATCACGACCCAACCTAAGCTCCCTTGGCTCATACTGGTTGAAAACTCCCGCAGTATGGGCCTGCCTGCCTTGAACATTTTGTCAGTCCGTCCGTGGATTTGTAAGGCCCATCTGTGCAGACCCCTCAGTTTGAGTTCTGCCTGCCGCTGGGCAGATATTGAACTAAATAAGGTATCTCAAAGGCTCATGTACCTGACGCTCTGCAATAACGGAAGCACCGAGATAAGGGGATGTTTAGCTGAACTGATGTAAACCGGAAGTCCCGGGGTTTCACGTACACAGACCAAAGGCCTCAGCCAAAGCGAGCTGATCTCAGCAGGAAAGACAGACAGAAAGCATCTGGAAGGTCGAGTTCATAGTCAGCGAACAAAGGAAATTGTTTTTACGAGAAAGAACACTGCGCCCAACCCTGCTGCTTTTTGGAAGCCTAGGAAGCGAGGCTGCGCTTCAGATATTTTCCCGAGATTGGGGAGGGGGGAGTTGAAGAGTGCTCGGGTAGCCCCCACCTCCTGAAATACCCCGAGGAGATCCGGGGAGCTGGAAAAGCTTTCTTAACCGAATTCCCCGCTTAGAAGGCTATGGAGTGAATTCCCTGGAGCGGGGAAGGGAGGGGGTGAGGCGGGGCCTGTAGAATGGGAAGAGGCAGAGTGGTAGTGGGGGTAGGGTAGGAATATAATAAGCGGATGCGGGGACAATGATACATACTGCCGCCTGGGAGGTGTTCAAGCAAAAAATAGACGGGAGGTACGGGAAGGGAGCTGGGGGAACGCTGCCTTGCAGTGAGCTGGGACGCTTGTAGAATGGAAATCTCGAAATTATGAGCACAGTCCATTTGTGACATCACTGCTCACGTGCAATAAGTAAATTACATTCACTCTCTCCTGTAATAATGCATTACGTACGGGATAATGGGACCCGATGTACTAAAGCACTTTGCACTAAAAAACTGCGATTTACGAAATTACAGAGCAGCGAAATGCATTTTTACTAAACCCTTTTGCGTTTCAGAAAAGCCTTTCCAAATCGCCAAAGGGTTTTTGAGATTCATTCCTAATCACATTTAGGGGGGAGCGTGAAAAACCATTGTGGTCGCAAACCATTGAAAAGTTACTGACCCCACAAAGGAGGTGGACTGTGGACAACTTCCGCTTTGGGAATCCTGTCAGGTGTCCGCGGAAGAAAAGGAAGTGCTCCTTAGATATATTTTTAGGAAGTTGAGCACAGGGTTGGTGGTAGGCTGTTCCTTGCAGGCTTGGAGCTCTGTATTTGTAAGAAATCACAGGGAGGTTGCAATGATGACCTGTCTAGTTATTATTATTATTATTATTTGTCCACTTCCTGAACATCATCTACCTAATTACTTGATATGTATAGCTCTTGCCCCTGTCTATCTATTTTATTTGTATATTTCGCATGTTGTTTTCATTATCTTTTATCTACTTGTACGCCATGTTTGACCCAATTATTATTGGGGTCCTAACCTGTGACCTGTAACTGATCTCCAATCGCCATGTTATATTTGTCCAGTAATAGTTGTCCATTTCCCGGACCTCATCTACCTAATAGCTCTCGCACCTTTATATCTATTTTGATTTGTATATTTCACATGATGTTTCATTATCTTTTTATCTACTTGTATGCCATGTTTGCTTTATATTATCTTGTCATGTAAAGCGCTCTGATACCTCTGGGTCTAGCCAGCGCTATATAAAACTTTTAAAAAAAAAATAGTTCTTTTTTCATTAGGCAAGTGATTCTGTGGCCCATTGCAGCCTAAAATTTGCTGTGTGACCTAACATTTAATAGGTAACGACAGAAAATTACAGACATGTGCCAAATAGTCGGTGTACGATTTGCACCCATGAATTGCCCATTATTTGAGTCCTCTCGCTTTTAGTACACTCAGCCAAATGTCTCCCAAACTGTACATTATAAAGGAACTGGCGTAATAAAACTTCAGCCCCCCCCCCCCCCCACAATGTACGTGGAGGGACACCCTCCGAATCCATTAAGGAGTTCTCCGGGCAGAGTACTGTGCTGAGGGGGCCCTCTGGAACTTTGGGGGGGGGGCATCGCAGGGGCTTAAGGGGCTTGTGTTACACCACTGTATAAAGGTATTTCAGTACATGTGCAATTACATCACTACTCGCTTGTAATAAATAATTACAAGCACTCAGTGACATTATTCTGACATCTCTGATATTTCTGGGCAATTCTGACATCAGAACACATCTGTAACATTTTTCTGGCATTACCATTTCCACTCAATCTATATTGGAGCAATTACTCTTTAATTTATGTCATGAGGTTAATACAAGTTACTGATGAGTTACATGATACAGAGGTACGAGGCTACAGGTAATTCCTGCTTAAAGTCCCATCACTCTGAGGTAAATTGAAATATCCTTTAAAAACTGGCAGAGTATCTTTTATTCCGTAAACTACATTGTTACATTATCCTCCTTCCTCAAAACTTCTTACATTTTCAACTCCCATCATAGGAAATAGATAGATGTAGAGAGTGATTACTGATTTGATGTGATGAATTCTGGCAGTAAAAAATGAACACACCGCCATAAAGGGCTTCCCATCTGATAATAATTCTTAATTTTCAGGAATAAAAAATTCAAATTAAAGAAAGATGAAAAGCACGTCGTAAGAAATGATTCATGGTGTCCCAGGGCGCTCAGGGATGGTGTGGCTTAAATTGTCTCACTTGGAGTCTTTTACCTCTGATATCCAGTGACCATCTTATTATAGACCCAAAGCTGCGGTGCGCCCCTTTTAGACCTGACAGCCTTAGGGTGGTCTCCCACCAAACTTTTTGCCCTCTCCCCTCTTGCTGAAGTTATTTTTTGTTGCCTAACAAGTGCTAAAGTGCTTGTGCTCACTCCTTTAAACATTGTAAAATTGGCTTACAACCAACTGACGCATTTAGTTTACTTATAAGTCCCTAGTAAAGTGGTACTGCTTGTTCCTAGAACCTGTACATTTTTAGTCAGAATTCTTAAAATGCCAACTTTAGAAACACTTGGTGCCTGCAGCCTGTGTCCTGGGTCACATGATTAGGTGTAGCGGGCAGTTGGCCTTTGTGTGTTTCTCCCAGACAGTGCCAAAAAGGGTGACTGGGTGTTGGCAGGATGGGGCATCTTGACAGGATGGGTGGGTGCAGAGCTGTCACCTACTAACCACACCTGCACTTCAAAGGCGCTGCCTCAATACACTCACAAAGGACTTCACAATAGCCTTTGGTCACCCCAGTCATCTTAGGGCCTGGCAGGAGAAGGAAGGAAAGAAATTCGAGAACCTGATGTGGGGGGAAGTCTCTCCCACTTCAAAGTTGGCACCAGGTATAAATATTGGACCCGGAAAGCTACTCTTCAGTACACCACTGGACCTGAGGATACTACAGAAGGACTACCCTGCTGCTTGAGGTCTGCCCTGGTCCCTGAGATGGAAGGTTCGATCTGCTCCCTTCACCCCAGGCAGAGTGACTCCAATGGTCAAGTGGCTTAACTTCTGTTCTGAGTTAAAAGGACACAACAAGCTCCAGAGGCCTCCCTGCAACTGCCCAGCTGACCTGTTGCACTGGACTTGCCTGGCGCTGCAACTGGACCGGCTAGAACACTATTTGCCTCTGTTGGAGTTAATTCCTGATCCCAAAGAGGTGCCTTCCCAGGTCCTGGACTCTTGGCTGGCATCAGTTGCGCTCCTCCTGTGAACAAAGGCAGAGATATCCTTGAATTATGGACACTTAGTGACGGCGAATGGGCCCATTTCTCCTGAGATCTTGCTGCCCACGATGACCATGAATGCGAAGCTCTGGTATATTGAACTCCTTGCGGGACTGTAACCATCAGCAACAACCAGCAACGCAAGATCTCCTCCTCGGGCTACAGCATCGACAGCCGACGGTGACCGCCAACGCAAAGCTCCAGCGATGACCATTCACAATGACCAGCCTGCTCTACATGCTACAGTGTACGATCATCCACAACGGTTTCCCTGCTCCTCGCTGTCTCCTCCACAGGGTACTGAACCTGAGCACTGTACTTTGAAAAGGTAACTTTTTCAGTGGGACTAACCTTATCCTTGTATCCAGCCCAAGCTCTATCGCGGTTGGCCTGAACTTGTGACATCCCCCAGGTCTAGCACGACCAGATAATCGCAGTTGGTGCTTTGTGCTTTTAGGCGCTATACTTACCCAAATCTTTGAAATTGCATATCTAGTCTGATTGGATTATTGTCATTTTGGTGTCAATATATTTTTCTAAATTGGTATGGGATTTTCCTTGAGTTGTACTTTCACTCTATTAATATTTGTGTGCTGCATAAATACCTTACATATTGCCTGTAAGTTAATCCTGACTGCCAGAGGTGTAAGCTCAGGTTGATTTAGTGAATTTTTGTGGTCCACCCAGAAAAGGATTGTGGTTGTTGCTTGAGTAGGGCTTTACCCTCCTCAACCAATAACCCAATTTCTCCCATCCCCCTTATCACTTTACCCTCAATATGGTTAGGCAGAGCGGCCATGATCATACTGCTGGTGCAGGCTGAAAACTTGGAATTCTTCATAAACTATAATAATGCACAAATACAATGTCGGAAGGGACCTGTTAGGGGTGATACAAGCATAGAGCCCTTACCTATGAGTATGGAGGGGATCACATGGGACAGAGAACCACCAGCCGGAAACCGGGGTAACTCTTGGTACGGGTCTCTATTACAGGATGTCGGAGGCGGGCCATACGAGGGCAACCAATCAGCTCGAGCGCGGCAGGAGGAAAAGGCAGGCCTGGACGCAGAACGTGGTGATATCGACGTGTCCAGAAGAAGACAGGAAGCGGAACCGCAAGGACGTGAGCAGACGGAACCGGCGGAGAAACCAGCACAGGACGAGGAGACGAGGAACCCCATGGAGGAAGGCAGAGAAGCCGAGGAGTGGTCCAAGGAGTGGTGGATACCTTCCTCCCCCTAGGAGGGCGCAAACGCCGCCGTAACTCAGGAGAGTTACGGCTCGGACGGTGAGTGACACCGCACACGGAGTATAGATTACTTAGTACGGGGAGGCGAGAATTCGTTTGGTACACAGACCATTCACCCCTGGAGTGGCTCACACGTTAATAAGGGCACAATGACCAGATCCTAAGGTGGTTCCTTACCTTACAACGCTACAGATTCAACACGCTTAATCGAAAAGGACAGGCACAGACCAATGCAGACTTTCTTTCTAGATACCGAATTGAACCCTTTCTTGTAAACAAGAAACTAAGGGAAAGGGAATGTCGGAAGGGACCTGTTAGGGGTTATACGAGCGTAGAGCCCTTACCTACGAGTACGGAGGGGATCACCTGGGACAGAGAACCACCAGTCGGAAACCCGGGTAACTCTTGGTCCGGGTCTCTATTACAGGACGTTGAAGGCGTGCCAAACGAGGGCAACCAATCAGCTCGAGCGCGGCAGGAGGAAAAGGCAGGACGTCGACGAGTCCGAAAGAAGACAGGAAGAGGAACCACGAGGACGCGAGCAGACGGAACCAGAGGAGAAACCAGCATAGGACGAGGAGACGAGGAATCCCACGGAGGAAGGCGGAGAAGCCGAGGAGTGGTCCGAGGAGTGGTGGATACCTTCCTCCCCCCAGGAGGGCGCAAACGCCGCTGTAACTAAGAAGAGTTACGGCTTGGACAGTGAGTGAAACAGCACACTGGGTATAGATTACTTAGTACGGGGAGGCGGGAGGGGCGAGGGAGAGCGTGGAGGAAGGGAGGAAAGCCGGGCACTGTAAATAGCTGCCACTAAGCACTGTTTCCCTTTGTGTGTTTTTTCCTGCTCCCGTTCCTTCCTAAATCTCAACCTCAGACCCTCACGTTAGTCAGGTAGAAGTGTGGTCTTCAGTGAAAAACTTAGAGTATCCACCCTTATCATTAAAAGGCAACTAGGATAGTAAAAACTCCTCGCATCCAGTGTGACCATTCTTCAAATACACCGAGTGTGGTGGCGGTTTCCCCTTCACTTATGTAAAACCCCTTCCTATAGTCCAAATACTTACCGTCCTCTTTGTTCTTTTCCTCGAGCATCCTGGGGGTCGATGGACAAACCAGATAACACCAGCTCCTGGAAGATTCCAGAGGACTCTACGCTCCACCAGCATCTATATATTAAAACCACCTAACACTGCTGTTCTTGCAATAAACCCCACAATTGACAAACTACTAAAGCCTCCTAGCTTCTATTTCTGCCAATCCCTCCCACAGGTGGTGTCAGAAGTGGGATCGGGGAAAATGGAGGCTGTTATGAAGAAGATGGCGGACATTCAGGAACAGTTCGGAAAAATCATGGAAAAATTCCTGGCAGTAGCCGAGGAAGGCCGCGAGAAGTTACATCGAACCCTTACGGCACAGATTACAGCCCAGGAAACAGTCATAGGCAAACTAGCCAAGGCACTAGGCCAACCAAGACCCCAAACCACTCTTCCCTCTGTGGTAATGCAAAACTATGTTGCTGGGGAGGATCCCGAATTCTATTTCTCTAACTTTGAGCGAATGGCTAGGGCGGCAGCATGGTCCCAGGATAAGTGGGGGCAATACTTAGGGCGGTTGTTATCCGGCCACCTACAAGCAGCATACCAAGCAGCAAATCCCCTGGGTCTCACCCCGTATGAAGACATAAAAAGGAGTGTTCTTGAACGTATGGGGATTGATACAGAAACATACAGGATCCGCTTCAGACAAATCCGAGAGGGTCCGCAGGAAACACCAAGGGCCTTGTATTATAGAGTACGGGACTTAGCAGACAGGTGGCTAAAACCAGCAAATGCTACAAAGGAGGAAATAATGGAAAAAGTATATCTCAAACAATATTTGACATCCCTACACCCTCCTATCCAGAAATCGGTCAGACAGCACACTCAACTGGCCCTAGAAAATGCAGTGGAGATATCTAGCGCTTTTAGCCGTGCTCAAGAAAGCCAGAAAGGAAGAGAAGACCTTACATGGAAACACCCAGACCGCTGAATCGCCGCTCGGGCTGTTAGACCCCCTACCCCCCAGGAAACCAGAAACTGTGACTCTTATACCAGGACCCTTACCTGTAATATCCAGACCAACTATCCCCCAGGGGCCACAGTGTTTTCACTGCGGAGCCTATGGGCACATTGCCCAACACTATCCCTAAAAAGAAGAGCCATTGGAGATAGACCTAACCCAGTCATATCTCTGTAGCACAGAAGGGAAAAAATCACTTCCGTATCATCGACAGGTATCTGTCAACGGAGAGCCTCGGGAGGCCCTAATAGATACTGGGTGCCTCCAGACTGTCATGCAGCCATAAGACCTTCCCAGGGGTGTGGCGGAAACACAGGAAACTGTAAATATTATCTGTGTTCATGGGGATCAAAAACTATACCCCACAACAAAAGTAGCAGTACAAAATGACCCTGAGATAGAACCCGTAAAGCTAGATGTAGGACTTATACCTAAATTGCCGGAACCCTTTATTCTTGGAAGAGATTACCTCTATTTAGAAGACATCATGAAAGAGAAAAAGACCAGCGAAGACGAATGGTGAGAGACCGCGCCCTTTTCCATCCTTACAGATCAGGAATGGCCATCCTCCAAACAGAGGAAGAGCAAAAACAAAAAAAGAAAGAAAAGCGTGATTGGACACATGTAGCATTAACCAAGAAGGCTGACGACTGTCTCTGGGAGCATGATCAACAGTTCTATACTGCGCAAAGAGAAGACCCCACAGTAAGAGAAGCATGGAATAAGGCAGTGGAAATCGAAGACCCTCAAAATGTAGGTCCCCAGTTCTTAAAAATAAAAGGGTTATTATACAGGCAGGGGTGGAGAGACCAGAAACCACAGTTATTAGTCCCTCAACGCTTTAGAGAGAAAGTCCTGCTTTTAGTCCACAGTCACCTTTTAGGGGGCCACTTTGGAGGGGATGAAACAGAGAGCACTATACTAGCCCAATTTTACTGGCCGGGTATATACTATCAAGTTAGAAAGTACTGACAGGAATGCCCCATGTGCCAGAAGAACAGCAGGTATAAACCACCTCCAGCTCCTCTTCAACCTCTCCCGGTTATCGATGAAAACTTCTCTGGAGAGGGGATGGATTTAATCAGTCCCCTGTTACCCTCCCGCAGTGGGTGTAGGTATGTATTGGTCATTGTTGATTATGCAACACGGTTCCCAGAAGCCATTGGCTTGCGTCACCCTATTACCACCCAGATTGCAAAAGCAATGATCTCTTTATTCTCAAGGGTCGGATTTCCCAAAGAAATTATTACGGATCAGGGGACACCCTTTGTTTCCAGAATAATGAGACAGGTCTGTCAACAGCTCAGGATAAAACAGATCCGTACAGCAGCTTACCATCCTCATACAGGTGGTCTTGTTGAGAGGTATAATGCCACACTTAAAACGACCTTAAAGAAATTGTTAGATCATGAATATCGAAAGTGGGAAGACATGTTACCTCTAGCCCTATTTGCCATAAGATGTCAACCCCAGAAAAGTACGGGGTATTCCCCGTTCGAACTCCTATATGGTAGGCAACCCCGTACCCTTCTGGATATGGCCAGGGAGGAATGGGAAGAAGAAGAAAGGGGGGGCCAAAGCACTTCCAGAGTATGTGTGGAGTCTAAAATCTCATTTAGCCCAAGTTAGAAGTATAGTCAGAACTCATTTGGAAAAGGCACAAGAAAGTCAAAAGAGACAGTACGACAAAAAGGCAGCTGAAAGAACCTTGAATACAGGCGATATGGTTCATGATGCCTACTTCAGAACACACATTAATAGGCCAATGGCAGGGACCTTTCAGAGTAACAGAGAAAATAACTCCTGTTACATACCGCCTAGAGCTGGATCCCCATAACAAGAGAAACACCCAGATATACCATGTGAATTTGTTGAAAAAGTGGTTAGGTCTTGTATCCACACTGGCCTCTCTAACAGAGAAATAAACTCCTTTATTCCATCAGAGCATAGAGAGTGACCTGCCCCCACACCTCCGATAGAACCTCTGTGGAAGATTGTCTCCCCTACAGGAAGCGTTTTCCACAACTCTGGGGAAGACCTCCCTAGTACAACATTAAATCCATACAATCCCTGGGAAAAAGGTACGGCTACGTCCCTATCGTTTACCTGAGTCAAGTAGATAAGATATAGAGCAAGAGGTACAAGAGATGCTCCGAATGGGGATCAGTGAACCCTCATATAGTGAATGGAACTCCCCTATAGTAATAGTGCCTAAGCCCGATTTGTATCGAATTCTGCGAGGTCAATAAGATATCCCTGTTTGACGCCTATCCCCTACCAGGGGTTGATGAGATGGTGGAGAAACTGGGCAGAGCACAATACAGTAGCAAGTTAGACTGATGTAAGGGATGTTGTCAAGTCCCTCTCAGAGAACAAGACAGGGAAAAGACAGCTTTCTCCACTCCTGGGGGCTTGTATCACTTTTTGGTATTGCCTTTTCGTTTACATGGGACTCCTGCCACATTTCGAAGATTAATGAACCTGCATACTTTGATGATATCATCATATATAGCTACTCATGGGAGAAACACGTGAGCCACCTCAAAAGAACAGTATAGGCCCTAAAGGAGGCCGGATTGACTATCAATCCAGCTAAAAGCCATCTGGCCGGAAGGTCGGTCAAGTACCTGGGGTACCTACTGGGAGAAGAATATATCAGACCCCAGGAAGAAAAGGTAGCCGCCATAGCCCAGTTATCCTTTCCCCTTTCCAAAAAAGATCTAAGAGCCTTTCTCAGTATTTTTGGGTACTATAGAAGGCTTATTCCCTCCTTTTCACAAACTGCAGCACCCCTCACTGATCTCCTTAGAAAGGACAGGAAAACTGAGACAGAGCTCCAGAACCCCTCACCAGCTATGCAACAAGCATTTCATAGTCTGAAACAGGCCTTAATAACTAAGCCTGTACTACTAAGCCCAGATTACACTTAAACCTTAGTGATACAGACGGACGCATCAGAGTATGGGTTGGGAGCAGTATTGTCCCAACAGGACTAACTAGGACAAGACAGACGAGTCATGTACATAAGCCAGAAACTGTACCCTCGAGAAAGAAATGATGCCGTGATTGAGAATGCCAGAAACCGGTCCTCGGAAGCTTGTTTCCGGTCCAGGGAAGGATTGGCTTGGCAGTTCGGGCTGGACTGTTCCCATGAGGCACAGGGTCAGACTGATTTGCATATAGCCATGTCTGAACTGGGGTGGCAGAGGGGGCGAAAGAACGGTGATGGATTAAACCCAGATCTTTTGACTGGGTGTGAGTGTTTGATTGATTCACATGCTCCATCCATCACCACCCCCTTTTGTACCGCTTTTGGCAGCCATAAGTGTGGCAGGGTATGCTCAGACGTGAGTCCCTTGCTCACTTTGCCACTGGATTCAAGCAAGCCGGGCTGAAGACGGCTGGAATGCCAGAAACCGGTACTCGGAAGCTAGTTTACGGTCCAGGGAAGACATGGCTTGGCAGTTCGGGCTTGACTGCTCCCATGAGGCACAGGGTCAGACTGATTTGCATATGGCCATGTCTGAACTGGGGTGGTGTGGAGTGCAAAAAAACGATGGATTTAGGCCGAGATCTCTGTACTGGGGTGAATGTATGACATTGTTCTGCATTCTGTCCATCAACTGTGGTTTTTGCATTTGTCACCCCGAGTGGGATGGGTATGCTCAGACGTGAGTCCCATGCACTCCACACACTGGATTCAAGCAAGCCAGGCTGAAGACGGCTGGAATGCCAGAAACCGGTCCTCGGAAGCTTGCTTCCGGTCCAGGGAAGGCATGGCTTGGCAGTTCGGTCTGGACTGCTCCCATGAGGCACAGGGTCAGACTGATTTGCATATGGCCATGTCTGAACTGGGGTGGTATGGAGTGCAAAAAAACTATGGATTTAGGCCCAGATCTCTGTACTGGGGTGAATGTATGATATTGTTCTGCATTCTGTCCATCAACTGTGGTTTTTGCATTTGTCACCCCGAGTGGGATGGGTATGCTCAGACGTGAGTCCCATGCACTCCACACCACTGGATTCAAGCAAGCCGGGCTGAAGATGGCTGGAATGCCAGAAACCGGTCCTCGGAAGCTTGTTTCTGGTCCAGGGAAGGCATGGCTTGGCAGTTCGGTCTGGACTGTTCCCATGAGGCACAGGGTCAGACTGATTTGCATATGGCCATGTCTGAACTGGGGTGGTGTGGAGTGCAAAAAAACGATGGATTTAGGCCCAGATCTCTGTACTGGGGTGAATGTATGACATTGTTCTGCATTCTGTCCATCAACTGTGGTTTTTGCATTTGTCACCCCGTGTGGGATGGGTATGCTCAGACGTGAGTCCCATGCACTCCACACCACTGGATTCAAGTAAGCCGGGCTGAAGATGGCTGGAATGCCAGAAACCGGTCCTTGGAAGCTTGTTACCGGTCCAGGGAAGGCATGGCTTGGCAGTTCGGTCTGGACTGTTCCCATGAGGCACAGGGTCAGACTGATTTGCATATGGCCATGTCTGAACTGGGGTGGTGTGGAGTGCAAAAAAACGATGGATTTAGGCCCAGATCTCTGTACTGGGGTGAATGTATGACATTGTTCCGCATTCTGTCCATCAACTGTGTTTTTGCATTTGTCACCCCGAGTGGGATGGGTATGCTCAGACGTGAGTCCCATGCAATCCACACCACTGGATTCAAGCAAGCTGGGCTGAAGATGGCTGGAATGCCAGAAACCGGTCCACGGAAGCTTGTTTCCGGTCCAGGGAAGGCATGGCTTGGCAGTTCGGTCTGGACTGTGCCCATGAGGCACAGGGTCAGACTGATTTGAATTTGGTCATGTCTGAACTGGGGTGGTGTGGAGTGCAAAAAAACAATGGATTTAGGCCCGATTTCTGTACTGGGGTGAATGTATGACATTGTTCTGCATTCAGTCCATCAACTGTGGTTTTTGCATTTGTGATTGAGAAAGAAGCACTAGCGATCAAATGGGCTATTGAATCATTAAAATATTACCTAGAAGGGCGAGAATTCGTTTTGTACCATGCACCCCTGGAGTGGCTCGCACGTAATAACGGGCACAATGACCAGATCCTAAGGTGGTTCCTTACCTTACAACCCGAATCTATGACATAATATCGACAGACAGAATATAGACATACAAAAATATCGACACAAAAATATCGGAAAAAAATATCGTTGTACAAAAATATTGAAGGTAAAAATATCATTTTTTTATGTATGAATAATAATGTAAAATTAATTTAAAAATACATATAATTTAACAAATTATAAATATAAACATTAAAAAATATTTAAAAAATAATAACTAATACATATACATTTAAAATAAATTTAAAACTCTACATATAAATTAAAATATATACTTACACCACATATTGCAACAGTAGGGAAAGCGTTGGATAGCGTAGAGGTAAAAATTACTATTCCCACCCCAGAGGGTGCAACAGTAGGGAAAGTGTTGGATAGCTTAGGGGTAAAAACTACTATTCCCACTCCAGAAAGTGCAACAGTAGTGAAAGCGTTGGATAGCTTAGGGGTAAAAATTACTGTTCCCACTCCAGAGAGTGCAACAGTAGGGAAAGCGTTGGATAGCGTAGCAGTAAAAATTACTATTCCCACTCCAGAGGGTGCAACAGTAGGGAAAGCGTTGGACAGCGTAGGGGTAAAAATTACTATTCCCACTCCAGAGGGTGCAACAGTAGGGAAAGCGTTGGATAGCGTAGGGGTAAAAATTACCATTCCCACTCCAGAGGGTGCAACAGTAGGGAAAGCATTGGATAGCGTACAGGTAAAAATTACTATTCCCACTCCAGAGGGTGCAACAGTAGGGAAAGCGTTGGATAGCGTAGGGGTAAAGATTACTATTCCCACTCCAGAGGGTGCAACAGTAGGAAAGCGTTGGATAGCGTAGGGGTAAAAATTACTATTCCCACTCCAAAGGGTGCAACAGTAGGAAAAGCGTTGGATAGCGTAGGGGTAAAAATTACTATTCCCACTCCAGAGGGTGCAACAGTAGGGAAAGCGTTGGATAGCGTAGGGGTAAAAATTACTATTTCCACTCCAAAGGGTGCAACAGTAGGGAACGCGTTGGATAGCGTAGGGGTAAAAATTACTATTCCCACTCCAGAGGGTGCAACAGTAGGGAAAGCGTTGGATAGCATGGGGGTAAAAATTACTTCCCACTCTACTCCCCTTTTAACACACAACACACTACACATACATAAAAACACAATTAATATAAATATCAATTAATCAATTAATAACAATTAATATTATTACATTGATGTAATTATTAATTAACTGATTAACACATATTATTACCAATTAATAAATAATTACCAATTAATAATTGATTAACAAGATATTTACAAGAATAAACAATATTTATTAATACATTATTTATAATTAATATTATGAAATAATTAAAAAAACTAATTACCAATTAATTAATTAACAATTAATTAACAATAAATACCAATAAATAAATACAATCTCTTTAATTAATTTAATTTAATAATGTCACACCCTATTTCCCAATAGACACACAACCCACTACACATAAATAAATCACATAAAAAATGTAATTGTCATTTAATCACTTAATTATAATTAATTACCAATAATTATTAATTAACAATAACAAAAAATAATAAATATTACTACATTAACTCTAATTATTTTAATTAACTAATCAATAACAATTAATTACCAATTAATTATTAATTCATAATTATTTATTAATCAAACATATTAAAAAAATAATATTAATTAATTAATTATAATTAAATTACTTCCCACCCTATTCCCCTATAAACCCACAACCCGCTCTGATACTAAAACGCAAAATGTAAACAAAATTACTCATTTCTAAACATACATTAAAAACATATTTAACAAACATATAAACAACATAATAAAATACATGACACTAAACACAATTTCGATATTACTAACATACATACCTTAATATTGATATTCTGTCCATCGATATTATTGCACAACGATATTCTATACCATCGAAATTAAAACATCGATATTATTGTATATCGATATTTTAATTTTGATATTTTGTCTCTCTACCTACAACCCTACAGATTCAACACGCTTCATCGAAAAGGACAGGCACAGACCAATGCAGACTTCCTTTCTAGATACCCAATCAAATCCTTTCTTGTAAACAAGAAACTAAGGGAAAGGGGTTGTCGGAAGGGACCTGTTAGGGGTGATACGAGCGTATAGCCCTTACCTATGAGTACGAAGGGGATCACCTGGGACAGAGAACCACCAGTCGGAAACCCGGGTCTCTATTACAGGACTTCAGAGGTGGGCCATACAATGGCAACCAATCAGCTCGAGCGTGGCAGGAGGAAAAGGCAGGCCTGGACGTAGAACGCAGTGACGTCGACAAGTCCGGAAGAAGAACCGTGAGGACGTGAGCAGACTGAACCGGAGGAGAAACCAGCAGTACGGGGAGGCAGGAGGGGTGAGGGAGAGCAGGGAGGAAGGGAGGGAAGCCGGGCACTGTAAATAGCGGCCACTAAGCACTGTTTCCCTTCGTTTGTTTCTTCCTGCACCCGGCCCTTCCTAAATCTCAACCTCAGACCCTCACGTTAGTCAGGTAGAAGTGTGGTCTTCAGAGAAATACTTAAGAGTATCCACCCTGATCATTAAAAGGTGACTAGGATACTAAAAACTCCTGGCATCCAGTGCGACCATTCTTAAAATACACCGGGTGCGGTGGCAGTTTCCCCTTCACTTATATAAAATCCCTTCCCATAATCCAAATACTTACCATACTCTTTGTTCTTTTCTCAAACATCCTGGGGGTCGACCGACACACCAGATAACACCAGCTCTTGGAAGACGCCAGAGGACTCTACGCTCCACCAGCATCTATATATTAAAACCACCTAACACTGCTGTTCTTGCAATAAACCCCACAACTGACAAACTACTAAAGCCTCCTAGCTTCTATTTCTGCCCATCCCTCCCACAAACAATCTACTCTTCCATTCAGTGATTTTACTATAAAAGTAAAGCACTTTGTTCAACAGAATGCTAAATACTATGGGACCTACTCACAAACTACATGTTGTAGTATGTTAGTAGTATTACAATAGTACTACTACAGTTCTACAAAATGTTATT
Source organism: Lissotriton vulgaris (assembly GCF_964263255.1). NCBI lineage: Eukaryota > Metazoa > Chordata > Amphibia > Caudata > Salamandridae > Lissotriton > Lissotriton vulgaris. Next base: position 1,270,362 of record NW_028250285.1, on the reverse strand, counting down.
AACAAACCTATCAGTGTAAATCTCCACCTTCACCTCTCCTATTATTTTCACTAGGAGATCCTCACAAATATAAGTGTACTACTTAGATGCCTATTACGATCTCGGTTGGAAAGCCTCCGACCTCAGGTCGGAGGCTTTCCGACCGAGATTGTCTGTTTCAATTCCGGCCGCCAAATTATAAACTATGTAAGATAAAATGGGTAACCCCAATCAACCCTTGACGGATTGGACAAAATAACATACACCTGTGTGTTTGAATTGATAATTTGTTGTGATGATTTGATACATTTGTATATTTGCATTTGAAAAATTATATCTTGTCCATTAATTGTGGTTATATAATTTTACCAAATTTAAACAAAAGAAATTAATTTGCAAGAAAGTTATATAAACTTGCATTGAGCAAAGAACACAAATCATTAAGAACTACGTTTTAGAATAAATCCCTTGAAGGCATAATTACAAACTAGGCAGTCTGAGACTGACCTGTAATCCCAATGGATGGTGTTTCTGCAGTTGAGATTATGATGCTCGGTTTCCCACAGGCTTTCCATGCCGGGCTTTCTGACATGGAAAGCCTGGTGGAAAGCAAGTTTGGGGGCAACTAGCAGGCCCCCTTCTCCTTGTGGCCTCCGGTGGGGGCCGAGGAGGCATCTATGATGCCCCCCTGTTGAGCCCTGCGCCGTGTGGCAGGAGCCCTGAGGTGCCTGCCACGCTGTGCAGGGATTAATACAACCTCCCATTTCCCTATGGGAGCTTGTGCTACGGCTGGTTTACGACCATAGCACAAGCTCCCATAGGGAAATGGGAGTAAGCAACCACATCATGTGCGGGTGCATCATAATAAGGTGGTCGGAACCGCAGATCGAAGGTCCGTCTGTCCCAATTGCTACATCATATTCGGCCCCTTAGTAGTAAATGTGGGAGGAACCTGAATGAGAAAAAAAGGCATACATACTACTAAGTGGGATGGTTTAGGGAGGAGTAAGTAGGAGTTTAGGGAGGCTTAGGAAGGAGTTTATGGAGGAAGATGTAACCATCATAAAGAAGAGTAAGCTCTTTGGTATTCACAAACTGCACTTCTAAAGTCACTATAGCCATAAAGGGACCCAAAATAGTAGTAAATTACTTCAGTATGTCAGTCACCACACGAGGCCAACCACTGGTGCTGCAACACCCTCCCATAAAAAATAAAAACTCCATAGAAAAACTAATGTTAAAGTAAATTAAACTGTTTACAATAGTTACACATATCAATAAATATAATTTAATGTTTTTAAAAAATCTAAAAATAAATACTTATAATTTTGCTATATAGAATTATGAAATCTTTTTTTGCTTTTTGAATGTATAAAATACAGTGGCAAATTCTCATTACAATATTATTAAATTACTTTTAATTAAGTCTATACAGCACTTTCAATATTTGCTAAAGCATAATAAAAATATGTAGATGTAATTTTCTATATTTAAAATAATAAAAGATTTGAATTAATAGGACACATGCTGAGAGTTTCAGGGGGTAGCAAGGGTGCTCCACAGTTCTTGGTCGAGTTGATCGACTCCCTGGACCTTGCAGGTATAATTCAGGTATGATTTCAAGATTGTTGTTGGGTTGCTCTGCCCAGTTTCCTCTGAAAGCAGGTTGCTGTCCTCTTCTGGACAGCATTTTCTCTTGCATGGGTACTGTTAGAAATTGGGTTGTTGGTTGACTGGGGTACACACCTTGGTCAAGCAGCAACCACAATCCTAGCCAGGGTAAGGAGCAGGCAAACCTTAAAATATCCTGTGCTCACCCTCTGGTAGCTTGGCAGAGAGCAGTCAGGCTTAACTAAGAGGCGGCAAAGTGTAAAGTATTTGTGCAATTCTTCAAACAGTAAAACAGTAGCATTTCATATCTACAAACAGCTGGCCCAGGGTGCTGCCTAATATGGAGTCGAGCTTTGGGGCCACAAGGACCCCTCTGCCCTATTACCTGTGGAAAAAAGCTATTTGCATCAACTGTTGAGTCTTCCGGTCAGTACCCCTTTCTCTCGCTGAGACTCGATCCTATGCATCCAAACTCTGATGGCATCGGCCTGAGACCGATCCCCTACTGGGCGACTCCTGGCTGTTGTCCTATCGCCAGGGGTTGGAAGAGATCTTGGGCCTTCCCGGCTCCTGCAAGAGCCTGTGGATCAAGTACTTCGGCGAAACCCTCAGTAAGTTTGGCAACGAGTCACTTTGGGAGGTACCTTCCTCTGTCTCTTCCATCAACAGCTGTCCATTAAGGGGAATTACGGACAATTAAACTGAGTCTCATGTGGGCGTGTCCTTTCTATGGGTCCCAGACCAATGCTTTCCTCCTGGCGCAGGATGAGTTCCGGGCAGAGCTGTTTCTGGATGAAATAGAACGCTCAACCACCCGGAGGCTCTACCTTCAACTCCGCAATGGCACACTTCCCCTTTTTTATTTACACATAAGTGGGTCAGATGGGGTGACCCCACCAGTTGGGCTTGCCCCTCTTGTGGCCATAGCAAGGAAACAGTAGAGCATACCCAATTCTTCTGTCCTGCCTACAGGGAAGTGAGAAGGAGATGGCTAGTGCCATTGCGCCAGACCTTGGGAGTTAGGAAATACATGGAGCCTCTACAACTACCGAATTTTGATACTAGGCAAATTATTTTTTTCCCACGTCTCATTACTTGCAATCCATGATGAAGATCAGGAAAAAGATATGTCTGCTTAATACTGTCCTCTTTTTGTCGATAAGCTCAGTGCCCTATTTAACTTGCCTTTGCGGCAGTATCGTTGGCGGCCACTAATTGCTCCCCCTTTGCTTTTAGGTGCACTTTGCTAATTTCGGTTGTTTTAATTTGATCAAATCTTCATTGATGGTAATCAATTGTTTTATGCTCAATCTTCTCGTTATGGGTCCTAAGGTAGCAATTACATTTTATTGCTTAGGGCAAGGAAGTTTATTTCTGTATATTTTTTTTAATGTGTTTTAGATAGTTTCAGTCGTATTGATTTTGTCTTTGACAGTTGCTATGTAACTGTTTAAAGATTGTGTTGACTGTTTTTATACTCTATGGGGGAGATTTACTAAGATTTTGCGTCATGTTTCGGTGACGAAAGTGACGAAAATCAGCACAAAGTCTTTTTTTCCCCATTTACTTTCCAGCGCTAAACTTTTTTAGCTCTGGAAATAATGGGAAAGTAACGCGAAGCAGCGCATAGCACTGCTTTGAATTACTTTCCGCCATGGGGGCGTGCCAAGGGTAGATTATGGGCGTTACCATGCAACCACCCTAAGTTTCTCACCCTAAACCTAATTTAATAAATAATGTAGATTAGGTTAGCGTTTGAAAACTGCGCCCTTTTCATGTAGGCGCACGGAAGGAGAAAGCATTTCTCCTTCCTTTTCCTACTTTGAATGCGTCCTGCACTGTGCAGCACACATACAAAATGGATAAAATTGTGTCTGGGCATCGTGTTTTGTACATGAAGGGTACCCTTCGTGTACAAAACCTGTGCTAGACTGATGCACGCAACCTAGCGCTACGACGCTAAGGTGTGTGCTTGGCGCACGGCTGCTGTAATCAGCGCTGGTGCAATTGAAAGGGGAGAAGAGAGCCTTATTTTTGAAGATATGGCGCTCTCCTGCTCCCTCCCTGTTGTGCAACACAGCGCAGCCTCGGGGATGCTGTGCTGCGTAATGTTTTGTAAATCTCCCCCTCAGTATGTATCTTCTTTGGCTTTTCGCAAGAATAAAGATTTACGAACTGAATCGAATACTCCAGGACCTTTCCTCAATCAACAAATAACCGAAACCGTCTCACCCCCAATCTCAATTTCTCAGCCATCCACAAATAAGAATCGCAAAATGGATTCCTGCACCCAACAGTACAGCACAACATACACACACACCCACACACACACACACACACACACACACACACTACGCTATCGTGCCTCATGCAGACAGGAAACATGAACTTTCTACTCAAGTCCCATGTAATAGATCAAAGGACCTGGCTGACATCTCTCACTCTGAAGGTGACAGAAGGGACTGTTCCTTCTGCTCTGATTAATACTACCACTGCTTTCAGTCCTTTTCACCCTGGTAAGAAGCCAATAGTCTCAGAAGAAGGGGTGTACTTTCTGTGGCACTACTGACCTCACAGCCACACCCTGGGGTCTCAAGCCACAACACAAGTGGCCTTCAATCAACAACCGTTATTTTTGTGTTTTCTGAACTAAAAAATCAAAAGTCGGTAGAAACATGTGACTTTCCATGAGTATAACATAGGGCATGGGCCTACACCTATGAGAGCCAGGCAGAAAACATTACTCTCCCAACAGTAGTCATCAATTTCATTGTTTAAAAACGAAGAACAAAATCAAGAGCTTACTTGAACAATGGGACCTGTTGCCTTTGTCTTTGATTGGCAGAGTGGCTTTGGTAAAGATGAACGTACTGCCTTTGCTTTTATTCTTGTTTAGCAATATCCCAATTAAAGTTAACATGGCCTTTTTTAATGAACTTGAATCCATGATGAGAAGATTTATTTGGAATAAAAAGGCCTCAAGAGCTAAGCTCTCGGTGGTACAACTTTCAGTAAACCTAGGTCGACTCGCTCTGCCCCATTTTAAAACATATTATGAGGCAGCTTTTTTTGACATAGTGGCGGGATTATTAAGGAATAGACAGACAAGAGACAATTTTTTTTTGGGATAAAATGCTTGAGGAATCAGGCTCTCAAATTTTTTTCTTTTTAAAAACTGCAAAGCTCCCTAAGAAAACCAGATATAAGACACTGATAGGATATGCATCAAGATTACGGCTCTTATTTAAAAAATATGGTTCAGATGGATCTATTCATTTGAAACTGATAGAATGTGCTAAGATGGGTCTTCAGATATCTTTGAATCACCTGCTAGAATGGGAATCTGCTGGATTTGGGGAAATAAGGCACCTACTCATCCAAAATTCTGTAATTGGCTGGCAAACGGTAATAGATAGAGCACATCCTAGACGTATTAGGTTCTTCGAATATATACAACTGGTCAATTTTATAAAAAAAAGAAATAGGAGGGCTAGATACAACACCCAATGTTTTGTTAACAGCTCTATATGGGGAGAAACATACGGGTATTGGATTCTGGTATAAAAAGCTCTTCCCCTCTGGACCATCTCCTATAACTGCTTGTCACTTAGAAAAAATAAGTCTTATGACTCAGTGTGTTTTTACAGATAAAGACTGGGAAGTTATATGCCATTTAGGAAACAAAGCACTCCGAGCAGCTAATTATAAACGTATGTCCTTTTTTTCTCGTTGGTTGTTATATTATACCCCTGAGGCTTTGCAGAGAATATTCCCTGAATACGAGAACAAATGTTTCAGATGTAAAACTAGGGGTCAGGGTGGCTGGTATCAAATCTTCTTCTCCTGTCCTAAGTTAGAATCCTTTTGGAAGGGGATTTTTTCAGACTTGGAGATGGCAATTGGGAAAATTCTACTACCAGAAGCAGAGATAGCCCTTTTCGGTATCTGTAAAGATAGGAACAGGTTTAACAAATCAGAAGAAGTGTTTATTTTTATCTCTACGGCGGTAGCACGATCTTTAATCTTACAAAATTGGAAATCTATGATAGCCCCATGCCAATTAAAATGGATTAATAAAATGAGAAGAACATGTAACTTTGAGAGAGCCTATGCAGGTAGAGTGGGAGCGATTGCAAGGTTTGAAAGGAACTGGAAATATTTTGAGATCCTTGAATCGATAAAAGGAAGTTAATAGTCTTATTTAAGTCAAATTTTTAGATTGTATTGCTTCTACATTTTAAAGAATTTCAACTATATATTTAATCTGCTATATTATATCAGTTGTTTGTGTATCCTATCATATATATATTTATTTGTTAACGTTGTGCGATTTTGCATTTGTACTTTTAAGAAATATGATAATACTCCTCCTGATATATATTGTCGGTCCACCCACTTTAACGCTCTAGTCTCTTTATATATGCCAACTTTACATGTTACTGCACTAGCACTTAAAAAATGTACAATAATATTCTTGCTGTTTTAAATTAGCGGCTTTCATACCACATTGCACTAGCACTTTATCAACCGTATTGCAATCTTGATGTTTGTTCCATACCAATAGTTTTTATATTTTCAATCTGACTACGTCTTTGTTTTAGCACTTTATGAAAGGAAAAACGTTTAGTCGTACGTTATTGCAGTTTGTGTAGTTTTGTCTCTTGTATATTGTCTGGAAATTTTTGTCTAATTATGAAGTATTTAATGTACCAATGTTTATCCTACGGCTTGTTTAATAAAAAAAAACTTAAAAAAAAAAAAAAATTTTCATTGTTTAAACAGTAGCCTGAAAACTATACGGGCTTTGTGACACAACAGCTCAAAATATAGCACTATAGTTATAGGGACATCCTTTTCTAGTTGCAGCTGAGCCGTGACCTCACACCTACTTGGTAACAAGAACATTAAAAACATGCCTCCTATTAATGTATTTACAGGCTTCAGTGTATCATAGTTGAGTTATGATGTTACATCACAGTTCCTGCTACCAGAGCGAGCATAGCATTAAAAGGAGTTCTCCCAGCACAAAGCCAGCTGCCTCTTGAACACTTAATTAAATGGATGACTTTTCCTGAATCTTGTTATGGGTGCTTTCCCTCTCTGACAGGTCACAGTGATTAGCTGATATGGAAACACTCAAGGGCTCCTGTTTACTTAAAACAGAGCTCCAGCTCAAAAGAGGAGGACAGGAATCTGTCTACAAGCTAGCACATATGATAATGCATGGTTTCAAAGTGACCTACATTGAACAGCTGAAAGCGTTCGCCTGCCAAGAACTACAGGCTGTTGAACGTTTAGTTACATTTTCGCAGTATGAGTTCAAAAAATATCTCTATGATACCAGTATTGAAAAGGAGGGAGATGAGTGTTACTGTGGGTTATTAGGGCTAAACTACCCCTGACATATGTACAATTGAAACAGTAAGTTAGCACTCCATGATCTTGTAAATGAACTCAACCTTTGACCTTATGTCTCTATAACATGGATGTGCAAGTGGCGCAAAGACCGCTGAATTCATGTTTATAAATGTACCTTCTGTGGATATCCTGAAAGTGCAGCACGAAATAAGCCCCCCTGGACCAAGGTTGGACACCCATTGTCTATATATTTATATAACTTCTTGGTGTCTTGTAATATAATTTACAATTGTTAAAATACAATATAATACCATACAGTACGGTATAAAAATGTACCGTGCAATACGGTAAGATGTGTTTTATTCCGTTTACCTTTGGATTCTTATTGTACTGCTACACTACAAGCAGAGCAGCAAGGAGCACATGAGTGGCCAGAGAGCAAATTGTGAGAGTGATGTCAGGGGCAGGTACATTTATGTACACTAGAGCTATTAAAGGTGTTTAGTGGGCAAGAGATCAGATCATCTAGAAGCCATTCCTCTCCCACAAGGGATGAAGACTGACCAGTGAAACAGCTTAACGCTGGATTAAATGTGAGGTTCCAGACCTACTTGACTTTTACCCCTATCAATCTCCCTCTCGTAGCCTCTGGGGTCAAGAGTCCATTGCTGAAGGAACAATCCTTTACTGTAGGGCTGAAAATGTAGTTCTCCTGCCACAGCTGTACTATCCAGTGACCTTTAGACCTTTCCCCTTCTAGTGAACTCTGTTTATGACATTTTCACTGGTGGTCTCTGAGCCAGAGACCAACCCATTGCCAGTTCTACAGGGCCATGATGCATAATTAGTCTATACGTGGATGAGGAACACCCAGAGTACTTCTCCTTTCATCATCCTAAGGAATAACATCCCTGGCGAGTGATGGGTGACTCCCTGTTGATGTCAGTAGTCAGTGGAGATGGCAAGAGGGCACAACCATTTACCACTGCCCCCAGGAGAAAGGACTAGTAATTCCACCCTCCTATGACTGGTCTAAATCCACTGTGGTCACCCCAGTACTCAAACATTTCTCCATCAACAGAACGAATGGGTATAAAGAAGTTAAAATCTCTATGTGCTTGGAATCTCTTGCTACATAGATGTGGGCAAGGTGGGCGTGGGGTCGCTGTTTGCAGAGCCATCCGTGCCCTTTGTGCTTCTGTGCTGCATCTCAGCTTGCAACGAGTTCTTCTGTGTTCAGAAGATCCACTTTATCTATGTGCTATGTGTCTGCCCTACTTCTAGCTCAGGTTGCCGTGCCACTGCCTGACATTGGGGGCAACATCCACAAAACTCTCCAGCCCTGCCTGTTACATCACATACTAACTGCTGAGATTGGAACGGCCCACTGAATGGCTCTGGGGATCGCGCTTCCCCACCCCAAGTAAACTAAATTAAAGTAAACGCATCATAAATTAAGAGCTATTAATGATGTTTGGCATTAATTCATGACAAGGGCCATGGAAATGTTTTGAATAACATTATGGTATAGCAAGTTCTGTGTATTTTCAAGTCGAGCCTAGGCAGCAGGTGGACTGTCTCTTCGAGACATGCTGTATCTATACTGTGCAAAAAAGAACAATTGATGGACAGAATGTCATTCCATCTTTTTGTTGCTCCCCATGCACCTCCAGTTTGAACCAAGTCATATGCAAATCAGTCTTGACCCTGCGCCCAATGGGAACAGTCCAGCCTGAACTGCCAGGCGAGGTCCTCTCTGGACTGGAAACAAGCATCCTAAGACTGGTTTTGGGGTTTCACACGTCATCAGCCAGGATAGCTTGAGTCCATTGGCATGGAGAGCACAGGACCCATGTCTGGGCATACCCCACCCACTCGGGGTGACAAATGCAAAAAGAACAATTGATGGACAGAATGCAGAACAATGTCATAAATTCACCCCAGTACAGAGATTTGGCCCTACATCCATCGTTTTTTCGCTCCCCATGCCATTCCAGTTTGAACCCAGCCGTATGCAAATGAGTCTTGACCCTGCGCCCAATGGGAATAGTCCAGTCCGAACTGCCAGACCAGGTCCTCCCTGGATTGGAAACAAGTATCATAGGACCAGTTTCGTGGTTTCACCCCTCATCAGCCAGGATAGCTTGACTCCAGTGGCATGGAGATGCACAGGACCCATGTATGGGCATACCTGTACCACTCGGGGTGACAAATGCAAAAAGAACAATTGATGAACAGAATACAAAACAATGTCATACATTCACCCCAGTACAGAGATCTGGGCCTAAATCCATCATTTGTTTTGCTCCCCCTGCCATTCCAGATTGAACCCAGCCATATGCAAATCAGTCTTCATCCTGCGCCCAACGGGAACATTCCAGCCTGAACTGCCAGGCCAGGCCAGGCCCTGGACTGGAAACAAGCATCCTAGGATGGGTTTGGAGGTTTCACCCCTCATCAGCCAGGATAGCTTGACTCCAGTGGCATGGAGAGCACAGGACCCACGTCTGGACATACCCGTCCTACTCCGGGTGACAAATGCAAAAAGTACAATTGATGGACAGACTGCAGAACAACGTCATACATTCACCCCAGTACAGAGATATGGGGCTAAATCCATTGTTTTTTTGCTCCCCATGCCATTCCAGTTTGAACCCAGCCATATGCAAATCAGTCTTGACCCTGCGCCCCACAGGAACAGTCCAGCTCGAACTGCCAGGCCAGGTCCTCCCTGGACTGGAAACAAGCATCCGAGGACCGACTTCAGTGACATTGAGAGCAAGGAACCTACGTCTGGGCATAACCGTCCCACTCGGGGTGACAAATGAAAAAAGAACAACTAATGGACAGAATGCAGAACAATGTCATACATTCACTACAGTACAGAGATCAGGCCCTAAATCCATTGTTGTTTTGCTCCCCATGCCATTACAGTTAGAACCCAGCCATATTCAAATCAGTATTGACCCTGCACCCAAAGGGAAAAGTCCAGCCCGAACAGCCAGGCCAGGTCCTCCAAACTCCCTGGACTGGATGCAAGCATCCTAGGACCGGTTTCAGGGTTTTACCCCTCATCAGCCAGGATAGCTTGACTCCAGTGACATGGAGAGCACAGGACCAACGTCTGGACATACCCATCTTACTCAAGGTGACAAATGCATAAAGAACAATTGATGGACAGAATTCAGAACAATGTCATACAGTCACCCCAGTACAGATATTTGGGCCTAAATCCATTGTTTTTTTGCTCCCCATGTCATTCCAGTTTGAACCCATCCATATGCAAATCAGTCTTGACCCTGCGCCCAATGGGAGCAGTCCTGCCCGTCGTGCCAGGCCAGGTCCTCCCTGGACTGGAAACAAGTATCCTAAGACTGGTTTCGGGGTTTCACCCCTCATCAGCCAGGATAGCTTGACTCCAGTAGCATGGAGAGCACAGGATCCACATCTGGACATACCCGTCCCACTCGGGGTGACGAATGCAAAAAGAACAATTGATGGACATAATGAAGGACAATGTCATACATTCACCCCAGTACAGAGATCTGGACCCAAATCCATCGTTTTTGTGCTCCCCATGCCATTCCAGTATGAACCCTGCCATATGCAAATCAGTCTTGACCCTACGCCCAACGGTAACAGTCCAGCTCGAACTGTCAGGCCAGGTCCTCCCTGGACTGGAAACAATCATCCTAGGACCGGTTTTGGGGTTTCACCCCTCATCAGCCAGGATAGCTTGACTCCAGTGGCATTGAGAGCATGGGACATACATCTGGGCATAACCGTCCCACTCGGGGTGACAAATGCAAAAAGAACAATTGATGGACAGAATGCATAACAATGTCATACATTGACTACAGTACAGAGATCTTGCCCTAAATCCATTGTTTTTTTTGCTCCCCATGCCACTGCAGTTTGATCCCAGCCATATGCAAATCAGTCTTGACCCTACACCCAAAGGGAACAGTCCGGTCTGAACTGCCAGGCCAGGTCCTCCGAACTCCCTGGACTGGATGCAAGCATCCTAGGACTTGTTTCGGGGTTTCACCCCTCATCAGTCAGGATATCTTACTCCAGTGGCAAGGAGAGCATGGGACTTACGTCTGGGTATACCCGTCCCACTCGGGGTGTCAAATGCAAAAAAGAACAATTGATGGACATAATGCAGAACAATGTCATACATTCACCCCAGTACAGAGATCTGGTGCTAAATCCATCGTTTTTTTGCTCCCCATGCCATTCCAGTTTGAACCCAGTCATATGCAAATCAGTCATGACCCTGCGTCCAATGGGAACAGTCCCGCCGAACTGACATGCCAGGTCCTCCCTGGACTAAAAACAAGCATCCTAGGACCAGTTTCAGGGCAAAAAACAGAAGCAGAGTGTTTCTGTTTACCGAGAGGCTCACATCAAAATGTATGGCAGGTTGTCAGCTGGTGGGTGGTCATTGCCTCTCTGACCACCTGCCTTACTTTGAAGTTAAGAAGGTTTCTTTGGGAAGAGCAGCCAGTCCCTCTCTTTCTTGTACTCTCTCTCTCTCTCTCTGTCTCTCTCTCTCACGCACTCTTCCCGCCTCTCTCATGTGGTTGACTTTAGGTCTTTGAGCACAGTTTCTTGCTCCGTTCCTTTTCAAGGTTTCTGTCCCTCAATCAAATGCTCTCCTCCTCTTCTTGGGGTGTCTTTTGAGTACACAGGCACTCCCTCTTTGTGTCTGTCGCCTGCTCTCCCCCTTCTTTCTCTCTTTCTCACACACTCTTTCTGCTGCTCAGTCTGGAGTTTATTCACCACTTTGTGCACAGACTACCTATCCCTCTGTGTCTTTCTGTCTATATATTCTGTGCAGCTCTCCCTCCTATCTATCCACCATGCAACATAATTCCACTACACAAATCCACTCCACATCACACAATTCCGCAACAATTCCATTACATCCCACCTAATTCCACTACACACCACATACATCCACTCACCTCCAAACCAAAACCCATGGGTAAAAGACACTGTCATTTACAACTCCAATAGCCCTAACTCTCACAAATGCGAGACCTATTGGCATTACCAATGCTTATTTACTTTTGACTCAGCACACATGGCAATCATGCATGTGCACTGAGTGTTCCGTGTGACACTGAAGGCAAACCAGAGAGGGGCTCTGTGGTCTTCTGGATGAGCATAGGATGTGCATCCTCCTTCGATGATCATCGTCATCATGAGCTCAATCAGCTGTAGATCACTGAAATTAAGCTTCGGACTAGCTCATAGGGCAATCTGGTAGTTTCAGTAGGGCTTGTCAGCCAATTTCCTGGCTGATTGTTTTTTTATGGTTTGGTGGGCCAGTGTGCACTGAAATAGCCCTGATATTACCACAAACATTGCCTGAAGCGAGTACACATGGATGCAAACTCCCATACCTTGCAAAAAACATACACAGCATTTCTGTACAAGTTCCAAAGTGCCTAAATTTGTAAATGTGGGCCACTTTTTTAGTTATCTGATTTGATAATGAGGGCCACTATTATGTAGATGACAGGACCTATATTATGTTCCAATACAACTGTGCTGACATTAATGACAGCAACCTATTATAGTGATGGGTCTTTATACCTGTCTGTTATGGAGAATTTCCTATGCCTCTTTTGTATTTTAAAATTGGTCTGCGAGTCTTTCCTTTCAATCTACGTGGGATATGGATGACGCATGTGCGTATTTTTTGTGTAGCTCCGTGTTTGAGACAGAATATTGAGTACAAAATATCGAGGTACACAAATATCGAGCTGGAAATATCTTGGGTCAGAAATGTCGACAGCAAGAATATCAAGGTTAAGAATATCGAATTCAGGTAGGTAATATCGATTTTAAAAATATCAAAGTGTTTAATGTTGTTTGCAAAAATATAGGGGTCTATTAGGATGGCAGACGGATGGCCACCGCTGGGCCGGGGGTGGCAAACACCGGACCGGTGGGAGACATCCGCCAGCGATCGCAACCCAGGAAACCGCCAGTCCCATTAGCATGGCGGTGATGACCGCGGCAGTGAGAATTTCCACCCGCCACTTTTCTGTTGGTAACAGTCCGCATTCCTGCCTAGCGGGTGGAACTGGACCGCTACAATGGTGCCGGTGCAGGGCCAGGTTCCGCCGGCTTGATTAGGATACCAGCAGTAGCCAGCCTTTCCGCGGCAGTGAAACCGCCATGGAAAGGCATGCAGAGAATGTCTACGGGCCCCAAATGTGTTGGGGGGTGGGTTCACTGGGCATGTCCCTGTACCAGGAGGCAGGCATGCAGTGCAGGGATATGCAATCGTACCGCCGCAGTCGGGTTTCGACTGCAGAGCATACTAATTGGACCGGTGGTTATGCCACGGTCCTGGCGGGCGGGGTGATTTTCCAACGGCCAACCTAATAGTTATCTAAAGTTCCGCAGAGATGTAAAAACTTGGCATAATCTTTTGCAGCAGGCACACCTCCCTTGTTGGTTTAGCGCCGGGAAACCTCCGGGTAGCTGCGCGCTCTATAAAATTAAATATAAATAAATAAATAAATAAATAGACCCCTAAGTTGTTAAAAATATAGTTTTTTATTATTGTTATGTATTTTAGTGTATATTTTGTAAGCATGTGATGTATGTTTTTGTGTATAAGAATTGTTTGTATTTTTAATATAGTTGTTACATTTTTAGTAGTTATAAAAAAAAATTTTTAATTTTGCCTTTTTAGTTCTGTAGCAGGTTGTGTGTTTATAGGGGAATAGGGTGGTAAGTAATTTAATTATATTAAAATTATTAATTTTCTATTAATATGAATTTTGCACTTTTAGTTCCATACCGTGTTGTGGGTTTATAGGAGATTAGCGTGGGAAGTAATTTAATTATTTTACATTTATTGATTAATTTGTGTTTATTAATATTTGTTTTATTGATATTTTATAGTGTTAAATGTGTAAATTAATTTGCTATTAATTAATTAATGTTTGATTGTTAATGAATTTTAATTAATTAATGATGGCAATTATGTAATTAATTTTAGGTGTGTGTTGTGTTTGTAGGTATAAATGGTGGGAAGTAATTGAATTTTAATTTATGAATTAATAATTGTTAATTAAATGTAATTCATTATTTGTAAATTAATTATGGTAATTGTCTAATTAATTTTAGGTGTGTGTTGTGTGTTTAGGTGTAAATGGTTGGAAGTCATTTATGTTTATTTTATGTGTTAATAATTGGTTGTTAATTAATTTTAATTAATTAACTTAATTAATTATGGTAATTGTGTAACTAACTTTAGGTGTGTGTTGTGGTGTTTATAGGTGTAATTGGTGGAAAGTAATTTGTGTTTAATTAATATGTATGTAAAATATGTAAACACATTTAATTAAGAAATGTGAAGTGTTTTATTATTGGTGTGGTGTTATAGGTTAGGAAATTAAATATATACATTTATTTTGCCATTCATTTTTGTTTTGTAAATATTTTGTATTTTAAAATGAATATTTATTGGTAAATCTATTTATTATTTTACTATATATAGTATTTGTAAGTTTTTGTTATATGTAATTACTATTGTTATATGTGTTCTTGTTATGCTTTAAAAATTAAATTGAAAATGTTAAAATATTGATTATTAATTTCTATTATATTTCAGATTGTTTTTTATATATATATATATATATATATATATATATATATATATATATATATATATATATATATATTTTTTTTTTTTTAAGTGTTTCAGTGTGAATAGTATTTTTTGGGCTACAGTATCCAGCACTTTCTCTACTATTGCACTCATTGGAGTGGGAATAGTAAATGTTTTCCCCTCCTCTATCCAACACTTTGCCTACTGTTGCACTCACTGGAGTGGGAATAGTAAATTTCTACCCCTCGCTATCAAACACTTTTCCTACTGTTGCACTCACTGGAGTGGGAATAGTAATTTTTACCCATCCGCTATCCAACACTTTCCCCACTGTTGCATTCTTTGGAGTGAAAATAGTAATTTTTACCACACCCCTATCCAGCACTTTCCCTACCGTTGCACTCACTAGAGTGGGAATAGTAATTGTTACCATTCCGCTATACTGCCCTTTCCCCACTGGGAATAGTAATTTTTACCCCTCCACTATCCAACACTTTCCCTGCTGTTGCAATCTCTGAGTGGGAATAGTAAATTTTACCCCTACGCTATCAAACACTTTCCCTACTGTTGCATTCTTTGTTGTGGGAATAGTAATTTTTACCCCTCCGCTATCCAGCAATTTCCCTACTGTTGCACTCACTGGTGTGGGAATAGTAATTTTTACCCCTTTGCTATCCAGAACTTTCCCTATTGTTGCATACACTGGAGTGGGAATAGTACATTTTACCCATAGTCATTTTTATCCCTCCGCTATCCAACACTTTCCCTACTGTTGCACTTACTGGAGGGGGACCATTAATTTTTACCTCTCCGCTATCCATCAGTTTCCCTACTGTTGCACTCACTGGGGTGGGAATAGTAATTTTTACCTCTCTGCTATCAAACATTTTCCCTATTGTTGCACACATTGGAGTGGGAATAGTGATTTTGAACCGTCTGCTATCCAACACTTTATCTACCTTTGCATTACCTGAAGTTGAACATTTAATTTGAAAGACTTTTAAATAGTTAAATGTTGTAATTTATAATATAATGCTTTATTATTAGGTTTCATGTTATTGGTGTGTGCGTATATATATATATATATATATATATATATATATATATATATATATATATATATATATATATATATATCCTCGAACTCCGTGAAATTGCTGAAGCAGCCTGCTTGCATCGCCTGCCCCAATTAACACAGATGCCATCAAACACTATCTTGGTTTACGATCATGTGAATACTATGCACACAACAAGATGTTATGCGAATTGGTGCATTGGTGCCTACACAATAACTACTTCATGTTTGCTAAAAATGTATGGAGACAAGTCCGGGGTGTGGCGATGGGATCGTGCTTCTCCCCCAGCTACGCGTGTTTACACGTGGGCTGGTGGGAGGAGCGCGGTCTCATCGCGACACCAGGATTTCAAAATGTCAAATACTGGAAACAGTTTATTGATGACGTGTTCTGCATTTGGGAGGGGGATGAGGAAAGTGCTCGTTCCTTTGTTGATGCGCTCAATGTGAACAATGACAATCTTTTCTTTACGGCCAACATTAGTAAAGTACAAGCAGACTTCTTAGACGTCCATGTAACCGTAGACAATAATACTGTTATCACATCATTATACCGTAAACCTACGGCTGGTAACAGTATATTGCATGCCAGTAGCAAACACCCACAGCACGTAATTGCTAATATTCCATACGGCGAGTTGCTACGTGTCAAAAGAATCAGCAGCACTCCGGAAATATTTGAGCAGGAGGCTCAAAATACCATCAACAGACTTAGAGCGAGAGGCTACAAAGACAATATCTTGAATAGTGCCCTTAGACGTTGTCGAGATAAACCTAGGGAAGCACTTCTCACATCTGAAATAGTAGATTTAGAGTCAGACAACTCTGCCCCTCACCTAATTCTAACGTACAGCAAACAGGAGAGACAAATAAGGTCTATTGTTAGGAAGCACTGACCTATCCTCCAGACTGACAGTCTTTTGAGTGATATGCTCCCTAGTGCCCCGACTATAACCTATAAAAGGGCCCCTAGTATGCACAACTGTCTAGTTAAGAACAGCCCGGAGCTGGGCAGTGGCAGTGCCTGGCTCAAACAGAAAGGTTTCTTTAAATGTTCCTCTTGTAGGGCGTGCAAATTCGGTGTTAACACCTCTCATTATCATACACCGTTCAGTTCCATCAGGAAAGCTATCCAGGGTTATCACAACTGTCATAGTGAGTATGCAATATATGTCCTGACGTGCACATGTGGCCTTCGTTATGTGGGCAGCACCAAGCTACAGGTGCACGTCAGGATCTTGCAGCACTTACGTGCGATAGTCAACAGTGACAACACCTACCCGGTGGCACGCCACTTCAAGTCCACACATAACAATGATTTGTCAAATTTAACATACTATGTTATTGATGTGGTAGCGCCCCTCGTTCGAGGAGGTGACAGAGAAAGACTGCTAAGGAAAAAAGAAACCGAGTATATAATAGAGCTAGACAGCAAATACCCGAACGGGTTAAATACTACTGAGGATTTACATCATTTATTGTGAATTTGCATTTTTACCATCATGTGCCAGTCTATCTGTTGACATTTCTCACATTAGATCTTGAGAGTATTCACATGCGGTCTTTCATATTTTTCTTTTCAAGGTCCTGCAGAACGTATGAACGGGCACTTGTAAAGAAAATTCGCTGATGTTGCACCAAACAGAACTCTAGTCAAGATTCTTTATTCACATAGATCTTGATTTGTAAAGCTCCCTGTAAATATTTATCTCTTTGTACAAACTTTATTGTATATAATGTTGATTAGTGAGTTATTGAAATCAACTAGGATTCTTCTTCTTCTTTGCTTTCACTATAATCTTTTTTTGGCTAGAATCATTTTGGGTAGTGGTATATGAGTTAAGGCACTTGTAATGTACATTGTCAAATCCTAGGCATGATTAAATCATACCTTTATGAATCATGAATCTAGGAAAGGTCCTGATTGTTAGAGTATTGATTTATGGAGTTTTGATTTGTAAATATGTACATAGGATTGTAAATAGACAGATGATGTATATATATATATATTTTTGGTATCTGAAAAAAGAATATATATAGATAGTATATTTTTATATATGTTTATACTTTATTTTTGAACCCAAATTGGATCTTTTTCTCCATCAATCAGATACAGGACTTTATATTATTTATGTACATTATGTTACATTTCACAGTTTTTGCATTCATGCAGCTATTTTGTTCTAGTGCCCTACTCACTATTTTATATGTACTTAGTGGTGTGCACGTAGATAAAACTACAATAGTGTGTTTTTTATGTTTATACACCATGTGACTCACAGAAGAGGTGGAGCATCACGTAAAAAAATGTGTATAAATTTGTTGCTGACCAGGTGCGCGGTGTGTGACCAAGAGCACAAGTTGCTCGAAACGCGTAACCTGTGAGGTTTAAATAAATCTCCTTCACTGCAGCCTATGGGTCCGTGTCTTCATTTCTACAGCGGGAGTGTGCTGTTTGAAGATTTGCCTATATATATATATATATATATATATATATATCCTCGAACTCCGTGAAATTGCTGAAGCAGCCTGCTTGTATCGCCTGCCCCAATTAACACAGATACGGACCTGGACTCCGGTGCAAAATTCATTTATTTATGCGTGCTAGTCGCCATAACGTTTCGGCTCGAAAAGAGCCTTGTTCACATGACAACGTGAAAATAAGAATACACCTTTTTAAAGTGACCATTCCCTTGCACGTGATACTGCTTGTCAAGATGGACATAGAAAAAAGATTCACGCTGCCACATTGATACATATATAGGTACTTCCAATTATATCAAATGTGATGTGCGAATGTGCAATAATTAAAACATTGTATCTAAATCATCAGATATGCTTATTCATTTCTTAAATACTAGATTAAAAAATTTATAATACAAGCATTGCAACTTAAGCTTTGTTTGTTAATACAAAAACCAGTTTACATTGTGAAAAATTACGCCGTATATAAATAAATATATCAGTAATGTTTAAAAACTTACACTTGATAGAATAACTGTGTAAACCTGACATAATGATCCTGAAATCGTTTTGTGGTTTGTTGGTACTATTCAAACATACAGAGCTATCACTTGCGATTGTGTGTTCATACTTGGTCAACAGGTCTCGTCTTTCTTTAAGTTTTGATTTGGTAATGGCCCTATCCACCAATTCTTCTGAATATCCCCTTTCTAGAAATCTGTTTTTGCTGGTTGTCTGTTCCTCCCCTAGTTCAGTCTCACTGCTACATACTCTGCGTAGTCGTAACATCTCACCGTAAGGTATACTTGTCATCAGATGGTTTGGGTGAGCACTAGCCGCATGCAAAATTGTATTGCCGGCTGTCTCCTTTCTGAAGAGTCTGGTCTCAATCTTGTTATTCTCAGTATAGACTTCAGTATCTAAAAAAGGTTACACTATTCTGGCTCATTGTAACCGTGAATTTTAGATTGAGGTTGTTTATATTGATTGCTTTTACAAATTCCTCGGCTTCCTCTTTCCCACCCTTCCATACAACAAACAAGTCATCTATGAAACGATACCATGCAATGATGTTCGAGTTGAATATCTCACTGTAGTCTGCTTTGAGGACCACCCAAGCTCCCATGTGCAAACATGCGCAGCTTGGGGAGAAATTGGCCCCATTGTGACTCCTTGTAACTGACGATAGATAAGACTATTGTACATGAACACGTTATTGGTCAAACATATACGAAGCATTATGAGTAGCATAGCATTGTGATCATTGTATTGCTCTGCCCGTCGGGATAAAGAATACTGTACTGCAGCAATCCCATCATTATGTAATATGATCGTATATAAAGCAGACACATCTAGTGCCAACATCCAATAACCCTGAACCTACTCAATGGCTTGCAATTTAAATAGAAAATCCCCAGTGTCATGAATGTAAGAGTCCAGTGATTTAACTAGACACTGCAGGAAGTAGTCTATATAAACTTAAGTTTTTTCTAATAAACCACCCCTGGCCGAGGTGATAGGCCTGCCAGGGGGGTTTGCCATATCCTGATGTACTTTAGGAATGAAGTAGATGAGTGGGATTATCGGATGATCATTCTTCAAGTACTTTTATTCATCATCAGAAAGCATTTTCTTATTTCTCCATTTGGACAGTTTTAAGTGGTACTCAACCTGCATAGTTTACACATTGGCCATGTTAGGTCGTTCATAGTGTTCTCTGTTGTTTAACTGTATGTATGCTTCTTTGTCGTACATTGGTCTTGTAAGAAGTACAATGTTTCCTCCTTTGTCACTTCCCCGTACTATGGTTTGCTTGTCATCACTTAATTTTTGGAATCAATGTCTCATACTGATTAGTCCTGATATCAAATTTATGTTTCGTTTGACTTACTTTTTTATACAACTCCTTAATCTGGGATATGACATTTTCATTGAATATATCCATTGAATCCCGGGGCATGAGTGGACTGAATGTCGAGGCAGGTTTAAATGGTGTGACAGGTGATATTTGCTTTATATCTTGATTACTTGCTGATTCACTGGTTCTGTGAATTGTTCCCACTCCAAAATCTGCCCCTTCTGTCATCCATAGGTCTACTATTCCGCTGGTCATGGTTGATCCAGATGCTGTAATATTGTCAGCGGTCTCATGTACCACATTAGTAGTCGGATTTTGATTTTTCATTAAATAGAATTTTCGTAGTTTCAACTTGCGCACTGCTTTATAGACATCAATTCTTGTGTCAGCATAATTCATATTTGTTTGAGGGGCATATGACAAACCAAGTCTTAAAATGTTTTCTTCTTCCTTGGTAAGTTTTGTTGAGGTCAGGTTAATGATGCTGGTATCATTTGTTGATTTTTCTACTGCTTTTTGGCCGCCCATTGTCCCCTGCCTCTCTTTTTGAATGTTGTTCCTCTTCCTTGCCCTGCATCTCTGCCTGCGTTTGTAGTTTGCGCGTTTCCTCTGTAGTTCCTTTGTACGCGCGGTCGCAGCGACTGCATTCTCTCCTGGCACAAAAAATGAATTTCTTTGTCTGGTAATGGTTTGGTAATATTGCTTGCTCCCCTTGCGCCTCTTTGGTCAGAGTCAAATTCACTGCCTGCCCCAGAGCTTATATCTGACTTAGTTGAGTCAGTTTGATCCTTGCTCCTTATTGTGGTTTTTACATGTCCTTGGGCCTTATTTTTTGTTCCTTGATAGGCATCATATTTTTGGAGGAGGTAAAGATCTGACCTAGCTCGTAGTCATTGCGGTCACATTGAAATGTATACGCCTTTCTATCCATTATTTTTGTCTGTTCTTTTTTAAGTCTATCATTCATTTCCTCAGTCTGTTTTTTCTTTTCCTCATTTTCCTCAATGGCATCCAATTCCTCATATAGTGTGGCGATTTCTTTTAGCAATTGCACCCGGTCTATCTCCGCATATTTAACCAATATGAGTACCAGTCGCCGTGAAGCCTCGAGATTGCTCTCAGCCCATTCCTTCATGAGGTTCGGGTTCGGATTTTCGTAGCTTGGCGCTGTTAATATACGTAAACCCCTTGGAATTCGGTTCATGTTGATATAACTTTGCAGGGACTTTGCTTCCCACCACTTGCTCTGTTCGTTTCTGAGCTTTTTTTTCAAAAAATGTAAATTTATCTTTTAGATTGCTATTTTTAATAGTAGGCTCACTGCTGCTTTTATCCCGTATGCTTGATGGTATTGGGAGGCTGTCTGAGAACATTTTCATGGCAGCAGCCTCGCGTTCCTTCACGTTGTCGGCCGATATTGTTATGAAGCACAGAATGCAATTTAGTTCGTTTATCAAGGATCTTAGAACAGGTTTAAATTTCTCCTCGAACCACATAGCCCCTGTGCACCCAAACTCTCCACCCCTGCTTTCTTGTAAAAACGCTAATGCCATTTAGAAATAGTGATTACCTCTGGTGTAGCATGTCCTCCGACCCAGCGCTCCCAGAGGGCTCCTCCTCCTCTCTTGGGAGGGAGGGGTGGGGGAGAGTGAGCAGACCAAGAAACCGGAAGAGTGTGAAAAAGGCCGCTTTAATGAAACAGGTGCACATTTACACAACATAACCTCGGCAAATGCCTAACAATCTAAACCTTACCAAATTTGTTTGTATATTTTTCAAACCCCCAAAACCCGCCCCTGCCCCTCACCCTTCATCGAACCCGCCCCCACCCGTACATACCCAATCACATAATAAACCATACCACAATCCCACAACAACATTATAACTTCAACATTTCCCAAAGCCATAACTCAAAACCCCAATTACATCCCAAGCCAATCCAGATCCCCCAACCCATATCTCCGAACAGAAACTCAACCTGTACAACTTCCCCCAACAAATCCAACTTCAAAACTATCGGCTCCCATCATGGCCCAAAACTGGCAAACCAAAATAATCCACCACCCAGAAAGCAGTGGGGGAAGAGGCCGAAGGAAAACCCCCCCACCTTTTTGCCCCCCGCAAAGAAACCAAATAACTGGGGAAAGGGGGCGTTGAAACGAAGCAGAAAAAACACCAACAAGATACACTACTCACCCAAGAAACTCTGAATCGTCAAACATCGAGACAGTACCTCTCGCAATTCTAGGAGATATAAATCCATCCCCATTCCAGACAAATGGACTCCATCACCTTTAAAAAATTCAACAGCATCGTAACAAATGTCACTATGCACAATGCGCCCAAAGCCTAAATCCCTACAAAACCGAGAAACTTCAAGATTGATTTTCCTACGAGATTTATCAATGGCCTTCGGTTTCACAGCATTCCTCCACACCCTCCTAGGAATCAACTCAGTCCACAGGACGTGACACCCTGACCAATGCTGATGCAACAAAGAAAGATCTTTTTTCATAGCACGAAGAAGAACAACACCCTTAACCAAGCCCAAATCGTTTTCCCCAAGATGGATAACTAAAACATCTGGACAAACCCCACCTACCAACCACGAATTAAGGGCTGGAATCAAGTCTTTCCACAACATACCCCCCTTCCCCTTACAAACAACATTAAATAAACGATCATTAAACCTCAACATCGAGCCAAAATAACTCAGACGAGCTTGAAGTTGCGCTCTCTTTATGAATGAATGCCCCACGATCCAAACAGTTAAGAACTCAGCGCGAGGACCAGCCACGGAATCTGAAAAAGAAAAAAGTATCAGAGAGGCAAAACAGAAGCAGACGCAAGCGCTCCCCCAGTCTCCCGTCTGACATAGCGCTGAAAGCAGTTGGAAGTCCAGCGCCCTAAGCCCATAATGTCTTCCCTCGACCAACCCCTGTTAAAGGCCTCGGTTGCAGCCCCAATTCTAAAAGAGTGTGTGCCATATAAAGACTCATCAAGGCCAAGCTGACGCAGCGCTTTTCGCAGTACCATGCGCAATTGATAATTGGTCACTACAGAACCATCCAGGTGTTGAAAAACAGGATGCTCAACAGCACCACCCGAAAGCTCCCACCAACATTGAGCCCACCGCAAAGGGCAAGTCTCCGGGGGGGAAACCGCCTCCAACCAAATACCTTTGCCTGTATTCCTCTGATCCGTCTTAGAATGAGACAGCCAAATATGAACACCCCTAACTGACAACTGAACATCCCCCCACAAAATACCTTTTGAAACTTTATTGCCCAACAACTCAGACACCCGAAACGCTTTAAAAAACATCCAGACCATCAAAGTGGCAAAAAGACAAGCTTCCGTCCTATCCGTACACACCAAAGGCAACACTGATATGATATTGAACAACTTCTGCCAAGACAAAGGGGACCTCAGCGCCCGAACACTGCCCCGCTCCCGAGACCACCCTTCCAACATTCTCCTACCCAGCTCCCTAGCCGACGGAGCATAGCCCCATAACAACTTACCCATGAAAGAAACACCCGCTAACTTACCAGCAATTGTAACTCTGGATAAACCTTTATCCATTAACCACAAAATGAACTGAACCACGTCTTCTGACCTCTGCCAAAGAATCTCCCTCTTACAAGCTCCTGAAGCCAAAAACTCATTCCAAGCCAACTCATATGCCAATCTAGTAGATGGAGCCAAAGAACCTAAAACCAGTTGAACAACCCTGTGTTGCCTACCGTCCACAGATGCTCCGGCATGGGAGTCGGCTCCTCGTCTGCCTCCAAAGCGAGCCCACGGAATCTCTCCCACTGTGAACGAGACAAAGCATCCACAATGTCATTGTCCACACCAGGAACATGCAGGGCCCTAAAGCAAATGTCAAATTTAAGGCAACCTAGCACAAAGACTCTGAGTAGTTTGAGGATCTGCAGGTCCTTAGCAGATTGTTTATTGATCACTTGCACCACAGCCATATTATCAATTCTGAAAAGAACCTTCTTGTGAGCCAAATCCTGGCCCCACAAAGTAACTGCCACCACAACCGGGAACAATTCCAAAAAGGCAATGCTCCTGCCTCCATTCTTCCAACTCTCCGGCCATTGTTGTGCACACCACTTTCCCTGCCAGTACAAACCGAAACCTTCGCTGCCAGCCGCATCAGAGAAAATCTGAACATCCCACAACCAGTCCACCTCCCTACATAAAGGTACACCATTGAAAGAATGCAAAAAAGTGACCCACATACGCAAATCTTCTTTGACCCCTGCTGACAAACGAACTCGGTGATGTGGCAAGTAATGGCCAGAGAGAGCCCTCCCCAATCGCCTACAGAATTTTCTGCCCGCCCTGACACCCTACATGCAAAATTAAGGTGACCCAGCAAAACTTGAACCTCCCTCACCAAAACTTTCTCCTTAGACAACATCACCCCCACCAATTCCAACATTTTTTGCTTCTTGTCCAGTGGTAAACGCGCCTGCATAGTCTGTGCATCAAGTTCAATTCCCAAAAAAGACATGGTCGCGCAAGGACCCATGGTCTTTTCAGGAGCCAGTGGCACACCCAAATGAGCCATAAGCGTTTGAAACGTAAACAGAGCATTCTGGCAGTCCAAAGAATCTGCCGCACCCACAAAAAAGAAATCATCCAAGTAATGTGTGACCAACGTATGTCCACTTTGTTGAGTGAAAAACCATTGCAAAAACGTACTGAATGTTTCAAACAATGCACATGACATGGAGCAACCCATTGGCAATGCCTTGTCCACGTACCATTTTCCAAGGAAATGGATACCCAGAAGACTCCAGTCCTCAGGATGGACTGGAAGCAGTCTAAATGCCGATTTAATATCGCATTTTGCCATTAAAGCAGAAGGGCCTGCTGTTACAACCAATGCCATAGCCACGTCAACAGAAGAATAGGACACAGAGGCAGCTTCATTGTCGATAAAATCATTCACTGACCCAAACTCCGGCCAAGACAAATGTTGGATGAGCCGGAACTGCCCAGGTTCCTTTTTGGGGACCACTCCAATGGGGGAAACGATTGGATTCTCCAAAGGCCAATCATCAAAAGGACCTGCCATTCTGCCCTCACACACTTCCTTATTTAACTTCTTTTGGACCACAGCAGTATGTTCACTTGCCGACTTCAAGTTCTTAGACCAACGCCTCAAACGAGGACCCTCGTAACCCAGATGAAAACCATCCTGAAAACCCGATAATAAAAACGTCCGCAGCTCCGCAGGCTCATAGTCCCGCAAAGCGGCAGCCAGATGAAGAACATTAACCGGTGTATGAGCCTTTGGACCCAACGCCAGATGACGATTTCCCTCCCCTGGGAGCTGGAGGTGGCTGTGGTGCAACATAAGATCCTGACCCCTGCTGGTGACCACCGGAAGACCTAGGTCCCCAGCATCTCGACAAGGGATGATTTTTACGTCCACATTGGGAACATTCATGCCGGAACTTCCAAAATTCTCTATTACACGCCCCTTTATTGAAATCCCAACATGTGCCTGAACTGGACTGCGCTGGCGAACTGGCCCCCACCCCTCCCCGGGTGGGTCGCGCCTGAAAGGGGCGATAAACCAAAGGAAAACCACTAGCAGTAAAAATAGTCTTACCACTAGCAGAGGAACCCATAGTATGCTGCCAAAGATCTGTGTCTAGCTCCCCCCATTTTGCCTCCGGGTCCCAGGCCATGCGCGCCCTGAACTCTTCATCATACTGCGCCCATGCAAAATCATTCCTTGTTATTTGTGCTTTCCGAATAACATCCATATATTTAAACAAGGAAACACAGCGTTCAGGGAACTTTTCACAATAGACGCTGGCATAGATTAAAAAGGCCGCCGTCCAGTTCTCAATATTCAAAGGGACCTTAGGGCGCTTAGCCAACTCGTATTCCTCTTCTTTAGAACCTTCTTTGGCCCGGACCTCCCTGTGTAACAATTTCAACAGTTCCACATACTCACCATTCCATATCCTTTCTTTGGTACTGAGCATTAAATGAGCCCCCAAGGGCTTAGTAACACCCATATAGGGCAATTTTTTGATCTTCAACTCCTTACTATGTAAGACATTTTTAGGCATGTCCAAACCAACTGTGGAAGTACCACTGTCCACTTTTGCACTTACACCTTTATCCTCATCAGCCGTACCCACACTATGGTCCTTCACAATGCGACCCTTATACAACTTACCATCAGCTCCACCAGAAACCAAATCCACCCCAATCCCAACAGACACCATTTTAGGTTGCACATGATGTTCTACATTCTCACCTGGACGCAACAAAGGAGGCTGACTTGGCTCTGTTCTCCATGCCGCACGCGAACCGTCATCCACCCTCCGAGGAGCCCTCACCGAGGGGCCGAGCACTCGTGGTCTGGACAACTCCGCATGACTTTGCACCACCGGTGCCTGTAACGAACTACGAGAGACATGAGAATGCCCCCCCAGACACAACTTCCCGCACTTCGCCCTCCTCAGGGCTATCCTCATCATAATCGAGAATTAACGACTCCTCTAACTGGGGAGGAGCAGGTAACACCACATTACTCTGAACATTTCCAAATGTTTGTGAACGACCACGGGCCTTACCAGCCCTCAACTGTGACTGTGGCGGGGAGGCCGACTGTACGCGCCGGTACCCTCCTCCGCTATTACCACTTACAACAGCTTTTCCAACCGGCAAAATCAAATTATGACCTCGAAGAACTTGAGGCACAAGAGAAGTCGTGCCTGACCTGCTCTCATGAACAGCGCTGTAATCCCGCTGCTCCAGACCGATCTCTAACCTTTAAAGAAAAAGGCCGGACTGATGTGCCGGGTCCCTTACTACATAACACACCAGAAGCCGAAGACACTTCACCTGCCGCTCTACTAAAACCCTGACCACTCTCCTGAAAAACAACTGAACCAACAGGGCCTTTCCCTTTAAGAACAGCGCTCAACCGAGGGGGAGAGGGGGAAGGGGCGCATACCTCCTCATCAGTACTACAATCTAACAAAGCTTGAATAAACTCAGAAGCCGGACCTTGAACCTGAGAACCCTGAACTCCCGACCCCCCAAGGCACCCGAAACCCTATCCCTCCCACCCACTTTTAAACCTGGAAAATTCAACTCACCAGACATAGCAGGCATACCCCTAAGGCTCCCACTCCTCTGCCGGACCGAGGCGTCCCTGAGCCCCTCCTCCCAAGATGGAAAAACATCCGAACCACCCCAAGACCGAACCCTGACCCCCGATTGAGGCTCACTCAAAGGTTCCCCCACAGGAAAAGACCCTTCCACACGCGGGCTCCCGACTCAGGCAAAAAGGAGACCTGGGGAAATGCCAAAACCTTATGACCAATACCCGAGTGCAAAATAGAAGAACCCTCAAAGCCCCCCATCTGTGCCCACTCACCCTCCCCCACCTAACCACTGCATACAGAAACCACCTCACCCCTAACTGAGACCGAAGGAGAAAACAATAAGGGGCTAACTTGACCCATATCTGCAACAGCACACCCAAAATCCCCAGACAAATCAGCAATCTCATGACCCGCAGGAAAAGAAACTCTCTGTTTTCGAGTAGGCGTAGGTAAACTGTCATTCTGTACGTCCACAGGCGCCGAAAAATCAGCGTGCCTGAGACCACTCTGATGAGAAAACCCCTCAGACACAGGATTAACCTGACTGCTTTGTAACGGTCGAGCCGCCACTGCCTCGCGCTCCAAAATGGCCTCCGCCCTTCCCCCGCTAATGACGTCACCAACCGTCACCGCGGAGACCGAGGCAGAGCGGAGCGTGCAACCGCGCTGTCTAGAGGCACGACGACCTCGCAATACCGGAGCTGAAGCAGCTCTGTCACGTACTGCTGCCGCTGATAAATCACCCGGCGCCGTCTGAACTCACCCACCATCCCAGGCCCAACAACAGCAAGCCCCACCGCACCCGCCAGCTCAGAAGGCCCCGAACCACTCCCCCGGCACGCCCTCACACCCGGGACCGCTCTCCTAGTTCTGGAGCGGCCCCTTTCACTTACCGCCTCCTGACGCCGTCGTTTAGGAGAATAACATGCCGCCACAACCGCCGACACCCCTGCTGACGCCAAACGCTGGGGACGCTGGGGCTCGACCTGCTCTCGATCCCCTATAACCAAATCCAAGCGGCCCGCCTCGCTAAGCAGACGAATCGCTTCAAGCACTCGATAATCTTCGCCAGCCATCACGAACCTGAATAAACAAGCACTACAAATTCGAGACTGAAAAAACCTACAAAAACTAACCGACAAAAACTAGCTGCAGAACCAACCGGCCACCAGGTCACCTAAGCCTAAAATGGTGTCCGGGGGAAGGAGTCCAACCCATTTATAGGCTGGGCTCCCAAAACAACCAAAAGAAGCCCAAAGAAAGCCCAAATGGAAACTGCTCGAAAATGATCCCCACCCAAACCTCCCAAACAGCCCAGGGGAGGAGACCTCCCAGGGGTCGGCTGCCCTCCCCCAAGCCCCCCTTGGCTTTCAAGCTTGAAGTTCCAATGCTGTGGGGGATCAAACGCCGTTCCACTTCCAAGGATTTGAATGCTCCAGGCAAGCCAGGAAATGGCTTCGTTTTCGGCGTTGTCCAATTCGGAGAGGGTCTCGTGTTGTGGCCATACGTAGCCACCCGGCTAATAATATCCTCGAACTCCGTGAAATTGCTGAAGCAGCCTGCTTGTATCGCCTGCCCTAATTAACACAGACACGGACCTGGACTCGGGTGCAAAATTTATTTATTTATGCCTGCTAGTCGCTATAACGTTTTGGCTCGAAAAGAGCCTTGTTCACATGACAACGTGAAAATAAGAACACACCTTTTTAAAGTGACCATTCCCTTGCACTTGATACTGCTTGTCAAGATGGGCATAGAAAAAAGATTCACGCTGCCACATTGATACATATACAGGTACTTCCAATTATATCAAATGTGATTTGCAAATGTACAATAATTAAAACATTGTATCTAAATCATCAGATATGCTTATTCATTTCTTAAATACTAGATTAAAAAATGTATAATACAAGCATTGCAACTTAATTTTGTTTGTTAATCCAAAAACCAGTTTACATTGTGCAAAATTATGCCTTATATAAATAAATATATCAGTAATGTTTAAAAACTTACACTTGATAGAATAACTGTGTAAACCTGACGCCAAAGCATTTATGCAACCCCAGTATATTCAAAATCTGGCTTGTGCAAAATAATCGCCAATGTGCAAAATAACGCAAATCTAATCATTGACCAAGCACCGCCATTCATTGTAATCAAGTGAAGTGCAAAGATCAATAGATACAATATCCAAAAGAATTGAATCATTGCGCTATCTTTTTCTGAAATTTCTTGGACCGTGTCAAAAATATATTTATATTTTATTTTTCAAGGAAAGTTACACTTCTGGAACTCCAAAATGATAACAGCGACACTCCAAAGGATAGCACAATTACACTTTATTGTGCCCACAACAACGCGTTTCGGCGATGCCTTTTTCAAGTTTGATGACCTGCGCCCAACTTCCCACAGAAATACAGGTCAAGGTGCATAGAAACAAAAGACAAACTATGGGTTTCATTACTCGCATTACCAATTGCATTTAAATTCATGAAATTCAATAAAAAATACTTTGTAGATACATTGCATTATTATCAATTAATTATCAGCTAAAACATATGCGCAGAAAAAATAATAAATGTGAAACAGGGCATTGTCTGTGTTCTCTATATCCAAAGGCTTACAACAAAGAACCGCTGATCGCGGAGCTGTTGTATTACCAGTATTACCAGTCAATTGCTTTGCATCTCCTAATTAACGGAGGATGCCCAAATAATGCTCAATACAAATTTACAAGGCAATATTAACTCATAATAATTCATGGAGATGAGCGACAAATTTGCCAATAACATTTAAATGTGTGTTCATAAGGGAGCTCCTGATCACATTTACATAATCATGCATAGGTTACCGACATGAGAAATATGAAGAATAACAGGTCACATTGCTCCTAATTCCATAGAGATCATGGGTAATGTACCCCAATACCTGTTTAATCATAAAATACATGGTTATAGGTTCAGTAACATTATTATTGATACCAATCATGGGTAATGCACCCTTTACCTCAGTGCAAACTGTAAGTAATTATCAACCGTAAAAATAAAGGTTAACACTATTACTGAACATTTCGAGATGACAACTTTCATGGCTTCATTATATATGGAGCTAGTGAACCATCAGCTTTTACTTAATTTGTGCACCTCTCTTTCATAATGGGAATAGGGGAACAGGTATATCAGTGAATGTGGTCAGAAAGTGTAGTGAAGAGAGGTGTAGTGAGTGATCTCTATAAGATGAAGAAAGTGCAAGAAAGAGGAAGGGAATCTTTAACAGCATGCCAGGAAAGACGTCTTCACCAAACGGAACCTAGTCTCAATTAACTCAGACCCCTAACTGTCGGGGAGGGACCAAAAATAATTAATTTGTCCTATCATTATCATCCCCACAGTATGGAGTTACGTCAAACTTCCCAGTTTCCCTCACTCATTAAAATTAAGTGAATTTATTTTTAAAAAACAGTTGCACTGTGTTTCTTTTCATTCAGTGACTTTCAGGAAGAGATATGCAAAGGGCCCCTATCTGCACCCTATATGTGTGGCAAGCTCTTCTCCCGAATTTAAGCCCTTCGATGTCTTTGTGTTTAGTTTGATGATATACCTGACTCAGATATTCTTAGGATTTTTTTCACGATCCCCTCCCCTGGGATGCGGAAAGATCCTATCTATACCCCAAAATGTAAGTAATCTACTGTCACTTTGGTGCTTTTCCTTGAAGTGCCTTGCAACTGGATAATTACAATCTCTATTTGTTATTGTCCGCATATGTTGTAAAATCCGGGTTTTGAGAAGTAATTTTGTGCACCCCACGTACCGAAGACCGCATGGTCATTACAGAACATACACTACATAGTCACTGGTACAAGTGATCAATTTCTTTATCTTTTTGATTCTCTTGTTTTTTTGGGGACTGCCACTATCCACCCTATAACTGTCTTTACTCGGGCTATACCTGCACGCCTTACAGGAATTGCACTTTTTGAAACCTTCAACAGCACCTAGCCAGATGGTCGCATTGGTCAGATTGTTATAACTGTGGACTAACTGGTCTTTCAATTACTTCGATTTCCTGTAAGTTATTAATGGACCTCTACCAACACAAGAACCTATGACAGGATCTGTGACTAGTAAATTCTAATGTCGTTTCATGGCATGCCTCAAAGTATTCGATTTAGTATTGTAGGTGGTAATTAGTCTTCGGGCTGGGGTATCGTGATTCTACTCTTTCTTAATCGCAAATAATGATTCACTCCGGGGAACCTTTGCCACTTTGGAGATGGCAGTTGAAATTACTTTGTCATCATAGCCGCGCCTGTGGAACCTATTTCTCATTACGTTCTGTTCCTTTTGATAGCCCTGTTCTGTGCTACAATTTCTCCAAGCCCGGAGAAACTACCCATACGGAATACTCTTTTGTAAGGGAATAGGATGATTACTTCTAGCATGTAGCAGGGTATTCCCTGCCGTCTCTTTCCAGAAGAGACTAGTGACCATCTGTCCCTCCTCAATCCTGATCACTACATCCAAAAATTCACAATATGACAGGCTAATGGAATGGGTGAATTTAAGATTTAAGTTGTTTCTGCCCAATTCTGCAATGAACTCCTGTGCCAGGTCCACCGGCACATCCCATATCAGGAACAGGTCAACTATGTACCTGATCCAGATAGGGATAAGCTCGGTGAACCTGTCATTGGATTCCACCCATACCACCTGTTCCTCCCACCAGCCCAGAAAAATATTTGCCAGGCTGGGGGCAAAACAGGTGTCCATCGCAGTCGCAGACTGTTGACGGTATAGTGTTTTTTCGAAAATAAAGATATTCTCTTCTCAACAGTACAACATAGTTTTCAACATTTGGGTATGCTCCCATAATGATATGTGTCGTTCCCGGAAGAAATACATACAGGCATCCACCCCCTGTTGTTGATTTATGGATGTATACAATGAGCAAACGTCATTTGATAGCCATCCCCCCATTGGATGTCATGAATCCGACGTAAAAAGTCACTGCTATCCTTACAATAAGATCTCAATCTCACAACAAAAGGTGCCAAAAAGAAATCAAGAAAAATGTAAGTACTTTCCAATAGGCCACCATTGGAAGAAACAATTGGTCTTCCTGGTGGTCTAGTGGGATGCTTGCGCACCTTAGGCAATAGATAAAAGTGTGGTAACATGGATTTTCTGTTTTCAAAAACCCAGGGGCCGATTACGATGGCGGGCGATCCGCCAGCCATCGTCACTGCAAAGACCCCCCGCCATAATATGATGGCCGGTGGGTCCGCGGTGGATGGAAAGACTGTCTGCTGCCTTTCCGCCGGTCGCCACGTCGACCGGCGGAAAGCAGGTTTTATATGGTGGCGTTGTCTGGAAGACACCGCCATTCATATTTCGTTGCAGGCTCAGAGCAGCCTTTCCATGGCTGCATTGCCGCCATGGAAAGGCTGGCGGTTCCTGCTGTTGGGGGCCCATTGCGGGCCCCCAGGGTGTTGGGGGTGGGGGTGCATATGGGGGGTACCTATGGTACCCCCCTGCTTTTACATGTACAATGTGGCAGGCACCGCGCAGTGCCTGTCACATTGTGCATGTAAAAGCACAACATGTATATTTTACATTGCGGTGGGTGCTGCTTACAGCACCGCCGCCGCAGTGTAAAATATACAGGATGTGCCTGCCACACTGGCGGGCGCATTATAACTGGTATGGTGGGACCGCCGCAACTATGGCGGATGATCCCTTTTGTAGCTGCGTCCGCCCGCCATCGTAATCGGCCCCATATATTCTTCTTTGGCTAACTTCCCTTCCATCCGTCAATTAATCAGTAAATCATGATATTTTCTAATTGATGATCTGTATGTTGCCCACCCAATTTTCTCATAGCAAATGGTGTCACCTAGTTGTCTTCAGGCTTCTTGATTGTAGTGTTTGACATCCATTACTACCAGGTTCCCACCCTTATCTGATGGTTTTATGATTATTCTTTGATCAGATGATAAGTTAACAAGGGCGGTCCTCTGTGATTTCGTCAAATTATCTTGCCACGATTTGGGTGGAAGTTCCTTTAATTTATTCAATTCATGAATCATGATATTACTAAAAGCTTCTATGTTGTCATGGGGGACGTTTGGGTTAAAGATAGAATGAGGTTTCAAAACGCTGTGGCATGCAATATCAGGTCTAAAGCGGGACTCTATAAGCAAATACCTATTTTTCCTGATTGATATCTCTGCCGTGTTTTCCTCCATTTTATGTAACTCTAATAGAAGATCTGCATCTTCAATATTCGGATTGAACATATCCTCTGGTACTTGATGGCTCACTCTGTTGGCATTTGAGCTTTTGGTCATTTTATAGATTTTCATCAGTTTGTGTATATAGGAACAAAACAATTTGAGTGATGACAAAGTTCAGATTGTCTGTTGGGCAGAATAATAAGCCCAACTGTAAAAGATATTCTTCCTCTGTAGATAGTGGTCATGAGGACAGGTCGATGACTGATTTCCTACTACAAGTGGCCTCAGATTCTCCCTAAAATAGGGGCATACAACAGCTGTAGTTCTTCCGCTGTGTCTATTTTTTAATCTTGATCTTTGTTTGTTGCTGCGCCTCTTCCTTTTTTGGCACCTCTTCCTCTCCCCCTTGTTTTTGCTTGTGTTTTCTCTTCTTGTTCCTTCTTTTGCATCGGAATTTTAAATTCGTGAAGGAATGTCAATGGTCGTATTCCTAAAGGAGCCCTTCTTGATTTACCTTCAGAGCTAATGTCGGAACTGGACCCTGTTGATATCGACTCCTGCTGTTTTTGTCTTTGGATTAGATGGAAATTCCTTTGTGCCCAATCAAAGCTCCTTACATATGTCAGAATACGCCCTTCCACGTAATCCTTTTTATCGCGCAAGAATTTGTGTTGTTTCTTAGCTTTAATGGTATCTTCGTAATTTTTCAATTTGATTTCCAAAGATTTTCCAAAGTCCACTACTATTTTATAGGTTTTTACTTTGTCCAATTCTTGCCTCAGCTCTGCCAATTCCTTGCGAGTGTATTCTAGATCAATTACAGCATTCTTCACCAGCATCTCTAGCATGCCCCGACATGTTTTAGCCATGAACGTGGACCATTAATTCAATAGATCGGGGTTTAGGTTCTCGTAAGTAGGAATGATGGTGATTCTCAGCCCCCTTGGTACCCTATTGACTTCAATATAGTTCGTGAGCGAGGTTACCTCCAACCATTTGTTAATTTCTCTTTTGGTGAGCTTTTCCAAAAGTGCCAATTTCTGCTTCAAAGAAGACTCAGTAGTGTTTCCGCTACTCCCCGGTTGCGGTACATTATCCTCCGAATTCAATCCTTCATCAAACAGGGTGAGAGCCT
The DNA here is from genome assembly GCF_964263255.1 of Lissotriton vulgaris. Classification (NCBI taxonomy): domain Eukaryota; kingdom Metazoa; phylum Chordata; class Amphibia; order Caudata; family Salamandridae; genus Lissotriton; species Lissotriton vulgaris. The sequence continues at coordinate 1,235,861 of NW_028250285.1, read as the reverse complement.
TTGCCTTCCTGGAGGTCTCCTATTCGTTCATAATAGTTCTTGCTCCACTAAATCAATCCTTCAACACGCTAAACTGTTTAACAGAACGGGTGATGCGTCTGCTCGAATGTCTGGATTTACGGGCTGCAAACGCACGAGCAGGGGAAAAGGATTGAGCCTAATCCTAACAACCCGCACTCCGGCATGCAATTAGGCTGACTCGCACCAACCCCCACCACGGCGTGCTTACCCAATTCCAGTGAATCCTGTTAGCGTGGAGCAGCAGCAACGGATATATATATATATATATATATATGAAGAAAACGCCATCCTTTTCCACAAGTAGTTACAGAATAACGAGAGTGAGCCCAGATTCAGTGCTAAATTTTCGGTGATTTATTCAAAAATTCCACCAGCCATCCGCCATAACGCGTTTCACCTCCAAACGAGGCTTGATCACATGACGTAGATCGAAACCAACAAGGGTCTTAAATACACCAAAACATGGGAGCGGCTTCGCGCTTAAAGTGGTATGTGCATAATAAAACTTTCATAATGCTTAAAAACATGGCAGCATTAGTACAGAATTGAGGGCAAGTGCCCAACGTTTTCATATTCAATTCTGTGGAACGGCATAACACATATCTATCAGTATTCCAATAATACATGAATAAAAGCATCTCATCTCCAAACACAATTCATTGAAACAGTAAGAGTAATGGGTTGCCCACTCTTATCAAAAATATATCTATGTACAAATGGCTATTTCGCATTATACATGTACAATCTATTTATATACTGATGTTTCTAAGAAATATCACAAAATATATACAACCATATCTCGTAATTCATATATATACACCAATTTAGTATTTACATATTTACACATTGGACAGATTACCCATTACATATAGGATCTAAAAAATCATGTGCATTCATGTATTATTTGCAAAGGTATAAATTCATTGAAGATGTTTCAATTGATGCTCGATAGGAATTGCTAATTCCACCTAGAAACGTATGCCGTTACAATGAAGAAAATATATTCAAAAGCACTACCCTTCTAAATGATGTGTGAGACCCTTGCAAGCAGCTGTGAACTCCAAAAATGTATCCAAAATTATAAATAAAGTGCTCGTGTTGCATAGGGAATTAAGATAAAATAAAAAAATAAAAATAAATGTTTCACAGATTAGAAAGGAGAAATTAACAGGATGCCCAGAGGGAAAAATCCACTTAAATGTGAAAAATAGTATGGTATACTGGTGTACCAATTATACAATTTTATCTAGGATAGTGTAGAAAAGCCTACTACAACTGGGAATGATGAAGGGGCCACCATCGGTTGTAAGGTAAGGGATCAGGTCAGGAGTGCATCAGATTCACATAACAGAGCAGACGTATGTATTGGGTGTTAAGGGTGAGGAAAATGCCTTTCAAAGGTCCTTGAGACAAGTGTAAAGATCTTCTCGATCATTCAATCCATTCGGGCTCTTTGTGTTCATTTCGAGAATGTATCTTGTCTCAAGTAGGCGCAATCTGCCCTCTCTATCACCCCCCCGTTTTAGTGGCATAATTGTGTCTACCAGATAATATTGTAGAACACTAGGGTCACTGTTGTGTACAGCCTCAAAGTGGCGTGCCACTGGGTATGCCTGATCCTTGCTCCCTATGGCCCTAATATGTTGGAGAATCCGCTTATGTGCTGCTGGGCGAGTGCTACCCACATAACTCAAGCGCATGGGCATTGCAGCACGTAAACAACAAACTCCATCTTACACGTGAGTCTTTTCGTGATAGGAATAGGGTTGTCTCTGAAGGGACTAATGTAATGGGTTTTGTTTATTCCAATTTTGCACGCTTTACAGAAGGCGCATTTTCTAAAACCCGTGCTCAATGCTTCCCATGTTCCTGAGATAACGGGCTCTAGAGTGCTGCTGGTTAGTGCATTCTCCATTGAGGGGGATTTTCGAAAAGTGATCTCCGGTCTCAGGGAGACATCGCTCCCAATTACAGGATCCCCCCTTATCAAATTCCAATTTTTTGAAAAAATCTTTTTGATAGCGGAGTGCTGTTGGCAGTATGGAACTATGACCCTGGAGTTCACATGAGTGTTGTCCGGATTATCACTAGGGTCTTTGTTCCTAGGTGTTAGTGCTTCCTCTCTGGTGACAGAGTTAGTTTTTCTTACGGCTATCTCGAGAATACTGTCACTGTAGCCCCTTTCAAGAAAACGTTTCCTGCACTCCTGTTGCGCTACTTGAAAGTCAGATTCCGTACTGCAAATTCTTCTCATTCTTAGCATCTCCCCGTAGGGGATGCTATTGATTAGGTGACGGGGATGCTGACTAGTGGCGTGAAGCACTGTGTTACCAGCTGTGTCCTTCCTGTGTAACCTGGTTTGTATTTTATGATTATCAACATAGACCTGGACATCAAGAAAATTGACAGTTATTTCATCTGCATGAGAAGTAAAATGCAAGTTGTATGAGTTAACATTCAATTGTTCTACAAATCGCTCAGCATCTAATATGCCACCCTTCCACACAACAAAGAGGTCGTCAATGTAACGCAGATATAATGGTACATGTGATGTCATGATGTTTCCAAATGTGCCCATCAAGACCCGCTCCTCCCAAAGCCCCATATGGAGGCATGCAAAACTCGGGGAGAAGCAGGCCCCCATTGCGACCCCTCTCATCTGTTGGTATGCCTGCCCATTGAAAAGAAAGTAATTCTGTTCTAAACAAAGTTTCAGCATATCCAAGAGCATGCGATTGTGATTAGAACAAAGATCTGATCGTTTAGACAGATAATATTCGGCTGCCTTAATTCCATCACGATGTCTGATGGAGGTGTATAGGGCAGTGACATCCAAAGTCATTAAAATGTAGTCATCTTCCCAAACCAGGTTATTCAGCTTGCAAATAAAATCGGTGGTATCTTTAACATAAGATGGTAATGTTAAAACCCATTCCTTCAGAAAGAAATCTATGTATTTGGAAATGTTTTCAGTTGCGCTGTTTATTGACGAAAGTATGGGTCTGCCAGGTGGTGCCCATAGATTCTTATGTACTTTCGGCAACAAGTACAGAGTAGGTATAACCGGACAGTCTTTCTTGAGGAATTTAAATTCATCATTTGAAATTAATCCTGCGCTTTTCCAGGCTACAAGTTTGGCATTCAAGTCAGACCAGGCAGCTTTGATGACAATGAGGTTGCTTTTCCTGTAGCAGTCCAGGTCACTTAACTGTGATTCTGCTTCTTTTATATAATCGTCCCGATGCCACAAGACGATATTTCCCCCTTTGTCCGCCTGTTTTACAATAATGTTCTTGTCAGCCTTTAATTTCCTTACAAGGCTGTTGTAACGTTGGTTTTGTCGACTTAAAATGACATATTTTTTATTTGTAGCCGTATATAGTTGTTTCAGGTCTTTGATGATAAGGTCTTGGTAAAGGTCAATGTTATCATGGGTCATGATTGGAAAAAAGGTTGATTTTTTCCTGAAGGGCGTGGATATTTGAGTTTCAACGCCTTCCCTTCCAGTTTGTTGGAATTGTGTATTCGATAGCCCCTCTTGCTGCAAATTCCATATCTCATCCAGTGAATCCTGTTAGCGTGGAGCAGCAGCAACGGATATATATGGGGGTATGTGATCAAGCTGTAAAGGCGAAACGCGTTATGGCGGCGGCAGGCTTGCTGAAATAAACACGAAGGATTGAGCACTACAATTTGGGTCCGTTCTTTCGTCAGCGTGAGTGTGGGGCTGGGGCTGCTGCCTTAGCCGGTGACGAACTTTCGTTCATATATATATATATATATATATATATATATATATATATATATATATATATATATATTTTATTAAATATAATTATAAAATAAATTACAATTAAAATAAATAGTTTACTGATTGTTTTAAAGTAAATATATATATATTACATTTTATATATGTATGTTTAAAAATTCATATTTATTTGTTATATTTATTAAAATGTATGCTAAATCTAAATTATGTTTTAAGTTAATTTGATATTTTATATATTTAATAATATTTTTTATATATATATTAAAATCAATATTTTGTACAACTATATTTTTTACATTAATATTTTTGTACTTACAATAATAAATATAGGATGTCGATATTTTGACATCAATATTAAAAACTGGATAATTGTGTATGGGGATATTTTGGGGGTCGACTTTCTGTCAGTGAACCGTGTAGCCCATGTGTGTGCAGTACAGTGCTGTGCATGAAGTGTATCTATTACGTGTGGATATGGCCACACAGGAATCTATTTTGATTCTTGAGATTGGAACCTAAGATTGAGGGTTGGAGAGAGCTCAAGGTGGCAGTAGGAATTGCAGGACGTCCCCCATGTCTGAGGTCCTTTGAAATCCTCTTGCAGTAGTGCTGCCCAACAGACTAATTTGTAGTTAAGTGCTGAAGACTGTCTCTTTTGTCTCTTTTGTCTCTTTTGTTCCTTTCTTTTCAGTCTCCCCTGACAGGAGACTCACAATTCTAAATCAACCTCCTGCTTACAGAAAGACAAATACCATGGCTGGACCAGCCTGGGAAGAATGTGCAACGGGCACAACCTGCCTGAATCGGTCCCAGAGGTGGACTTGAGAAATATATAAACTCTGTCTGCAATTTATTGTAAATATTAGAAAGAAACGACCAGCTAGTGTGAGAAGATTTATCTACGAGAATCCTGAGGTCCATCTGCAGTGGAGACTGAACTCTTATGTGTGAATGTTTGGAGTCACTGACTGCCAACTCGCTTTTACCAGATGCCACTGGAGTAAAGCTATCTTGGCTGATGAGGGCTGAAAGCCCGAAACCGGTCCTAGGATGCTTGTTTCCAGTCCAGGGAGGACCTGGCCAGGCAGTTCGGGGTGGACTGTTCCCAATGGGCGCAGGGTCAAAACTGATTTGCATATGGCTAGGTCCAAACTGGAATGGCATGGTTGCTCACTGGTTAGAGGCGGCAGACCCGAGAGCAGAGGACGGCCCGGGACCAGGGTTCGATTCCCGGCGCGGCAGGTTTCTGGACCAGGGTCAGCGGACTCGATAATTCTCTCGCCTCGGTGCCCACTCTGATCAGTGATCACACTCGGCAACTCTGGGCATAAGCTTGCCTCATCTGCACTAACGGCCCCACCAGACCGCCGGGGATGCCTGGTCTCACCCTGGAGATACCCATTAAGGGACCATCTCTCAGGGAAGCCAGGAAGGGTTTTGCAGCGGTCGAAGCGCGGAGATACTCCTCCGGGAGTCGATCCTAGCGCTATATAAACTTGCAATATGGTGAGCAAAAGAACGATGGATTCAGGCCCAGATCTCTGTACTGGGGTGAATGTATGACATTGTTCTGCATTCTGTCCTTCAATTGTTCTTCTTCTTTCTTTCTTTCTTCTTCGTTCTTCTTCTTTCTTCTTTCTCCTTTCTCCTTTCTTCTTTTTGCATTCACCAGATTCCAGACAAGGAACCTGGAAAGTTCAGCATCCTTTGGGGAGAAGCGCTCCCTGAGGCCTGTCTTAAGGGAAGGTGGCAACTGACTACTGAGGAGGGGTATTAGAGATACCAGTGAATAAAGAAAAGGCTTTGTTGAAAAGAATGACTGTTTGGAGCTGAGGCAAGAGGAGTCGAAAACAGCCCACTCCAACCCAGAGAAGAATCCACACTGACAGGATGGACTATGAGGCCTTGTGACCATGTGGTTCCTTTCGAGTACCCAGAAGTTGACACGGCTGTTGATAGCATGGCACTCACAGCAATCTCCCCCTGCAATGCAGCTTAAGAGACTGTGATGGCACAGTATCTGAAAACTATGACCACAGTTCGATTATCAATCTCAAAGAAACCAAAGAACCTACAGAAAGTGGGTGTTACCACAAAACTACATTCCACAAAGGTCGACCTCATTGACCACAATGGATCACTACTGTGACCAGGGTGGGCTCTTCACTTTGTTTTGATGATGGGTTTTGCGTTGGGGGCAGAGGAAGAATTACTTGCAAAGAACTACCCTGAATACATAACTACTAGCATACCCTCCATCCCCCATTGCACAGTAATTGACAACTTGACAGTTGTGCACCAACATTCCGACCTCTGGCTTTTCCCTGATTGGCTTCTGCCATGATTTTTAAAGGAAGAGCCACTGCTTTTAAAAGTTGGGCACCTGCCCAGTGCCACCTTCAGTCAAGTATGGTTCTATATCAGAATATCTTAACAAAAATATCGTCTGACGTAACATTGGGGTCAATTCACAAAGACATTTATGAGCAAGTGAAGTCGTACATCTGTAGTACTACATCACATACTCAAAATGCCTTTGTGAATTGGCCATAAAACTTCTAAAATGGAATTAAAAATGGAGACATCCTGAGACTATTCATATACAGTTAGTACAAATAGAAAGTACTGCACCCTAATTGCATTTTTACTACTAGGCTGCTTGGTATTTCAGGGCTGATTCACATATTCACACATACCTTTGTGGATTGGGTCCATTGTGCCCCAAATATCATTTGTAAAAATAGCATCTTCTTGGGTTTAGATATTATATTGTTAACTCCAGTGTGTTGGTATTTTTGCAAACAATATTTAGGAGACAATATTTTGTCAGATGATAAATAATCTACCACATTCTGGTACCATACCATCATGTATACGCTTTTTGCCCTTCTGCCCTATGGATCATTTGTATTGTGTTTATATGTATACAGTTCTTTACACCCATGACTGGACACCAAAGCACTATAGCAGAAGGGCAGCCAAACAGGGTGTGCTTGGTTTGAAGAAAGCTGACTTGCAGTGTGGTCTTTGTGGGAAGTGTTTTGGTGTTGTGCTTGAGAACCAGAGTTGTTTCATTATCTTGGCAGAGAAGGACAGAACATATTAGCATTGTATTCATGTATGTACTTGGTGGGGGCGTGGAGTGTGACAGCTGAATATGTGGGAAGTGTTTTAGTTTCACACATGTTGGATGATTAGTGGGGTGCACTTCTTATTTCAATCCTTTAGGTGCACTTACTAATGTTATTAGTACTCATTATCACCATTTTTTATCTACAGTATCAGCTCCCTGTTGGGTAACATTTAAGGTGTATGTACTAATCAAGTAATTTAGTGAACGTAATCTGCTTTTTTCATGATGGCTTTAAATTGCTTGCTTTCACCATACATGTATATATGTTAACAAATATTATGTTTGACTTCAGCAGTACTATGTGAAAGTCTGCTCCTGCAACATTAGGATTGCCTGCAAACGTTTTTTTCATTACCTCATGGAAATATACCTTCACATGCTGAGGCCTGATTCCATTACTTCTTCCCTTAAGGATACCAAGGATGCAATCCTGTCTCTGAAATTGGGGAAAGCACTAGGGTTAAATGCTATCCCCGGTGACCTGTACCGCTCTGAGATTGAGAACATAGCCCCTTATGTTGATATCCTGTCCATCTCCATCATGTCAGGCGCTTCACTGTCTGATTTATAGAGAGGAGCAATGACTATTCCAAGCTCTGAAAAGGGTGCCAGATCTGATCCAAGCAAGTATGGGCCTATCAGACTCCTCAACATCCTGCAGAAGATGTTTTCACACCAGGTTCTAGCCAAACTCCAGGCGTGGGCTACCACTTTTGATGACCTCTCACCATTGCAGGCTGGCTTCTGATCTAGGGCAGGAACCATGGATCAAATACAAAGAGTTTATTACTAATATTCTGGAAGTATTTAAGGATTCTGAAAGACCACCTTTATGTTGCCTTCATTGATCTGAGAGCAGCCTTTGATCATGTTCCCAGAGCTAATCTCTGGGCCATTCTCAGTCAAATGGGGCTCCATCAACCCTGGTGGGGGTTTTAGAGAGGCTGCATGCGAACAATGGTGCCAAGGTGCGTTGCGGTAGGGACATGGCCCTAACCGAGAGGATTAGCATCACACAGGGGTGTACCAGAGCTGCAGTCTTGCCCCAACTCTGTTCTCTCTGTACATCAAGATGCATTTAATTATCTTCACAACTGCATGAGTGATGCCCCCAAACTTGGTGGTGTCCCTGTCCCTAGCCTGTTGTCTGCTGACAACATGTTTCTAGTTTCTAGAACACCCGTTGGAATTCAGAATTTGTTACACAAATTCTATGAGTTTTTTAGTCTCAGGAGGCCTGAAATCAATGTAAGAAAAAGTACATTTATGACCCTAAGACCGCATAAATCTTTTCATGGCAAATTAATACTTGGGACCAAAGTTCTTGAGGAAGGTAAACTTTTTGACCGACTTGGTATGAGGTTCAGGAGCTCTATGTCATGGACACCACATATTAAAAAGTCTAAATCTATCCTGTTACACAAATCCGCTGCAATTGGCAGGAGGCACAGGGATTCTACACAGAGAGCATTGTCACAAGCAGTGAAAATCTACAAGGTAGCAGTCCAGTTGGCTGCCATCTACGGGTCCGAGGTCTGGGGTACATGTTCCTTGAATATTCTCATAGTCAGAGAAAAACATTTTATGAGGTCCCTTTTATCCCTCCCCCAATCCACATAACATGTCCCTTTGGATATGCCCTGAGCTAGCATCTTATAGGCATAGCCTCCATGAACTTAGTGGAGAAGTGTGGCTCAATGGTTAGAGCGGCAGGCCCCGATGCAGAGGTCTAGCCCGGGACCAGAGTTCAATTCCCTGCCTCAGTGGGTCTTGGGCTCAAAATTCCACGGACCTGATAATTCTCACCTCAGTGCCTATTCCAATCATGGAGTCCCACTCTGCAACTCTGGGCAATAGCTTGCTTAATCTCCACAACAGCCCCCACAATGCTAAGGATGCCCGGCCCCCACCTTGGGGGTGCCCAAGAGTGGACGCCTCACAGGGAAAGCCAGGATGGGTTCCACAGCGGTATTCGTACAAGCGCCTGGAGACCCTTGCGAGTGAGTAGTGCGCTATACAAGTATCAATTTACATTTACTTATGCTTTTGGACAGGGAATGACTGTTCCTTGGCTTGCTCACGCAACAAATGGCTCCTCAAGCTGGCCCTGGAAGCCCCATGGTCCAAGCCTTCTGATATTAACCCTTCTAAAAAAGATCACATGAAGAATGCATTTTGGGGGTACGTTCAAAGTGAATGCATACGTAATACTGATAGTAACAGCCTTTCTGGTAGGTTCCTGTTTATAAATTCTTCTCCCCAGTTTGAACCATACCTGGATAAGATTGTTCCGCAGTGGACCAAAATGCTTTTTGTCAAATGTAGGATCACACTTTAGCAGTAAGCAGTCGCACTCAATGGTGGATCAAGACAAATGCTGAAGTGAGCGATAAGCGTACTTGCCTCTTTTGTTTGGATAGGGTGGAGTCTATAGAGCATATTATGTTTTTTAGTCCACTGTATTCATCAGCACAAGCTAAGTGGCTGAAACCCCATTGTCAGAGTCTGGGGCTCCGACTCTGCGCATCTGCCTTTCCAATCCTGTGCTTTGACACTAGCATATTAACTGTTTTCTTCGTCATACAGCTAGTTGTTTTTTTTGTTTTATATAGTGCGAACTAGACCCGAAGATATCAAGTATCAGAGCGCTTCACATGAGCACTAGTTGCGCTACAGATGGATACAGTTAATCTGTAAATGTGATTGACTAGGACCCCAACTGACCCTACTTTTTGCAATCTAACACTTGTGCTTTATATTATCTGGTTGTTCTGTGGGACCTTGTAGGGTATGCACTTGTACTTGTGCTGTGAGACAAGAGCATCACCTTTTTCAGCTAGTATGCTAAATCTATGCAGTTATTATTAGACAATTGATGTACAAGTTTTTATTCTGTAGGTTATGAGTTTTTAATTGTATTAATTTATGGATCTTTTTCACTTGATCGTGATATGCCCTGCAATTGCACTCAATTTACATTTAACTCATACTATGTTATGTATGAATTTCATACTGAGACAGGGCAGAATATTTAGTTTTTTGTCTCTGGACCTTTCCCAGTGCAATCCGACCTAGTGCAGTATTTTATGTAACTTTTTATGCAAGTTTGCTGCACTTTTTACAAATCAATGTACTGTATTTTGAACTGTTTTTTTGTGTTACTTAAATGCCCTATGGCCGAAATAAAGTATTTTACTACTTCTAGTCGGGCAGGGAGGACTTATTTTTTGCAAGGCACACCAAGCCAGTCAGTGGAGCACTCCACCCATGTACTGTGTTTACAACTGTATAAAAGCTGCACACTCCATCTAGGACATACAGACCTACAGAGAGGTATGACTGGACTGAAAAGTTTATCTTTCTATTAGATTGGCATAAACTTAAATAATGGTTCTTGTTACCCTGAAATAAAACATTAGGTATTTGCAAGCTGTTTGCATGTGCCAATGCTTTATCAATTTTTACTATAAGACCCTTGCATCATTTATGGTCTAGGTGAAATATCTTTAAAAAAAATCACTTTTTCAGGAGTCCAAGAGAATCAGGGGTTACTGAGCCAAGATTTCAACAATCAGTGGGGTTGACCAAAACTGAGTACCAATTATACCCCTACAGAGTACCAAAATCAAGAAGACCAAGGGGTGTTTGGACAAAATATCGTGAAAAAAATGTATTGTGATCCAAAAATATTGTGTCAAGAATGTTGGGATGTAAAAAATATCATTGACAGGAATATCGAAGGCAAAAATATTGTTGTATGCAATGTCAAATGTTAGTGTTATTTTGTATGTGATGTATTGTAGTCTATTTGATTCTATATGTTTAATTTTTTCTTATTTCTGTTTTTAGCAAGATAATTTATTAATAATTAAATTGTTTCAATTTGTGGTTTTAGTTGTATTAGTGTTTAAAAATGATGGATTTATATTTTTTAGCAGCAGGATATTGGGTTTTTAGGGAATAAGAGTGGGAAGATTTTTCAAAAGTTGATAATTTAATGTATATTTAATGTTAATTATTTTATTGAAATGCAAATGAATATTGTAAAATTGTTACATTTATCTTGTTACATTTATAATTAATTAAAACATATATTAATTATAATACATTTAAAAAATCTTTTGTAAATATTTAAACAAATATTTCAGCTATTCTTTTTATAAACTTAAAAATATATAAAAAATTGCAATTACAAAAGTAAAATAAAAACTTTTAATTTCAATATTTTTGTTTTATCAAAATTCATATTTAAAATATGTTTACAATTGTTTATGTTGAGAATTATGTTATTGTAAAAATATATTTTAAAAATGTTTAATTTAAAAATTGGTTTTATTTCTTTAATTTTATTATTGTTAATTTTGGATTATAATTGTAGTTTGTATTTTATGTTCAAAGTTTAGGAATGGTAGTAAATATTTGATAAAATATATTATTATTAATAATGTTAAAATATTCTTTTATATGTTAATATTTAAATATGAATATATAGGTTTGTAGTTTTGGTTAGTATCTTTTTTAAGTACAATTTAGTTTACTTTATAGATGAAAAAGAATGTGTGAATATAGAGTAATGAGTGTGTGAATAAAAACTTTAGTCTGCAGTACCTTGCATAACATGTTTAGATTGTAGTGGAAATAGTAATTTTCCACCCTTTAGTGTCCAACACCTTCCACCAAATAGGCTAAGATTGAAGTGGGAATATTAAATGTCACCCTTTTACTGTCGAACACTTACTCCAAACTGAAATAGATTAGAGTGGGGATGGTAAATGTCACCCCTTTAGTGTCCAACACGTCCTTCAAATTGTTTTAGAATGGAGTGCTCTATTACAATGACGGCGGTCGGACATGAAATCGGCCAGTCATTCCGGTTGACTTCCGACGGGCTCAAGGAGCTCGTCGGCAAGTCGGAACCAGCACGTAATCCCTTCAAGACTGCGTATCAGGTGTCAGGAGTACAATGTCAGTTTCCCACATGCTTTCCATGTTGGGCTTTCTATCATGGAAAGTGACTTTGAGGGCCCCTGGCAGGGCACCCTTCTCCCTGCGTCCTCCGGTTTGGGGCAGAGGGGGCACATATGGTGCCCAGTTGTTAATCCCTGCACAGTGTGGCAGGCACCATGAGGTGCCTGACACTTGGTGCAGGGATTAACAGAAATTCTCATTTCTCTATGGGGGCTCCCATAGAGAAATGGGGGTATGTGACCACACCCTCTGCGGTTGCATTGTAAAAACAGTGTCTGGACCACCAACCAGAGGTCGGTAGGGCCCGAGACCACAATGGTGTCGGACAGACATGAGTCCTTCCGACATCGTAACCAGACCCATAGTTCTATTAAGAGTCGTATTTTTCACTAATTTGTAGCTTGGGGTTTTTGACACTGTTTTAGTAATGTATCATTGTGATTTGTTACTTATTTTATGATGATTAAGGGACTGATTCTGATGCGAGTTGGAAAGCTTCCAGATCGAATTGGTTTGGAAATGGTTTCGACCCACTCGTATTGGGAGAGTCCGACTGACGGAGTACTATGCATCCGGATACTTCCCGATATGATTTGGTTGGACTCCCATTGACTTCAATGGGAGCATATGTTCCTAACCGCATCATAATTGGGCCCTCGGTCGGTAAGACATGTTCCCGATCCGATTTGGAAGGAGCAAATGCCGTTAGGAGGCCTTCCTAACCGCATCAGAATCAGGCCCTGGGTGGGAATGCTTTCCTAACTGCATCAGAATCAGGCCCTAAGTGTGATATATATATATATATTTTTGGAACTGTGAAACTTTGCAGTGGGTTTTCTTGTTTACTTTACAGGCTTTTGTCAACTAACATATCCTATGGGTATTGGGAGTTGCTCCTGTTTTTAAGTAAATCACTTTTGGTTTCTAATAAACCAATATTTTTAACTTTTATTTCCTTTTTTGGGGGTTTCAAGGAAACCTTGTTTTTACACACGTATTCAGGTTTTCCATGGTTCCTAGATATTTTGGTTTGCTTTGATGGATCTATTGGATTCCTTTTATTTTCTAGGGCTTTTTCCAAAATATTTTTCCTCTTTTTGGTTGATTATTATTTTTGACTACATAGATACAGAGGAAGATCTGCAGCTACAGAACAGCAAGTCATATTTATTTTGTTGCTTTTGGGTGGGAAATGTTATACTGTAGTGTTTGTGTAAATATTAGTGATTGTTAGTTGGAAATGTGTGGTTTATATGTTGTATTTATTTTACGTGATTGATTAAGTTTGAACTTTGAGCTTTTTGGCTGGTGAGGTTTACATTTGTCATGCAAATAAATTATATATTATTTTATTATCGAAGTCTTATTTAACATTAGAGTTTTAGTTAATGTTTAGACCGGTGTAATAAAATATTATTGTTATTATTTATATAAAAAATGATTTGTCATGTTGGTTTAGATTTTGTGAAAGTTTTTTAGGAGTTTTGTAGGTTATTGTTTATTTTATAATATGTTTTTGGCTATTATTTCTAAGTAGCTACTCCTTTGTTCTTTATGTAGAGTTTGACATTACATTGCAGCATGTTTCACATTGTTTTGATTTGTTATCTTAGTTTAGGTGAAATTTTGGTTACAGATTGATCCATTCATAGTTGTTGGTAGCGATGCTCTTGTTATAATGCTTCTATAAATGTATAGAATGTAGGTTGGGTTCTGCCTATTGTTTGTTTTGGCTTCCAGTGCCAAGGTGCTGTCATAAACACTCCACCATGGTATTTGGAATTCGGGTTGGCGTCGGTGTCCAGAGCAGTGCAGTCTGCCAACCCAAGAGTCTGAAATAATCCATTAGGGGACTTAGTTTGCTTTAATTCTGTCGATAAAAATGGCTTTCTATTAGCAATTTGTGGTGGTTGGCTACCTCAGTGGCAGGGACAGAGGCTAGTGCTATCATTTGTTTTTATTTCAAAGGCAAGTTGGCTGTTTTTAGCATATTCTACATTTAGGGGCTGATTACGAGTTAGGCGGTCCGACGGCTGGACCTCTGTTGCGGTGGTCGGGAAAATACCACCAAGCCGGCAGCTTCCCGACCATTGTATTCTGTGAACACCACTGGGCTGGAAGTGTTGAGACAGCGGTGCCACGGCGGCAGAACGCTTTGGCTCACAGAAAGTGCATGAAGCCTATGCCACAGGCAAAGCAGGACCGCCTGCACATCGGTGCACTGTGTACCATGCACCTTGTTATGCATGGCACACAGTGCATGCAGAGGGGGCACAAATTGCGCCCCCATACATATCCACCCATGGGCAAATTCACCCTGGCCCTGTTTGGTGCCCCTTCCCTGCCTTTTCGCTGACTTTTTCATGCCGTGGTCCCCGTCATGAAAAGGTCAATGGAAAGGCAGTTCAGAATAGCCATATGCTTTGATTGAAATGATGGTAACAGCCTTGTACGGCTGAGAGGAGATACATTTAAAAAAAGGTTTGAATCATCGCTTATTGAAAGTCTAGGATTATTGTTTATGGGTAATAGTAGTTATCTGTTTTATGTTTACTGGGGTTTAATAGGTTGTAGTAAGTGCTGCTGTGTTTAATTGGTAGTAAGACGTATATAAAAGGGATATTTGTGTTTTGATATTTGCCATGTATGGTGTATATATGAGGGAATGGTTTGGGACACATTTTGAAGGTCCCATTATCCAGGTTTGACAATGGCTTAGGTGCCGATTAGGATGGTGGACGGACCTGCGTCTGTCCGCCACCCCCAAGGTGGAGGGACCGACCGCAAGGGCAGAGGTGGTCCCTCCGTTGCAATTAGGATGTGACCGCCACCCTTGCGGTCACATCCCGTATATTTTACATAGCGGCGTATTCTGCTTTAAGTAACACCCGCCCCAATGTAAAATATGCATGTTTACCTTTGGCATGCACAACTTGGCACGCACCGTGTGGTGCCTGCCACCTTGTGCATGCCAAAGCGGGGGGTACCATAGGTACCCCCCATGTGCACCCCCCAACACCCTGGGGGCTCGCAACGGGTCCCCAAAACCAAAAGGCCACATGCTTTTCCACGCAGAAAAGCCGCAGTGGAAAAGCATGTTTCCACCTGCATCGTGATATGGCTGGCGGTGTCTGCAAGACACCGCCAGCCATATCACCATATCTGCGTACAACCACCGCGGATCAGCGGCGGACGAACTTGCGGTCCGCCGCTGATCCCACCGCCATCGTAATGTGGCGGGTGGAGTTTTCACAAACCAAGGCGGTGAATCCGCATCCTCGAGGCCGGCGGTGACCTCCACCGGCCCGGAGGATGCGGATTCACCGCCATCCTAATCAGCCCCCTAGTTTTAATAAGTTATCTGCTGTGGAGCATATTAGGATTTGATTCTCATTGTTTAGGTTGTCATGTAAAATGAAAGGTTCCACATTATGTGGCATTGTTAAATGTTCAGGTATTTCTATCCCTTGGTATCTTGTTGTGGCAGGAGGAGTATCACTGGTGGCTTTTTAGTTTGTGCAATTATATGGTTTAAAGTGAGTATAGGTGGTAGTTGGCCTGTGATGTATTCGGAGACTTTAGGCAGTATTAGGGGCCTAATGTACAATAACGTGCCACAGCACTGCACTGCAAGCCCTTCGGCTGTGCCACGCTTTGGCACTTTCAAAAGCACAGGGATGTGACATATTTACAATAATATGTTGCATTCCTTTGCTCTCCTCTGTGCTGGCGCACAATGGGCTGCCATGTGCCGACGCAGGCACCCTTGCTGCATGGTGCAGGGATGCCTGCGTCACAGGGTGATTGTTTATTTGCAGGAAGGGTTCCCTTACTGCACAATCTGAAATGGCGTTTTTCATATTCTATGCGTGCTGTATTAGCACACATAGAACTTGCGAAACGTCATTTTCTAATGATTGTTTATGTGCAGGAAGGGACACCTTCCTGTACATAAACAATCACCAGAGGTGATTTACTCATTCTATGTGTGCTACAAAATGTAGCATGCACAGAAGGAGGAAAAACACTAGGAGAAATTAATACATCTCTCCTTGTTGCGCCTCCCTTCACCTCTTATGGGGAGGACCCCTGGAGAGGCGTCGCATTCAGATGCATTTCCAGGTTTACGATTTCTCATAAGTCTGGAAATGTGTCAGGTTCCATGGGTGTTGCGTGGGAACAGCAATACCCAGGGAATCCCCTTGCACGCAAAGTGGCATTTCCTGTCCTTTTAAATATGGGGCAGTAAAATGCACTGCCTGTGTGTCACAAAAAGTGACGCACCGGTGGCGGAAGTGGCTTGTAAATATGCCCCTACATATATTAGGGTTTTGGTTGTGGGTTTCTGGGAGCTAGTGCTCGCTTCTCTTATATCCTGCAATACCTGCTTTAATTCTATTTCTGTCACATTTGAGGGGTGGTTGTGTTCTCTTTGAGTAATTTTGTCCGAGTTAACAATTGCCCTCAAATGCTGCAAAATACGGTTAAAAACTTGCAGATTTGTGCTGCCAATATATTTTAACCCACAGGTACATTCCAGTACGTAAACCGCATACTCTGTGCGGCACGTATATAACCCTTGAATCTTAATAGGGCTATTATCGAATGCTGTCCAGTATTCACTGGTGTTAACTCCAAATTTGCATGCTCTGCAAGATATGCACTTACGGAACCCTGTCTTGTTAGATAACCAGCTCTTGGAGTTAATCACCTCCGGACTAGATTTCACTAAGGCATCCCTCATAGAGGGTGCCCTCCTGAAGGTGATTGATGGTTCTTCTGGTAGAAACTGTGCTAGGGCAATATCAGTTTTTAACAGTGGCCAATGTTTTTTAATGATCCCCGGACTATTCTTTCTTCGGTGTTGAACGTGGTAATGAGTCTAATCTGTTCTTGTGTAGTGGTGGAATCTAAATTGTCTGTTGTCATACTTTTCTTTCTAGACCCAGCCAAGGTGTTAAGGCATTCATCTCTACTATGACTATTGGCCTTGTTCCTAGCCTGCTCTAAATTTTTTAGACAGCACCCACGAGCAAGGAATCTCTCCTGTGCTTCTGTTTGGCATATTTCTAGATCTGAATCCGAAATTCTGCGCATTCTTAGGAATTTCCCATATGGTATACTCCAGATCAGATGCACCGGATGCGCACTTTTGGCATGCAGAATTGCATTCCCGGCAGTTTTCTTCCTGTGCAACTTAATTTCAATTACATTGTTCTTTACATACATCTCAACATCAAGGAATTGTATATTTGCTTTACTTATGTCTGCCGTAAACTGCAAATTAAGATAATTGTCATTAATCAAACTCACAAAATGTCTAGCTGACTCCTATATATATATATATAATATATATATATTATTATTATGTTACTTGTGAATAGAGTTACCTGTGGATATAATATATATATATATATATATATAAATATATATATATATATATATATATATATATATATATATATATATATATATTTGTATATATATATATTTGTATATATATATATATATCCATTTCGTCTGACGAAACCAGACAAAATTAATCTGTCTTCACAGCTCCAAATGAGCAATGCATTGGTAGTCTGTTGATTATGTTTGTTGCAACCACGATCACATGACATGCTTTTAAAACTGGATTGTAAATAAGCATGGGCGGAAAATCCGTTACGCTCGCGGATTTTGCGGCTTTTTGGTAAATTCGCAATCCGCGAATGCTCGCGAATTTACCGAAAACCCGCAAATTCGCACGCAGCGGATTTTTTTTTCTTGGTGATACAATTTTGCGGCGCGTGGCGTTTACTTACCGTCATTCAGCGTTTGCCGAGTTGTTTTTCTTGATATTTTGCGAGTGCTGCGCCATTTTGGATCTTGCTGCGGGATCCCGCGGGAATTTGGCGAGCGCGATTACGTAATCGCGGCTTGCCAACTTGCACAGCGAGAGTTTGTCAACGCGAGTACGCCGTGATCACGTATCGCGGTACTTCGCAATTGCGAGCTTGTAGATGCGGCGAGCAGCAACAATCTCACACTCGCGAAAATACAAAATTTGCAATTCTGCACAAGAAATCCACCAGCAAGCAGCATAAACCTTCTGGAAATGATGATTTTTATCTGAATAACTCCTCAGGTTGACATTTACCTGCACTTTTTTTGCGAGGAGTCCATTTTGGGGAGGGGGGGGTGGGAGGAAGGAAGTGCCCCACAGTCTTCAACTTCCTGTTCCTGTCCAGCAGGCTCCTCCCAGTGCTTTGTCCATCTCCTGGTCGCTTTTCATTTGGATCTGGAGCTGGAAGGATTACTTTTTGTGGATGCTGCTGGATATTTGGATTTGAGGCCTTTTTGACTTTCTTTGGATCACTTTTGGATTAGAAATTTCACAAGTAAGTTTGTTTGGGGCATTACAGTTGCTGCAACTACAATTTTGGAATTTTCGATTTTTGGGCTGTTTTGGGGCATTTTGCCCAGGGGTACTCAGTGGTGGGTGCACTGAGTCTTTCTGTGGGGTGTTTTGAATTTAAACATCATGGAGGGGCTGGATGGCTTGGGATTGTGCTGATTTGTCTGTGATTTTCGTTTTTTTGGCCTGTTGTGGCCTGTTCACCAGGGGTAGTGAGTGTTGCATGGGCCTAGTCTTTCTGTGGGTTGTCTTGAATTTAAACATCATGGAGGGGCTGGATGGCTTGGGATTGTGCTGATTTTTCTGTGTTTTTCGATTTTTTGGGGTGTTCATGGGGACAGGCCATGTGGGTGGGGGCCATTTTGAGTGCTGCTACAGGCCCTGGCCATGTGCTGGGAGGGAGGGGGCCATTTTGAATGCAGACAGTGTTCTCAGGCCTGCACCCATTTTGCCTAGCTTTCATCCATTATGCCCAGGGGTAGTGAGTGGTGCATGGGCCTAGTCTTTCTGTGGGTTGTCTTGAATTTAAACATCATGAAGGGGCTGGATGCCTTGGGATTGTGCTGATTTTTCTGTGATTTTCATTTTTTTGGCCTGTTGTGGCCTTTTCACCAGGGGTGAGTGGT
Source organism: Lissotriton vulgaris (assembly GCF_964263255.1). NCBI lineage: Eukaryota > Metazoa > Chordata > Amphibia > Caudata > Salamandridae > Lissotriton > Lissotriton vulgaris. The sequence continues at coordinate 1,216,947 of NW_028250285.1, read as the reverse complement.
GCATGGGCCTAGTCTTTCTGTGGGTTGTCTTGAATTTAAACATCATGGAGGGGCTGGATGGCTTGGGATTGTGCTGATTTTTCTGTGTTTTTCGATTTTTTGGGGTGTTCATGGGGACAGGCCATGTGGGTGGGGGCCATTTTGAGTGCTGCTACAGGCCCTGGCCATGTGCTGGGAGGGAGGGGGCCATTTTGAATGCAGGCAGTGTTCTCAGGCCTGCACCCATTTTGCCTAGCTTTCATCCATTATGCCCAGGGGTAGTGAGTGGTGCATGGGCCTAGTCTTTCTGTGGGTTGTCTTGAATTTAAACATCATGGAGGGGCTGGATGGCTTGGGATTGTGCTGATTTTTCTGTGTTTTTCGATTTTTTGGGGTGTTCATGGGGACAGGCCATGTGAATGGGGGCCATTTTGAGTGCTGCTACAGGCCCTGGCCATGTGCTGGGAGGGAGGGGGCCATTTTGAATGCAGGCAGTGTTCTCAGGCCTGCACCCATTTGCCTAGCTTTCATCCATTATGCCCAGGGGTAGTGAGTGGTGCAAGGGCCTAGTCTTTCTGTGGGTTGTCTTGAATTTAAACATAATGGAGAGGCTGGATGGCTTGGGATTGTGCTGATTTGTCTGTGATTTTCGTTTTTTTGGCCTGTTGTGGCCTTTTCACCAGGGGTAGTGAGTGGTGCATGGGCCTAGTCTTTCTGTGGGTTGTCTTGAATTTAAACATCATGGAGGGGCTGGATGGCTTGGGATTGTGCAGATTTTTCTGTGTTTTTCGATTTTTTGGGGTGTTCATGGGGACAGGCCATGTGGGTGGGGGCCATTTTGAGTGCTGCTACAGGCCCTGGCCATGTGCTGGGAGGGAGGGGGCCATTTTGAATGCAGGCAGTGTTCTCAGGCCTGCACCCATTTTGCCTAGCTTTCATCCATTATGCCCAGGGGTAGTGAGTGGTGCATGGGCCTAGTCTTTCTGTGGGTTGTCTTGAATTTAAACATCATGGAGGGGCTGGATGGCTTGGGATTGTGCTGATTTTTCTGTGTTTTTCGATTTTTTGGGGTGTTCATGGGGACAGGCCATGTGGGTGGGGGCCATTTTGAGTGCTGCTACAGGCCCTGGCCATGTGCTGGGAGGGAGGGGGCCATTTTGAATGCAGGCAGTGTTCTCAGGCCTGCACCCATTTTGCCTAGCGTTCATCCATTATGCCCAGGGGTAGTGAGTGGTGCATGGGCCTAGTCTTTCTGTGGGTTGTCTTGAATTTAAACATAATGGAGAGGCTGGATGGCTTGGGATTGTGCTGATTTGTCTGTGATTTTCGTTTTTTTGGCCTGTTGTGGCCTTTTCACCAGGGGTAGTGAGTGGTGCATGGGCCTAGTCTTTCTGTGGGTTGTCTTGAATTTAAACATCATGGAGGGGCTGGATGGCTTGGGATTGTGCAGATTTTTCTGTGTTTTTCGATTTTTTGGGGTGTTCATGGGGACAGGCCATGTGGGTGGGGGCCATTTTGAGTGCTGCTACAGGCCCTGGCCATGTGCTGGGAGGGAGGGGGCCATTTTGAATGCAGGCAGTGTTGTTAGGCCTGCAACCATTTTGCCTAGTTTTCAACCTTTATGCCCAGGGGTAGTGAGTGGTGCATGGGCCTAGTCTTTCTGTGGGTTGTCTTGAATTTAAACATCATGGAGGGGCTGGATGGCTTGGGATTGTGCTGATTTTTCTGTGATTTTCGTTTTTTTGGCCTGTTGTTGTGGCCTTTTCACCAGGGGTAGTGACTAGTGAGTGTCGCATGGGCCTAGTCTTTCTGTGGGGTGTCTTGAATTTAAACATCATGGAGGGCATGGGATTGTGCTGATTTTTCTGGGTTTTTTTCAATTTTTTTGGGGTGTATAACTGAACTGATGTTCCTCTGTCTTCCATTGCTTTTAGGTGCACAAGACTCAAGAGAACCACCAGTGCCAGGAAGAAGTCCTGCAGCGGTGTGTGTGTGCAGCATAACGTCACGCGACGTCACGTCTGGCCACAGACAACTCTGCAACTCGTGCAACTGCGGCCTGCTGTTCTGACCTGCTCTGAAGAAGATGGCCCCACAAAAAGTTCTCCGTAGCTCCTCTAGCAAGAAAGTTGCCAGTAAGGAGCAGAAGAAGCAAGTTACCAAGGAGGCTGGTGTGCCGGCCGCTGCGTTTTTTGGGAGTAAAAAAAAAAGTACGCCTGCAGCAGCAGCGGGATCTGCTGGGGACCAAGCTGGGAGCAGCACCCCCGCTCCATTGGGCTCAGTGCCTCCACCACCACCACCACGCCAACTTAAGTCCAAGCCCTTGAGTGCTGCAGAGGCAGTCAGTGTACTTCTTCAATCACCATCGACCAGTTATGTTGGCTCATCGCAAGAAAGTAGCAGCAATGTCCCTGAATCAACACAGGTTGTTGTAACTCATCTGACAAGTGTTGAACAACCACAGCCGCAACAACAACCACATGTGCAAGTACAAGCAAAAGTACATGTGGAAGGAGAGGCAGCGCAAGGAGATGCGCAAGCAGAGGTGCATGGAGGGTCACAAGTGCCCACAATAGTTGTTCCTCCCGAAGTAGGGGCACATCAGGAAATCGACAATCAAGCCGAGGTATCATTGGAAGCCACTCCTCCTGATGATCATTCATTGTCTTCCACATCCCTAGCAAGGAAAAGATCAAGGTTGGTGTCTACATCTTCTTCAAGCCCACCTCCTTCTGATGATACGGATCCCAATTGGGAACCAGCACCTCTGCCGTCTGAGAGTGAGGCACACCATGATCTGACAAAGGTACCTAAGCGTAAAAGGAAGGTCGTCGAAAAACTCATAGCTATGGAGTGTGATGAGGCTCAACAAGAAGTGACGGATACTGCTGCTGATGAAGCCTCTCATGACGACGAGCCAGTCATCATAAAGGTCACTGCAGCCCCAGCGGGCATGCAGCAAAAAGACATACTGACCCTAGCCCGAGAAGCTGCTGAGCGTGATGATGTTGTCGACGAGGAGGCAATGGAAGAAACACCACAATCATTGGAGTTAACTAGTACACCAACACCTACCGCTTCCATATTTCTTAGTCGCCAGAAGGGACCTCCATCCACCTCGACCTCAATTAGTGGTGGTGAAAGTGCAAAACGTACTGAAGTTCGGCAATCCACATCCTCCACTTCATTTGGCATTAGCAGCAGGACCACCACCACCAGTATCGCCGCCTCCTCCGGCCCCCAAAGACATTTCAAGTCCGCAGTTTGGGACTTCTTTAGTGTTTGCCCAAAAAAGGAAAACTTTGCCATTTGTAGCATTTGTAAGTTGGCAGTTAGTCGTGGTAAGTTTGGTTCCAACTATGGTACCGGAAGCCAGAGAGGTCATCTTGAAAGAAAGCACGCTGTCAAATGGTTTGCGCACCTACAGGCGATCAAGGAAGCCCGAATTGCACATAATGCTGTTTCATCTGATGATGACGAGGAGGAAGAAGACGTGTCAAACACTTCACTTATACCAAGTACCCCTGTCAGCAGCACACCCCATGTGAGCCACACTAAGAGTGTGGGAGAGAGTGAAACACCAATGCGAAAAAGTTTATCAGCGAGCGTAACTGGGTCGAAGATATCATCATCATCCCGTAAATGCTTGGTCCAGGGCAACATTAAAAAGATGTTGTTTACAGAAGCGCAATATGAACGCAACCACCCACTGACGCGTCTGTATAACACTAAGCTGGCTAACATGCTAGCTCTGGACCTTCTCCCTTTTTATTTTGTAGAAGGGGTTGGTTTTCTAGAATTAGCGGCAGCGCTCTGCCCTAAATGGAAGGTTCCTAGCCGGTTCTATTTTGCCAGAGTTGCGGTTCCAGCACTACATGAAGATGTGCTGGAGGTGATTGGGGCAGCTTTGCAGAAGAGTGCTGTTCACACTATACATCTGACAACAGACATGTGGACCAGTGGCGCAGGCGCTGATTACATGTGCATCACTGCACACTGGGTCTCTTTTTCAGGGGTTAAAGCAAAGTTAAACGCAGGTGTTGACCCGGACCAAGTTTTTAAAGCTGCTCGGAAACATGCAACACTAGCCATGTTTGGTTTGGAGAAACGTCACACAGCACAAAACATTTTGGATGAGTTTAACACAAAGGTCCTTGATTGGCTGTCCCCAAAAAAACGCCAGATTGGTTATGTTTCCACGGATAATGGCGCCAATGTAGTTAAGGCCATGGAGCTGGGTCAGTATTTCAGAGTGCCGTGTTTGGCGCACTGTATAAACCTGGTTGTCAAAAAATTCTTGAGTGATAAAGACAGTCCAGCATACGAGGTAGTGGAGACCTGTCGAAAAATGTGCAACCATTTCAGCCATTCTTTTAAGGCCCGGAAGCATCTGAGGAGCCTGCTACATGAACGTCGAATGCCAGTGAAAGCACTCATCCAGGAGGTGGCAACACGTTGGAACTCAACCTTCTACATGCTTGAGCGTCTGTATGAGCAGTATACGGTACTCAATCAATATTTCTTAACACAGGGTACAGCTCAGAAGGACCTGAGGATGGGTGCGGCGCAATGGGACATAGTTAAAAGCCTGACACGCATGCTTCGTCCTTTTGAGGTCTTCACGCGTGCAGTCAGCAAGGAGGACTGTAATTTGTGGAAAGCTATGTCATTGTTGTACATGCTGGAGCACCAACTGAAGGAGGTGTGTTCTGTGTTTCAAAAAGATGAAAAAAACAAAGACCCTTTTGTTTTGGCGGAGAAATTATTAGAGCGCCTACAAGGTGATGAACGTCTTAAAATGATCCACTCAGACCAGCATTACATTTGTGCTACTATTCTGGATCCACGCTACAAAAAGGCGCTGGCAGGCCGAGCATTCTTTCCTTTTGATGATGAACATGTTCCAAAGTACAAACGTTGGCTAGCCTTGTCAGCCAAGAGGTTTGAAAGAGAACGGCAGAAAATTGAAGGAAAAGGCAGTACATCAGCATCAGCAGGCCATCCCCAGTCAAAACAATCCACTTCTGCACCTGTGGCTGTGGCACAAGTGACCTCTCAGCCGTTAAAGACACTGGCAACCGGATCATCTGCACCAGACACAACAGAAACATTGGAGGCTGAAGAGGATTGGCTAGCTCTGCTTGGGTTTGGTTCTCAAAAGGTCACAGCAACAGCTAAGCAAAGTGGAGGAACCTTGGAGGAGGACCTTGAGTCGATGGTGAAGGACTATCTGAATGACTCAACAGAGGTCTATGTTAATGCTGACCCATTGGCGTATTGGCATGGGAAAAAAGAATTGTGGCCACAGCTCTCCAACCTGGCTTTAAACTACTTGTCTTGCCCACTCGCAAGCGTGTCTTCTGAACGTGTTTTCAGTGCTGCTGGTGCCATTGTAACTCCCAAACGGAGCCGCCTCTCGCCCAAATATGTGGAGAGGTTAACAATGATCAAGATGAATCAGCACCTCATACCACCAGATTACAGAGTACGAGAAAGCGCGCCGGATGAAGACGAGGTGGACAGCAACGTAGATGAGGGAATTTCTACTCTGTCAGGTGACACTGAGCTCACCCTGCCTGAATTTGCCGAGTATGAAGACGAAGCCTTATTCTTATTCCTGGACCTTAACACTGAGCCCTGAAAATGAGACAATGAATCAATAACTTTCTTTTTCGTCCTTATTCACTTTCATTCCTGTGTGTCTGTCTTTCTTTGTTGTGCACAGTTAATATAATTCAAACTTTAATCACCTAATCACAAAAACAAGCCCATCAGCAGAACTGTCTTCACTTGTTTGCTTATTGATTTGAAGGTGCCGCAGTCTGCATTCCTCAGGTTCACAAGTTCAGAAGAACATGCTCCTCTATCCTCCTCCTCCAGACTCCTATTTCCATCAAAGCAGAGGGCTGGATTACGCCCAATGAAGAAAGACTCAGCACTTGTGGGGGTGTTCTACTTCTTTGCGGGTGAGTTGACGGCTCTGGGGCCATTGCTGGGAAGCTCCAATACTGGATAAAAGTGGTTTGGACCAAATCGGAGGCGGAATTTTATTTGTGTTTTCGATGACTTGCTTGCCTTTGAGGAGCTCTTTGGGGGGGTTCCGGCTGTTTGTGGGTGAGTTTTGGGGTCTGGGAGCACTGCTGGGACAGTCTAATCTTGATTGCATTTGCTTTTCAGGAAATCCGTGGTGGAAAACTGGAGTTATGGCCTAGCTGCACTGCGCGTTTGGACCGAAGGCCGAGAAATATTGTAAGTATGAGATTTTGCTTTTGGGCTGTTTGGGGGTGTTGTGCTTTTTGGCGGGTGGGTTGGCGGGTCTTGGGGCATTCCTGGGAAGGTCTAATACCGGATAGAAGTGGTTGGGACAAAATCCATAAGGAAAAGCCTTTTGGCACTTTTTGTAACTTAGGGTTCGTTAGGGTTAGCCCTAGCAGCAGGATTGCATGTGTTTTGGGGTGTTCTAGATTTTTGCAACTGAGTTCTGGGGTCTTAGAGCACTCGTGAGAATGTGTAATTTTGGTTGCAAGTCATTTGAAGAAAATCCATGGTGGGAAAGGGGGGATTTGGCATAGTTAAAGAAAGCCTCTGCCACTATTCTTAACTTATGGCTCGTTAGGGTTAGCAGTATTTCTATTGCACGTGTTTGGGTGGGGGGGTTTTCGAGTCTTGGAGCGATGCTGGCTATGGATACTTTTGCTTGCTTGCAAGTGGTTTGAATACAATCCACGGTGGGTAAGGGGGTATTTGGGCCTACTTTTACTTTCGAAGTACGTTTTGTCACCAGTTTTCTGCAAGGCCTCGTTTTTTGAGATCTGATTGGGGTCTTCTACATTTTTGCAACTGGCTTTAGTAAGGGTCTGGGTGGAAGCACTGCTGGGAAGGTCTAATTTTGTTCTAAAACACAGTTTACAGTACACCTAGCTTGAGGGGAAAGATCCGCTAAATTAATTCGCCCATACTTATTTATCCTTGAAAAGGTGACTCAGACAGAGTACGCACTTTCAAAAATGTTGTACTGTCTATTAGGAAAATCAAAGTGTGACTTTTTGCACTACACAGCGTACATACCTTATATTTATTTATCAGTGCTGTTTTTCGTTCAATAATTACAGGCCGGGTTTCAGTCTGCAATGGGGAAAAAAGGATGGAGTCAGGCTCCACATTAGCGAGCCGCAATTCAGCATCCGCCAGGCAGGCAGTGGACAGGGTGTCTTCTGGTCACCAACATTGATGGACGAAGCGTCAGCTGGAATGGAGGAGTGCCGCTAATAAGAGGAATTGTTTGCTGCATGCAACTAACTTACCAAATTCAACAGGACAACTACAACAATACAGATACAGTATCCATTCTTTTATTCAATGAGTGTGTGTGACTGCATTTCTTGGATCTCTCTCTGCTTCTAAATTGATCCCTTCAGCCATTCTATAGGTTTTACTTCGGCTATTTTTTAAACCTAATTTAATGTAGCCCTGTACTGTTGCATTCTGGCATTCACGGTTGTCGAAAGTACTACTTACTTTTCTGTAACAATGCATTCAGTAGTGCATGCACTTCCTTTATGTCACGTAAAAGATTTATGGTTAGCTTTGTACCCAAAAATTTCTTTATGTTCAATTATTGTTTGTCCATGCTGTGCTTTTTTTTTTTTCTCTCAACAAAACCTACCCAAAAAGAAACCCCCATTCCTATCCATTTTACAAACCCTAACCCTCTTCCCCTGGGTTGTGTGGTTTTGCTTGATGTGTGACTAGATGACATCAATAATTCCACACACTTGCTGGGGAGGATAAGGTCATAGCAACAGGCTGGTGAAGGAATCCGAGGATATATTCTAGACTTACTCAGCTTCAGTACTATTTCTTGTAGTATTAGCCAATGTCAAAGAAATCCTACGCAAGTACAAGTTATACTATAAATACTTTACCATTTGTTAGGCTACATTGTGGCACTGTTGTAGTCTTGTGTACTGTCACCTGCTATATTCTCTATCGTACCGTTGTAATGCTACAGTAAGGACAAACCAGGTTTCATTTTCTTTTTTCCATAGCCATGCAACTGCCACTGTGTCACACCACTAGTACCACCACAAGGAGGAGGAAATTTCAGCCGCCCTGGATTGCAACCTTAATCGCCATTTCCCGTGGAGCCAGCCCTGGCCTAGCCCTACTTTCAAACAGAAATTACAGGTAAGATAAGCGTTTGGTTGGAGGTAGTATAATGGAGTATTAGGAGAGACGAGAGATTGACGGTAGTACTACTAAAGTCCTAGGACTATTCAGGAAAACAAACTTACTGTTAAACCCCCACCCACCAGACTCAAAAGCAGTAAAAAACAGGTATGGTCAGATAAAGTTTCAAAAAGTATATTTTTATAGCCCTAACAAAATAATCTCCCGCAAGACCCTCCCTAACCCCAACGATTGTCCTTCAAAAGTCCCCAAAAACCCAACTCCCAATTCCCACCCCCCAAAAGTCTCTAAAAAAGGGGCAAGGGACACTATGGCAGGGTGCTGTTGACTTTAGCAGCCAGGGCATCATGCTCCTTGCGGAGGGTGGCATGTTTGAAGCGGAGGCCCTCCACCAAGTTCTTATAGTTCAGGACCTCCTGCTCCAGGTAGGACAGTCTGAGGGATAAGCGGCGCCGGCGTGCCTTGCAAATCCTGTGGGGGGCAGCTGCTGTCTTTGCTGCTCGGCGGTGGCGTTTGGCTTTGGTAGCCCGGCTCCGTACCGCTGGAGCACTGCGCTGGCTGGCAGCCCGCACGGAGGAGGATGCAGCTGTCCCAGTGGACGTTGTTGTAGTAGCAGACTGCGTCTCCTCCTCCTCCAGGGGCACCAGCCGCCGATATTTAGCGACAGTGGCATCCAGCCTCCGTTGCCGGGCCATTCGAACCAGCTCCTTCCTCCTTGATGGTCTTTTGGATTTGGAAGGAGCAACTATATGAAGAAAGAAAGACATAGTCTGTAACCAATGCTCCTTAAGATTAACACAAAATGATTGAGCAGAAAGTTGTCACAGTACAAGTAGCAAATTGAAAGCACAGTACATAACTATTGAGGACAGTATCTATGTAACCTCCGACTTCTTCATCCTTGCTCTAACATTAGTGGGAGTTTAAGGAACAAATTCTACGAGCACTATGGACTTCCATTACAGTCGACTATGACAGTACACCAGTCTTATTCTTCTTCTTCTCTCTTGTTTAGGAAAATTGGTACGTTATCTTATGCAAGCCGGCATAATGCCAGCGCAGTGAACTTGCACCCGAGAAAAACAGACGCACACCATGGGGAGTGAGACAGACTTGCGTTACTGTACCTGACCAGTACATGCAGGTGGTGAAGCTCTTACTTTTTTATTACGGGTGGCACTGAGAATACTCTGTTAAAAGGGCTACTGCTTAATTAATTTAGCTTTCACCCTACAGTGCAAATGAGTATTAGAAAAGGAAAATGAAGAAGCTAAATAATCTGATTATCTATCACTTCACATGGGATGTATTTGATGACATATGGGATGACTTTAGGTGCTTTGCTTATTATTGAGTGAACAGTGATACACCCACACATGAATGACGTACTACTACTAAACTAAAGTTATTAAGAGAGGTAGGGAGTGTCCACCGTAATAACTGGATATATGCTGTGCTTGCAGTTGCAATACAAACTACTGCTACTATTCATGGTAGTATTTGGACAAAATTACAACTTCTTTTCCTTGCCTTTCCTAAACTGGAACGGACGTGCGGGTGTGGTGTTACATGCTCTTCAAAGTAACACTTAGTTCATCCAGTGACCGTCTAATCTCTCTAGATACACATATGCTATCTAAGAGTCAGATAGTACCATGAATGATCCAGGCATCCATCCATTCAAAGTATATGCACACATACAGTTTCTGTTTCACCCCCCCAGGCTGTTCTCCTTCCACCCATCCTTGCTTCATCATTCACCCAGCCAGGCACCATACCATATTCTTTCCTTCCCAGCCACCTCGGGGACCAAGCAAACACATATCATTCTTCTTTGCCAGTCATCATTACATTTCTCGTCCTTCCACACTTACTTACACCCTTCTTTCGCTTTTCGTCCATCCCATCCATCAAGTTCATCTCAGATCTGATTGGGATTCTTCTCGCCAAAAACTTCACAGCTAAGTCGACGTACATTTAGAGGAGGCTACTACCTGGTTTATTTATAATACACCCGTGCAGAAAGCACACTCTGCAGTCTTCAATCTCAATAAGTAAGGAATATATAGCTTACCTCTGCCCGCCACCACCGTCTCATCCCCCACAGAATTGTCCGGCACTTCCACCGCCTCCTCCCCAGAGTTGTCCTCGTCCAATGCCACCTCCACCTCCGCGCTGGCCCCGCCTCCAGATGTTCCACCTCCAAAGTACATTTAATAATGTTAGAATACACCACTCACTACTATATAATATTTGGTCTAGGAGGAAGAAAGAAATGTGAAAAAAACAGTATACAATGTCATAATTTGTGACTGTCTACTCTAAAGTAAAAATGTCCCTTTTTGCAGGGAAGTCTGTTGTCTTGCTGCACTTTTTGGCACAACTGATGAATGCTTGCTTTTTATTTTTAACACGCACCACTTTTTCTCCCAACAGACAGAAGCTTGACTTCTAAGAACACGAGCAGGATCAAGTTCAAACCAGGTGAGAGCTCGGCTCGACCACAAGAAATGTGTCCAATTAATCGTCAGCACTAAGCACTTTTACATTTTCAGTTAAACGTTTACTTTTATGACAAACTTGATTTTAATAAATGTGTTTACTTTTAATAAAGCTTTTAAACTTAAATAGACTCTGTGGTTTTTGGTCCTCCAGACTAGAGTGGATGAGCTAAAGGTTTTGCAATTTTTGCAAGCATGAGTCCGTGCCTCTGACATCATTGGGGAATAATCATAATCATCGGTGACTTTGGGAGCTAAATGACTCTGCCACACTATCTAGTCAGTAAGGAGATTGGGGGTTCAACTACAAAGTCTGTTATCACTGAGGTATGTGGAAAGTCTAACAGCTATGCAAACAAAAAGAAGGAGTATCCCCAGCGTCAGGTTTTTTGAAGGAAAACACTTTCGGAGGGTGAATTGTTTGGCACAAGAAAAGGAAAAAGTCAACCTTTTTGATAGGAAACCCCTCACTCACCACCTAGTGGTGACTTGCTTCATCATCGGGGTCCACCCTGGTGACCTAGCGTCACCAGGATGTGCTTCGACACCTGGATTACAGTGGAGCAGGTGTGACTGTTTGTGCAAAAAAGAGGTGTTAAAAATTGTCCTGGTAATCTTAAAAACAATTTTTATTACAAAGTAATCAGAACAATGTTTAAAAATTATTGGCGAGATGTACCTTGGTGAGTTACGGTCAAGGTATCTCTATATGTGTGTGGATGGCTTGGTCAACATGTTTCTACCTTGTGGGCAGTAGCCCGGTATTCTTCAGGACCAAAAACAGGTGGATGGGGGGTGTGTGCCCCCTAAAAGGCACACCCTCACCTATCCCCTGTATACCAACTGGAAAAATTACCAGCGGTTGATGAGCTCTTTAGATTTAAGAGCAAAACGACTCGACTAGCCGAGCAGAGGAGGATAGGAGTAGGTGAACGGCCGCTTTATTTCCCGCCAACTAACCAGGTGCGGAGGTTATAGAACCCTACCCCCTGCCCGTTGAAGTAATCAAAGGACTTAAGACAAGTCTTTTTTTGTAACCAGTTTTGCTCTTAAATCTAAAGAGCTCATCAACCGCTGGTAATTTTTCCAGTTGGTATACAGGGGATAGGTGAGGGTGTGCCTTTTAGGGGGCACACACCCCCCATCCACCTGTTTTTGGTCCTGAAGAATACCGGGCTACTGCCCACAAGGTAGAAACATGTTGACCAAGCCATCCACACACATATAGAGATACCTTGACCGTAACTCACCAAGGTACATCTCGCCAATAATTTTTAAACATTGTTCTGATTACTTTGTAATAAAAATTGTTTTTAAGATTACCAGGACAATTTTTAACACCTCTTTTTTGCACAAACAGTCACACCTGCTCCACTGTAATCCAGGTGTCGAAGCACATCCTGGTGACGCTAGGTCACCAGGGTGGACCCCGATGATGAAGCAAGTCACCACTAGGTGGTGAGTGAGGGGTTTCCTATCAAAAAGGTTGACTTTTTCCTTTTCTTGTGCCAAACAATTCACCCTCCGAAAGTGTTTTCCTTCAAAAAACCTGACGCTGGGGATACTCCTTCTTTTTGTTTGCATAAATATTCCTACCAGGGGAATAGGAGATATCTCTTGTCACTTTCCAAGTGACATTATCCCTTGCTCTCTCTATTGTTTTCCAAGAAAGTCTAACAGCACCTATTATAATTGATAAGCTAAGCAATGCATTATTTAGTGTCCATAGTTCTGTTTGTGCAGATTTGTCCCTGCAACAGTAGTAGAATGGATTGTCCTCCTATCCAAACCAAAAGTAAAGTAGTATCTTATTCTTTCTTGGTGGTCATTCACCTTTTTATTGTTGGCAATTGTCAAAGCATAAACATTTAGAAGACTTGAAAAGACATTATGGACAATCCCAGAAGACTGCACTCTGTGCATAGAGCTATTGCTGACTAGAATGGGAGTCCAATGGAATTGCCAAATGTGCAATCTTAGTTAGCTACACAGACAGACTAATAAGAATAATCTAGTAATACCACACGGAGTCATAGTCGAGGCAGGATAAGAATTTAGATCCAGTCTACAAGAATATCAAAGACGATTTAGAAAAAATCGAATGAGGAACGCTGGGAAAAAATAAGTACTCTATATTAAAATGAAAACTTACTGGGGCCAGCAAAGGAGCCCTCGCCTGCCTGATCCTGGCCTGCATCTTCAACAGCACCCTCCTCCTCCTCCTGTGTCCTCCTCTTGCCCCTGGGGGAAGCTGATGTACAACATGAAGGAAAGAAAAACAGAAAACATGGATGATATTTGTCAACCAAATCAAACATTTCAAAAGAACTAACAAAATATTTTGGCGAAATAGCAAATAGACAACTATTCAACGGGATATATTATTGACCAATCTCATGTGGTCTACTACGTTATTAGTATTGCTTGATTTGCGGACCGTCGAATTGGAAACTTCTTATGTAACTCACTACACAAAGTACTAAAAAGGTTTGCCTAGGATTGGCAGGCAGCAGTCCGCAGCACGCGAAGTGACAGCCAAAGTCCATCGTGATTGCAGATCAGCGACAACACTAAAGTTTTCTACTACATTAACCAGTCATTAAAATACTCAAACTATCAATCCACCACCACTATTTCTTCTTATCGCCATGTGTAAAAAGGAAGGACTGGACTTGAGTCTGTAGGGGCTGATTTAGAAGCCCCTTGCGGCTCTTTTGCTCCATTGTTGCGTGACTTTTGTGACGCAGCGGCAGCACAAAAGAGGCGCAATGGTGCGGCGTATATTAACAACGTGACGCATATGGGAGATGCATCACGTTGTAAAGCCCTGCTCCATCAGGGGGCGCTCCGGCGCAAGGGAGGGCGTTCCTGCGCAGGAAGGCATCCTAAAAGTGGCTGAGGGAAATCTACAAGATTTCAATCACTCACTTTAACGACAATGATGCATGACTCAAACCCTGCGCCTGCTTGAAGCAGACGTACGGCTTGACGCAGCATTGGGGGGATAGGGCACCCCAGAGCATTGATGGAGCTGCGCCATCGTTGCGACGCAACTCCAGCAATGCGCCGCCCTTACGGCACAGATGCGTAACGCTTTGGTGACGTTTTGGACCCATGGTGCGCCGCATTGTAAATACGGCGCACCATGGGTGATAGTGGCGTGGCGCACAATTACTGGCGCATCCCTGCTACTTTGCAGGGATGCGCCAGTAATTAAACATCTGAACCTTAGTGTGTAGCATTACGCAGTTCTTTAAACTACACTCATACATAATTTCACAGGCCAATGAAATGAACACAAAATCGAAAACAAATAAGCATAGTAGCAACACTACTGAGAAGGAGAGCAGTGCACCTGAAATGCACAGAAGATTTTGAAATATAATATACCTACAATGTAATGAGCAGCATTATTGCTCTTTGTAAAAAAAAAATTGCAATATAATAACACAGCAGGAGAAAACAGAGTAGTAAAGAAATAGCTACTACTACTACTCACCAAGCCCGGGGATCTCGAGGCCAAGCAGGTCGAGCAGATCTCGTTCACGGGTCAGGGCATCCGTCCAGCGGTGGGTGGCCTGGTTGTAGGTGCGCCGGACCCGAGAGTGGTGGTGCATGGCCCGGCACACCTTATCCCACCGCTTCCGGCGATCCCGCGTCCCGTACCCGCCTTCGATCTTGCCGCCTGCCATTATGGTCCTGGGGAGGTGGCGCTGTACATAGAACACTAGTGCGCCCACCTCCTCCGGGCTGAAAATCTCCCAGGGTGCGACTGTCTCCCCCCTCAAACGCCTGCACGGGAGCCGGGCACGGGGTGTGGGACCCTTCCCCTTCTCGGGATGCTTCCCGGCTCCCTTCACCATGGTCTGGGCGGAAAGGAATAAAGAAAATAGAATAGGGAAGAGAAGAAAAGAAAAGAAAAGAGTTTAAAAAAGTAGTTTAAAATGAACAAAAAGTAGCAGTAAACACAAAAATATAGGGCTAGAAAAATAGAGGGATAGATAATAAGTAAAATAGATCAAAAAAAACTTCAAACAAGCAAAGAATGGCAGAGATTTAGAGAGGATACAAGAAGCATGCCCAGAACCATAGCAATGAATGAGAAACAAGATGGGCGCGCCCGTTCACGACCGCGCGGGTAAGTTCGCGCGAGATGTTCCTCGCGAACACTCGCGAAATTGTACTGGCGAGCCGCACACTTTGCGAGATTACACTTCGCGCCCGGAAACGGAAATACGTCATGCAAACCAGATGGCCGCGCCCTTGAACGACCGCGAGGGTAGCTTCGCGCCTTGCGCTACAAGCGGCTCGCGAAAACGCACAAAACCTTGCAAACTAACACGCCGCAAAAAAAGAAATCGCATATTTGCACGAATTCGCGGCTTCCGAATCCGATCTCGCGCGTGTTCGCGCCCCGCGAAACCCGCGAAATTGCAGAAAAACGAGTTTTGCAAAACTGAAAGCACTCGGCAGGTGCAAGAGTTCAAACTCATCATTAGTAACCATTCCCTGTAGTGCTTCCTGACTGGGGCCCCTCCAGAGTTCAGTTGCTAGTTGCAACAATTGTATGACCCTGCTCTGACCCTCACAGCAGGCTCATAGAATAACTAGAAGTAGGCCACAAAGGTCCTGGAAAAAAAATTGCACTGCAACAGAAAGCAAATTACTGATAAGGAAGCAGGTGCCAGACCTGGAATTTTAAAACAGTGACACATTAATAAACTAACCCCAAATTAATTCATGTCAGTTGAAGCAGGGCAGGTGTGCTTGCTTTCCCCCCCATAATCTACAGTGATGATGAACCAGAGGGTGGCATTGATGTAACAGAGGGTGGCATGGGTGTAAGAGAGGGTGGCAGTGGTGAAACAGAGGGTGCTGGGAGGCTGTGATGATGAACCAGACGTAGAAACAACATAGTCACGACCGTTGAGAGCCGACAAGTAAGTTCGCAATTGCGAACTAGTACCAAACCCTCGCGAACTGGCAGAAACCCTTGCGAACACAAAAAAAGAATCCGCAAATTCGCGAGAATTCGCGGATTTTGCGGATTGCAAGTTCGCAAATTTGCAAAATTCGCGAACGCCAGATTCGCAAAATTCGCCCATGCTTAATTGTAAACAGACACATTTACTCGTGAGCAAGGGAAGTTGTTCCCAAAACACGTTGAGTGGGCTGTGAATAAACACCAGTTGTGTGAACCGAGCTGTTGGCCTGCACATCGTTCTTTATGCAAAAGGGTGAACGAGTGTGTTGGAATACTAGGGAGTGGCGATCCCGTCCTGGCCCGCCGCTGCAAGTGGCCATCAACGCTTCATCGCCGACCTTTTTGTTGGATATATATATCTATATATATATATATATATATATATATATATATATATATATATATATATATATATATATATATATATTCACTGAAAAAACCATAGGTTTCGCACCAGTTATAGTTAGGAATTAGCATTTAAAAAACCTATGAAATTCACTGAAAAAACCATAGGTTTCACACCGGTTATAGTTAGGAATTAGCATTTAAAAAACCTATTAAATTCACTGAAAAAAACATAGGTTTCACACCAGTTATAGTTAGCTGGAAATTTTACTGATATAAAACCATTGAAATTCCCACGTTATAGTTAGTCGGACTCACTATAACTTGCGCGTGCAATGCACTGCTGATGACATCACATATTACATCACTCATGACATGGTCAGTGACATCACTCATGACATCACTGATGACATCGTCCAGTGATTGTGTGTCTTTCTGAAAAATAAATATATTTTATATATGTATATGTTAAGATCGATGGAAGAATAAATGTTTAAATAACTGTCTAAATGGATGTTTTTTTTTAAAAATTGATTGGTTAACTGGCTTATTAAGTGTATCTTAGTGAATACATATATTAGCAAGTAATGTTTAAATATTTAAATATATGTATCAGTGTTTTACTTTATGTATAAGTGGCTGCATGGGTTGGTGAGTAGCTACATGTGTGTGTATATGGGTTATTAGATGTTTTTTTTTAATATCAGTATGAGTGACTGCATGGTTTGGTGGTGGTGTTACTTAGCACATAGATGCATCAATGACTGACTCACTGTTTGTATGTGTTTTGAAGACAGCATTTGTGTAGGATTGTATGGGTGGATGAGTGTGTATATGTGTGTGTTAGAGAGTGAATGCCTCTCTCACTAGTGTCTTTATGAGTAACTACATATGTTTTAATCTTGTATATATGAGAATTGATGTATATAAGTAAGTATATGTGAGAGTGAGAGATTGAAAGAGTTCCTGTTTAAATAAGTATGTGTTTCTATAAGTGATTGTTTAAGAGAGTAAGTATGTGTAAGTTTCCTTAGAAGTAATGTGTGTATAGTTGTATATGCAAATAAATGGATGTTTATTAGTTTATTTGCATGTGTGAGTATATGTATGAGTGCGTTTTTGATGACTGTCAGTGTGTAACAGAATGAATAGGGGTATCACTACATATGATGAGTGAGTATATGTATGAGTGAATACATAAAACTGTTGGTGAATGTGTGAATTTGTATATAGATGGTGAAATTACAGAATTGGTTGTTGTAACTGGTATGGGTATATCCACTTTTTTGTTAATGTTAGTTTCTATTTTTGAATATGTGTTTCAAAGGTTACTTTACAGTGAAAGGAGGTCTGTCACTGTGTTACAAGGATGGTGTCATCAGTGATGTCATGAGTGATGTCACTGACCATGTCATGAGTGATGTAATATGTGATGTCATCAGCAGTGCATTGCACGCGCAAGTTATAGTGAGTCCGACTAACTATAACGTGGGAATTTCAATGGTTTTATATCAGTAAAATTTCCAGCTAACTATAACTGGTGTGAAACCTATGTTTTTTTCAGTGAATTTAATAGGTTTTTTAAATGCTAATTCCTAACTATAACCGGTGTGAAACCTATGGTTTTTTCAGTGAATTTCATAGGTTTTTTAAATGCTAATTCCTAACTATAACTGGTGTGAAACCTATGGTTTTTTCAGTGAATTTCATAGGTTTTTTTAATGCTAATTCCTAACTATAAGTCTCACTTTATAAATAAGACTGTTAGCACTCTAGTTGTTCTTTAGAACACTCTGGTACATTCTGTCATTGGGCTACAGTTGGGCTACATCTAGTTGAAATTTGGGCTACATTTACTTTTTTTGGTCTCTGGTGGCCATCTTTGGGCTACATTGGGCTACATTGGACTACATTTGGGTTACATTTTTGCATTTTTGCATATATATATAGCCCAATGTAGCACAATATATATTTTATCAAAGTTAATTTTCGTAAAAACCACTTAAGAATAGGGCTACCAGTCCCTACAATTTTTCCCATTTTTTATTTTTTTATTTTTTGCTTTGGAGCGCTCCCGGTGCGCTTCCCGGGAAGCGCCCCGAAAAGCGTACTTTTATAAAGCGCCCCAGGGCGCGCTCCGAGGAGCGTCCCGTAAGCGCCAATATCGCGAACGAAAACATGATCATGACGTATCGCGTAGCCGCGTCCGCGTGATACGCACGGCGTAAGCGCACCCGGAAGTACTCGAACGAATACGATCGCGCAACGTAAACATCCGACGCGCTTACGCTACGCGACCCAAAGCGCCCCGGGCGCGCCCCGGGGCGCGTAGCGTAAGCGCGTTGGGTCATGTGACCTGAAAATAACACTTTTCATTGGTTCATAACAGTTTTAGTTTCATAATGATGAAGCCCCTGGTCTTGTGACCTGAAAATAACACTTCTCATTGGTTCAGGACAGTTTTTTTTCTAAATGATGAAAGACCCCACCTTTTTTCCTTATTCTGACTTTGTCCTTTGACTGAGGAAGACCTGTTTGTACATCTCTGTACCTTTTTGATATTAATAATGGCTTCAGTAGCAGCAGCAGCTGGTGCATCTGCCCCACCACCACCACCACAACCACCAAGAGGACCACCTCAAGATTATATTGGTGGTCAAGAACAGGAGGAGGAGGAAGAGGAAGAGGAGGAGGGGAGGAGAAGATGGCTGCCTGAAGAAAATACCCCATACAAACCCAAGCCGCACATTGTATGGGAGTTTTTTTCAATCCCAGAGGGCAAGAAAAAAGTGAATGCGCCCAAGGTAACTTGCCTAATCTGCAATGATGAACTTTCACGGGGCAACCCAAACAAAGAACATTCATTTGGTAACTATACCATGATTCGTCATATGACCAGAAAGCACCCAAACAACTACTCTCGTGCTGAGTTCAGGGAACTGGCCAGTAACCTCCCCCAGTCGTCAAGGACCACCTCCCAAACAAACCAACCCACTTCATCGGGACCAGAAACATCCGAGATGATGCCTTGCATTCAGCCAAGATTTGCTGATTTTAAAATCACTTGTTCTGCATGTGGCAAGCTTATCGCCTATGGTGAAAAAAGCGTTAAGCTCATCGTCCTTGCAGGTGATAATCACAAGTGCCCCAAAAAGAAGTAATTTTTTGGGTTTTTTATTTTTTTGCTCCAGTTGAGCCAGTTTCAATTCCCCCTTTTTTTGTTTCTCCCCCTTAAAAAATACAAAAAAAATATAAAACTGTTTTGAAAAGCCAAAAAAAGTTCAAAAAGTTCAAAAAACACCAAAAAAATATAAAACAACAAAAAGAAGAAAAAAAAAGTTCTTTTTAGAACTACCTCCAATTTCTAAATAAAAACTTCATTTTTTAAAAACTCTGTCATCTTTTTCCTTCATTTTACGCTCCCCGGTGCGCTACCTGGTGCGCGTACCGGGCGCTTCCCCCGCGCAAAACGAAAAAAAAAAATATATTTTAAATGCCCCGCGGGGCCCTTTTATAGCCCCCACATCAAACCTAGGGGGTCAAGGGGGGGTCTACCCTGCCCCCTTATGGTCATTTCCCTCTTTGTTTTGCCCACCTCTCGTGTCTCGATCCTACCGAGACACAAGATGGCGGCGGCTCCGGACTGTTTAGAATGTTTACAGACAACTGAGAGCCAATCAGCTTTCTGCGCGCAAGTCGCGTGGCGCGCCTGGAGCGCTCTCCGGTGCGCGCACCGGAGAGCGCCTATAGATATATATATTTTTTTGAACCTAAATTACTCAAAATCCACTGCAGCACATATCTTGAGACATAGCAAAGGCACATCGGGCTACCAGTCCCTACAATTTTGCCAAGTTTGGTGGAAATCCATTCAGCCGTTCGGGCTAAAAGTGAAATCGACCGCCCTATGGAAATTAACATGGGGAAAACGCGTTTTGGGACCCCCCTTTTATCTCGGCCCCCGCTTGACGTATCCCCCCCAAACTTTCAAGGAAGAACCGGAGCTCGACGAGGCCATTTTCAGGAAATTTTCAGGCAGATTCGTCAACCGGTGCCAAAGTTATTCCAAATAGAATTTTGAGATTTAACATTGAAAAAAATCCTAACTATAACTACCTACTGGCGACCGCCAGTAGGTAATATATATATATATATATATATATATATATATATATATTCCATTACGCTGCCACAGTTGGAGGTGCACGCAATGACAGGCGAACTCAGCCACCACGGTTAAGTCCTTTATTGAGGCACAACGGGACACAGCGCTGGATATTTCATTGAGTCCCAACGCGTTTCGGAGCTCCTTATGCTCCTTGCTCACGGGGCGGACATGCAGCGGCAGACGTAGGAAGAGAACAAGTCCCTGGTTCGTCCTGTTAAATAGCAGTTATTGCTGACGTCATCTTTGGACTTCTGGGATTCGTAGTCCTCCAACCACCAGATGACCCAACTTGGGCTCTGCCTCCTGCAAGATAAAATCAAACCCTTAGTCGGGCCTCCAAATCTGTGTCCATTGAAAGTTAAATGCACACAACCTGTCATTCTGTAATACGGTTTCTCAATTTTTCGAATCCTGCAGCCCATAAACATTTTCATGATGTTGCTACCTCCCCAACGTGGCTAGGCCGGTAAATATGTTCCATTACGCTGCCACAGTTGGAGGTGCACACAATGACAGGCGAACTCAGCCACCACGGTTAAGTCCTTTATTGAGGCACAACGGGACACAGCGCTGGATATTTCATTGAGCCCCAACGCGTTTCGGAGCTCCTTATGCTCCTTGCTGACGGGGCGGACATGCAGCGGCAGACGTAGGAAGAGAACAAGTCCCTGGTTCGTCCTGCTAAATAGCAGTTATAGCTGACGTCATCTTTGGACTTCTGGGATTCGTAGTCCTCCACCATCATATGACCCAAGTTGGGCTCTGCCTCCTGCAAGATAAAATCAAACCCTTAGTCGGGCCTCCAAATCTGTGTCCGTTGAAAGTTAAATGCATACAACCTTACAGCTCCAAGGTTCCCTCTGGAATGAGACGCACTCAAAAAGCAGTGTTTGCTCAGAGCCTTTATTGGGTATGGACAAAGCACACCAGCAGAATCCTTTCATAGCTGTGCAGACTGTTGATCACCTAACGCGTTTCTGAGTCGTTAGACTCCTTTATCAGAGGCCGCGGTATGCCCAGAAAGCCATTCTGGTGCCGCCCCTTCCCTTTATATGCCTTGATTACACACCCCGAATGGGCTGCTCTGGATGAGGCTGTATACTTGCTGATGGGAGTTTGCAGTCCCAGAATGTTCGTGGTGATATTCTGCAGGAAGATTTCAAGCCCTGGATGGGCCTCCACTGGAGTGGCACGTCCTCAATCCCCACTGCTGTTCCAATAGGGGAATGACATCTGGTATCCCCCATGGCCCCCTTTTGCAAGGGGTGGTGCAATATCGGCGGCCAGGGAAACTACCCAAACATCACAGCTCCAAGGTTCCCTCCGGAATTAGATGCTGGTGTGCTGTGTCCATACCCAATAAACGCTCTGAGCACACACTGCTGTTTGAGTGTGTCTCATTCCAGAGCGAACCTTGGAGCTGTGATGTAGATATATATATATATTGCATTTTTGTGCAGTTCCGCTTCAGTGTCAAACGGCACTGAGGCACGAGGAACAGGTCTGGCCTTGGAGGACTGTAAAGGCATGACAAGTTTCTTCAGTGCGGAGCAACCCACTATGGATTATAACTTTGTTTTATTTGAGCGAGAACACAGCGCACCACTGGGGAAACAAAGACTAAACTCCAAAGACCAGGAGGCCACAAGAGTGGCCACGCCCACTTGGGCGGGAGAAATGTAATTAAAAGGGTGTGTTCTCCCCCATTATGCCCGTAACCCCTGATGAAGTGAAAAGGTTCACAAAATGCGTTGGGAGAAAGGACATTTACTTCTGCGAGGCACTGGCAGCCGCTTAAACATTGTATTTCCTCCAAAGTATAATAATACGGCTGAAACCGAACTTACCTGTGATGGGTGTTTCTTACAGCAGGCAACTCGATGTTGGATGTGGAAGTGGCCCCGTCTGAGCCACGAGGAACGCCCCGCTGCATTTTTGTGCAGTTCCGCTTCCGTGTCAAACGGCGCTGAGGCACGAGGAACAGGTCTGGCCTTGGAGGACTGTAAAGGCATGACAAGTCTCTTCAGTGCGGAGCAACCCACTAGGGATTATAACTTTGTTTTATCTGAGCGAGAACACAGCGCACCACTGGGGAAACAAAGACTAAACTCCAAAGACCAGGAGGCCACTGGAGTGGCCACGCCCACTTGGGCGGGAGAAATGTAATTAAAAGGGTGTGTTCTCCCCCATTATGCCCGTAACCCATGATGTAGTGAAAAGGTTCACGAAACGCGTTGGGAGAAAGGACATTTACTTATACGAGGCACTGGCAGCCGCTTGAACATTGTATGTCCTCCAAAGTATAATAATACGGCTGAAACTGGACTTACCTGTGATGGGTGTTTCTTACAGCAGGCAACTCGATGTTGGATGTGGAAGCGGCCCCGCCTGAGCCGCGAGGAACGCCCCGCTGTATTTTTGTGCAGTTCCGCTTCAGTGTCAAACGGCTCTGAGGCACGAGGAACAGGTCTGGCCTTGGAGGACTGTAAAGGCATGACAAGTCTCTTTAGTGCGGAGCAACCCACTAGGGATTATAACTTTGTTTTATCTGAGCGAGAACACAGCGCACCACTGGGGAAACAAAGACTAAACTCCAAAGACCAGGAGGCCACTGGAGTGGCCACGCCCACTTGGGCGGGAGAAATGTAATTAAAAGGGTGTGTTCTCCCCCATTATGCCCGTAACCCCTGATGAAGTGAAAAGGTTCACGAAACGCGTTGAGAGAAAGGACATTTACTTATACGAGGCACTGGCAGCCGCTTGAACATTGTATGTCCTCCAAAGTATAATAATACGGCTGAAACTGGACTTACCTGTGATGGGTGTTTCTTACAGCAGGCAACTCGATGTTGGATGTGGAAGCGGCCCCGCCTGAGCCGCGAGGAACGCCCGCTGCATTTTTGTGCAGTTCCGCTTCAGTGTCAAACGGCGCTGAGGCACGAGGAACAGGTCTGGCCTTGGAGGACTGTAAAGGCATGACAAGTCTCTTCAGTGCGGAGCAACACACTAAGGATTATAACTTTGTTTTATTTGAGCGAGAACACAACGCACCACTGGGGAAACAAAGACTAAACTCCAAAGACCAGGAGGCCACGGGAGTGGCCAAGCCCACTTGGGCGGGAGAAATGTAATTAAAAGGGTGTGTTCTCCCCCATTATGCCCGTAACCTCTGATGAAGTGAAAAGGTTCACGAAACGCGTTGGGAGAATGGACATTTACTTATGCAAGGCACTGGCAGCCGCTTGAACATTGTATGTCCTCCAAAGTATAATAATACGGCTGAAATTGAACTCACCTGTGATGGGTGTTTCTTACAGCAGGCAACTCGATGTTGGATATATATACATATATACACACACACACACATATTACCTACTGGCGGTCGCCAGTAGGTATATATAGTTAGGATTTTTTTTAATAGAGATTTCTGAAAATTCTATGTTGAATAACTTTGGCGTTGATGGACGGAATTGGCTGAAATTTCCAGGAAAATGGCACATTTTGTTTCTGAGCGTCCCCTGAAAGTTTGGGGGGGTTTCGTCAAGCGGGGGCTGAGAAAAAAGGGGGTCCCAAAACGTGTTTTTAACATTGAGTTTTCCATAGGGCGGTTGGACTCACTTTTAGCCCGAACGGCTGAATGGATTTCCACCAAACTTGGCAAAATTGTAGGGACTGGTACCCCGATGTGCCTTTGCTATGTCGCAAGATATATGCTCCAGTGGTTTTTCCGAAAATTAACTTTAAAAAATATATATTGGGCTACATTGGGCTATATATATGTTAGAGCCCAAATGTAGCCCAATGTAGCCCAAAGATGGCCACCAGAGACAAAAAAAAACAAATGTAGCCCAAATATCAGCCAGATGTAGCCCAACTATAGCCCAATGACAGAATGTCCCAGTGTGTCCTAAAGAACAACTAGAGCGCTAACAGTCTTACTTATGACAAAAGTATGGCACACCTGAAGTCATCTTGATTGGAATAAAGTGTTAACACTTAAAACATTTAATTTGCAAAGGAACAAAATGAGGGGGTTCATTTTGCCATAGAAATTATGTTTATTGCTGAAGAAAGAAAAATTAGGGCACATTTTGAGTGACTTATCAAATCCTCTTATATTTCATTAAAAAACATCTGATATGCAGTCTCCCCAGATGGCCACCAGAGACAAAAGAGCCCAAATGTAGCCCAAATATCAGCCAGATGTAGCCCAATTATAGCCCAATGACAGAATGTCCCAGAGTGTTCTAAAGAACAACTAGAACGCTAACAGTCTTACTTCTGACAAAAGTATGGCACACCTGAAGTCATCTTGATTGGAATAAAGTGGTAACACTTAATACATTTAATTTGAAAAGGAACAAAGTGAGGGATTTCATTTTGCCATAGAAATTATATATATATATATATATATATATATATATATATATATATATATATATATATATATATATATATATATATATATATATATATATATATATATTCACTGAAAAAAACCATAGGTTATAGACCATATATAGTTAGGAATTAGCATTTACAAAACCTTATTTTACTCACACAAAACCATTGAAATTCGCATATATAGTTAGTTGCACTAACTATATGTCGCGCACCCGCAATCCACTGCTGATGATGTCACATATTACATCATTCATGACATGGTCAGTGACATCACTGATGACATCACTGATGACATCTCAAATGACATCACTGATGACATCACTGATGACAACATCCAGTGACTGTATGTTTCTGTAAAGTTAAAATATGTCTTACATATTGAAGAATGAGTGGATGTATAAGTGTCTGGATGAAGGATTTAGTAGGTGCATGACTGACTGTATGAGTGAGTGATTAAATGTGTCTCACTGAGTGCATGGGTTAGTGACTAAGCTGTCTTAATTTGTGCATCATTATGTCTGTTGTTCTGTAAACTGCTGCATGTGTTGATCAGTAGCTATATGAGTAACTATATGGGTTATTGATTGGTTGCCCAAGTATTTGTATGGGAGACTGAGTGTGTGTGTGGGTGGCTGGGAGGTGTATGACTCTGTGCATAGATGTGTGAGCAGTTGATTTACTAGATGTATGGGTTCAAAAGTGCATGTGGAAACAGCTGTATGGGCGGTTGACTGTGTGCATGAGTGTATTGGTGAGTGAATGGATATCTCAGTGCTACATGTCAAAGTAAGTACATATGTAAAACACAGTACATGTGAGAGTTGACATATATAAATAACTGTGCATAAGAGCCAGTGAATGTGTGAGTGGCTGTATGGATCATTGTGAACTTGTATCAGGGATTGTATAAGAGAGTAAATATGTGTTAGTATATGTTTGAATAAGTAAGGTGTGTATAACTGTATAGTTGAGGAAATGGAGGTGTGATTGATTCTTTGCATGACTGACTAGGTGTGTGAGTAACTCCATGGATGAGTGACAGTCTGTGAGTGTCTGTTTACACTGATTGTATCTAAGGTTATATTAGAGTCTGAAGAGGTTCATCGTATTATCACATGAATGATATCATCAGTGATGTGATCAGTAATGTCAAATGAGATGTCATCAGTGATGTCATCAGTGATGTCATTTGAGATGTCATCAGTGATGTCATTTGAGATGTCATCAGTGATGTCATCAGTGATGTCACTGACCATGTCATGAATGATGTAATCTGTGACATCATCAGCAGTGGATTGCGGGTGCGCGATATATAGTTAGTGCAACTAACTATATATGTGAATTTCAATGGTTTTGTGTGAGTAAAATAAGGCTTTGTAAATGCTAATTCCTAACTATATATGGTCTATAACCTATGGTTTTTTCAGTAAATATATATATATATATATATATATATATATATATATATATATATATATATATATATATATATATATATATTTGGGCCATGTGATCAAGCTGTGTAAGGCGAAACGCGTAATGGCGGCGGCAGGCTTGCTGGAAATAAAACACCTCGATTAAAGCACTAAGAACTGGGTCTGTTCCTTCGTCATTTTGGAGTGTTGGGCTGAGGCGGCTGCTTTGGCCAGTGACGAATTTTCGTGCATATATATATATATATATATATATATATATATATGAAAACGGCAACCTCCTCTCCAGTGAAAGAAGCAGAAACCACAGCGGGGGTGAAAAGGCAGCTCTGTTTATTGATAGCTGTAGGGCGAATGCATTTCGGCCGGTATGGCCTTCGTCAGCGCCAGTGATAGATGTGAAGGAAATCCACGATGTGCAGTTTGAATGAGTCCTCCCGCACTAAGATAGGTGCAATGTCCGCTCCGCCCCTAAGCTCAAATTAACTCAGTTCAGCTGGTCCAGACGATCTCAGGACTCAGTTTCCCAGGTTGCAGCAGTGGCTCCCAGGTGAGTACAGCTTAGGGTCGTTCCAGGTAGAATCCGGGAAAATAGCAGGGGGTAAGGCACTCTGCACAGCGTTATGGGACCCCCCAAGTTGTAGAGCTGCCTCGGGTCCCCGTGACCTCATCAGTCGACAATCCGATCTGGAAATAGGCGAGGGCGGGAGGACAGTGAATCCCGTATCTAAGGTTATATTAGAGTCTGAAGAGGTTCATCGTATTATCACATGAATGATATAATCAGTGATGTGATCAGTAATGTCAAATGAGATGTCATCAGTGATGTCATCAGTGATGTCATTTGAGATGTCATCAGTGATGTCATTTGAGATGTCATCAGTGATGTCATCAGTGATGTCATTTGAGATGTCATCAGTGATGTCATCAGTGATGTCACTGACCATGTCATGAATGATGTAATATGTGACATCATCAGCAGTGGATTGTGGGTGCGCGATATATAGTTAGTGCAACTAACTATATATGTGAATTTCAATGGTTTTGTGTGAGTAAAATAAGGTTTTGTAAATGCTAATTCCTAACTATATATGGTCTATAACCTATGGTTTTTTCAGTGAATATTATATATATATATATATATATATATATATATATATATATATATATATATATATATATATATATATATATATATATATATATTCACTGAAAAAACCATAGGTTTCACACCAGTTATAGTTAGGAATTAGCATTTAAAAAACCTATGAAATTCACTGAAAAAACCATAGGTTTCACACCGGTTATAGTTAGGAATTAGCATTTAAAAAACCTATTAAATTCACTGAAAAAACCATAGGTTTCACACCAGTTATAGTTAGCTGGAAATTTTACTGATATAAAACCATTGAAATTCCCACGTTATAGTTAGTCGGACTCACTATAACTTGCGCGTGCAATGCACTGCTGATGACATCACATATTACATCACTCATGACATGGTGAGTGACATCACTCATGACATCACTGATGACACCATCCAGTGAATATGTGTCTTTCTGAAAAATAAATATTAGTGAGTTATGTTTAAATATTTAAATACATATATTAGTGTTTCACTTTGTGTATAAGTGGCTACATGTGTTGATAAGTAGCTACATGCGTATGTATATGGGTTATTTGATATTTTTATTAGTATCAGTTTGAGTGTCTATATGGTTTGGTGGGGGTATTACTTAGCACATAGATGCATGAGTGACTGACTCTTTGTTTGTATGTGTTTTGAAGACAGCATATGTACAGGACTGTATGGGTGGATGAGTGTCTATATGTGTTTGTTAGTGAGTGAATGACTGTCTCACTAGTGTCTTTATCAGTAACTACATATGTTTTAATCTAGTATATATGAATATTGATGTATATAAGTGAGTATATGTGAGAGTAAGAGATTGTAAGAGTTCCTGTTTAAATAAGTATGTGTTTCTATAAGTGATTGTTTAAGAGAATAAATATGTGTAATTTTCAATAGAAGTAAGGTGGAAGTGTGTGTATAACTCTATATTCAAATAAATGGTTGTTCAATAGTTTATTTGCACGTGTGAATATGTGTGTGAGTAACTTTTGGATGAATGTCGGTGTGTAACAGGATGTATAGGTGTATCTCTTCATATGATGAGTGAGTATATGTATGAGTGACTATATAGAACTGTTGGTGAATGAGTGGATGTGTATATAGATAGTGGAAGTACAGAATTGCTTGTTGTAACTGATATAGGTATGTCCATTTTTTAAAAATTTCAGTTTCTATTTTTGAATATGTGTCTCAAGGGTTACTTTACACTGAGAGGAGGTCTGTCACTGTGTCACAAGGATGGTGTCATCAGTGATGTCATGAGTGATGTCACTCACCATGTCATGAGTGATGTAATATGTGATGTCATCAGCAGTGCATTGCACGCGCAAGTTATAGTGAGTCCGACTAACTATAACGTGGGAATTTCAATGGTTTTATATCAGTAAAATTTCCAGCTAACTATAACTGGTGTGAAACCTATGGTTTTTTCAGTGAATTTAATAGGTTTTTAAATGCTAATTCCTAACTATAACCGGTGTGAAACCTATGGTTTTTTCAGTGAATTTCATAGGTTTTTTAAATGCTAATTCCTAACTATAACTGAAGTGAAACCTATGGTTTTTTCAGTGAATTTCATAGGTTTTGTTAATGCTAATTCCTAACTATAAGTTTAACTTTATAAATAAGACTGTTAGCACTCTAGTTGTTCTTTTTAACACTCTGGTACATTCTGTCATTGGGCTACAGTTGGGCTACATCTAGTTGAAATTTGGGCTACATTTACAATTTTTGGTCTCTGGTGGCCATCTTTGGGCTACATTGGGCTACTTTGGGCTACATTTGGGCTACATTTTGGCTCTAACATATATTAAGCCCAATGTAGCACAATACATATTTTTATAAAGTTAATTTTTTTACAAACCACTTCAGAATAGGGCTACCTGTCCCTACAATTATCCCATTTTTTTTTTAATTTTTGGGGGGAGCGCTCCCAGAGCGCGCCCCGGAGTGCGCCCCGAAAAGCGTATTTCCGAAAAGCGCCCCCGGGCGCGCTCCGGGGAGCGTCCCGTGAGCGCCAATATCGCAAACGAAAACATGATCGTGACGTATCGCGTAGCCGCGACCGCGTGCTACGCACGGCGTAAGCGCACCCGGAAGTACTCGAGCGAATACGATCGCAAAACGTAAACTTCCGACGCGCTTACGCTGCGCGCCCCCGGGGCACGTAGCGTAAGCGCGTCGGGTCATGTGAGCAGAAAATAACACTTTTCATTGGTTCATAACAGTTTTAGTTTCATAATGATGAAGCCCCTGGTCTTCTGACCTGAAAATAACACTTCTCATTGGTTCAGGACAGTTTTTTTTTCTAAATGATGAAAGACCCCACCTTTTTTCCTTATTCTGACTTTGTCCTTTGACTGAGGAAGACCTGTTTGTTGCTCTCTCTACTTTTTTGCTCCAAATAATGGCTTCAGTAGTAGCATCAGCTGGTGCATCTGCCCCACCACCACCACCACAACCACCAAGAGGACCAGCTCCAAATTATATTGGTGGTCAAGAACAGGAGGAGGAGGAAGAGGAAGAGGAGGAGGGGAGAAGAAGATGGCTGCCAGAAGAAAATACACCTTACAAACCCAAACCACACATTGTATGGCAGTTTTTTTCAATCCCAGAGGGGAAAAAAAAGGTGAATGCGCCCAAGGTGACTTGCCTCATCTGCAATGATGAACTTTCACGGGGCAACCCAAACAAAAAATATTCTTTTGGTAACTATACCATGATTCGGCACATGACCAGAAAGCACCCAAACAACTACTCTCGTGCAGAGTTCAGGGAACTGGCCAGTAACCTCCCCAGTCATCAAGGACCCCCTCCCAAAGAAACCAACCCACCTCATCAGAACCAGAAACATCCGAGGTGATGCCTTGCATTCAGCCGAGATTTGCTGATTTTAAAATCACTTGTTCTGCATGTGGCAAGCTTATCGCCTATGGCGAAAAAAGCGTTAAGCTCATCGTCCTTGCAGGTGATAATCACAAGTGCCCCAAAAAGAAGTAATTTTTGGGGTTTTTTGTTTTTTTGCTCCAGTTGAGCCAGTTTCAATTCCCTTTTTTTGTTTCTCCCCCTAAAAAAATACAAAAAAAATATAAAACTGTTTTGAAAAGCCAAAAAAAGTTCAAAAAGTTCAAAAAACAAAAAAAAAATATAAAACAACAAAAAGAAGAAAAAAAAAAGTTCTTTTTAGAACTACCTCCAATTTCTAAATAAAAACTTCATTTTTTTAAAAACTCTCATCTTTTTCCCTCATTTTACGCTCCCCGGTGCGCTACCTGGTGCGCGCCCCGGGCGCTTCCCCCCACAAAACGAAAAAAAAAAATATATTTTAAATGCCCCGCGGGGCCCTTTTATAGCCCCCACATCAAACCTAGGGGGTCAAAGGGGTCTATCCCTGACGCCTTATGGTCAGTTCCCCCTTTGTTTTAGCCACCTCTTATGTCTCGATTTTACCGAGACACAAGATGGCGGCCGCTCTGGACTGTTTCGAATGTTTACAGACACCCGAGAGCCAATCAGCTTTCCATGCGCACCTCGCGTCACGCGCCCGGAGCGCTCCCTGGTGCGCGCACCGGTGCGCTGCTATAGATATATATATTTTTTGTAACCTAAATTACTCAAAATCCACTGCAGCACATATCTTGAGACATAGCAAAGGCACATCAGGCTACCAATCCCTACAATTTTGCCAAATTTGGTGGAAATCCATTCAGCCGTTCGGGTTAAAAGTGAAATCGACCGCCCTATGGAAATTAACATGGGGAAAACGCGTTTTGGGACCCCCCTTTTATCTCGGCCCCCGCTTGACGTATCCCCCCCAAACTTTCAAGGAAGGACCGGAGCTCGACGAGGCCATTTTCAGGAAATTTTCAGGCAGATTCGTCAACCGGTGCCAAAGTTATTCCAAATAGAATTTTGAGATTTAACATTGAAAAAAATCCTAACTATAACTACCTACTGGCGACCGCCAGTAGGTAATATATATATGTATATATATATATATATATATATATATATATATATATATATATATATATATATATATATATATATATATATATATATATATATATATATATATATATATATATGCCTTTTTGTGGATATTTATCGCGCTTGCCAGTAGCGCGAGGAGAGGACCCGCCCTGCAAGTTGGCCGAGGGCTTTGCTGGCAACTATGCATTTTTACACCCAAGTTATTGGATGTCCTCGGCCCGCCACGGAGACATGTGCAAGTAAGGGCTGCTGTCAATACAGTCCGTCATTGTACGGGTTGGCGCGGTCACTGTACGAGCGCTGCACGGCCCGACTATAGCATGTCATTGCGGCTGGGGCATCTGGGGACTTAAGGAGGGCCCTTTGCCAATACAGAATCGGGACTTATCATCTGTTGCCAGTTCTCCTTACAGCAACATCAAACTCACTGTGGGATTATCATGGTCCGGTCGGAGATTCATTCCCTGCAAAGATGCATGCTGGGAATTGTAGTCAAGCCATCTGTGACTACAGCGTATCCTGACAACAGCCAACATGGACCAGCTGACCTTCCACCAATGGATAAAGGGCAGCTACCGTAAAGGAGCAACGTGGCAGATTCCTGATGACAGCGGCATCTGACGAAGGCAAACCCCGCCGAAACGCGTAATGCCCCATGCTGTTTGGAATAAAGGACTTTCTCTTGATCCCCGCTGTGTCCTCTAAGTACTTGGAATTTGAGTGCCTTTTTGTGGATATTTATCGCGCTGGCCAGTAGCGCGAGGAGAGGACCCGCCCTGCAAGTTGGCCAAGGGCTTTGCTGGCAACTCTGCATTTTTACACCCAAGTTATTGGATGTCCTCGGCCCGCCACGGTGACATGTGCAAGTAAGGGCTGCTGTCAATACAGTCCGTCCTTGTACGGGGTGGCGCGGTCACTGTACAAGCGCTGCACGGCCCGACTATAGCATGTCCTTGCGGCTGGGGCGTCTGGGGACTTAAAGAGGGCCCTTTGCCAAAACAGAATCGGGACTTATCATCTGTTGCCAGTTCTCGTTACAGCAACATCAAACTCACTGTAAGATTATCAAGGTCCAGTTGGAGATTCATTCCCTGCAAAGGTGCATGCTGGGAATTGTAGTCAAGCCATCTGTGACTACAGCGTATCCTGACAACAGCCAACATGGACCAGCTGACCTTCCACCAATGGATAAAGGGCAGCTACCGTAAAGGAGCAACGTGGCAGATTCCTGATGACAGCGGCATCTGACGAAGGCAAACCCCGCCG
This sequence comes from Lissotriton vulgaris, assembly GCF_964263255.1. Taxonomy (NCBI): domain Eukaryota; kingdom Metazoa; phylum Chordata; class Amphibia; order Caudata; family Salamandridae; genus Lissotriton; species Lissotriton vulgaris. Next base: position 1,184,552 of record NW_028250285.1, on the reverse strand, counting down.
AAACGCGTAATGCCCCATGCTGTTTGGAATAAAGGACTTTCTCTTGATCCCGCTGTGTCCTCTACGTACTTGGAATTCGAGTGCCTTTTTGTGGATATATACATATACACACATTCACTACAAAAAAGGGTACCAGAGGGTCAAGAGTTCTACAAGGGAATGTTTGGATAACGGTTGAGAGTTATTACCACTAGCCATACAACAAATTTTACTCACTTTTTCTTTACCCCTTGGTATCACATTATTCTCTGCACTGCACTTTTTACCCCATCAGTTACACCACTCAGACACAATTAGACTCTTTCAACAGTAAGTGACCCCGTCCTGCCTACAGGAAGGTCCGTGTACTATCTATTAGGCCCCTTCCTGATAGAGATCAGACCAGGTGCTGTGTTGGTCCTCAGAACCCCAAATGATGAAGGGCAGTTCCGAGTGGTGACTGATGGGTGTTAGAGACTAGACACTGATCTGGCTCTTGTTTATTTCACAAAGAAGATTTGTTGTATGGCTAGTGGTAATAACTCTCAACCGTTATCCAAACATTCCCTTGTAGAACTCTTGACCCTCTGGTACCTTTTTTTGTAGTGAATGTTCAATAGGGCGTGTACTCAGAGCTGGTCATTAAATTAGCCCTAGGGTCCCCCATAATTGTATGTGTTGTAATTACATATATACACACACACACGTATATGTTGTAGTTAATGGAATTATGTTTTGGTTATAATGTCATGAATTTAGTTATATATTTTATTGGAGTGAGTTGGAAATATGTTGGTGATGCATTATATTTATTTTTTATTTAAACATGTTTAATGTTTATTTTAAGTAATTGTTTTACGCACAAAGTTGTTTTTTATATTTATTAATGATAATGTACTTATTTGGCGATCATTTTGTTGTTAATGTTGTATGAATCAATATTTTTGACATATTATACGTTTTTGTTTTTTCGATATTTGTGTTTGTAATATAAGTAAAAATCTATCTTTTTAACAACTGTATTTGTGTTCTAGATATTTTTGGTTTAATTAGGTAAGTATAGGAAGGCAACATTTTTGTTAAGGAAATTTATATTCTGATATTATTGTGTTTTGATATTGTATGCATCCATATTATGTCATTGATCCAACCAAGGTTTACTCAGGAAGGTTGTGTGCAATTAGGGACTCAGAAGTGAAGAAACCTTAACTTGATGTCGAGTCAGTGCTTAGTCTTTGAAAAAGAAAAAAGTGCCTTACTAGCCACACACAACACAATGCCCTTCATATATTTCAGAGGGCAAAAATCATTACATTATGTTTTTTAATATAGTGAAGGTTGATGAGGGATGCAGCCTAGGCTATTCATTTGGTACAAACATAATGGTACATTAGTTTAACAATTCCCAAACAGGTGTCGAGCATAGTGCCTGTGCATGGGAAGGCACTTTGGGCCTGAGCCAATAAGCACAGGCTACTCCCTTCCTGTTGTAAGGTTTCACAACCCCTTCATTCGGTATCATCAATGATTGCACAGTGCCTTGTTTTACAGTTCATCTCTGATGGTCAGGTAGTGTCAGCATTCTATGTTGGGGCATTAGCAGAATGATGTGGCATAGACCTAACATAGCCTACTCAGCCAAGATGCCCATATTTTAGCCTTGACGCATACACCATTGCCACTGGTGTCCACAAACAGGCCACCTGTGCATGCTAGTTCAGATCACTGGTAGCTGTGCCAGCACCATTTGGAGAAAAGGCTACACTGGTGTTGTCGTGCTCACAGTCTAGTGGGTCTTGAGTTTTTATTCTTCCTTAATCCCAGTCAGAAATCCCAGTAACCAAATAAACTACCTGTCCACCCCTAGTCTTAGCAGTGACTAGTACTATGGACTTGACGTAGGCCTCTCTGTCGCTGTAGAATCTCCTCTGGCACCTGGACTACACACAGGGGGATTGCAAATTGTGGTCAGGTTTTTTCCTAGTGCCTGGATGCTTCTAGATTTGGTTTCTTCAGAGAAACTTGGGCAAGATTGACTTCCATAGCACTTTCTGATTCTGACTCGTATAAGTCATTCATACTGTGGGGACACTGCATGATTTCCAGAGGTCACAATTTGAGAACTGTGCTGGTTCTTACCTTGTGGTGCAGTGGATGACATATGTTTGTCCTGACATGGCTCCTGTATAAGCCCTCTCCTTCGGATCAGCATCTTTCTTATGCAAAGGCACCGTCAATGCCCCTTGTGAACAGCTGGTCCACTCTCTAACTAAAAGCAGGTACCTAGCTGTCCATCCTGGCAGTCTTAGTCAAAGTTCCCAGGTCTCTGGTCTCAAACTTTGACAAGGAAGAAGGCAAATTCAGCAATGGTGCTCAAAGAGTTTATCGGTCACCAGTGCTTTGGAGACCCTGGTTCCTGATAGAGAAATCTTCACACCTTAGCTAGAAGGTTTTGTTCCATCTTTATCTCAAAATATCAGACCATGTTTATGTATCACAAAAGTCAATTCTGAAACTAACTCCTGACAGTTTCTTCCTTTTGCTTAATTCACCCTGACTGATCCTGCTGTACTCTTTGTTGCTGACTGATAGCAAGACGGTAGGTTGGAGCTGGAAATCTCCTATCAAGGGAGACCTAAATCAAGGTTAAAAAATAAGTGGTGACTGCCCTACTTAACTACCTTTTAACTTTTGGAGGGCAGCCCTTCCAGTGAACAAAGGGACAGGAAATGGCAGGGGAATCTCCCGGTCTGTGGCCCCCAACATCTAAAAGTCTAAGCCACTATAAAGGATACCGGTACAAAAGGGGGTGGTGATGGACGGAGCATCTGAATCAATCAAACACTCACACCCAGTCCTAAGATCTGGGTTTAATCCATCACCGTTCTTTAGCCCACTCTGCCACCCCAGTTCAGACATGGCTATATGCAAATCAGTCTGACCCTGTGCCTCATGGGAACAGTCCAGCCCGAACTGCCAAGCCATGTCTTCCCTGGACCGGAAACAAGCTTCCGAGGACCGGTTTCTGGCATTCCAGCCGTCTTCAGCCCGGCTTGCTTGAATCCAGCGGCAAAGTGAGCAAGGGACTCACGTCTGAGCATACCCTGCCACACTTATGGCGGCCAGAAGCGGTACAAAAGGGGGTGGTGATGGACGGAGCATCTGAATCAATCAAACACTCACACCCAGTCAAAAGATCTGGGTTTAATCCATCACCGTTCTTTAGCCCACTCTGCCACCCCAGGTCAGACATGGCTATATGCAAATCAGTCTGACCCTGTGCCTCATGGGAACAGTCCAGCCCGAACTGCCAAGCCATGTCTTCCCTGGACCGGAAACAAGCTTCCGAGGACCGGTTTCTGGCATTCTAGCTGTCTTCAGCCCGGCTTGCTTGAATCCAGTGGCAAACTGAGCAAGGGACTCACGTCTGAGCATACCCTGCCACACTTATGGCAGCTAAAAGCGGTACAAAAGGGGGTGGTGATGGACAGAGCATCTGAATCAATCAAACACTCACACCCAGTCAAAAGATCTGGGTTTAATCCATCACCGTTCTTTAGCCCACTCTGCCACCCCAGTTCAGACATGGCTATATGCAAATCAGTCTGACCCTGTGCCTCATGGGAACAGTCTAGCCCAAACTGCCAAGCCATGTCTTCCCTGCACCGGAAACAAGCTTCAGAGGACCGGTTTCTGGCATTCCAGCCGTCTTCAGCCCGGCTTGCTTGAATCCAGTGGCAAAGTGAGCAAGGGACTAACGTCTGAGCATACCCTGCCACACTACGGCGGCCAAAAGCGGTACAAAAGGGGGTGGTGATGGACGGAGCATCTGATTCAATCAAACACTTACACCTGCATTTTCTGGGGAGCACTTGCAATTAATTGCAGCCTTGGTCTCCCTCCAAACTGCCATCTTAAGCGCTACTTAAATGTATGTCTCATATGGATGGACAAATGACACAGTTACCACGGACGGCAGGAAAATGTATAAACTGCTAGAGTGACCTACTTCTCTGCTTTACCAGCAAAGAGCCCTGGGTTACATTATACTACACAAGTGCCAGGTGCTATTATCTTCAGCACATATCAAATAATAAAGTCATAGCATCTTGAGAAACCCATCTATTGAAGAAGGTCAAACGCTTTACTCAGAAGTACATGCCAGTACCATCAAGATTGTTGCCCTTTTTAAGCCACCATATGGGCATGTTAATTGTGGGATCACTATCGCACTGAATGCTGTAACATGGGGTTTAATGGAACATTCCCCATATTTGTAATTGAAGTAGTTCAAGATAGGCAATATGTTAGTAAGGAACCTCTTGGCCTGCCAGTACGGTTATACATTAATCTTGTGCAGTAATTTGCCCCAGTAGCAATATTATGACACTTGCTCAAGCTCCATACTATCCATTAGGAGCATACAGACCTTTAATGTCAAATTCAATCATGCTAGTCTTTATTTGGTTAATTATTAACTGATTTACACTGCAAAAGTTACTACCTTGAGCAGTGAGTGCTTAAGCCTGTGTTTGTCTCTATTCAACATCTCATAATATTGGCAATATACAAATTAGCTTTACTGGGCATTGTGTTCCAACTTCATTAATCCACATTCTCCTCTATCCATTTGAATAGTCACCCAGAGACCACTTGGTCCCAATCCATTCCTCTAAGATTCTTTATCGCTGAAGCATTGAAACACGTGACAAAATGTGTCCACCAGGAGAGACCACCAGTGAAATACTTTTTTCATTAAAGCGCATTGTTCCAAAGATATTGGACTTTGAGGATACTTCAGTTTGCTTTAGTCCAATGGATCTACAGGAACCCCCAGATCCTTGTGGCACACCAGTATTTTGACTGAGACCAACAAGCTTAAGAATGCTCTCTGGGGGCAGTAGATTCTCTTCACTTTCAAGAGGACCCTGATGTAGATGAGGAAGGGGAACTGGCATATCTAAGGGGCTTGCAAATTCAGACCAATTGATACATTTTGGGAGCTGCCAGTTCACATGAGACCTAAAGATGTCTAGCTCCAGAGCACCCCCAAAGCAAGGTGAGTGGTCATAGTACTGGAGGATCTATCTTCTAGTTGCTGCAGTCCGTCAGATCCTTGGAATACTAATCCATGGTAGAGACTGAGGGGCTTCTTTGCAAGCCTCTTTCACTGCAGGTGTGTTACTTTTTATATGGGAAAAAGTGATGTAGCGGCGGCGCAAGGGGCTTGTGAATAAGCCCCTTAATGCCCAGGAGATCCCATGAGTCCCACATGTCATATGATCGTGGGCACTCATGTCACATTAATCACGTGAACTGACATACGGTGAGTGTTCCCTAACGGCTTGTCATCATAGACCGGCGTCTCCAGAGTTCCAACATCATCAGTAGGAGACTGATTACCGATTAGGCGCAAAAGCAGGGTATAACCTTTGACGATGTGAGCAAGTACTGTGCTCGCTTTATCATGACAAAAAGCAACATAATCTCAAATGGTATCAACGGCGAAGTCAGTTAAATCAGTATGTAAAATACATTACGAGGACGGAAAGAGGGAGACTCACTTCAAGTTTTTGAAACGTGCACATGGCATCATATATTTAGGGAAGAAGTTTTAGAAACGGTACAGTTGTATCAGCACTGTAGGTATGAATTGCATAGGCAGCCCAATTTGGACTTGGTGCACAAATGTGCTTGTGACACATATAAGTGGCGACCCAAGTGACAAAGTGAAAACAGTGAAAAGGCGCGTAGTGACATAAGATGAAAATATATGCAAGTGACTGTGCGGTTCAGCACAAAATGATTCACAATGGTTGCATAGGAATAGGTGGAGCGATTTAAAGAGAACCACACGGAGTAAGGGCGCCTTCAATTGTGCTGGGGAGTCTACGACGTTTCGATCCTATGAACTCAGGATCATCTTCAGGACGGGGCTGCTGTTTTGCTGTGGTCAGGCTGGTTGCTGGTGCCTGGGGGGGGCGCTAAAGGGGGGAGGTGCGACAGGGGTCACCAGGGGTAATCGGAGGGGAGCCGGAGGGGAAGCTGATCTAACGGGTGGTTGGAAGGTGAGGACCGGGCGCTGTGAAAAGGAATGCGACATCACGGGCATCGGGGGCCGGCGGGTAAAGTTCCTTGCTGAGTCTGGAGGTTCCGAGTATCGAGTGGAGGGTGGCGCGTCTGTCAACCGTGGACCGCCAGGTTCGTGTCCGCTTTATCATGGGCACTTCCACCATTGTTTGTGTAAGCGCGTCTTTCACACATTCCGTGCTCGCGTCGGCCGATGTAAGCACTAGCTCCCTGGTGCTGCACACGACGGTTGGCCAATGCAGCCCAGCCCACTCATCAGAACGCCCGCACTACGGCGGAATGATCGCCGCGGTAAACAGGTTAACAGTTTTTAGGTTGAGCTGACCTAGCTTTCAATGCGAAAGCATTGAAAGCTGTCAGCCAACAACTAATGTTGCCCGTATTTGGGAATGTGGACACGAGAGGTGCACGAGCGCAGAGCGCGGATTTCACCTCGTGGGCGCGCACGTCGCCGTGCCCCTCTCGTGCCTCATTCCCATGCGCAAACACACTCCACACTCACGCATCCGCACATACACAGCCACACACACACTGCATACACACATGCAGACCCACGCGCACACACACAGACACATTCGAACACACACAGACACACGCGCGTACACCCCCCTCCCCTCCCACTCACCGGGCTCTTTCGGCGTGTTCCGTGTCTCCTCTGCAGCGCTGGTCGGGCACTCACTGGGCTGTTGCTGGGGATCGGGCTCCTCTCTGCGGCAGTCTCGTCTCGTCGCGGCACCAGGGGGCAGGACTTCACTTCCGGGGCTCCCTCCAGCACCTTGGAGCCCCGGGACTCTCCTCAACTAATGGGAGCCCCGGGCTGCGGAGAAGCCATCAGTCGTCCGGCTTCACTACTTCCTCGGCGGCGGCGGGCGGGACTTCCTGCCGGATTGCAGGCCCGCCCCCGTCTCGGCCAAAAGTGCCTGACTTCCGGTTTTCACGGAGCAGGGCTGCGGCGGTGATTTCTTTCGGGGGCAAGAGCGGTAGGCACCCTCGAATTCGCACAAGATACTGGCAAACCACATTCTGTAACAAAAGTGCAATTTTCGCACACCGCTAAGTATTAATCTGGAAGCTACTCCGGCATACCTCACTTACTGAGCATAGAATAATGTTGAAATATGCTTGTCTGCAGGGCTCCCTAGGTTTGACTCTTCATGTGCGTCTGGATGTGTGCCTGGTGGACATTGTAGAGATGGGGTAAGACATCCTCTTGACATCTTTGCCAGGGCTCTGGGTTAGGGTTTGGGTTGTGTATATTGTGCCAGGCTGATGGTGGTGAGCTGTAATCCTCTGGCATGGCTCTTCTCCACCCTTTCCCACTCATAATGTTTTTCCTGTTTGAAGCTTAGGGAATGTGACAGATAACCAACCCCCAGTGCTAGTCTCCACTAAGCGCCATCAATATCTGCGAGGCAGGCTAGGGCGGGGGGAGGTGTGGGAGTGGTCTTTGTCCTGATAGAGTAGAAGGAATCCTGAAAATAGACAGTACCACTCGGAGTCGCCCTCCTCTTGAGCTGGTCCGCGCTATACTAAGTGGAACAAACGTAATTGTAGTTGCAACCCTTTCTTTGACTCAAAGTACAAATGGGACATCTGATGAGGTTATTTTAAAGCACGTTAGATGTCTCTTTTTCTATGCCTTCCTTGCCTTGCATTTACAGGGTAATGTTTCAGGCTTGCTGTTGAGAGTTGGAAATAGACCCCTGTCTCTGCCAAAGAGCTGCTGGCCTTGTCGGGACGAGGACAGCCTGGTCGTGTACCCACTATACTGATGTTCTTTGGATGAACAGTTCCCATTCATACTAGGCACCCTACTTAAGCTGCTGTTTACCAGCAGTGACTGGATTACTCAAATTAGGGGCCTATCAGCCTCCTTATAAACACCGAGTGCTGGAGTGAGATCTTTGCTTGGCAGAGTTCTCTGACCTTGTGGAATGGTTGGTGTGATAATGAAATGGGTAGTTTTCTATGTCCTTCATCACTGGAAACCCACGTGGGTAGGATGCTACACTAACTTTTCACAGAAGACTTTGCTCCTGTCTTATTATCGGTTGACCCAATCTCGGTCTCTGAAGAAGCAAAAAAATAATAACTTTCAGAGAAAACCCCCTGCAACAGGATGGACTTGCGCAGGTGGAAAGAACATGTCTTTACTTTACTGCAAAACAACCTATCTGCTTAGACACATATCACAGAATTGAAGAAGCAACACTTGAACTCTTTTGCGGGAAATGTGTTTCCCAAGGTCTAAGTGCAAATGGCTAGGTTTTCAATGGGAAAATTAAGACAGCCAGCCAGGTACCAGTGGTTTTGAAGCGGAAATCAGCCAACAAGATATCTTGGCGTTCCAGGTTCCTGATAAAGACTTGTGCTCTAGTTCCAGGTTTTTATTGCTCCAAAGTAACATAAGGTTTTATTTAAACACCTTTTCCTCATTTTCTTTTCAAATGTAGAATTACAAAGCCTGAGCTCTGTGCTTGTATCATTGTTTAATTGTTTTGTCTGGATTTGGTGAACGGTGAGTGTTCAGAGGATTTGGTTTGGGGGACTTTAGATCCTTTTAAATCATTATGCAATTTGCAAGTTTAGGTGGATAGTGGAGAACCAATTTGATTACTGGGATCACTGGCAGAGTCAAAAGAAAGCTTCACATTGATACATTTTGGCTAAGTTTCTATGTTTTTTTGAGAGAGATCCATGCCATGCCAAAGGAATACCAAGAACATTTTAGTAAGTAATTTGAAGTAATCCTCAGACAGTCTCATTTCAAACCGGCCCAAAAGGAATTTAACTACAGGGGTGATAATCATTTTTTACAAACCACACACACAACCACACCACACACACAACCACACCACACACACAACCACACACACACACACAACCACACACTCACACAACCACACACACACAACCACACACACAATCACACACACAATCACACACAATCACACACACAATCACACACAACCACACACACAACCCCCCCACACACAACCCCACACACACACAACCACACACACACACAACCACACACACACAACCACACACACGACCACAACACACACAACCAAGCACAACCACATACACACAACCACAACACACACACACAACCAAACCCAGCCAAACCCAGCCAAACACAACCACACACAGCCACACACCCACAAACAACCACACACATAACCACACATACAACCACAACCACACACACAACCACACACACACAACCACACACACACACAACCACACACACACAACCACACACACAACCACAGCCACACATATAACCACACACACAACCATACACACACACAACCACACCCAACCACACACCCAACCCCACACACACAACCACACACACACACAACCACACACACAACCACACACACAACCACACACACAACCACACACACACACAACCACACACACAACCACATACACACAACCACACACACAACCACACACACACAACCACACACACACACACACAACCACACACACAACCACACACACAACCACGCACAACCACAACACACACAACCAAACACAACCACACACACAACCACGACACACATACAACCAAACCCAGCCAAACACAACCACACACAACTACACACACCCACAAACAACCACACACATAACCACACACAACCACAACACACACAACCAAACACAACCACACACACAACCACGACACACATACAACCAAACCCAGCCAAACACAACCACACACAACCACATTCACCCACAAACAACCACACACATAACCACACATACAACCATAAACACAACCACACACTGAACCACACACACACAACCACACACACACACACACACAGCCACACACACAACCACAGCCACACATATAACCACACACACAACCATACACACACCCACCCCCACACCCAACCCCACACCCAACCACACACACAACCACACACACAGCCACAACCACAACCACAGCCACACATATAACCACACACACACAACCATACACACACCCAACCCCACACCCAACCCCACACCCAACCCCACACCCACAACCACACACACACAACCACACACACACAACTACACACACACAACCACACACACACAACCACACACACGCACACAACCACACACACAACCACACACACGCACACAACCACACACATCTATCGCGCTCACTCTATCTATCTATCTATCTGTCGCCCTCACTGTATCTATCTATCGCCCTCACTCTATCTATCTATTGCCCTCACTCTATCTATCTATCTATCGCCCTCACTCTATCTATCGCACCACCACACCATCACTCAGGGGCACCACAGCATCACTCAGGGGCACCACAACATCACTCAGGGGCACCACAACATCACTCAGGGGCACCACAACATCACTCAGGGGCACCACAACATCACTATGCGCTACCACAGCATCACTGAACGCCACAGCATCCATTGTCGCCAATACAACATCACTTCGCGCCACCACAGTATCAATCTGTGCAACCATTCAACAACAACTGGTTCAAATATGTTCTCTCAATGTTTCAAGCTTTATTACAAATGTCACAAAAAGATGTTAATATTTCACTTCTGTTCTTGGACTTTCGTCACAATAAAATACACTGAACATAATCTTCACAAAAGTTATTTACAAAAGTTTAAGCTATTGCCATTATAAATTACAATAACTTTTATTTAAGTATTATTAAAAAAAATTAAGCCATTCTTATTTGTAATATCAATACATCTAAGTCACGTAAATACTAAACATGTTGCATTACAAATGCTATAGGTGTCACATTGGCAAACGTTAAAAGTATTGGCATTGTAAATGACAAAGCTATTAATTTCGCTATTTTCAAAACCAACACATAAATAAAAAATGTGTCATTTACAAGACCAATAGCTCAAACTTTCCTAATGCGAGACCTATTGCATTGCAAATGCTTGTTTTACTTTGTTAGTGTGTGACTACAAAGCCACCCTCGTTGCACTCCTCCATGAGGTGTTTCCTTGCTTAGCTGAGGGTACGTGAATGAACTATGTGTGATAAACCACGCATGTTTGTGTGTGATCACTATCCACATGTTCTGTGTACTATTATGCAGTGAACCAAGGAACGTTCACTTGGATTCTTCAACACTGTTTTTATCTCACTACAGTGGAATGCAAATCAGCCCTTCATGTGCGTAGCATGAACATTTAGCATTCGGCTTAAAATCACCTTACTTCTAGAGTCATTGTCCCCTAGGAGTTGATTTTGTGTTAGTTTCTGTTTGTTATTTGATTTACTTTTTTATTATTTATATGTTGCTACAGGTCCTCCAGAGAAATACGCTGAAGGAGCGTCTCTACATCTATCAAGAATATGAAAACAATTACCTTTGGGAATTTGTGTGTATGCCAGTTGTATGTTCATTTGGTGTGTAAATACCCAGATAGAGATTAGGGATCCTAGGTACTGAAGAACCCCATGGACCCTGGACAGGGCCTTACGCTGAGAAATGTCGACCCACATGTGCAGGAGTAATCATATTTCCTAGCAATTGCTGTGTCTTTTAATCATCTCATCACCTCCAAAATAAATTAAATGTAGTTTCTGACTTGGAGGTTACCTGGATTTTTATTCTTATTTGTCTCTACATTTCTACCCCTCATCTATGTGTGCTGCCTGGATACTCACAAGTGAGCTGGCGTGCAACAACAGTATACTGTGGCAAGCAAGGATGGCCGATAATGAAGAGTGACACCAGGGGTGTCTGAGGCCATACCTTTCAATTTTTTAATTGACTCCCAGAGTATAACAGGGATGTTCACATTTTAGAGTCCTTCCAGTGACTAATACAAACTAACAAAAAAAACTAAGGTCTTCTAAAAATGGACAGATGGTCCCCACTTTGACCCTAGTTTATCTCATTTGCTTTGTTGTGTTATGCCCAGGAAGGTAGTCAGCTTATCACATAAAATTCTTTCTTAGGAAGTGATATCAGAATTCACCTAAGATTTGGTGTGACCTTTGAGCTGCAGAGCTTGTTTTCATGTATGACCATCGTGAGGGGAAGCCATTGGTGGAACTCCTGCCTGATCAAGCTTTTCATAGCGAAGGAAAAAGTAAAGGTTTTAGAAAATTGATGTGAAGATAGGTTTCTGCTAGGGACTAACCCCAGACATTTTACTATTCACACCCCAAACTTATCTTCTCACTTTGGAGCCCTTACATTCTCTAAGGGGATTACTGCAGGGTATGTAAGGATGCTGAGGGGTATGCACAGCAGTGCAGGCCGTGGTTTTTAAAAAGGGCCAGAAGAGGAAGCTGACCTTCTATGTTTAAGAATCAATGCAGGTTTAAGTTTAGGATACAGTGGTTTTTAAACGTAGAGGACTGTTCCCTCGTCTACCCCTGTTTAAAACCAAACTCAGCAGATTCATTCTGTCAGTGGAGCTGCAGAATTTATTAGTAATGCCATGTTGAAATTACCAAATTCCTTCAACTCCACCAGCGTAATTAAAAATTCCGCCCACCCCTAGATATTTTCCATCCTAGGACTGAGTAATGAGGCCAAGCTTTGCTCTTTAGTGGAAGAGAACTGTGTCAAGAACAACTCTACATTGATGTGAGCGATATACCTCTTCTTAAGCTTGATGATACAAGAAAATATGTCTGCTGTGAAACACAAGAAGACCAAGAACTGAGCTGGGGAACACAAGGATTTCTTGGTTTTACTAGGAAACTGAGGTTGAGAAGGCAGTCATTAGTGCTGTAAATATACAAAAAATGATTGTGGGCATAATAAGAGCTAATGGGTGGTGCCTGACTAACAAAGAAGGACATGACCATACTACATTAACAATAGTAGATATTTGTGTCTCTACTATTTTCTAGCACTTTTTAGCATTGGAAACATAGGGGATACCTAATAAAGTTTTATCTCTCCTATTTTCTCCAATTTTATATCCCTTCACTATTATCACATTATCTTTTTGCACTGCTTTCAAGTCAGTTTTCACAGTTATCAGCCATACACCTTATTACATACAAAGGCTACTACTACTTTGAACACCTAGTTGTGGCAGGAACAATCTCCTTGGTGTAAGAAGTCCCAAATGATGAACAGGGCGGAACCGATCGAAAACTGATGGGTATCTTTACAAAGGTGGAGATATCCTTTGCTGTATGATTGAATTCTTTCTTTCATGTCCTTCTTTGTTAGTCAGGCACCACCCATTAGCTCTTATTAGACCCACAATCATTTTTTGTATATTTACAGTTTGAATGGGGAGCATGATTGTAGGCGGTCTTTAAACTTTCCCTTGGACCCTCTTTTTGAAATGTTTGCGATATAAGTCATTAGTGGTGATCAGATGAGAAACTTTCACAGGCCACTGGTATAGCAAAAAAATGTTATCTAGATTAAAAGATTGGGTATGTACACTCTCCAACCCTTGGTTATATACTCTCTTACCCATGGTGAAGTACCAAGGGAAAGACTGAATGGGGGCAGCTTAATTTCCACATCCTGTCCCTGCATCGGAATTTTATTAACTTCTGGCATCCTTCAAAGGCTGGGATTAGGAAGTTGCCTATTTCCTCATGATACTCTCTTGAATCTATTTTAGAAGACAAAGTGTTGCTTCTGAAGGGGCTGAGTCTTCTTAGGCACAGCAAATGGGTGTTTATATATACCAAAAGAGACATTTATAGTAATATCTATTCCTGCAATCAAAAGGTAATACAAAACAACAGGGTATTCCTACAGGTGAGTGGTATCTGCTCACTATACACTTGAAGGTGAAGTGATACAATGTATATGTATATAAGAATAAAAAAGCTTGTTTTGACACTTCACACAGAATGTTCATATGGCAAACTGTCCACTCAAAGTATTGCCAATTCATCAGCGGTACCAATCAAGCGGTTAAGGTATGATGTCTATGTTTCGATCCCTTCAGGGCTAATGTAGGCACCAGGGGTTCATTAGGACAGAAGGTTTTGGGGGAATGAACCCTCCAATGAAGTATGTCTCTGCTTGCAGACATCAGGCTAGAGATAATGGTGGGGCCAGCAGTTACCCAAAGAAATACAGGATCACATGGATGATCTCCCCCTTGAGTGCAAGAATCTGGGTCAAAGGACCTCATTGATACACTTGCACTTTGATTACAAGTGATTAGCACCAGAAAGATTGAGATGTTGGTTCTATAACGTCATCCCATCCTACCACTAAGTTGAAGGTATCTTTCACAGTAGGGGTATCTCCTTCTTTTCGAAGTACAGACATATTACTGCCTGGTCACAAGCTTATAGATTTTTTTTTGTAATGGGCAGGGACCCTTTTGCTTTTCTGTATGAAGAAGAGGTATTGAGGAATCTCTCCCTTTTGAGAATTCCCTCCAACTCTTGGTTTACTTAGACAACTTTTTTACCAGAGAAAAAGATGGGATGGGGTTTAACTTGTAAAAGTCTAATTGGTCGCCAAAGATAACAAAAAGAAGAAAATGTAATGGAATGAAACCATACTTTGTAAGATTAGACATTTGCAATAATGGACTTACGAGATGGGAAAAAGAGAAATTAAGCTATATAGAATTACAGAGGCTCCCCCAACTCGGGGGGCCTCCTACCATGGCGGGGAGCCCTGGCCACCATCACGGTTTCGCGGCACAGAAGCGATGTGGGTTCTGAAGCCAGCCGGGCTGGATTGGCAGGCTGGGGGCAACGTCCAGAAGTGCAAAAGTGCTTCCAGAGTACCAAAATGGGAGGTCTGACCCGTCCCGTAAAAGGCGTCGTGAGCGGTGAGCAGGCCTCTTTGGTTCCCAGTCAGGCTAAAGTTGCCAGACTTAGCCCCTGATTTCTTTTCCTGATTGTTTTGTGGGATTTTCTACAGGATGTTTCTTGCTGCAGCTTTGCATCACTGGCCCTGTTTGGAGCCCAGACAACGTCACTGGGAGCCATACTGACTCGAGATTTTACTCGCCCGAACTGAGTTGTTGATCGCTCTGTTGGGCATGTGGGGGGCCATATCAGGCCGCAAAGATATGGGGAAGTTGGGAGGCTGCTGGTTTGCTGCTTTTTCCTCGAATTGATGCAGTGGATGTGTCCTTTGTATTCCTAGGGCATCACTTGGCTGTTACAGTGCAGTCTGTGTATCTTTTGGGCAGCATTAGGAGTGGTGCGGGGGCCGAGTAGGGGGTCTTTCTTGGTTTTTGGCCTAGTTGGCTGGCTTTCAATTTTAAGGAGCTTTTTTGGGGCGGTGTTTTGTTTTTTGGCCCTGATCAGCAGCAACAGGCATGAGGGCCTTGGGATAGAGTAGGGCTCAATTTTGGGTGTTTGTATCCTTAGTGTAGCTTTTGTTTTTGATGGCCTGGCAATTTAGCGCTCGGCCTGGGTACTGGCAAATATTTTTTGTGTGGGCTACAGGGCAGAGGGTGCTGTTTTACCAACATTTATAGTGAGCAATAGTGCAGCCTCTAGTACTTTTTCTGGACTTTAGGTTGGGATATTCCTGATTGCTCCCTGGTACGGGGAGTCGTTGAGTACCTTGTGTGGAGGGGCCACTTGGCAGTGTGCTTTTTGATTTGGGGCCACTTTCATATGGCATGGGGTGGCCAGGGGTGCGAAGAGGGGTTCCAAGCTTGCTTGCAATGGGGTTGATATGGAGGCTTTGATGTGTAGAATGGACATGATGGATGAGACCCTGACCTTTCTGCTCCCGCAGGCCCTGCAGGTGGACAGTCTAGGGAGACAGGGTGCCTGCGGAGAAGCCCAGGGTGGCAGACAGCTGTTCCCTCGGTAAAGAAGTGTGCTCAGGGACAGGGACCTAGGAAGGAAGGTGTCCGAGCACAGGGGTTGCATCGGAACCCCACCTGTTGCATATATGTGTGGGGGTAGGGCACAGGGTGGTGCTTGTGCTGTGACATTCCTGGCAGCTAGTAGTTGCATTCTGTAGAATGGCAACAGATGTCTGGCGATTGGGGTCACGAGTGCACTGGGCAGCCAGACTTGGTCACGAATTTAGTCAGTGTTTTGCCTTGGTTTTCCATGATAGGATGATATCTGCGCCTTTGATGGGGGAACTTTAGCCGGCGTAGCTGAAGGTGACAATGTGGAATGGGCCAGGAGGCTGGTGGGCGACCATGAAGGTATTGGGGCAGGGTGGTCAAGCACAAGTTTCTTGCACACCCACGTCGGGTGGTCAGTGAGATAGTTGTGGCTGGACAACTGAAGCAGGGGGTCACTAGGGGTCAGTTCCCTGAAGTCAAGCAGTGCTCAGCAAGTAATTCCAGCACTAGCGGGAGCCGCATTCCCTCCTCAGGAGACATCACCAACAGGTATGGTGGTGTCTTTGGCATTGGGTTGAAGGATGTGCGTTCCAAGCATGATCAGTTCGGCAGGCACGTGTTGAAGGAAGTGAGAGATAAGATTTGGAAGGATACTGATATTGATATGTGTGAGATGATTGTAGATAGACCCAAGTGGGGAGGACAGCAGGCAGTGCAAGGAGTGCTACCATTCTTGGGGTGGTGGCCATTGGCCATACAAAAAGAGAGTAGATTAGACATTGTTGAACTGGATCAAGGGTTTCACAATGTTCCAGGCAATCATGGCAGAACGTTTCCAGACCTTTGAGGCACAGTTGGCATGCTATCAGAATAGGATTGCATGCAGCCGTGATGAGTTCGGAAGCGCAGCCTGGAGGGTTTATGACAAGGAATTTAGGAGGATTAAGGCCAGTACACCTATGCCGGCATGAGACCAGATTGATGTTAACACCCAGCTGTCCTTTATGAAAATGCAAAGGCTGGATGCTGCCCCTAGACAGCCCTTTCAGTCAGGGACAGGGGTCAGAAGTAGTCCGGGAGGGTGGGGGCAAAGAAAGAGTCTTGTTGGGATTTCAATAAGAGATCTAGTTTCAGACCCCCAGGGACTTACGAGTTCAAACACTGTTGTTTCTTCTGCAGTTTCTCCTCCTACCCAGAGTCCAAATGTTTTAAAATGTCAAGAGACAGAGGCCCTAAGAAACGGGATTGCTTTCTCCCTTCCGGTGAGGGCCCTTTTCTCAGTTAAATGGCAGGTGATGGGGTTATGGTTTAATGTTTAAAGCAATGCAGCTGCAGCACAGTCCTTGTATGAAGGTTTTAGGAATGGCTTCAGAATCCCTGCAGCAGGATGTGTTGCAGTCCCATCCTGCAAGAACCGACGGTGCCTTAAGGCTAAAGGAAAAGAAAGTAATCTGGGGAGGGTGAGATGTCCCTTTGAGCCAGTCCCACTTGACCATTTTGTCTGTTACCCTTTGGGGGTAGAACAGAAAAAGGACTCTGATGAGTATTGCTTGATCAACAACCTCTCTGTGGGGTCAATCTGTTAATGAAGCTATTGACAAAGCATCGGTTCCTTTAAATATTCCTCGCTGGATCAAGCAATCCGGATGCTCCAGGAATTTTGCCCGGGAGGTGTGGCTAGCAAAGACGGATATTGAATCTGCTTTACGGATGCTACCTGTGCACCTGGACAATTTCGAACTGCTGGGTTTCCAGTTTGAGGGCTCATTCTACTTTGACAAGCGCATATACCCATGGGTTGGTCTGTCTCCTGTGTTCATTTCAAGCAGTTTCGTTTCTCACCTTACTTGAGTGGATATTCAGACAGAGGTCATGGCACTGGTGGTGTGCACTATTTGGATGACTTCCTTTCACTGGGTACTCCCGATATGGCGGAGTGCAGTGGGGCCTTTCAGTCTATCCAGGAATTAATGGAGATCTTTGGGGTACCCCTGATGTGCACCAAGACCTGTGGCCCACCTCCGACTATTGAGTCTTGGGGATTGAGTTGAACTTCCTGGGATGCATCTCTAGGCTCCTCCACGAGAAAGTCAAGGCCTTTTCGTTGGCGCTGAGGGACAGCCTGGCAGCCAAGAAGGTGACCTTGCATCAGTTGCAGGTGGAGGTGGGGCAGCACAATTTTGCTCTCCATATCATTCCTATCGGTCACCCATTTTCATGCTCAAGTGCTCAGGCCATATCTGAGCTGAAGCAAAGGCACCACCTACTAGGCTATCGAGTGAGGTCAACCAGGATATGAGAATCTGGGAGGCGTTTTTCAGGTATTTAAATGGAACAGGGGTATGGCCAAGCCCAACCAAAACTAAAGAGAAGATGGCGCTGTTTACGGACTCTGCGGGCAGTGTGGGTTTCAGTGCCATTCTGGGTGTCTGCTGGTGTGCTCAGCATTGGCCTGAGGAATGGGTAGAAACTGGTTTGGGGGTGAACATTGGTTTCCTCGAGCTTTTTCCCATCCTGGTGGCCCTCACGATCTAGCCTGGGCAGTTTCACAATCAGTCGGTAGTGTTTTGGTAAGATAACATGACGGTAGTTGAGTGTATTAACCAGCAGGCAGCCAAATGCAGGATAATCCTGTGGCTCCTAAAAGAGAGTGTGCTCATGTGCTTGAGATTGAATGTCATTTTTAAAGCTAAGCATGTGCTGGGTGTTTTGAACAATGTGGTGGATTCTTTGTCTCGTTTTAAGTTGCAGGCCTTCAGGTCCTACCACCCAGAAGCAGCAGAGTTCCAGACGCCATTCCTAAAGCAGCTGTGGGGGCTTGGTGGCAGACCTTGTGGCAACCAGTTTAGTGCCAGGAACAATGTGGGCTTATGAGAGGGTATATGACTGATGTCGCAAGTATTATGCATGCGCTGGGGTCGAGGTGCTGTTTTTAAACGGGTCAATGATGGTGTTCCTGGGGTCCTTGAGGGAGGAGGGGCGAATAGTGTCTTATGTCAAGCACCACATCATGGCTATTTCATTATTTGCTAAAATGGTAAGCTACACAGATGGTACTAAAACTTTTCTGGTGCAAAGGGCACTGAAGGGGTGGCACAATTTAGAAGTGAACAAATCGAACTCCAGGCGTCCCATAGATGTCGAAAAGTTGTCAGCGATCATGGCCAGCTTGGATGGCATTTGTAGGTCACAAGACAAAGTTTGTCAGTTCAGAGCAGCCTTTTTCTTGGTATACTATGTAGCATTTCGGGTGGGGGAGCTGGTGGACAAGAACAAAAGGGACAGCAGTGGGGGTATCCAGCAGGTGGATATTCAATCTCCTAACGGCTTCTAGGGCATCTCATTGCTCACTCAAACACTGAACAAATGGGCAGGGGCGACCATGTATTACTCTACAGGGCAAATGTATAACAAAGGAGGGAGGGAGAGGGAAAGTGGATTTGGTCTCCCCTGACAATTTACATAAACAAAATGGAATCCACTCAGGTAGTGGTAGTGGTCCCTACAATGGTGGGGAGCACACAGTATTGTTTTGAATACCCCTCACACACCAACAGGCCCCTTAGTGTCATGCTTCATCATTGGGGTCTTCGCACCCCTCTACGGGATGCGGCGTGCTACGACTCACGACTGCGTAGGAGCACTTGAAGTGTACTATGTGTTGGTGTGTGTAGGAAAAATAAGTGTGAGTGGTGAGGTGGTGAAATGTGATGGTTAAAAGATACCTGGCTCGTAGGATGAAAATAAAATGTATTAAGCCCTCGGCTGGTATCGTTAAAAAGGGTGCAGTGTGAGGTTGCTACTGTGTATTAAGGTACATCAACCTCAGAAAGTGCGTCGACATGTTTCGGAGTGTAAAAACTCCTTCTTAAGGAGGAGGATATGCACAACTCTCCTCACCTTACTCACATGTGGTGTAGGTGTAAAAGTGAACTCTACAAAAATGTTAAATTAACTATAAGTGTAATGTTCCTAATAGTGTTTCAATATAGTAGTCTGTTGCGCCCAATTGGCGTTCATAGAACAAGACCTTTAAAGAGACAAAGCAGAATAAATCATACCATCACAATAGGACGTAAAAAATACCCTACATTTCCTGATGTTCTGTGAACATTTTATTGAGTGTAGGAGGAAATATTTGTTGCCAATCCTCCGAGAGGCAGGATTTTTACAAGTTAGACCGGCATTAGTGTACCTAAAACAACTTGGTTCACCAAAAATAATGTTTCATGTTGCATGTTTTTTAATTGCAGCAAATCGAATAAGGAGGAGAAATGTCACACTTCCACCACTCTTAAATATATGTGACAAATAGTTGTCTTGATATGTATACTTTATTTTATTTTATATGTCATGAAATAAGTTTTAAGTTAAACATTGCTCTATTTCTATGAAATTCTTAATCTTAATGAGTTTTATTGTAACTGTAACTGACTGTACATTTTTAATTCAATTTCGCCGTAATTGTTTGTATATATGACTGTGCTATTTTGTCTTTATATGATATTAATTTATCGAGAATAAAGGAATTGACTGACACAATAGGACGTAGCTTTTGACCAGGGAAAAATGACCTGTTCAAGACAAAGGTGGGTAGTATAGGACCAGTTGAGGTCTAGAACCCTAAAAAGAAAAAGGACAAGGACACACAAGAAGACAAAGACACACACATTTAAATGAATGAGCCATATTTTTCTCCTTAGTGGTTGGATTTCAGGCGGAAAATTGGTTTTGACAATGCTTACTTTTAAACTAAGGCTAGATGGCCTCATGAGCCTTTGCGTGGTGTTGGGGGTTGTCTTCCAGCTCAATGCGGCAACCTAAAGGATATCAGAAAGCTCAATTCAGGTTTTTGTTGGTACTTCTCAGGAGTAATGTAGACATCATTCCCTTGATCACTAAGCACCAAACTCACGGTTTCTGCAAGACCCGGTAGGCTGCCTTCCCCTCAACGCGGCTCCGACGTACTCTACAGGGCAACAGACAATGTGTGTTGGAAGCTTTCCTGGCCCACAGGCTGCAAACATTGGCCCCTCTTTTGGTTCACAAGGCCGGGACACCACTCACTAGTTTCAGTTTTCAAGAGTCCTAAGCAGTGCGCTGAGGGCAGCAGGGTTGGATCCCACAGACTACAGTTCCTATTCTTTCCGAAAAGGGGCAGCCACTACTGCAGCGGGAATGGGATTAGCAGGACTAGCAGTACAAAGAGTTGGCAGGTGAAAGCCCGACTGTTACAAGCGCTACTTGAGATTGAATCTTTTGTAGGTTACGTCACTAATCTCTTTCACTTTTCTCGTTTCTTCTGCTGACGCAGGTGGAAGTTGTGTAGAGTGGAGGCAGCCACTGGTACCTTCATTGCCTCTTGTACACGCAGGAGCGGGGAGTGTACCAGAGGTTTTGGTGTTGGGCCACTCGTTCTTGAGATTGGCAAAACTGTTCTATTTTGCAGGTGGCTACGCAGGCAGGGCAAAGGAAACAGGTTATTAGCTGACTTTCTGTGGTCAAGGACTACTCTTGGCTAATTTGAGAGCAGCCTTGGACAGACTCTTGACTCAGGAGTTTACGCTCACCCCGATCATAATAGTGCACCTGGGTGGCAACAATCTGGGTGAACTTAGAAGGAAGGACTTATTTAACATAATTATTTCAGAGGTTGGGTGGCTCGCAAAACGGTTGCCAGAGACTGTGATTGCATGGGCTAACATGGTGCCCAGGTTGAACTGGAGGGGTGTGAAGTCTATCGGAACCCTCAATGACTCGGCTAAACGGTTGCACAGTAAGATTGGTAAGTTGTTCAGGTCTGTCAGATTGTCAACCATGCCGCATGGGTGCCTCAAAGTAGATAATTTTTTCTTACAGAATGGAGGGATGGAGGCCATTTGTCCAAGGAAGATTATGCAATATTTCTTGAGAATTTGGAGAATTTGTTGACATGGCTAGTACAGCATCCACAGTTAGGTGGGAGGTGTAGATAGTAGGTAAACTATGCTGACCTGTAACGGGGAGGTCATGATTGTAGGAGACATTTAGGGTCCATTGCTTTTGACCAAAGTTAACAGCAGCATTACACCACACTCCAAGGGCTGCCTACGGCAGGTTGAAAGAAGGTTACAGGGGTGCGGGGGCAGTTGCTGACACACAGTCCTTACCTTGTAACCACCCCTGCATGGGCAATTGGCATAAGTTGGCACAGGCCCTTGGGGGACAAGGAATGTTGGTGTAGGGGGTGCCCGATGTATGTATCCTAAGGACAGCCGAGCCCTCTGCACAGGCACTCCCAGTATGGAAGGGCGGTTGGTGGGTCCTCTCATAAGGAGGGATCCATTAATTGTTCTTATGCAAGGAGTTCTAAGAGGAATGTTCCCTAAAGCATGATCTCACTCGGAATGCTTATGTTCTCTCTTAGTTCCACAAGAAAAGAACGTAGTATATGATTAGGTAGCTCCCACGTACTAGCTTCTCTGTTAAGGCAAAGTCTCAACTATGTAAATAAGAATATAATTAGTGTGGGTTACTGTGCAATAATATTTTGAAAATTATGTTTGTGCATATGTTTAATAAATACAGCAGCGGAGGAGTTTGAAGCAGCTTCTGCTGTAGCTCTTACCTCTGAGCTGCTCCTTGGGAAGGGGCCTATGGAGGTTTGGGTGCTTAAGTGGTAGTGACCACACCCATGTTGGAACAGACAACACTGCAATTGGCACTGTCAACTAATTCATGGCTGAAGAAAATTTCAGGCTAATCAAAAGCCATAGGTCTTCAAAATACTATCATGATTGAGCTTTATAAACTTGTACACGAAAAGGAGGCTTTTAATCTCACTTAAAAAGCCACCAGCAGAAAGATCTGCAATTCCCAAATGCCATACTCAACCCATCATCTCAGACAAGGAACATCTTAAAATGCCAAAAACTGATCTTATTGTCATCGAATAAGACTATAGTAGTTTTCTTTTATCTGCTTACTGAATACATACAGCGTTTTACATAATAAGCAGGGAATACTCAGAAAATTGCCTTTCCTTTCTTCTACATGCTTTTTAACAATTATCAATAAAGACATTTTGAATTAATAGACTCATTACAACAGAGAGATGTAAATGCAGTCTAATAATCATAAATAGGGGCATGAATAACACTGGCACAAAATGAAAAGTAAAAGACTAAGGCCTGATTTCGAAATTTTATTTAAATATCTACTGCCTAAGTAAACAGAAACTGGCCTAACTTATTACATACTACCGACCTACGCAGTCCTACGAGCTTAATTTCTTACATAGATGGAGGTGATATTTTCTGATGCCGTAGGGGGGGCTTTTATACCTACTGAACCTGAATTGTTTTGGGTATGTGTTGCTCCACATTGGCTCATATCTTTACTTTTGTTTAAAAAATTCTATCCTTAATAATACCTAGTCCTTTATAGCCCTCAGACATGAGGAACAGCTGTGTAGATAAGGAGCAATGGTACAGTCCCCGAGTAGGCCTACATTTAATACTTCAAACCGGTTTGCATATAGGGCTAGAGTGCAGCTGGTTTTGAAACAGTTTATTTCATTGCACCTACTTTAATACAGTTCGCTGAGATTTTTCCTTGAGACCGCTTGTGACACATCTACAGCTGTGGGTCCCTTTGCGCCAATAGCCTGGTATGTAAACTTGGGGGCCGATTAAGATGTCGGTGGTTTGGAACGTAAACTGGGTAGTCATTCCGACTTGGTTCTGACAGGCTCTCTAAGTCATCCAGCCGGTTGGAACCGAGACGGAATCCCCTATGGACGGCGTTCTGCAGTCGGGATTACGATATCGGTTTCCACAGCCTTTCTGTGACGGCATTCTAAATATTTGTGCCAAGGGGTCGAACGGTCGACTAAAACTTATGTTGACTGTATTTAAAATTTTTATTGTGTTTTGTGACACTCATACTATGAGTGCCATTTGTAGCAACATACTATCACATTTATATATTTTGTATATATTTTGTATAGAACACAAGCGCACTTTTTAATCACTTTGCCAACTCTTACTGCACTGCCACTCTCTAGGAGCACCTTATATTTTGAAATAAATTAATTCTGTTTAATTTATGATTATAACTAATTAAATAAATGCACTTATATATAATTGAAAAAAATCTACAGAAGAATTCTTTTTGTCACTATTGCAGTGGAAGTCTAAGGCTACACTTCCCCCATAGGGGCCAGCTTTTTGATAATTAATATGATTATGATCTTGGCAGATGGGTTACTCAGTCACAACAGTACCATAGGATATCATGGGATTTATTTTTCGGAAGATGGGATATCCATCACCGCTGAAAGCTGTAAAACAGATAAGTTAACCCAGACTTTTAGACAAAATAACTTTCACGCAATACAGAGCCTACAAGAATGAAGCTGCTTGAAGACCTTTGAGGGATGCTATTAGTGTTTGAAGAAGAGTAGAATTTCAGTAAACGGGTTAGACATTCATAAACCCCTCGCACTCCCCACGGTGTCTGAAATGGATACTATTGAAAGTAACCACAAGTGGAGTGAATGTTTAACAAATACTATCAAGAAAGAAAAAGATTATGGGGCTGATTCACAGAACTAATCTGAGACAAAATCCTAAACTTACTACTTTTGGTATTCACAGAAGGCATTTAGTAGTAGTAAAGTTAGTATTTTGTCTTAAGTTAGTATTTTGTCTTAAATTAGTAGTTTGTCTTAAATTTGTATTTTGTCTTAAGTTGGGATTTTGTTTTAAATTAAGATTTTGTCTTAAGACCACAACTTAAGACAAAATACTAACTTAAGACAAAATACTAACTTAAGAAAAAATCCTTTTTTTAAGACAAATTACTAACTTAAGACAAAATACTAACTTTACTACTACTAAATGCCTTCTATTAATACCAAAAGTAGTAAGTTTAGGATTTTTTCTCAGATTGGTTCTGTGAATAGGCCTATATGTTCTGCAAGAGAAAACTACCAACCTAATTTATGGAGTGATTGGCAGTTGAAGTAGTCAGAAATATCTGTTACAGTATTATCGTTGCACTGCACTGAACGTAAAGTCTTCACGAGTTGCTTAACCACAAATTGCCATTGGGTACACATGAAATAGTGCCAGATGTACAAACCATTCGCAGATTGGAAATTGTTTGCAAATAGGTTAGTGACTGGGAAAGGGTAAATTTGACATGTATTAATGCATTTTTCAGTTCCAATCGCAAAAATAGTTATGCGAACCAAATCTTACTGACTCTTTATTTTTGCTACTGGAATTAGTGATTACTGATCGCGATTATCAATTTGTGTTACTTATTTTGAGATGTACCATTTGTTTGCAAATTGCAAATCGTTTAAAAAAAACAGGGTGCAGCACTCACAAATTAGCATCAAGTGACGCAGGTGGTTTTCAGATGCAATCTATGAAAGGGCTAAAAACTTTTCTTTTTTCCCCACAATGTATGCTCTGCATGCTAAGAAGACGGTTGAAGAGCTATATGAAAAGTTTAGTCTCGGCAGCAATGTTATTTTTTATTTCATTTCTGAAATCAAACCTGCGTTATCTAGGGACACACACAGGAGTTTTTCTCTACCCACACACATTCAGGTACTTGGCTGCATTTACCATTTAGCCACAGTGAGCTATGAGGGCCTGTTGCCACTTCAGGAGGGGTTTCACAAAGCTCACTTTTTTCTCATTTTTCCACAATTTTTTGGCTGCAACCCTGCTAAATATTCATAGATATCATTCATTTCCAAGTATTCAACAAGAGTTGGAGCACACAAAATTAGATTTTCCGTTTGGTACATTTTTCACAGGTTACAGGTTGTGTTGATGGGACAAATGTATTAATTTGCCCTCCAAGTGCTACTGAGTTTTTATGTAGGAAGACAAAGTGTAAGCACTCCTTAAACATACAGATCGTTTGTAATGCTGCCTCTTTAACATCTACGTGAACATTTATTAATACAAAGTGTATATTTTGTCTCTAAATACATGTTCTGTTTGTGCTAGACGACAATGCTGATGCACTACACGCTTGGATAATAGCCACATACCACAATGCTACTACAAGGAGACAACGCCGGAACAACATTGCCCACAAATGATCAAGGACTGTAATAGAACAGACTTTTGGGCTGCTTATGCAAGGTTTTGATGCTAATTTGTTTTCACAGTTTTTTTATGCAATCAGCTAAATATTCATAGATATAATTCATTTCCAAGTGCTCAAAAAGAGTAACAGCAAACTAAATTAGATTTTTTCGTTTGGCACATTTTCAACAAGTTACAGGCTGTTTTGATGCTACATTAATTTGCCTTCCAAGTGCTACTGATTTTTTATATAGGAAGAGGAAGAGCCAGCACTCCTTAAACATACAGATAGTTTGTAATGCTGGCTCTTAAATAACTGATCTTGTTGCTAAAGTTCCGCATTCCACCCATGATTTCTATATCTTTGGGCACTGTACCCTATGCAACTGGCTTGCAAAGAGACAGTATTGGGACTACGTTCTTATAATTAATATAATCATCTATATTAACTTTTATTAATACATAATATATATTTGTGTCCCTATATATATGTTATATTTGTGTTAGATAATAGAGTCTATGCACTATACACTTGGATAAAGACCTTATACATCGAAGCTACTACAAGGAGAAAACGGGGGTACAATATTGCTCACAAACAAACAAGGGCAGTTATAGACAAGATGCTTGGGGTACTTACGTTGAGGTTTTGTTACTTTCACAATAGGGGGGAGCACTCTAATATTTCCCTCCAGTGGTTTGCAAGAAAGTCTATGAATGAGTATGTCAGTGGTTGTGTGGGAGTCAGTGTATGAGATCTTGTATGGGGTGTAAGTGGGTGTGTGAGTGGTTATGTGGATGATGTCATCAGTGATGTCATAAATGATGTCATTTGAGATGTTATCAGTGATGTCATGAGTGATGTAACTGACAATGTCATGAGTGATGTAATATGTGAGGTCACAAGCAGTGCATTACGGTGTGTAAGTTATAGTTAGCTCAGCTAACTATACCTGCTGAATTTCTCTGGATTTATACGGCGGAAATGTCCCTGTAACCAATGTTTTTTTTTAATATATATTCAGCAGTACGAATTAGCTAAGCTAACTATAATTCGCGCTCCAGCAATGCACTGCTTATGACCTCACATATTGCATCACTCATGACATGGTCAGTGACATCACTGATGAAAGCTCAAATGACATCCTATGCTTAAAGACTTTGCTGTAGCAATGACAAAAGACTTTTTCCCTTTCTATCTCAATGTGGATGGCACTATGCTAATCCTGTCCTCAAAAATGTTGCTAGAAAAGCTGCCGTTTAAGGTAAGCAAATATAGAATGTCTTCTTTGTTGTAGGGTGCTCTATACAGGAGCAGCTCTCCACCTAAACTTGGGAACTGCCCAGGGTACTTTCCTTCTTTTTTGCATGTGTATACCGGTAGGTTGTTATAGTTAGAACTATGTTTCACAGAAAAAGGGTTTGCTTGGAAATACAGAGCTCTGATTGGCTGCCAACATTTCAACCAGGAAGGGTTGGCAGCCATCTTGGGACGTGACTTCCCACCAAAAATGCAAAAAAAAAGAAAAGGGGGCAACGTAGGAATACCCTGGCCCCCTAAACTTTATCATGGGGTCCCGCCAGGCCAAAAATGCATTAAAAATGCATTAAAAAATGTTGGTGTGAAATCGTGAAATTCACACAGATTAAAAAAAATTAAAAAAGCAAGCGCGGACTCCCGAGCCTGTTTGAAAGGGGCCCCGGAAGGACCGGGTCTTGGGGGGGGGGGTTTATTAAAAAAGGAGGGGTACACGCCCCCGTGGCTCTTTGAAACCATGGGACCACCACCTCCCCAAAGCTTTATTTAAATTTTTAAGGCAGGCTACGTTGTGTCCCTCCATAGGCCCAAAGAGCCCCTGGGACGACCACTTCCCCAGGGTTACATATTTAATATATGGTGAGGCCTTGTGGATCCTCCCTGAGGCCCAGGGACCACCACCTCCCCGGCCTTAGAATAAAATGCCTTGGAGCCGTGCGACCCCGCCGCAGGGCCCCCCACTGCAAATTTGGAGCCAATGATGGCCCCGGGGAACGCTATCCTCCAGTGCCGGTTCCTGCTATGCCCCGGGACATAGCTATTTACTGTGACTTTGCGGGTGCTATGACTGCTTCAGCCAAGTCAGAGCACCACTTCGCTTCCAGCAAGTGAGAGTTGACAAAATGCTCCTGCTTGCTGGAAGCGGAGGTTTCATCTATTTCCCTGCTGTTAGGTCGGGTGTTTAGTGCAGGTCTTACGGGGCTTGGGGGTTTTGAGTTTTCTTTATTCTGCTATTATCTTTACCTTACCGTGTGCTGAGCGTCACCATTTCATGCTGTTACCGGATTGCTGTGGGAATGCAGCGGGTATTTAAATCGCTGCTTGCCTTTCCTTCCTTGCTTGGTTTTGTTTCCGGGTCATACCGCCGGAAGAAATCTGTCGATTTAGAAAAGGGGGTGGTGATGAACAGAGTGTCTGAGTTAAACAGACCACTCTTACCCAGTCCAAAGATCAGGGCTTGATCCATCACCGTTATTTATCTCACTGCCCCATCCCAGCTCAGAACCTGGCTATATGCAAATCAGTCTGTCCCTGGCCCAGTGCATCATGGGAACAGGGCAGACTAAACTACCAAGCCAATTCTTCACCGGAAGAAATCTGTCAACAGCGTTTGTTGGATTCACGCTATTTTGCCTGTAGTTGCTCCACCTGCATTTTGGCTTCCCACGAACTCTGGTACCTGTAACTCTTGGGACCTTTTTCCTGTGTTTTGGACTCCCTGTTTGGATCTGTTTTTTGAAATTGGTAATGTTATGCGGGACACTGTAGCAAGAGGGAGTCATGAGTAGCTCCTTGGTGACCTTCCCGTTTTTTCGCTGCCGCAGTTAGTGCCGTTTCCCTTTTGTAACTATCGTTTTTGCTGTGGGTGTGTACGGGTGCATTTAAGAAGCACCAGGAAACCACAAAACAAACAAGCATTTGCAATGCAATAGGTCTCGCATTTACACGAGTTTGAGCTATTGGCATTCTAAATAACAATGCCTTTTATTTATGTTTTGGTTTTTAAAACATAAATTAAAAAGCATTGACAATTACAATACTAATAGCTTAAACTCTCGCAAGTTGCAAGACATATTGCATTACAAATGCTTGTTTTATTTGTAAAAGCAAATTCCTTCTTTGGGATTTAGGTTTTGAAAATAAGAAAAGAAAATTAAAGTGTACAGTGCAGTGTTGTCATGTTGAAAGAGCTGCACAGCACATTTTTAATGCATTTACAGGATCTTCCCTAACAGAGGTTCCTCTAAATGCAAGAGACGTATGCAGAGCCAAGGGATATCTCTACCTTTGGCAGGCAGAGACCCCTCACTATGGCGGGAGTAAATTAATACACCAAGGCGACTGTTCCAACACTGCCTGCCTAAATCAAAAATCAGCCCCTTAGTTTGTGGGGTGGTGTACCACAGCTGAGAAAGGTAGACATTTCAGGTGGTAACTGGCCAAATCAGGTAGGCTAATTAAAACAGTGGTGAGTTTCAGTTTGAAGGAATTGTTATATTGTTGGAATGAGGCCCCTGTTCATTGACATATTCTGAAAGCATGTGACGTTTTTGCCAATACTATTATACGTTTACTTCGATCAAGTACACTAGGCCCTATCTTGGTTAAGAAATATAAATGGTGCAAGTCAAGCTTTGATCTTCAATTTGCCCGTATACAGTCTCTTCACGATACAGAAGTTGTGGTGATGTTAAGGTGGTACAAATAAACTAGTCCTGCCAGGGAGGCGCAGGTACACGACAAGGCATGGAAGGATCTAAGTCTAGCAATTATTTCAGAAATCAAGGTTTATTCTGGCAGTTTGCCAACAGATCCTATTTTCATGAAGGGCCTGTAGTCCCATTAGCTTCCAACATAAATGGGTGAACCTCTGTAGTAGTATGTATAGATCTAATGAAATGTGCATTAATAAGACAATAATGTCATCTACGAAGAGCATGGTCTTTCATATGCAGGAGGTAATTAAATACGTTTGAGTGCTTCTCTGGGAAATCACGGGACCAGACAAGATTTCTTCATATTTATTTGAGCACAAAATGGATTTGTGGGCCCCGGTGGTGACTGATGTCCTGAATGCCAACAAATAGTTCATCCATATCAAAATCGGGATCAGAATCTATTTCAATTCCAGTCTTTAAAAAAGCCAATAGGTCTCGGCGATGCGAGAGCTATTGACTTTCTCAATGTCAAGGCCTTTTAGCCAAGTAGCCCAAGAGCACACAGTATAAGTAGGGAAGCCCTGATTTACACTTGATTTCTGGTCTACCCCTTTATTTTTGTCTATTTTCTGTTTTGTAGAAAGGACATTATGGCAGCTGGAAAGACATTTACCAAAATGCATAAAAAAATAACTAAGCAGGATGCTAAGATAGCACCATGTACGCGATATGTCGCTCCCACTATGTGACCCCTTCAGAAGTGCACTCCTCATTGGAAATAGTGAGTCTCAACACCCGCTCACTTCATTGTCACCACACTGAGGTCTATAATATGCTGCAGGACAACAACATCGATATATTGACCTTAACAGAGACCTGGATGGGTGAGAGCTCGACACCAGACATCATTGCTGCTCTTCCCAGCAGCTATGACGCCTTATGGCATAACCGACCAGGAAATACACGGGGGGAGGAGTAGCTGTAATATTTAAAAAGTCCTTGTCAGTGGAAATAATGCTATCAGAGACAGTCGATCTGGCTGATCTACTCGGGGTGAAAGTTACAGTCAACAACTCATGTTGGGTGGTGCTAGTGGTCTATCGCCCGCCCAATGCCACCCCAACGTTCCAGGATCTATTTGGCCCCATTATGTCAGACCTATGCACTTGTTATACAAAAATACTAGTCACAGGAGATTTTAACTTGCATTGGGACAACCCCCACTGGGATCTACCTATGCGCCATTTGGACACCTTGATGTCAGCGTTAAGCTTTAAACAACTTGTGAAGGTTCCCACACACATCAAAGGTCACACCCTTGACCTGGTGTGGACTACAGACCCACATGCGACATTGAAAGAGGTAGCCCCATGTATTTGGTCTGATCATTATCTAGTATTCGTTGAGATACGTATTAATGGCCAAATAACTAATCCACCATCAGAAGTCAGGATGAGTCGTAAATGGGCAGAGGTTGATTTGAGAACCCTGACCAAGGCGCTCCCGCCTAGGGACTGTCCTCTGAGCTCAGACCATAGTCTGGACCAGCAATATGCGGATTTAACGCAGAGCTTGACCCTAGCTATTGATCAGATAGCACCCAAGAGAATGAAGTCGATAAAAGGACCTGGTAAGGAAGCCCCATGGTTTACGCCATTGCTAAGGGACCTTAAAAGGAAACTCAGAGCCCTGGAAAGAGGCTGGAGGAAAACTAAACTGGATTCAGCCAGGAACCTCTATCGAACCTCCCTCAATGCATATAAAAAACATATCACTCTTGCTAAAGCTGAATACTATGAATCCCGCTTGAGCAAGGCAGTCAACGTGCAGAAAGAGACTTTTAAGATCCTGTCGGAGCTGACTAAAAAACCAGACAGTGTTAAGGCTCTTATAAACTGCAATTCCTTTCAGGGATACTTTCTGGAGAAAGTAAGAATTATTATCCAGGAGATAAAAAGTGGTATGTCAAGTGGGATGGTTACACATACAGCCCCTCATAGATCAGTTGATTGCTCCATCGCACAGTTTCCAGAGATTGACACTCTGAGTCTGCAACAGTTGATGGATAGAATTAAGTCGGGATCTCCAGCGGACCCATGTCCACCTAAAGTCTTTCAGGTAGCCCGTCCCTTACTGGAGGAGCGGGTCATCTCCCTCCTAAATAGGTCCTTGGAGACAGGACATCTACCAGCAGAGCTCAAAGAAGCTCGGGTGAGACCTTTGCTGAAAAAGCCTGGCGCTGACCCCGCAGTATTAAAAAACTACAGGCCGATCTCTCAATTACCATTCCTCTCTAAAGTACTGGAACAACACGTACTAAAATCCCTGTCCATGTATCTGGAGTCTCACCATCTACTCCATGAACGACAGGCAGGGTTTCGAGCGCACCATAGCACCGAGTTGGTGATGCTCTCGGTGCTGGATGAATTGAGAGGCCTGGCTGACGGTAAAAAACCGAGCACCCTGATCTTGTTAGACCTTTCAGCGGCGTTCGATACCGTCAGCCATGCTTTGCTGCTGGAAAGACTGAGCGATTTTTGCATCAAAGGCCTGGCCTTCAGATGGCTGTAGTCCCTTTTGTCAGGAAGGACCCAAAGAATACAACTTGGGGAAGAAACCTCTGAAGTGGGGAATTTAGAATGTGGGGTGCCACAGGGCTCGACCCTGTCCCCACTTCTATTTACCATTTACCTGCAGCCTCTGATTGCCTCTCTAGCGCGCATGGGCTGCACAGTATTTAACTACGCGGACGACACGCAGCTGTTGCTGAGTGTCGATAACACCAGTGCCGCTCAACTCCATACTCAGAACATACTCAGAACATCTTGAGACACACGGTCCAATGGATGACAGGAAACCTCCTAAAAATCAATCCAGATAAGACTGAGGTACTGGTGATTCCATCCGCCACCTCTCCATGGTGTGACCTCTACTGGCCCGCAGAGTTAGGCCCGGCTCCAAAACCCAGCCTGAATGTGAAGAGTCTAGGGATTAAATTAGACTGCGACCTATCAATGGGTAACCAGATCTCTTCAGTGGTGGGTAGCTGTACTAATATCATTCGACAGCTGCGGAAATTAGTACCCGTCATCTCCCAATCCATGTTACGCTCCATTGTCGCAGCCACCGTGCTTTCAAGGTTAGACTATGGAAATGCCCTCTACCTTGGTCTACCAAAAATCCTGACAAACAGGCTGCAGGTTGTGATGAATGATGCCGCTCGCCTCATTTTTAGATTGCCAAGACGAACTAAAGCATCTCCCCTGTTACAGAGCCTCCACTGGCTCCCTATTAAGGAGCGAGTGGAATTTAAAAGTTTATGTATAGCCCACAAAGCCCATGTGGCGGTGTACAGCCCAATGAGAACCCTCAGATCTTCAGACTCTCAACTTTTGGTCTGCCCTCGGTATCAACTTGTCACTAAGGGTGGAAGAGCCTTCTCGGTGCTGGTTCCTCAACTATGGAACACACTACCTGAGCCACTGCGCAGGGAAGAGAACCTCCTACGCTTTAGAAAGGGGTTAAAAACGCTGCTATTTAGGAGGTCTTTGAGTGCCAACTAGGCTATTGGTTGCCTATCTGTGTTGCTAAAGTTGTTGTTTGTACCATCGATTTCCGAGCGCTTAGAGGCCTGCAGGTGATTGGGCGCGTTACAAATCAAAAATAACAATAACAATAACAATAACATGTTCGTGTTTGGACGTCAGCTCAAAATCTTGTGATCCTGCGCAACTCCCTGCCTAAAAAAATAATACAACCTTGTGTAATGCAGCAGTTTCTCATGTAAAGTGCTACAAATACCTTTGGGCTGAGTTTGCACTATATAAAACTGCAAAACTAATAATGATATTTGTCCGTTTACATCCATGGATTAGATGAGAAAATGGGATTTTTTGGTTTGCGAAATTAGAAAACTAGTAAATTCTATATTTGGAACTAACTTTATGGGGTTGAAGTATCGTTTTGCTTTAAAATGGTGAATGAGGGTAGCGTAGTATGTAGGTTGTTTTTTAGGGGGGGTGAGCAGCTTATAAAGACTGCTTGAGTTCGTGAAAATACATTGTCAACATTTTTAGAAGCAGGACTTTGATTGGACCCGCACTGTGTGGAGGAGTGGAAGAGGGTTAGAGGGAAGATGAAAGCACTGCTTGTGGGAATGTGCAACAGCAGCTGTGCGATTTAGACAAGATTGTTTAGGTTAAGGGCTAGTCTGTGCATTGTTTACATTACAAAGACGGGCAAATAGCTAAATCGGTGCACCTCTGCAATCGCTGGCTCATAGCAAAGGGGTCGTATGTAGGCTAAATGAGGTGTCAGCATTTTGTGCAACATTCGTGATTTAGGTCTAAACTAGAAATCAAATGAGCTTTGTTTACGTTGCGTGTCATGCAGGGAATTTTTATTTGTTCAGAATCGAGGATCTCTTAAGAAAGGCCAGTTTGCACTGTTGGCATGGAGTGTGCACTGACCGACTTGCAGTAGGTTTACCACACAGGCCGTGACCAGAATCACAGGACGTCGAGCTGCTGCCAAGATCCCAAACTAGTTTTCCAATTCTAAATTCGCAGCCCTCACTGCAATATCATATCCTCTCCCTGCTGTTCACTGCAGCTAGGAATATAACTGTAGATAACCAAAAGACAGTGTGTGGCACACACTGTCATGTAGTTTAAAACAAACACTGTGCACTGCAGCTGCAACTGATCAATAAAGAGAGTGGCGTTCTAAGCAGCCACTGTGTTTAAAACACGAATGCTGTGCACTGCAACAGAAAATAACCAATAAGTGTGTGGCGCCACCAGCTGACCCCGTGCTGTGATGACTAGGAGGTCACTCCTGTGAGTGAGGAGGAGATCTGGGCCTGCGAAGTCACGTATGCCAGTGCAAAGAGTGAACCTTTATTTGCTGGGGGAGGAAACAGAGACAGTCCGTCTGCTCCCCGTACCTCCTCGTAACAGCTGCCATGACGGAGCAGTGCAGTCATGGGACACCTAGCCCCACAAGGTAGTAGAGCACCGCAAGAAGAGCAGCCTGGCTAGTGACGAGGTACCCACCTGGCTTATGCTGGAGCTAGCGGAGCAGCCCAACTAACTTTGCCCAAGAAGAAGGTCGGAAGTGGGGGCACTTAGCCTGCAAGTCGTGCAGGGGTTGGAAACACTACTGGTCCTCTAGCCCCCCCAATCCTCCCCTGGCCCTGACAGAGCAGACATTTCGGCACAGAATAAGCTACCCTTCCAACCCCTGAGCGAGGCTGAGAAAACAGGAAGTGAAACGCATGCCGGCAGAGGCGAAGAGCGTGGTGCACTGCGGTAGCGAAGCTGCTGTGGTTCATGTGAGCTGACTGCACTCCAAGTAAGGCAGCCCAGATGAAGCTGACCACCGCTGGACAGTATAAGCCAGCCCTGCCGTTCAGTAGAATAAAAACTATCATTCCCCACAACCTTGCCTCTGATTCACTCACCCGTTTCTTACCAAGTGGTGCATGGAGGTGAGTGATACATCGGTTGCTACCTGCTGCACCTGGGAGGGGCCAAGCTGTCAGGCCCATTAGTGTCGAGGACGGCCTGCAAGTGTAAACGGCTGCTTTTAGGCCCAGTGGGCCGTGTCTGTTCCTGCGAGTCTGCAGCGACAGCTCCACGAGGTGTTGGGACAGCCGGTGTGAAAATGCCAGCAGTGAGGAAGAAGGCGACCACAGCGCCACATAGTGGAGGCTCGCTACATCACACACAGCAACAGTGAGCTGTATGAAGCAGCCCTGACAGGGCTAAGACTATAACAAGTCGGCCTGGAGCGCGCCTTGGAAAAGACGCGGGAGGGCAGGAGCGTGACGCCGTGAGCATACATGTTGGCGTTCCCTGCGGCTCGCGCGTTCACAGACCGGTGTCTGCTCGTGCACCGGTCTGTACCACTTGGAAGGCCTTCACAACGACAATGAGGCTCGCTAGCGGCAGCGCTTCACGCTGCAACGCCAGGCGAGCCCTAAAAAGGGATTCCTTTAGTTACGTTTTTTAATAAACAGGTTTTTTGCCTCTTAATACGTTTTTCTCCTGTATAGAAGGTGGCCTTGAAGTTAACCTCTCTGGACAGTTATTTTGGGATTCACAAGTTATTTTTTGGATCAAGACATCACTTCATTTGAAGAAACTGGAACAGAGGTGGTGTTGTTATTACTTGGGGACTCTGTCCTGAACAGGGGTAAGAAAGATATGTCTCCTGGTTCATGGATGGATATAGTTGATGTATGAATGGTGAATTGTTCTTAGCACACTGTTTAATACTATCTTCATTTTCTCTTTTCTATCAATGCTACCTGTTCCTTCTACAAACAGAGAAGGAGAGCCTAGACAGACTGTCCACCTGGTCATATTTTCTCTTATTATTTTTCCCCCCACCTTCTCCGGGTGTCTTCTTCAGCAGTTGTGGTTTTCTATCCAGGCAATTGTGATTGGGCAGAGGATTGGGACATTCTTCGCTCCTGCAGAGTTGGTACAACCAGTGACTGGTGGCAGGACACCTGCCCGCTGTCAAGTGGGCAAGGAAACAGACAAAACAATTGCTCTCACAGACAGGCAGCTGCATGTTTAGCAGCTCCCTGTCTGTGAGAGCAATGCTGGCTCCAGCAGGAGGCAGGGAACCGGCTGGGACTGCAGGGGAATTGAACCTCCCCCCATGGACCTGGGGTGAAAAGAAGAGAAAGAGGCAAAATAAAGGAGAGAAATGAGCAGAAAGAGGCAGAATAAAGTTTAGCGACAATCAGAAAGAGGCCGGATAAAGGTGAGAAACAAGCAGAAAGTGGGAGGATAAAGGTCAGAAAGTAGCAGAATAAAGGTAGCAATGAGCAGAAAGAGGCAAGATAAAGGTGAGAAACAAGCACAAAGAGGTAGAATGAAGGTCAGAAACAAGCAGAAAGAGGCAAAATAAAAGTAAGCAATAAGCAGAGAAGGAGGCAAAATAAAGGTCAGCAATGAGCAGATAGAGGCAAAATAAAGGTCAGAAATGAGTAGCAAGAGGCAGAATAAAGTTCAAAAAAGAACTGAAAGAGGCAGACTAAAAGTCAGAAACAAGCAGAAAGAGGCAGAAGAAAGGACAGCAATGAGCGGAAACAGGCAAGATAAAGGTGAGAAACAAACAGAAAGAGGCAAACTAAAGGTCAGCACCAACAACAAAGAGGCAAATAGAGATCAGCAGCAAGTGGCAATAAAAAGGTCAGCAACAAGCAGAAAGAGGCAAACTCAAGGTCAGAAACGAGCCGCAAGTGGCAGAATAAAGGTGAGAAATGAGCAGAAAGAGGCAACATAAGTGTGAGAAACAAGCTGAAAGAGGCAAAATAAAGGTGAGAAACAAGCAGAAAGAGGCAAAATAGAGGTAAGAAATTAGCATCAAGAGGCAGAATAAAGGTCAGAAATTTGTAGAAAGAGGCAAAAAAATGTCAGAAACTAACAGAAAGAGGCAGAAGAAAGGGCAGCAACAAGCAGAAAGAGGCAAGATAAAGGTAAGAAACAGAAAGAGGTAGAATTAAGGTCAGCAACGAGCTGAAAGATACAAAATAAAGTAGAGAAATGAGCGGAAAGAGGCAGTATGAAGGTCAGAAGGGAGCAGAAAGAGGCAGAATAAGGGTCAACAGTGAGCAGAAAGAGGCAAACTAAAGGTCAACAATGAGAAGAAAGAGACAATATAAGGATCAGAAATGAGAAGAAAGAGTCTGTGGGATTGTGTCAGCAGGTAACAACTGCATATTGACTGTAATGGTTTTGAGTATTGAGAATACCTATATTTAGATCGCTTTTCTTTTTCTAAGTGCCTATCTACTATTCTTTTGTTTATCAAAACAAAAACTTCATTAAATGTGTTAATGAGAACAACAATACTTGCATGCGTAATGCAGACAGGATAAGATGGGTCTATTGTTTAAGTAGGAGACAGCCTTGTGCACTAGGGACTTTCATGAAGGGATAACAAAGGTGTTGTAGGATGTGTAGTAAGTGATGTTGGAGCGTAGGTTTAGAAAAGGAACAGTAGGAAAAAAAGGATTTGAATTTGGGAAATGAACGAAGATACAGCACGGTGCATCAATATTATTAATCTTGACTAGACACTGTTTATGCGATAAAGATTGGTCTGTAACATTGATGGTGTTTTGCTTTCAAGTTATAGCTTCCTCTTCCAAAAGAGATTGTGATGTAGAGTAGGAGTTCAGAACCCATAGTGATGCCACTGGAGATCCGACCTTTATACAGCTCTTTTTGATGTACATGGGAACAATGTCCCTCCATCCAGTATGTTTCATGAGAGACTAGCACAGCTATGGTGCACTTATTATTTTTCATGAGAGGCATGCATCCCTTATTCAATATATTGCAGTACATCAGAAGAATAGAAGCTCCCTTACTTAAGATCCAACTTGCGCTCTCATTTGGGTTTGCGTATTTTATATAGGATATCTCAATAGGCTCTTCCATGACTGCCTTTAAGACAGTACACAATGAACGGGAGACCTGAGCATTGAAAGTTGTGCACCAGAGGGCCTTTTTGAGTTAATAAAACAGGTTATTCTTGAAGCTCTGCTCTTGCCCCTCATTATCATTTGTGTCTATGCATTGTGACAGTTGTTACCAGTTGTAGAAATGTAATACAAGAGTGGTACTAAATAATATACAAGAAAGAAATACAGAGGACTGTACAATAGATAAAATTATGTCAGAATTGCACACATACCATGGGTAGCATCAGAGATTCTAAAGATTTTAACTTATTAGCGCTAAAACGTTATACATAGATACATATGTGTGCATATTAATGCTTTCCCTTTTAGGGACAACTGGCTGGTTGGCAATACTTCTTCTAAAGGCTTAGATTGTGAGCGGGGTGTGCTATAATGCATTTTGATGCAGTGCACTCGCTAGGAATAATTTAGAAAGAACATTGTGTCGTTTTTAGTTACTGTTTTAGTTAAATTGGTTGCATTCAAATGCAAAAGAACAGTATGCATTGAATAACTATGCTTCCTGTTGTAATAGTTACAGGGTTAATGGTGTTTTGAAGAATTAAAATGTTTCTTACATAAACTGCACATGTGGGAGTGGCTGTGGGCCATAAGCTTAAAGTGGGTTGATTTAATATTGAACGGTACAGTTGTTTTCGACAGGATGCTGTCACCTTTCTGATGTTCCTGATTTGATAGTTTTTCCCCACTATCAGTATAATAAAGAGTTTTGCTGAGGCTGCGAATAGTTCCAAATATGGGGAGAGGGAGGTACAAAATACAAAAAACTATAAGCTTATATGTGCCTTGCAGTTGGGGGCCAATACAGTACAACGTTTTTGTCCTCCCTTGATTTTGAAACAAATGATTTAAAAGCACTGTGGTGAGACGAAGTTATTAAGTTTATCTTCACACTCTTAGATGTTTTGGGTTTTGGAAATTAATGACAATTCTATTTAAGGTTCCTTCCTTCACCACCTTATGCAGTATGATTAAACAAGTTTATGCTGTAACTGTTGCATCAATCGGTTATCTTCCGCTTTTGGTCAAAATAAAGGTCAGCAATGAGCAAAAAGAAGCAAAATAGAGATCAGAGAGGAGCAGTAAGATGCAAAATAAAGGTCAGCAACGGGCAGAAAGAGGCAAAATAGAGATCAGAAACGGCAGAAAGAGGGAAAATATAGGTCAGCAACTGGCAGAAAGAAAGAAAATAGAGATCAGAAACTAGCAGAAAGAGGTCAAATAAAGGTGAGAAACTAGCAGAAATAGGCATAATAAAGGTCAGGAACAAGTAGAAAGAGGCCAAATAAAATAAAGGTGAGAAATGAGCCGAAGAGGCAGAAAAAAGGTCAGCAATGAGCAGGAGAGGCAAAATAAAAGTCAGAAGTGAGCAGAAGAAGGCAGAAAACGTGCAGAGAATGAGCAGAAGAGGGCAAAACAGAGAGTACTCAGACACACCCACTCACAGAGCCACTCAGATACTCTCGCACTGACTCAAAGACCCACTCAGAGACTCACACACCCATTCACAGACCTATGAGACCCGTATGCACTCACTCACACACTCACTGTCAAAGGTTAGTGGTTACATTTAGGAAATACAATTAAAAAAACCTTAGAAATTCACTTACAATACCAAAGGTTACAGTGACTTATAGTTAGAAAATGCCATTAGAAAACCATAGAAATTCACACACTAAAAAACGGCTTCAGGGACATTATATTTAGGAAATAGAATTAAAAAAAACTTAGAAATTCACTGAAAAAAACACTGGTTACTGGGATGTTATAGTTAGGAAATAGAATTTTAAAAACCTTAGAAATTCTCTGAAAAAAACAAAGGTTACAAGGACGTTATAGTTAGGCTCACTATTGAAATTCAGCAGTTATAGTTACCTAACCTAACTATAACTTGCACCCGCAATGCACTGCTTATGACCTCACATATTACATCACTCATAACATGGTCAGTAACATCACTGATGACATCATTGATTACATCTCAAATGAAGTCACTCATGACATCTCAAATAACTTCACTGATGACATCAGTGATAACATCATCCCGTGATTGTGAGTATTTTCTAAAGGTTTCTGAGTGTAAAACATATATACTAAGGTATCACAAAAGTTACATTAGTTTACTTTGTGTACTGCTGAGTGATTCTATTTAAAAACAGATTATGTGAGTGTCTGTGTAACTGTGTATCTCTGTGTACGTGTGTGTGTGGCTGTATAAGTGGGTGTGCGAGAAGCTGTATGGATGAGTAAGTAGCTGTGTTAGTGTGTGTATGGGTGAGTTAGTAGGTTTGTAGGTAGTGTATGGATGAGTAAGTGGGTGTGTGAGAGACTGTATAGATAAGGGAGTGGTTATGTGAGTTTTTGTATAGGTGAGTGAGTTGATGTGTCAGATGCTGTATGAGTAAATGAGTGGCTGTGTGAGTGGCTGTAGAGTGAGTGAGTGGGTGTCTACATGGCTGTAAATGGTGATAGAGAGTGTGCATGAATGGCTGAATGTGTGAGTTAGCAGGCACACAAGTGTCTGTATGGGTGAGTGTGCGGGTACATGAGTGCACGAGTAGCTGTATGGGTGAGTGACTGTGTGTGTAAGTGGGTGTATAGATGAGTGAGTGGGTATGTGAGAGGCCTTATGGGTGAGTGGGTGTGTTAGTGTCTGTATGGGTATGTAAGTGAGTGTGCGAGGGGCTCAATATAGACTATGTGGTTGCCTTTCAGTGACTGTTTAGGTGACTGAGTACAGATGATAATATGTTAGTATCTGTGTCAGTGAGTGGATGTGTGAGTATTGGTATGGGTGAGTGACTTGTTGTGTGAGTGCCTCTGCAAGTGAGTGAGTGGGTATGTGAGTGGCTCTATGCAAGTATTAGTTTGAGCTTGTGAATGGGTATGTGAATGGTTGTGTGAGACTGTGAGTGGGTGTACGAGATGTTGCATGAGGGTGAGTGGGTGTGTGAGAGGTTCTGTGGATGATGTCATCAGTGAGTCCATCAGCGATGTCATCAGTGATGTCATTGACAATGTCATTAGTGTTGTATTATGTGAGGTCATAAGTAGTGCATTGCGGGGGCCTAAGTTACAGTTAGCTCAGATACTTATAACTGCAGAATTTAAATGGTTTTGTACAAGTGAAATCTGAGCCTAACTATAATGTCCCTGGACATCTGAGTAGGTGTGTGAGTGTCTGAGTTGTTCTGTGAGTTGGTCAATGAATGCCTGAGTGGGTTCTGCTTGTTTTCTGCTCATTTTCTGCCTTTTTTCTGATCACTTATGATCTTTTTTTGTCTCTTCCTGCTCATTGCTGACCTTTATTTTTCCTTTTTCTGCTAGGCCTGGGCAGAGCTCGCAGAGTTTCATTCTGTGAGTTACCAAAAAACTCTGCCAAATTCTGTAGAATTCTGTGAGCAGGCGGAGTATTGCTCTGACACCCTAAAGTTCCCTTGGATGCTGGGTGTGATTAGAGGCTAATTGCCCCTCCTGTTATCACCAGTAAGTCCCCTAGAATGGGATTGCTGAGACCTCTTTGGAGGCCCCACCACCTTTCTCAACCACTCTTCAAACGCACCTCCTGGCGCACTAGTGGTTGGGGGATGAAGACCCTTTGGCTGCTGAGAATCATTGGGGGCCAACAACCCCTATTGTTGCCACCAGTAAATCCACCATAGCGGGATTGCTTAGACCTCATTGAAGGCGCTGCCCCCTTTCTCAACCAATCTGCAAACGTGCCTTCTGGTGCACTACTGGTTGGAAGCCAAAGTCCCCTTGCTGCTGAGGGTCCTTGGGGGCCAAGAATTCCCATTGTTGCCACTAGTAAGTCCCCCATTGTAGGATTGCTGAGACCTGTTAGACGTGGCATCTTTTTGCGTGTTCCCCTGACTTTTTTGCTACTGCCGGTTGGGAAATTAAGTCCCCTTGCTTCTGAGGGTCATTAGGGGACAATATCTCCTATTGTTTTCACCAGTAAGTCCC
The DNA here is from genome assembly GCF_964263255.1 of Lissotriton vulgaris. NCBI lineage: Eukaryota > Metazoa > Chordata > Amphibia > Caudata > Salamandridae > Lissotriton > Lissotriton vulgaris. The sequence goes on along the minus strand of NW_028250285.1, from coordinate 1,142,460 downwards.
TTATAGTGCGATTGCTTAGACCTTGTCAGAGGCCCGCCCCTTTCTCAACCAATCTGCAAACACACATCCTGGCTCACTACTGGTTGGGGGATGAAATCCCCTTGGCTGCTGAGAATCCTTGGAGACCAAGAACTCCCATTGTTGCCACCAGTAAGTCCCCCACAGCAAGATTGCTGAGACCTGTTAGACTTGCCATCTTTTGGTGTGTTCTACCTGACTTTTTTGCTTTCTGACCTCCGGGTTTTGACTCTGTTTTTGCTGGCGCAACGTTTCTGCACACTTTTTGCACTGCTGATCAGTGGTAAAGTGCAGGTGCTCTGCGTAAATTGTGCTCTGAATTGGTTTTTCCATGATTGGATATTTTATTTACTTGTCAGTCCCTAGTAAAGTGCACAGATCGTGCCAGGGCCTGTGAATCAAATGCTACATGTGGGCCTGCAGCACTGATTATGCCCCCCACGTGAGTAGCCCTGAAAAAGTACCTCAGACCTGCCATTGCAGAATCTGCGTGCAGTTTGTAATTGCCATGTCCACTTGGCCAGTGCACACACTTGCCAGTCCCCAACCTTCCCTTTTCTTACATGTCAGGCACCCCTAAGGTAGACCCAAGGTCACCCTGTGGGCAGGGTGTAGTGTATGTGAAAGGTAGGACATGCACTGGTGTGTGTGGCATGTTCTAATAGTAAATTACAGCCAATTTCGTTTTTCACTATTGCAAGGCTACCTGTTCCCCATAGGACACGATGGGAGGTTTTGTTTATAACTTCTTATAAGCATAACCGGCCCAGGGAATTCAGTAGGAAAATACAATTTAGTATGCTTGAACTCAGAATCTAAAGATGCATCTTTTAGTGGAGGTGATTTTTACATTCTGCGTTTGAAAATGCCACTTTTAGAAAGTTGGTATTTTATTGCTCAGTCATCCTGTGTGCCTCTGCTCTAATGTTGATTGCCTGTCTGGGTTTTGGATGACAGAAGGCTGGGGGGCTGATGGGGCTCCAGATAGTCTAGGTAGGCCAGGAAAGGGCTGAATAGACCTGGGCTATGATGGGGAAGGGGGAGGAGATTTCCCTGCACCTTAAAGGGCCTGGTCTGCCTCAAACAAATGCTGTCTCTCCCTCCTGCCAGGAATTAACACCAGAGACGGCCCAACTGGATGTGGCAGGGCACCAACACCCTCTGCCTGAAAGATCAAAGGATTTTTGGACATAAATACTGGATCCCAGACCATGAACTTTAGAACTCACCTGGATCAAGAAGACTGCCAAAAAGAAGAGCCGGAGAAGCTGCAAAAAGGAAGGACTGCTTTGCTGGGTGCTTTTCTGGGCTGACCTGCAGTGGCTGCTTCTGTCTTGGGCAGTGAAAGGCCTGGACTGGACTTTCTACATTCTAACTTGTGAGTCTCTCCAAGGGCTTGAGGTAGAGCATGCCCCCTGTTCACGAAGTCTCAGGAACAGCAAAGACTTCAAGTTCTTCGACCCGCAGCATGGGGGACTGGGTGTTTTGTGCTGCAACCCGAAGAACACCAACTAGACGACGTCTACGACGCCACTGCTGACTCCTTGTCCTGAAGGCCCCACAGAAGGCTCTGCCACAGCGCCACACCGCAACCCTGGTCTCACCGACAACGCCTGTTGACGCTACCACCGGGCCACTGCTTGCACCACGACCTGTGGGCAATGCACTCCGCACCACCTCGCTTCACGCCGAAGCGTTGGCACCGCAGAGGGCACCACCGCAATGCCGCACCCCGACCTCACGACAATGCCTGTTGACGCCGCCACCGAGCCGCTGCTTGCACCACGACCTGTGGGCAACGCACCACCTCGCTTCACGCCGAAGCATTGGCACCGCAGAGTGCACCGCCGCAACGCCGCACCGTGACCCCGGTCTCACCGATGACACCTGTTGATGCCGCCACCGATCCACTGCTCGCACAGCGACCTGTGGACACCGCACTCTGCACCGCCTTGCTTCATGAGGACGCCCTGCCCGGCCTGCGCCTCCTCTTCTCATCAAACTCGACGGCGCTGCTTGCACCGTACTTCAAGGGCCCCGCTCATAAGTCACACGATGCACCGCCCTTATCCCATACTGCAGCCTTGGTGTACCGACGCCGGTGCCATCAACTCCAATTCGTCAGTCGACTACATCGCTCGAGCAACAACGGCGCAGCTGCTTGCACCGTGACGAGCACTGCCTTCATCTTGCACCGCGACCCTGGTCTCACTGATGACACCATCTGATGCCGCTGCTCGCACTGCGACCTGAGGGCACCACACGCCGCACCGCTGCACTTCGCACCGCAGCACACGACGCCTGCCGACGCCAGCGCGCCTAATTCCAGTAAAAAGGAGCTTGACCTGCAACGCAAGTGACTTCCAGGGCCTCAACGCCCTGCATTTCTAACAGGTACTGTTTTGCAGGTCTTCCCGACACCGTAGCTGGCCCGCGACCTCGCGACCAGCCAGAGCTGTTAGATTTTGTTGTTCACGACGCCGTGGTAGCCCGGACGGAGCTATTCCCACAAGGAACCCTTTTTAATCCGCGTATTTTTGGAACTTTTAAGTATAGTAGTTTGAATTTTATCGTTTTTGGTCTTGTCTTAATTATATAAAAATATTGGATATGTTTCTAAACTGGTGTGGTGTCCTTTTGTAGTGCGTACACTGTATTACTGTTGGTTATGTGCAAATGCTTTACACACTGCCTCTAAGATAAGCCTGGCTGCTCATGCCAAGCTACCAAGGGCGTGAGCAGGGGTTATTTTAGAAGTGTAACTTCCTTATTTGGACTAGAGTGGTGGTTTTTGCCTGGCTTTGGCCCACGGCCTAGCCTACCAAAAATCCCATTTCCTTTATCTTGCCTCTTTCTGCTAATTTCTAACCTTTAACTTACCTCTTTCTGCTCCTTCCTGACCTACATTTTTCATCTTTCTGCTCGTTTCTGATCTCTGTTTTTCCTCTTTCTGTACATTTCTGACATTTATTTTGTCAGAATATGATTACTTGTTTGCTTGCCACATTCTTTTTAGATATTGGGGACATGTTTTTAGCAGTTTTTATATATTTCTATGTATTGTATGTCGTCTTTTATGAATTTTACTTCGAAATAAAGACATAATGAATTGGAATTGGACATTTATTTTGCCTCTTTCTGCTAATTTCTGATCTTTATTTTGCTTCTTATGCTCATTTCTGATCTCTATTTTTATTCTTTCTGCTCGTTTCTGACCATTATTCTGCCTCTCTCTGCTCGATTCTGACCTTTATCTTGCCTCTTTCTGCTCAATGCTGACCACTATTTTGCCTCTTTCTCCTCATTTGTGACCTTTATTTTGCCTCTTTCTGCTCATTTCTCACCCCTTTTTTGTCTCTTTCCACTTATTGCTGGCCTTTATTTTCCCTCTTTCTGCTGGTTGCTGACCTCTATCTTGCCTCTCTCCACTCTTTGCTGGCCTTTATTTAGCCTCTTTGTGATGTTTCTGACCTTTATGCTGCCTCTTTATGCTCGTCTCTTACCTTTATCTTGCCTCTTTCTGCTCATTGCTGACCTTTATTCTGCCTCTTTTTGCTTGTTTCTCACCTTTTTGTCTGCTTCTTGCTGCTCATTTCTGACCTCTTTTTCGGTCTCGCAGAGAGACCTATTGCAGTCAAACCACAAAGCTGACTTCACGATGCGGATTTGTAGAAGTGCACGTGCTCGTGAACGCGCTTCTATCTCCCTGCCTTGCTCTTCAAAGGCTCCCCTTACCATTTGCTCCTGCCTCCCCGCCCACTGCTTCACACTTCACGGCTGCCAGGCCGTGACTCGCATTTCTGCCCAGCCCCCCTCCCAGCGCTGCCTTGTTTGATTCGCGCTCAGCGCACCATGCCCGCTTTCACTTTCAAAGCAGGGACAATGGCGGCCGTCATCATGACTCTGCACTAGCCCTCGCGCTTTCTCTTACCATAACTCCCCTTCTTTCTGAAACTGCTTTGCTGCCCTTCCCGCCCCATGCCGTGCCCTTCGTTTGCATTTCTTAAATTCACCGCAGTGATTTTGGGATCAACGGTGTCTGCGGACTATATGCTTACCTTTCCCTCCGTAAAGTGTTAGTTGGTTTAATTAACTCCTAGCTATGCCTCACTGTACTTGTGTAATCCTGTATGCAATCGGCACACATCAGGCAACACCTAACAAGCTCCATATGTTTTCGCTTGTTAGTTTGCTGGAAACCTTCATTAGGTGTTTTTAAAGTACATCTAGGGATTCAGTATTTAAATGTGTTAAAGCCGCATACGCATCTAGACATTAACAGCGTAACTAAGCAAGAAGCTTCAACCATTCTCAAAGTGAGACGCTGATCGGTATTTAACTTTTATATTTGTTATTTATGTGATTTAAAAAACAAAACAAAAATCTGTGGAGTACCCTTAAAGCCGTGGGGTTGGTGCAGCTCATCATTTGCCCCAAAAATGTTCATTTAGCCGCATTACAGTTGTGCCGGTTTTATGAAAACCAACGAGGTATGCTTTATGAGGATAAACATGTAAAATAGACTAATTTGTTTTTCTCCTTAATTGGGACAGCTGCTCTCTATGCTTTAGCTGCTCTTTGTGCTTTTGGTTTTGTTAATAAATGTTACAATAAGCAGAAGCCATGCTCAGCTAGCATTCACTTTAAGCGCTTTTATTTTCATTTTTCACATTCGCAAAGCAATTTATTTCTTTTCCGAACCCCCACAGCAGCTTGTTCTTCTCCTATCCCGCAATCGTCTTCTCCTGCTGTTCACGATGATAGAACTTGTTATATAGAGCTGCAGCACTTCCCAGCTGTTCCCGGCTCTCCCCCCTCACCAGGACCCTGACGACCCCCCCACCCCCCGCCCCCTCAAAACTACCCCTCTTTTCCCCAACGATGCCAGCTTTCGCCCCCACGGCCTCCTTTTTGCGGTGGGGGCGCCCCCCATCCCCGGATCATGGCTTTGTCGACTTTGAACAGGGCACACTCAGCAGCAGCAGGGACAGATTCAGCTCAGATATGAGATATAGCAGGATATCACTGTGCACACAACAGTGCACCTCTCTGTGCGCCATTATACAATAGTGCACAACCCCATGCACAACTTTTAACTTTCACCTCATACTGTCAATTGTTTTACCCACCCACGCACCCCCCTCAAGTCCCGTCCCTCCTCCCTCGTGTCCTGCATTACAGTGGTTCACTGCATGTAACGCCATCGCACGCATCCTGTAAAGTAGAACACCAAACACAAGGTTCAACAACAAAGGCTTGGACGTGCACAGCAATCTCAGCTTCATCATAGGTTTATGCGCATTTATCACAGTGCACATCGCCGTGCACCATTATACAACAGTGCACAACCCCATGCAAAACTTTTAACTTTCACCTCATACTGTCAATTGTTTTACCCACCCACGCACCCTCCCTCATGTCCCCTCCCTCCTTCCTCGTGTACTCCACCAGTTCAAACTGAACATAATCTTCACAAAAGTTATTTACAAAAGTTTAAGGTATTGCCATTATAAATAACAATAACTTTAATTTAAGTATTAATTATTAAAAAAAATTAAAAGCCATTGTTATTTTCAATATCAATACATCTAAGTCAAGTAAATACAACACATATTGCATTACAAATGCTATAGATGTCACATTTGCGAAAGTTCAAACTATTGGCATTGTAAATGACAAAGCTATTAATATCGCTATTTTCAAAACCAACACATAAATAACAAATTTGTCATTTACAATATCAATAGCTCAAACTTTCCTAATGCGAGACCTATTGCATTGCAAATGCTTGTTTGCATCTTTCTGCTTGTTTCTCACCTTTATTCAGCCTTTTCCTGCTTGTTTCTGACTTTTTGCCTCTTTCTGTTCATTGCTGACCTTTATTTCGCCTCTTTCTGATCATTTCTGAACTCTAATTATTCTCTTTTTGATAGTTTCTGACTTTTATTCAGGCTCTTTCTTCTATTTTCTCACCTTTTTTTCCTCTTTCTGCTTGTTGCTGACCATTATGGTGCATCTTTCTCACCATTATTTTGTCTCTCTCTGCTAGTTTCTGACCTTTATTCTGCCTCTTGCTGCTCGTTTCTGACCTTTATTCTGCCTCTTGCTGCTCTTTTCTGACAACTTTCTTGCCTCTTTCTGCTTGTTTCTCACTTTTATTCAGCTTCTTCCTGCTTGTTTCTCACTTTTTGCCTCTTCCTGCTCATTGCTGACCACTATTTTGCCTCTCTCTGCTCATTTCTGAACTTTAATTTGCCTCTTTCTTCCTCTTTTCTGACCTTTATTCAGGCTCTTTCTGCTCATTTCTCACCTTTTTGTTGCCTCTTTCGGCTCGATGCTGACCTTTCTGGTGCCTCATTCTGCTAGTTTCTGACCTTTATCCTGCCTCTTGCTGATCATTTCTCACCTTCATTTTGCCTCTTTCTGCTCTTTTCCCCCAGGACTGCGGAGGGAGCCTCAAGCCCTCCATGGTCCCTGCCTGCTCGCCTCCTCCTGCAAGAGTCAGCATTGCACTCACAGACAGGAAACTGCTAACCATGCACCTCCCTGTCTGTGAGAGCAGTTGTTTCATCTGTTTTCCTACCCGCTTGACATTGGGCATGGAAACAGGCGAAACCTCTACTTCCAGTAAGCGAGGGCATTTTGTCAGCTCCCGCTAGCTGGAAGCGCAGGGTTTGCTCCGACTTGGTGGGAGCTGTCAAAGCTCCCGCCAAGTCACAGCAAACAGTTATGTCCAGGGGTGGGCACCCCGGGACATAGCAGTAGTTGGCCCTGAGGTGTGGCGATCCCCAGGGCCATGCATGATTCCCTTCCTTTGACTTGACAGGTGGGCCCCGGGGAGGTGGTGGTCCCTGGGGCTTGAACCTGTCCCAGGAAGGGGTATTGTATGGCCCCCTTCCAAATTTAGAATAAAGCCCCAGGGAGGTGGTGGTCCCCGGGGCTCAAAAGAGCCCATGGGGGGGACTGTGTGGCCCCATCTGTTATATTATAAAAGCCCAAGGAGGTGGTGGTCCCCGGGGCTTAAATGAGTCTCAGGAGGGAGGCCCCACATTAATATATATATATATATATATATATATATATATATATATATATATATATATATATATATATATATATATATATATATATATATATATATATATATATATATATATATATATATATATATATATATATATATATATATTTATCCAGCCACCAAACGATTCCTCCATTAACAGTTCAAACCGGGCCGTGGAGCAGGATGTAATAAAACCTGCTCCTTCGTGAAGTCTTGAATTGTCAATGACAACAGCCGCTTGCCTGGCCTGATCATGAGCCGGTCCTGCAGTTCCGATACCTCGGACGTAGAAAGTTTGCCACACTGCTTGCAATCCACAGGACTCTTGTAGAGCGGGTCCCCTTATACGGGTTGCAGACAAATCGCGTGAAAATATCCACCAAACGATTCCTCCATAAAGAAACCCAGGGAACACAGCGGGGAACTTTCGGGAGTTCTTTATTAACTTTGCTGCAAGGTACAATGCATTTCGGCGCAATGCCTTCGTCAGATGCCGCCAGCCAAAATGAAGTTCTTTCTCCACCCTCCTTTGTACTCCTTAGGCCCTCCCAGTTGTGGGCGGTCAGCAGGCTCCACTTTCAATTGATAACAGCTGCGTTCGGATGTCCAGGACTACAGCTCCCAGCATCCCGTGTTGCAGTGACTACTGAGTGGGGCAAAAGTTCCTTCGCTCAATGAGCACTGTAATACCAAGAAAAGTAGGGTGTTTGTATTTCAGGAAAGGCTTCATAGATAACAGTTCAGAACCCCCTTGGTCCCCAATGCTCTGCCGCAATTAACAGTTCAAAGCAGGCCGTGGAGCAGGATGTAATAAAACCTGCTCCTTCGTGAAGTCACGAATTTTCAATGACAACAGCCGCTTGCCTGGCCTGATCATGAGGCGGTCCTGCAGTTCCGATACCTCGGACGTAGAAAGTTTGCCACACTGCTTGCAATCCACAGGACTCTTGTAGAGTGGGTCCCCTTACACGCGTTGCAGGCAAATCGCGTGAAAATATCCACCAAACGATTCCTCCATAAAGTAACCCAGGGGACACAGCGGGGAACTTTCGGGAGTTCTTTAATAACTTTGCTGCAAGGTACAATGCATTTCGGCGCAATGCCTTCGTCAGTTGCCGCCAGCCAAAATGAAGTTCTTTCTCCACCCTCCTTTGTACTCCTTAGGCCCTCCCAGTTGTGGGAGGTCAGCAGGCTCCACTTTCAATTGATAACAGCTATATATATATTATCTCACAGGTACTCCGTTAACCTCTGGAATCTTCCAAAACAGATGGAGCACGGACCACAGTTTAGCGTTTCAATAATTATTTATTACCCACAAATTATAAGGCAGCGATAACGCGTTTCAGTCCCGTAGGGCCTTGATCGCATGACCCGCTCTCTGTTGACCACGTGATTTTTATACAGTTTTCTAATCGTTTTTTTACACCACATTTAAAGTGACAGTGCTGGTAAGTTCATAAGCCCAAATGCAAACATATGCCGCCAAATTCTTTTATGTACCTGTGAACAATGTATACGAACTAAATTTGTGCATTCTTTGAACAGAACCAGAATTGTTTGTTTTTGTATGCTCACATTGTGCAAAATAGCTTTAGCAATGTACAGATTTCACATATTGGTGTCAATACCTCATATAATCTCATTGTGTAAAATAGCATTAATAGCATACCAAATTCATATCATGGTTTAAATACCTTTTGCCAATACGATTAAATAACATCATAACATCGGATATGAGTCTGTTGTGCTAAAACAATGCTAAAACAATAGATTCTCATTGCGCAGTTTTAAAATCAATAAATAATTATTTATCAAAAATGCGAAAAAGAGCAGTTTGTAACTAGATCATACGTTTCGCTGCTAATATCTTAAATATGTCAATGTACGGATTTCACATATTGGTGCAAATACCTCATATAATCTCTTTGTTCAAAATAGCATTAATAGCATACCAAATTCATATCATGGTTTAAATACCTTTTGACAATACGTTTAAATAACATCATAAAATCAAATATGCGTCTGTTGTGCTAAAACAATGCTAAAACTGTAGATTCTCATTGCGCAGTTTTGAAATCAATAATTATTTATCAAAAATGTGCAAAAAGAGCAGTTTGTAACTAGATCATAAGTTTCTCTGCTATTTTCTTAGATATGTCTATTTTGCATTGTTACTGTACTATGATTGGCAATATTTGTTGCCCGAGCAGCTGTGTTGTATTGGGCTAAAAAAGTGCAATAATGATATTTTATAACAGTGCAAGTGCTGAATGAACCTCATAGTGCAAAAGAATGTGTTAAAAAGGTTAAACCTGATCAACATTAATTTAAACAATAATTGTTTTCACTGTGGTGATCTTTAGGCATTGCTGATATATTTCTTTGGTTATTTTATAGTTCCACAGTTTTCAATTAAGGTATACATATACACATAACCAAACAGTCCTGCTCCCAGAGAAGAAAGCAAGTACACGAAAGCTGCTGGAGTAAGACACTTTTATTTTCCTGGGTCTATGTATACTTCCAGGTTTCTTCTACTGAGGATTTAAATAGTATTTTTATTTTAATTTGAAAAGTAATTCTCTTCTAATGCAATTGAAAGCTGTACATTCATTTTCACTCTGAAAATCTGCAGGACTTTTATTAGACTGCAAATCCCATTATGCATTATTTAAGAAAAAAATGCATTGGCATGTGAAAGAAGCCACAGTGAAATGTAATCTGTCTGCATATAATTACATGACAGAGTTATAAAAAAAGATCTTTAAAACGTTTACATTACTATTGTATTGATTAAAACAAAATACACTAACCTGGGTTTTGCTGAGAAGTCAATATTGGTAAGGCCACATATTACCTTAGTGGTCAAAGTGCTTTTGATGGCCTCATCCATCGCTGTAGATGCTGGCAGTGTAGTGGCCCCCCTCCTGTGACAGAAGCTTCCATTCTCCTACTTGCCAGCTTCTCGTTCGTTAAGATTACTGCTATTTTCGCCTGAGGCTTGAGCCGGGCGGTCATTCTTCTCTCTTGCTGCATTTTTAAAACATTTGCTTATTGTTTTCACTTGCCCTTTGTGTCCTCTCCCCCCTGCACCAGCGCGCGGATTTAGCGCGACGCTGTGGTGTCTCTGCCGATTTCGGGTAGAGACATTATTTTAAATCACTGACCATTTTAATAGATTGGTTGCACTCCTCCTGCATAGCGCTGCCTCCCTCAGAGGATCCAGCCGATTTCAGGGCTGTTTGACCTGCTGGCAAGGGTGGAACTATTGCGGCGGCCATCTTGGGTAGGGCTATCCTTCCTTAGGGGCGAGAGTCACCGCTATAAAAATAGACAGCCATGACTCCGCGCAGCGGACGCGATCAGCGGACGCGCCGGACTCGCGCCGGAGTCAAGCCAGAGTCCAGCCCGTCTGCGCCCGTCCGCGCACGGGCCGGGCACAGGGCTAAGGACTCTGCTGGGACCACTAAAGGAAATTACAGCAGGCAACAACTACTAGCCTTAAAACCGGACTATGATTGTGAGCTGCACAATTTAGACCCTTCGGACTGGACAGGTCCGGTGAGTTGCCATAAATGTCACAGCACATTCTCATGGTCTCAGGTATCCGCCCTTATAACACTTACCGCCCCTACCCATACTTTAAAAGCGGGCTTAATTAATGCTAGATCTCTACCAATCGTATAAGCTAAATGTCCAGGTAGGAATCATTTACAGTGTCAATTTAACATTAAACAGTGCCATAGCTAGATCTCTACCAAAACATGCCCAGCACATACATGACCTCCTAATAGATGACAACCTAGATTGTCTCTTTATTACAGAGACTTGGCTCAAACACTGGTGCACTCCGGATCTGGTACATGCCCTACCTTTAGGGTATGGCATCCAAAGGGTTGACAGAGGTAATGAGCAACGGGGGGGGGGGGGGAGTGGCCATTATACATAGAGATATTTTTTGGTGCGTAATGACAGAACTCCATGATTTAAAGGATGCGGAAGGGATGGGCTTTAGTCTTAAAATCCATGACAACTTCTCTTTCTCTGGGGCATTAATCTATCGCCCTCCCGGCACTAGTACTGACTTTTTAGGAAGGATGGGAGAAGCGCTAAGCCCACTGATACTTAGATATTCAAACTTTACCTTGCTGGGGGATGTGAACATTCATCTTGAGTCTACCACTGAGGCATTAGAGAAACCATGGATGTACTGGGTCTCAAAATATGTGACACCCCAGCCACCCATGAGGCGGGACACACGATTGATTGTATTGCTACCAACTTAGATATTTTAACAATAGACCGACTGAAACCCCAAATATGGACAGACCTTGTACTAATACCTTTTACGATCACACCAGAGTCTAATGCCAATAATAAGCATACCTGCAAAAGTAACCAGGCCAGACAAGAGGACTGGAAAGCCACTATGAAGCACCCAGAATTAATTTCAATAGCTAGATATTGTAGACCTAAGTCAGCAGGATCCCCAAACCTAAACACCTTTAGGGAATGGATGACGGTACTAAAAAGTATGACCGGACAGGGAAGACGCAAGCTCAAACCCGGGAAAAAGAAGAGATCCGCCCCTTGGTTTGACCTAGAGCTCAAAAACAAACAGGGGGAACTAAGACGGGCTGAACGTAGCTGGCGGAAAAACTACCTCAGCACAGAACGCAGCAAATATAAAAAGACCAAGAAAGCGTACCACGCACTAATCAAACAGGCTAAAACAAAGTACTTCACGTCAGCCATAGCAACAACCAATAGTAAACAGAAAGCGATCTTTAATATCGTAAAGGACTTTAGTAAACCCAAATGTCTAATGCAGGACATCCCTCCCTCACAAATGCTTTGTGATTCGATCGCAGACTTTTTTGAGGGAAAGGTTAGGGGTCTGACGAAAGACTTTGAGGCTCCCATTTTCGATCCAATATATGAGGACGAAAATACAAGGCAGGAAGTCACCCAGCTTACTGCTTTTCGTACAATCAGCCTGAAGGAGACAAAACGTGCCATTTTGGCAACCAAGTCAGGATCACCATTTGATCCATGTCCTATAGGACTCCTACATCTCATTGCTGATATTGTTAACTCAGACATAAATGCTATGGTTAACAACTCACTGTCTACTGCCTACATCCCCCCTGAGTGGAAACTGGCAGCTGTAAAACCTCTGCAAAAAAAACAACTTCCCGACCCCACCACACTCTCAAATCTACGTCCGATTTCACTACTTCCGGCATTGTGTAAAATCACTGAGTCCACAGTGAACAAACAGCTGACACGCTTCTTGGAAGAGAATGAGGCATGGCACCCTAACCAAGGTGGCTTTAGGACTCAGCATTCCACCGAATCGGCCCTCCTGTTCACTACTGAAACTATCCGCTCAGCTCTAGATCAAGGCAAGAAGGCCGTCCTGATACTATTAGACCTGTCGGTGGCCTTCGACACGGTCTCACATGCTATCTTAATAGACCGGCTAATAACATCTGGCATTAAAGGCATTGCCTTAGAGTGGATAAAAAACTTTCTTAGTGACAGGCGACAAGTGGTGACCTTGGGGGAATTCCGTTCCAGTGAGAAGTCACTGTCAACGGGAGTACCTCAAGGTTCTAGTCTGAGTCCGACATTGTTCAATGTCTATACCGCACCCCTGATACAGCTGATATCGTCCTACGGCATAGATGTAATAGCATATGCCGACGATACTCAACTGATCCTGGTCATGGACAAAGATAACCAGGTCTGGGAGGAAAAACTTAAGTGCTGCTTAACGGCCACCTTTGAGTGGATGCGGAAAAACCACTTAAAATGTAACACAGGCAAGACCGAGATCATGCCCATAGGCCCAAATAATGAATTCATCCCCAGACTGTGGTGGCCCGAGAAGGCAGAAATACCACCCCACACTACCTCCTCGGCTCGTAACCTTGGGGTACAGTTTGACGCCGATTTATCCTTTAAACATCAGGCATCAAAAGTGGCAGGCACTTGCTTCGGGGTAATAAAACTGCTCAGAAAGTTCTTTGACTTGCTGCCCCTCGAAGCAAGGAAAACAGTCATGATTGCATTAGTTACTTCTCGTATTGACTATTGCAACAGCCTGTATGCTGGTACCAATAAGGTGGTCACCCATAAACTCCAGATGGTACAGCATGCGGCGGCAAGGCTGGTTTTGAAATGGCCAAGAAAATCCTCAGCAACCAAAGCCCTCAATGTATTACACTGGATGCCTATAACTAAAAGGGTCCTCCACAAAGTATTGACAATCACCTTTCGCGCTGTACATAATTCAGGCCCCATATACCTAAGGAAAAAATTTGTAAAATACTGTCCAACTCGCGCACTAAGATCCTCAAATGCCAATCTTTTGACCATTCCAGGGTTCAGACTCAAAACCCGCGGGGGCAAATCCCTAGCGGTATTGGGTGCCAAAGCATGGAATGCCCTACCCCCTCCATTAAGAGCACTGGACAAGGAATCTGATTTCCGCAAACAACTGAAAACCTGGATTTACAATCTTCCAGACTCAATTGCCAGAGCACTAGTGTGACTCCGGTCTTGGTCTCCTTAAACAGTAAGGCAACCTTTACATCTGGTTGTCCTTTTATTGGCGCCGAGATGCTCCTTGGAGCGATTGTTAGCGCGGTATAAATTAGCCTTACATTTACATTTACATTTAAGCGACTGTGGTACCACCTTATACAGATTTCAACAACACTTCATGTTGTTATCCCATCTTGAATATGGCTCCATAACCTCTTTTGGAGGCTTCTAAGATGGTTTGGGAGGCTTTGCAAAAAATGTCATCTTTATTTGCTACACACTCCTCTACTAGTATAGTAATGTCCTCATTTGAGAACTTCTGCAGTCTCTTTCCTACACCTGCTAATCCTGACTTGCCACTGCACCCGAAAGCTGTACCTGTGAGTCCAAACGGGTTCTTAGTGCAAGCTTCTGTGCTTCTGAATGGCAGTGCTACAATGCACTTCCTGACTGTGATGTTATCAGTCTGGGTCTGTTATAGCAAACAAATGATGGAGGGAATGCTGACAATGCAAGCATTCTCCCCAGTCAAAAGATCTGGGTTAAATCCGTCGTTCTTTTGCCCACTACGCCACCCCAGTTTGGACCCAGCCATATGCAAATCAGTCGACCCTGTGCCCCATGGGAACAGTCAAGACCGAACAGCCAGGCTAGGTCCTCCCTGGACCGGAAACAAGCATCCTGCGACCGGTTTCAGGGTATGTCTGGGCAGCGTTCGCATTTTGCAAACTAAACACTTTTACAGAATCTGTATTTTAGTGAAGCAACTCCTGAGAAATCAGTATTTGTGCTATGTAAGCGGAAGTAAATTTCATTTACCAAATTGCAATTTGTGAGCTTGTATAAGTCGCAGTTTATGTTTTGGTATGTCACATAACGGAACACCTGGCCCATAGTGCCTTAGATGTACTAGGCAAGCTACATCAAGTTGGGAGCGTTTTAACATGGAAATCTGAATTTTCATTTCCTTTCTTGTACTACACATTAGAGGCATTATGTAAAATGGTTCTAGAGACACTCCAGCAAGTGAAATGCTTTTCCAACACACTAGTATATAAAGGTGGAAGTTTGCTTTACAAACTAAAGTACAAATATTTCAAAATATGGATCAGTACCTGGGAAATATAAATGAAGCATATTGAGCCATATGTACATAGGAAAGTGTTTGCAATTACCAAATAGCACTTTTTTTCAATTCACTATTTAGTAATCACAGACAGGTAAGTACAAATGTGTGTTCAACACATTTTGTGATTCCTAGTGGGTTGCAAATAGACCTACCTTATTTATATTCAAGAGGAAGGTCTCGGTGTGCGACCCATTGGGAACTTCAAAAATCACAGGGATGGTGGCCTGCTGGGGTGTGCAGACCACCATGTTGGTGATTGCTTTACAGTAAAGCAATTTTTTTCCAATGCAGCCCGTTTTCCTTAAAGGACAACGGGATGCGTTTCAAAAAAGAAAAATGAAAAGTTTTCTTTACATTTTTTAAGAGTAGGCAGTGGTCCATGGGACCACTGCTTGCTCTTAAAAAATGTTTTTACGAACATTCACAAAGGGGAAGGGGTCCCCATTTGTGAATGGGTTACCACCTACTAGAAGAAGGTGGTAAAATGCAAATATTTTGCGACAACATTTCGATCGCTAAACATTCACACACACCACTGCGATTCACAAATAAGAAGGGACGCACTAAACACGCCCCTTCCTAATACCTTTGTACATTGAAAAAAGTCCTGTTTGCAGACGAAAAAAGCTGTATACATTGTGCTGTTTGCAAACAAAAAAACTTTGAACATCTGGCCCCTAGTTTCTTAAACCTGAAGCAAAGCACCTAATTTATGAGTTTCTGCAGTAGGGCAGCGCTGCAGGCCTTCCTGTTGCGCTGCCTTATGGCAAATGAAAAGGGCAGGAATCTATCAGATATGCGAAAAATAACAATATATCCTTTGGTTGGCAAATACTGAGAGAACTCTTACTCATTGACTCACCTAAATCACACACATTCGATCATGGCGGATACAGTACCGATTGAAAAAGCAGTGTGCCAGTACACAAGAAAAATATTAGAAATGTTATGTATCAATTTATTAAAAGTATATAAAACAATTTTATCAAATTAAAAAATGGTTAATCATACATACTATATTTATGTTCAAAATCAAAAAACATCACACTATAAGTAAATAAATGAACAGACTGAATAACAAAGACAATTAGACGAAAGTATTAAAAAGACACTACACTTTGTCCTAAAGGGACCATATCCGTATGAGGTAACGTTGGTGCTGGACCCTGATTTACAAAAGACAATCAATATCTAGTCTGGCAGCCCACTGTGCGGATTATGGTTCTAATGCGGCGATACATTTCAATGGTATTATCTTGATTTAAACCATCTATATCAAGACTAAAGATATTAGTCTCTGATGATATCTTAAAAAGTAGCTTGACCAAAGTGCAGAATTCACTTCTATCCTTGTTGGGGAATATAAATGCTTCTCCAAAACACCAGAAAATATATTTTTTAAAACCTTGTATAAGGATCAATACGAAATGCAGATTTAAATAACAGCTAGCCTCATTGTCCTTCTTTCGTCGTGAAATCTCCAGCACCACTAGGGAATAACCTACTATGTTGGTATAATGCTGCCTACTTAGGCCTGAATGATATATCACAGGGTTCCTATATGCCCTTCATTTGATAGGATCTTAAATCCTTTAGTATGGCAGCACCACTCTGCATCCATCCACTGTTGTTTCTCAATAATCATCTTGCCCCTAGTTTCCTAAACCTGAAGCGTGATAGGAGCAAAGCACCTAATTTATGAGTTTTTGCTAAGGGCAGTGCTGCAGACCTTCCTGTTGTGCTGCCTTATGGCAAAAGAAAAGGGCAGGAATGCACGGTATCTATCAGATACGCCACATTCCTTTCCTTTTCCCCTGCGCTGGCGCACAATGGGCTGCCGTGCGCCAACGCAGGCACCTTTGCACCATGGTGAAAGGGTGCCTGCATTGCCGGAATGAATATTTTTGTGTAGGAAGGGAAACCTTCCTGCACAAAAACACTCACAAGAGGCTTTTTCCGATTTCTATGCATGCTGCAGAATGCCTTAAGATAATTCTCCTTGTTGTGTCCCCAGGGGCGGCATAGGTTTTTAGCGCTGCCTCTGGAGTTACGATTTTTTGTTAATCTGGGGCAGTGTCAGAAAGCCATGGATGTTGCTGGGAACGCCCCCAGCAACACCCATTGCAAGCCCCTTTAACGCAGAAAACTGTGTTATAAGGAACAATATTTACAAGGCAGCATTAAGCCAAAAAAAGTGGCTTAGTGCTGCCTGGTAAATATGGAGCAAGCTCCTGCACCATCGGAGCGTTAGAAAAAGTGATGCACCGGCGGCGCAAGGAGCTTATATATAAGCCCCAAAAATGTTAGTGATTTTAGAATGGCCACCACACAGCATGACATTATAAGCCTCAGATTTTTTCAGCTAGCAATTGCAGACTTGAAAAAAGGTAGTTTGTGACATAACAAGCAAATCCAATGAATTATTGGTTTGCAATGCCATTTATCTTCCCCCTTAGCACTTATTTAGTCTATGTCTTGATCATAAATGTATGCAGAGGCCAGATTTCTGCATGTATTATAATTTATCCAGATTATGATTTTAACAGTAAAATCATTTGCATGATGTCAGTGACAAAGTATACCAGTTAGCGACATGAAAATCACTGCATTATGCGTTGTAATCTAAGTAAACAAAATTGTGTTTTTTAAATGTGTGTTAATGGACGTTCAGTTTGGTTCAGTGTATAATATATCATTGATTTTTAACCAGCTTTATTATTGTTTTATTTAAAATGCGCCTTCTCTTACAAAGTGTATTAACATACTGAACTACTATATGAGTAATTGACAATGGCTATTTGTACAAGTATGATGTTAACAATGTAGCACTTACCAAAACGAAGTCACCTTGAGGTGTTAAAAAATATAACACAAAATCTCAACTACATTCAGATACTTGTTTATGTTTTTTAATGTCTTTAAAATCAGTACAATCATATAATGCTCATTAGGTGATTGCAAGTTCCCATTTGTATTATAATTAATTCATAAACAAATACATAAACTAATAAACAAATATAAATAAATAATCATAAATTGGCAGTACAGTTCCATTATAGATACAAAAAGACCACAAATACTATACACAAAACTTAAATAAACCAATATACATTTATGACATTTCACTTGGGAAGTTGGAAGGTTCCATGGGTTGGTATCTGGCAGCTTGTGCTTAGCTCACCTTCTCACAGCAGGTGTTTGCCTCAGCCTGCAGACCGTTATGTGAGGCACACCTGTGTTTTGGGTGGCATGGGTGCCATAAGAAAATATGACTCTTCAGACTGGGGTCCACGCGGACACTGCTGCACCTGGTGAAAGCTTTGCTTGCATTTGGCAGGTAGGGGTGCTGGATCTCACCATTTGGCAGGACACCATGTTACCAGTGATGGACAATGTCTTGGATTAAGTGTGGATGTGCACATGGTGAAGGCGCCACAAAAGGCATGCATCGAATTTAGGAAAATATATTTGGAGCAAAGATCAACAGTGCCCAATTGGAAATCCTGATCTTCGGCCCCTAGACTCTCACCTGAGACCATTCCCCATAAGCAGGAGTCTGGATTGGAGGTGACGGGGTGGGAGATAAGACATGGGATGGACAACTGGCAAATACATTGGAAAAACTGGGACACTGGTGCCTGACAATCAAGGGGAAGACACTGCTTCTCCAGAACCAGCCTTTGCCGGTGTGTTTCGGTTTATATCATAAGCTTGGCAGTTGCAGCAACGATCAGTAAAGGCCATCACATGAATAATCTGTTACTTCATCTGGAACTCCAAGTGTTAAGACAAAGGTGATGTTCAAGACTCACAAGAAGGTAGACAAAGGAGTGCCAGACATTGCCTCAATTCTGAGGTGGATCTTCATGTGCCACTGAATGAAGATGAAAGCCATGCCAGCTTCCTGGTGGCACGCTTCTTCCTACCACCGACATGAAGGCACCTCAGAAAGATAGAGTGGGTGAACTCTGTTCCCTACAATTGAACCATTCCTTGGTATTATGACGAAGTAGAGAAGTCCATGGAGGTGTTAATACTGGAAACAGCAACCCCAGACTAGTGGACTCCAAAGGGCATCAACAACAGTGGACCACATATGGCTGAAGGTAGCTTCCAGAAACCTGATCAACAAACACAAGGATATCACCTGGATGGCAATTCAAGTTGGCCTACCAGTGAGAGCTTTTATGCATGCAAGAAGGCTCAACCATTTCAAATCTTGCCTGAGAGGATGCACTGCAGACAAGATGGTCTACGACCTCGTCTGGAGATCCGCCTATGACTAGGACCTGTTGAAGGATCTAAGTATGAAGCTTTAGGCCATCAAACCCTTGATAAACATCACAGCAGACTCTGTAATGTATGGTCTATTCCCAGGGATGCTTGAACTGGGAGACCTCTAGGGCTTCTGGAGGCACCTGTAAGACATGTATGTTTAATGTTTCACCTGTCCTGGCAGCGAAAAACCTCCAAAGCTGTTTTTCACTGTGCAAAGGCAGGCTTTCCCATAAGCTAACAGTGGTTTACACTAACCAATTTAGTACGTGCTAAAGTCAGTTTGGGGGCACCTAGAAAAATTATTTAAGCACTCATTTAATAGTAATTTAAAATCTAAATCAATGGTCAAGTCGGATTTTATATCACTATTTTGGAAATTACAATTTTAGAAAGTTGTCATTTTCTGGCCTAAACCCGAAAGGCTTTTCTGACAGTGTCCATCTGTCATAAATACCTAAAACTAGGGGTCACTGAACCTAGATAGGAAAAGGGAAAAAGAGTTCTATCAAGGCTGGACTGGTTGAGAGTAACAGTCCACAAGACTGTTTCATGTTGCCCTCACCCATCCCGAGGGATGTCATGCTTCATCGTAGGGTGTTTTTTTCACTTCAATGCCCTAGGGGTCCCCCAAAGGGTCACTTTAGCCGTTTGATGTGTGCAAGTGATGTCTAAGTGAGGTGGTGTTGAGTGTACTGTGATGTGAGTTAAAACTGATTGGGGATATCACAGAAACTTTTAATACCTTGATTCCCTTGTCAGGTTAAAAACCTTCATAGGTTGGTGCTACTAATGGGGTAATATTATACCCTAGTAGCTTTGACGTTTGCACCCTTGCCAGGGACAAACACCGGTCAACATGTTTTGCGCCCCAAGTGGTCAAATAAGAATCTGTGGCACTTCTTCAGGACAAAAATAATGGGTGAATTTTCCTACCCCACAAAAGTGTTGATACAAGTACCCTATGAGTAGTACCTACTTGCCTTGGTGTTGGCTGTCCAACCTCAGACTGTGAAACGAGGTGCCCCCTTTGGATGAGACAGAGGTGTCGCGCTCTGGCGTGCTCAAGGTTCCAGAGTGTGAGCCACTCGTCGCACCTATCCTGGTCCTCTGCTTCTCCCACAATGTGTGCATCTGTCACCTGACGGCCCCCCTGTGGTGAAACGTGTATTACTCCCAGACAGGGGCCAAAGGTCCCTGGGAGTTGGGCAGGGGAATCAACCCTTGACAGGATCACTTGTGCTATTCTCACCCCATTCTTGAGCCTCAAAGATGGCTACCTTGTCACTGGCAGATGAAGCTCACACCTAGGCCTGCCTCCCTCATGTCGCTCTAGTTAGGCAGGCACCAAACTCAATGAGGGTAAAGGGACTGACCAAAACTGGTTTAGGGGGTGATCGAAGATTTGACTTCCGCCCACAGACAGGCAGTGAGCAGAAAAGCGCACACCACAGACTTTTCCAAAGAACACTCATGGATCTGTAGAGAATCAGAAGAAGGACTTCCTTGCTGTCTGAAGAACCTAAAAGAAAGCTAGAATAGCTTACCTTCAACCCAGGACTCCAGAAGTGACTCCAAGGGTCAGTTGGCTGACCTTCTGTTTGAGCAACAAGGACACACCAACGTTAGAGAGGACGATTTCCGGCAACTTCCGAGCTGACCAGTACCAACTGGATCAGCCCTGGACCCTGCTGCTGGGCTTTGTTCAAGTGAGTTCTAATGCCAAGTGGTGCACCGTCCCCCAATTCCTGTCTCAGCTGGTGTTGGAGTGTACTCCTCCTGTCCCAAAACTGCAAGAAGTAGGAGTTATAAACTTTTTGTAAACTTTCTGCCTGGAGAACCAATGGAGACCGAGGTCATGGCCAAAGCCACAGCTGTCGATGACAAATTGCTGGTCAGTCTCAGCTTGCTGGTTTGCTCCACTGAAGGAAATATGACTCCCAGAAATGTTTCTAAGTCCAAATGTAGGGGGCTCCATCGGGACAATGCCGAGCAGCAACCCGTCAATGTCAAACCTTCCTGGGCACATACTTAGAGTCCACACACTCACAGCTTCGATGCCTCTGTCAACAACTGCACCAGGACCCGGCTCTTCATCAACTAGTCGTCATCAAGCTGCACTTCGTTCTCACCCCAACTAACACTCCAATTTCTTACAGATAGGTTGGTCTCAGCCTGAACCTTGTTAGAGAGGTCTGACTGTTTAGATATTGCAGTATGTAATGAGTATTACAGAGACTGCCATGTCCATCTGTCATAAATACAAAAACTAGGGGTCACTGTTCCTAGATAGGAAAGGGGAAAAAGAGTTCTATCAAGGCTGGTCAGGTTCAGAGGAACAGTCAACAAGACTGTTTCATGTTGCCCTCACACATCCCGAGGGATGTCATGCTTCATCGTAGGGTGTTTTTTTCACTTCAATGCCCTAGGGGTCCCCCAAAGGGTCACTTTAGCCGTTTGATGTGTGCAAGTGATGTCTAAGTGAGGTGGTGTTGAGTGTGCTGTGATGTGATTTAAAACTGATTGGGGATATCACCGAAACTTTTAATACCTTGATTCCCTTGTCAGGTTAAAAACCTTCATAGGTTGGTGCTACTAATGGGGTAATATTATACCCTAGTAGCTTGGCGTTTGCACACTTGCCATGGGTCAAACACCTGTCAACATGTTTTGCGCCCCAAGTGGTCAAATAAGGATCTGTGGCGCTTCTTCAGGACAAAAATAATGGGTGAATTTTCCTACCCCACAAAAGTGTTGATACAAGTACCCTATGAGTAGTGCCTACTTGCCTTGGCGTTGGCTGTCCAACCTCAGACTGTGAAACAAGGTGCCCCCTTGGATTAGACAGAGGTGTCCCGCTCTGGCGTGCTCAAGGTTCCAGAGTGTGAGCCACTCGTCGCACCTACCCTGGTCCTCTGCTTCTCCCACAATGTGTGCATCTGTCACCTGACGCCCCTCCTGTGGTGAAACGTGTATTAATCCCAGACAGGGGCCAAAGGTCCCTGGGAGTTGGGCAGGGGAATCAACCCTTGACAGGATCACTTGTGCTATTCTCACCCCATTCTTGAGCCTCAAAGATGGCTACCTTGTCACTGGCAGATGAAGCTCACACCTAGGCCTGCCTCCCTCATGTCGCTCTAGTTAGGCAGGCACCAAACTCAATGAGGGTAAAGGGACTGACCAAAACTGGTTTAGGGAGTGATCAAAGATTTGACTTCCACCCACAGACCGGCATTGAGCAGAAAAGCGCACACCACAGACTTTTCCAAAGAACACTCATGGATCTGTAGAGAATCAGAAGAAGGACTTCCTTGCTGTCTGAAGAACCTAAAAGAAAGCTAGAATAGCTTGCCTTCAACCCAGGACTCCAGAAGTGACTCCAAGGGTCAGTTGGCTGACCTTCTGTTTGAGCAACAAGGACACACCAACGTTAGAGAGGACGATTTCCGGCAACTTCCGAGCTGACCAGTACCAACTGGATCAGCCCTGGGCCCTGCTGCTGGGCTTTGTTCAAGTGAGTCCTAATGCCAAGTGGTGCACCGTCCCCCAATTCCTGTCTCAGCTGGTGTTGGAGTGTACTCCTCCTGTCCCAAAACTGCAAGAAGTAGGAGTTATAAACTTTTTGTAAACTTTCTGCCTGGAGAATCAATGGAGACCGAGGTCATGGCCAAAGCCACAGCTGTCGATGACGAATTGCTGGTCAGTCTCAGCTTGCTGGTTTGCTCCACTGAAGGATATATGACTCCCAGAAATGTTTCTAAGTCCAAATGTAGGGGGCTCCATCGGGACCATGCTGAGCAGCAACCCGTCAATGTCAAGCCTTCCTGGGCACATACTTAGGGGCCGATTATGATCGTGGACGGACTTGCGTCCGTCCGCGATCATTGAGGAGGAGGGGACGTCCGCATGGGCTGCGGAGTCCCCTCCTGTGCGATTAGGATGTGACCGCCAGGGTGGCGGTCACATCCTCTATTTTTAACATTGCGGCGGGAGCGGCTTCAAGCTGCACCCGCGTCAATGTTAAAAATGCACGCATTGCATTTGCATGCAGAAAGAGGCAGGCACCGCGCGGTGCCTGCTGCTTTCTGCATACAAATGCAGGGGGGTACCATAGGTACCCCCCATGTGCACCCCCCACCCCCCTTCACCTAGGGGGCCCGCAACGGGCCCCCGCAGTGAAGTTACACATGCTTTTCCACAGCGGAAAAGCCGCCGCGGAAAAGCATGTTTGCAGGCACATACTAATCTGGCGGACGGTGTCTGAGAGACACCGTCACCAGATTGGTGCTTTTCCTCCGCGTTGTAAGCAAACCGCGGAGGAAAAGCTGCAGACGGAAACCAGGACCCACCAGCCATCCTAATGTGGCGGTGGGTCTTTGGTGGGTCCGCTGCGGATTTTCCGCATCCTCCGGGCCGGCGGTGGCTTCCGCCGGCCCGGAGGATGCGGAAAATCCGCAATCATAATGAGCCCCTAAGAGTCCACACACTCACAGCTTCGATGCCTCTGTCAACAACTGCACCAGGACCCCGCTCTTCATCAACCCGTCGTCATCAAGCTGCACTTCGTTCTCACCCCAACTAACACTCCAATTTCTTACAGATAGGTTGATCTCAGCATGCACCTTGTTAGAGAGGTCTGACTGTTTAGATATTGCAGTATGTAATGAGTATTACAGAGACTGCCATGTTACAAGTTCGTAATGATTCACTTCTTATCACTGAGGAGAGTAAGCTTTGCCTTCTGATACTACTTTACTTGTGTCCAGCTTTCAGTACTGTTGAACATCAGATTCCTCCTAATACCCTTTGATCAATCCCTCTTGGACACCGAAGGACAAGTAATGGTGAGTCTGGTGGCTTAGTGGACGTATGCGTTCATTGTAGGGGACTGTGTTCAACCTCATGGTCATAGGTTAAAAGCCTGGCGGGTTCACTCAGTCTTTCATCCTTCTGAGGTCGATAAAATGAGTACCATTGAGTTGGGTAACAATAAACATGTGTTAATCAGCACCAAGAAACCGTTCTGTGTCAAAGTGCACTTTTCTGCTCTAACTGAAAACTCCTCCTAAAAAAGTGAAGCTTGAGGACTCTCTCTTTGCACAGAATCTATTCAGCCTGTACATGGAACCACCCAGTGAACACTTTCACGATTCTGACATTTCCTCCCACCAGTATGCTGATAACACAAAGAAGTATGCTAGGTGTTGATGGAGCAGAGATTTCCTCTGACGAATTAAATGACAAAAGAGATAATTATAACAACCTTTACACAAATGATGACAAACGTGTGTCGAGTTTTACGTTTCTGAAAATGGCATACAATTATAATTCAGAGACTGCATCATAAAAGCATGCAGATGGGAACATAGTTTGAAACATATACTGTGCTAAATTAATTAGATATGACTCTTAACCAAGAACTAATGGGTATAATTCTTATGATTATAAATATGATAGTAGCTACACTAAAGAAAATGAATGTGTAGTAGATACATTTTCATGTGAAAAGTTGCAAAAATGTTATCTCATGTTATAATGTGTTCACCGAAAATGACAAACAAAATGTAGGTGCTAATGTCGCAGGATTACCAGCTCAGTTTACCATACTCACCTGGGCCCATAAAACATTCACACCTTGAAGCGGTAATCCAACTATGCTTCCTGCCTATCAGAATTTTATTCACCTTTTAAATAAGGTAGCGTTTGACATTTACCTTCATAAAATAACCACAGACTCGGGTAAGTTTTTAAACAATTTATCTATGCAATATTTTGTGAGTCAGGTGGCACAATAGTGAGATTAGGGACTTTGCAAGTAAGAAATTAACTATTAAAGCATACATCTTGCAGGACTTTAAGAGAATACCTTTAGACATTGGTACCTAGGAAGGGTGAGAAAGGGAAACAGCACAAGGACATACCACACAGATTAAATTTACCTAAGAATGGTGCGAAGACCAACCCTGGCCATGGGCTGGGATAAGAAAGGGCTCCTGACTAATCAGGTGCCAACAGGACGGGTGCGGGACAGGACATGCAACATACGCTAAGTGCAACGCCAGCGTCACACCCCTCTCTGCGGCTACTCTCGACCAGCCCTCTGAGGTCTGTGGCATCCACGATTCTTCTCCAGCATACGTTGGGTCAGTGGCAGGTCTGTGACAGGTCGGACAATCTAACTAACTGAACCTACCTTAGTTATACCATTTTCCAGGGTATGTACCACCCCCCAGTGTTGCAAATTAGTGTATTCCCTTCATTTGATTGGTCAGAAAGGCAAGGAGCGGGGGAGCGCGGCTTGGCGCCCATGGGGTATGGCGGCTTTCGGGTGAGGCTCTAGACGCGACTCGGAGGTTTACCGTATACAGTTTACCCACCGCGCAAAATATACATTTTAAGCGCATTTGAGGAGTCCGGGACCATTATGCGGCATTCGGTGATCTCGCAGCTTTGACAGAAAGGCTGCAATTGTAAGTTAAGTCTGGCTCCCAGGGCCCCGATATTACGGCCGCCATTTTGGTTTCATTATCGGCTCACGGAGCTCACAGGTCACGGAGCTTTACGAACTGGCTGCTATCTTCTTCTAACAAATTCTAATTCTCCCTCAACACTCTGGATTTCTCTTAAGTAGGAGAGACTGACCTCATTGATTTGATTTGATTTGAATAAAATTTGTATCGCGCAAACAATAACCCGAAGGCATCAAGGCGCCTAACAAAGCATATCATAAACATAAGCATGACACCATTACCTCATTCTGATGCCCAAGGAAATATGGTAAGCTTTATATCTACCTCTTTGCTGATACTTGCTGAGGAGAATTGTCATGGCAGCCATTTTGTATTTCCCACTATTACACCGGTTGGTGAAGTTTAAGTTATTTACTCATGGTCTTCTGGACTTTTTTACTCAGGCTTTCAACAACATGCGTGCCTGTGTATATTATTTACCCCAATGCGACCATGCTGATACAGTACATTAAGTCAAGGAGTTGTGTATTTTCAGAAACTTTCTTTCTCACTGTTTTACTTTTTCTCCTCACTCCTCATTTCACGTTTGCCCATTCAGAGCACATGATACATTCCTATATGGTTTACATACAGATGCCTGCATGTCTCCTATCGATAGGGTGATTTCAAGCTTGCCAGGTCTAGTTACACCTATGTAATTGCCTACTACAAGTGTCTTTTGTAACTTATGGGCAGACTCAAAGGAACTCTTTCTGTGAATTCCAAACCAAAACATATTTTTGTAAAGAATTCAAAATGTTTTTCTAAATTTTCTAAATTAGAGGATACTTTGGCTCCTTTATTATTGAGTTCTGAGGCAATGATGGACTCTAATTCTGCGTCCTCAGGGAAGGTACTTACCAAGCGCCTGAAAAAAGATCCTCCGTCGCCACCTAAAGCGGTATCTCCAGTCTCCATGGAGCTGTTGCTAGACTAAATAAAAGCACTCCGACCCTTTGTGGAGGAAACCAATTCTAAGATACTGATTCTTACCGATCAATGGTCTCAACTTGATACAAGGCTAGCGACAGTAGAAAACAGCATGTCATCTATGGGAGATACTTTCAATACTGTAACTCAACTCAAATCACAAGTCTCTTTGCTTCAGAAACAAGTTAAGGACCTTGAAACTAAAAATAGGCGGAATCATCTTTGCATTTATGGTTTGGCAGAGGGAGTCGAAGGAGCGGACTCTCTCACGTTCTTCAAGACCTTCCTCCCTAAATTGCTTCATCTACCAGAGGATACAGTTCCTAACATACAGCGAGCCCACAGACTGGGTCGTCCTTCATCTAATGCTTCATCTTCTCAATGACCGAGAGGAGTCATCCTATACTTTTTGGAGTATACAGATCTCTTAAAAGTTTAAGTAGCGGTCAAATCAACTCAACGAATAACTTGGTCCGGATCCACGTTGTTTTTTGTGCAGGACTACGCCAAGGCAACTGCAGACAGGCGTAGGACATTTTTCAACATGCGAGCTGATCTTCGTTCAATGGGGGCCCGCTATGGCCTCTTTCCCCCATGACTCTTCAAAGTAACATACAATAACAGAACCACCACGTATGAAGATCTGCTGCGCTTACAAAGCTTCATCAACTCCTGCAAGACGGATACCATGGAGGCATCAGGATCTTAGTCATGCTTGTTGCTTAACTAATTGTTTTTCCTCTTTTTCCTTGCCGGTTTAATACACTTTGTTTTATTCTTTGCAATGTTTTACAATTCTAATTCACTTTTCTCTATTTATAAAGATTCCAGCCGGTTTTAGAACATACTACGCTTTCTGTTAGTCTTAGAGAGCTCCAGAGTATATGCCAAATTATTATGTAAGATAAGCTATTCTGCTTCACCATGTTATTCTATGTTCCATTGTGGGTTATGTTCTTTGTTTATCAGCTGTTGTTATTTATTTTCACAGATATCCCTCCTCTGCGATGTTTCCCTCCGCATCTCATCATGTGGTCTTGCCTGGTTGTACTGTCTGCTCCATGTGGTTCCACCCTTCCTCCCATTCTGTATTACCCCCGCATCCACGTTCCCCTTTTGTAGGTATGTTATTTGTTTTGTTCCTTGTTATTTGTTTTGTCATGCATTTTCTTGTTATCTTCTCTTTTGGTGTCCCTAAGTTTGTAATTACTCACTTCCTTGTCATTCTTTCTTTGCATTACTTAACTATTATACTTATTTTCCTTTGTAGTACCAATGCTACTCTTTATTCTTGGTTTAAATTATCAGGCTTTCGTATCGTCCTTTCTCTTGTGTCTGAGCTAACTATTTTTCTTCCTCCTTTCTCTTTATATATTTACTATGATGCTTTCAAGGAATCGGACATATATGTCATATTTCTTATACCTTTTCTTTTTCCTGAAATTTTGTTTTTAAAACTAATTTCGTGGAACATTAGGGGATTAAATTATCCTACTAACCCATCTAGCTAAATTAGATTCTGATATAGTTTTTTTACAAGGAGAGCATCTTACAGAAGTCGAATCTTTAAAGTTAAAAAGAGGTTGGGTAGGGGAAGTTTTCTTTTCTCAAGGGGATGAAAAACGTAATGGAGTCATGATACTTTGTCGGATATCACTTCCAGTTAAACTTATATCACAAGACTCGGATCCTGATGGTAGATGATTAAATGTCAAACTTTTTCTTAAAGGTGTTCCTGTTTTTCTTCTTAATGTGTATGCACCCACTGGAGGTGAAACTATTTTTTGGCATACCCTAGCTAAGCAAATTAGTCATTGCATAGAAGATAATTTTATATTGGCCGGCGACTGTAATCAGATTTATGACCCGTTTGTGGACAGATGTTCCAAAGTTTCTTTTGTCCCCAACAAGCCTCATAAATCTTTTGTTCACACAATTACCCAGCATAAGCTCCTTGACGCATGGCGTTTGTGTAATCCGGTTTCCAGAGAATACACTTTTTATTTGCTAGCCCATCAAACTCAGTCAAGAATAGACTACATTTTTGTCTCACATAACATCTAGCAAACTGTCACGTATGCAGAAATTGGCTCTATTCTCTTGTCAGACCATGCCCCTGTCTCAATCGTATTAGACATACTACCTAAAAGTAATGCACCTAGAAGGTGGTGTTTCAATAGTTCTCTCCTCCTAGATCCAGTTTTTACAACTTCTTTTATTGCCTTTTTCAATTAGTACTTTGCTTTAAATCACAGTGAGTCCTTGTCATTCTCAACTGTTTGGGATGCTTTTAAACCCTCAGCAAGGGATTCCATTATTGGATATGTAGTTAAGAAACGAAAAAAGTACACAAAATTACAAATGGTCTCCTTCTTGACATTGAGATTGGAGCATAAGTACTACACATCACACTCGAACGAATGTTTAACAACTCTTATAAATGCTAAATTACAATTTAACAAGAAATCCATGGACAATGCCTCATTACATCTTTTAAAGTCCAGTGAAAAATGTTATGGAGGCAAAAACATAGCAGGGAAAATACTGGCTAATTATTTAAAAATCCATCACAACAAATTGAATATTGAATCTATATATGACGAACATTCTCTTCTAAAATTTAAAGATGCTGAGATATTGAATGAGTTTTCTCTTTTTTATAAATTGTTATACACCTCCGAAACACATCCTATAGACCAATCACTGTCACACTTTTTCTTCAATATCCAAGAAACCCAGCGTACTCCCGTTGACCTCTCCTCTTTAGAAGTAGACCTAACACAGCAAGAACTCCTCAAAGCACTCCAACATCTTAAAAAAGACAAAGCGGCTGGTCCAGATGGCCTCACTGTCGAATTTTATCTTCACTTCTCTAAACTCTTAATGCCCAAAATATTTGCCCTGGTAAACTCTTTTTGTTCACTAAATAGTTCCTCTGGCTCTTTCTCAGAAGCGTATGAAACCTTGCTCCATCAGTGCTACACGAATATTCTTAAATGCGCCTACGTGAAACTTTATTAACATGTAATATAATAATATCTAATTACAAAGAACTCCTTCTGGGAACCGCAGCCCATGGAGGGTGGCGCGCTTACCGGCGGAGTCGACCGGTTACCAATATAAACAAGTTCCAAGCAACACAGCGCATACTCAGGCAGAGACGGTATGATGATCAACAAAATAGGGATTTATTCACTCCTTAAATCCTCCGTGACCCGTTGCGACTGGTATACGGTCTTGATCACACCGCACAAAACACGTCACGGAGGATTTATGGAGTGATTAAATCCCAATTTTATTGATCATCTCACCGTCTCTGCCAGAGTGAGCACTGCATTACTTGGAATATATATATATATATATATATATATATATATATATATATATATATATATATATATATATATATATATATATATATATATATATATATGTATATGTATATATATATATATATATATATATATATATATATATATATATATATATATATATATTTATATATATATATATACAGTTAAAACTTGCTTTTCAATGTATTTTACTGATAGTATTTCATGTTGGTTTCAATGTCTTTGCCAATACTGCAATTCATTTGTGATAGTATGTTTACTATTTCCATCATGCACTATGCACTTTGAAAATGGTGGCCAGGCCCCATGACTGCGTCATGTGATCAAGGCTGTTGTAGCCGAAACGCGTCATGGCAGACTGGTGTTGGGCGCAATAAAACTTTAACACCAAGATTTGGGTCTCATCTCGTCTCTACGTCGAACTTACTGCATGTGTTGTGGTGAAGTAAGCTGAGGACTAAACATACCGCATATATATATATATATATATATATATATATATATATATATATATATACATATATATATATATATATATCAAACCAGGGTCCTCAGATCTTTAGAGACGCCACTCCGCAAGAAAACAGGTTTCCAACCTCTTTATTACAGGAAACTGCACATTATGTCTGTCCAATTAAAATTGTTCCGACGCGTTTCGAAGCCACCTGCTTCTTCCTCATGGAACGGCATTGTTACAAGTGACGGAAAAGCTTCAACCATTTATCTCCAATACGCATGCGCTTCCTGATAAGCAGCATGCTGGTAGTTGTAGTTAATTATTCTCCTTCGGTGGAGTCCGCCGCATGAAACATATAATTTTCTGCCATTTCTGTGTTTTTCAAGCCCTCTGGTGAGCTGCAGGCATAGTGTTCAGTTTCAAATGTTCGTTCTCTCGCGCTGCATACAGGCTGTCAAGGTGGCAACCATACAGCCCCGCATTCTCATTCCCAGCGGGCGGTGCATCTCTCGCGGCTTGAGGCTGCCGCGTGAACATCAAACCAGGGTCCTCAGATCTTTAGAGACGCCACTCCGCAAGAAAACAGGTTTCCAACCTCTTTATTACAGGAAACTGCACATTATGTCTGTCCAATTAAAATTGTTCCGACGCGTTTCGAAGCCACCTGCTTCTTCCTCATGGAACGGCATTGTTACAAGTGACGGAAAAGCTTCAACCATTTATCTCCAATACGCATGCGCTTCCTGATAAGCAGCATGCTGGTAGTTGTAGTTAATTATTCTCCTTCGGTGGAGTCCGCCGCATGAAACATATATTTTTCTGCCATTTCTGTGTTTTTCAAGCCCTCTGGTGAGCTGCAGGCATAGTGTTCAGTTTCAAATGTTCGTTCTCTCGCGCTGCATACAGGCTGTCAAGGTGGCAACCATACAGCCCCGCATTCTCATTCCCAGCGGGCGGTGCATCTCTCGCGGCTTGAGGCTGCCGCGTGAACATCAAACCAGGG
This sequence comes from Lissotriton vulgaris, assembly GCF_964263255.1. NCBI lineage: Eukaryota > Metazoa > Chordata > Amphibia > Caudata > Salamandridae > Lissotriton > Lissotriton vulgaris. The sequence goes on along the minus strand of NW_028250285.1, from coordinate 1,111,171 downwards.
TCCTCAGATCTTTAGAGACGCCACTCCGCAAGAAAACAGGTTTCCAACCTCTTTATTACAGGAAACTGCACATTATGTCTGTCCAATTAAAATTGTTCCGACGCGTTTCGAAGCCACCTGCTTCTTCCTCATGGAACGGCATTGTTACAAGTGACGGAAAAGCTTCAACCATTTATCTCCAATACGCATGCGCTTCCTGATAAGCAGCATGCTGGTAGTTGTAGTTAATTATTCTCCTTCGGTGGAGTCCGCCGCATGAAACATATATTTTTCTGCCATTTCTGTGTTTTTCAAGCCCTCTGGTGAGCTGCAGGCATAGTGTTCAGTTTCAAATGTTCGTTCTCTCGCGCTGCATACAGGCTGTCAAGGTGGCAACCATACAGCCCCGCATTCTCATTCCGAGCGGGCGGTGCATCTCTCGCGGCTTGAGGCTGCCGCGTGAACATCAAACCAGGGTCCTCAGATCTTTAGAGACGCCACTCCGCAAGAAAACAGGTTTCCAACCTCTTTATTACAGGAAACTGCACATTATGTCTGTCCAATTAAAATTGTTCCGACGCGTTTCGAAGCCACCTGCTTCTTCCTCATGGAACGGCATTGTTACAAGTGACGGAAAAGCTTCAACCATTTATCTCCAATACGCATGCGCTTCCTGATAAGCAGCATGCTGGTAGTTGTAGTTAATTATTCTCCTTCGGTGGAGTCCGCCGCATGAAACATATATTTTTCTGCCATTTCTGTGTTTTTCAAGCCCTCTGGTGAGCTGCAGGCATAGTGTTCAGTTTCAAATGTTCGTTCTCTCGCGCTGCATACAGGCTGTCAAGGTGGCAACCATACAGCCCCGCATTCTCATTCCCAGCGGGCGGTGCATCTCTCGCGGCTTGAGGCTGCCGCGTGAACATCAAACCAGGGTCCTCAGATCTTTAGAGACGCCACTCCGCAAGAAAACAGGTTTCCAACCTCTTTATTACAGGAAACTGCACATTATGTCTGTCCAATTAAAATTGTTCCGACGCGTTTCGAAGCCACCTGCTTCTTCCTCATGGAACGGCATTGTTACAAGTGACGGAAAAGCTTCAACCATTTATCTCCAATACGCATGCGCTTCCTGATAAGCAGCATGCTGGTAGTTGTAGTTAATTATTCTCCTTCGGTGGAGTCCGCCGCATGAAACATATATTTTTCTGCCATTTCTGTGTTTTTCAAGCCCTCTGGTGAGCTGCAGGCATAGTGTTCAGTTTCAAATGTTCGTTCTCTCGCGCTGCATACAGGCTGTCAAGGTGGCAACCATACAGCCCCGCATTCTCATTCCCAGCGGGCGGTGCATCTCTCGCGGCTTGAGGCTGCCGCATGAACATCAAACCAGGGTCCTCAGATCTTTAGAGACGCCACTCCGCAAGAAAACAGGTTTCCAACCTCTTTATTACAGGAAACTGCACATTATGTCTGTCCAATTAAAATTGTTCCGACGCGTTTCGAAGCCACCTGCTTCTTCCTCATGGAACGGCATTGTTACAAGTGACGGAAAAGCTTCAACCATTTATCTCCAATACGCATGCGCTTCCTGATAAGCAGCATGCTGGTAGTTGTAGTTAATTATTCTCCTTCGGTGGAGTCCGCCGCATGAAACATATATTTTTCTGCCATTTCTGTGTTTTTCAAGCCCTCTGGTGAGCTGCAGGCATAGTGTTCAGTTTCAAATGTTCGTTCTCTCGCGCTGCATACAGGCTGTCAAGGTGGCAACCATACAGCCCCGCATTCTCATTCCCAGCGGGCGGTGCATCTCTCGCGGCTTGAGGCTGCCGCGTGAACATCAAACCAGGATCCTCAGATCTTTAGAGACGCCACTCCGCAAGACAACAGGTTTCCAACCTCTTTATTACAGGAAACTGCACATTATGTCTGTCCAATTAAAATTGTTCCGACGCGTTTCGAAGCCACCTGCTTCTTCCTCATGGAACGGCATTGTTACAAGTGACGGAAAAGCTTCAACCATTTATCTCCAATACGCATGCGCTTCCTGATAAGCAGCATGCTGGTAGTTGTAGTTAATTATTCTCCTTCGGTGGAGTCCGCCGCATGAAACATATATTTTTCTGCCATTTCTGTGTTTTTCAAGCCCTCTGGTGAGCTGCAGGGAGGACGGAGGAATTGAATATACACAGGAGACAGCGCGCCCCGTTCTGCAACACACCACTTTCACATGGATTTAATTTTTTCATTTCCCCTCGTACCACCAACCCAGCAGAGAGGGATTCTGGGAGCTGTAGTACTTACCGGATTGCAGCAGGTGAACGAGCACATGACATAGGGGGGTGTGTCCTTCCTAATCAGGGAGGGTTGCAGACTGAATTTAAACAGAGGCGTGGGGCTGTCTTCATTGTAGCGGTGGCATCTGAGGAAGACGTGACTGTCGAAATGCATTATGCTGTAATCCGCATTTCCAATTAAAGGCCTTCTCTTGTAACTTCCCCGTGTGGCCCCTTCCTTCGGCATCGTTGGAGGTTCTTGTGCACATTGTAAGCGTTAACCAGAGACGCTTCAAGGGGCCCCATTCTTCAAAGTGGCTGGAGTTTTCACTGGTGTCTGCGCAAGCAGGCTGTTGCTTTTCTTCCGAGGTATCGGATTGCTCCAGCTCACCTCCTGACGTACTGGCGAAGCAAGGGACTCTGTCAACAGGCAGTTCATGACTTCATGAAGAGGTTTGGTTCATTGCAGTCAGCCCAAGACCCGGCCGAGCTGTGCCACGGAGGTTGGAATGTTTGCGGGGACTCGAGGAGGACGGAGGAATTGAATATACACAGGAGACAGCGCGCCCCGTTCTGCAACACACCACTTTCACATGGATTTAATTTTTTCATTTCCCCTCGTACCACCAACCCAGCAGAGAGGGATTCTGGGAGCTGTAGTACTTACCGGATTGCAGCAGGTGAACGAGCACATGACATAGGGGGGTGTGTCCTTCCTAATCAGGGAGGGTTGCAGACTGAATTTAAACAGAGGCGTGGGGCTGTCTTCATTGTAGCGGTGGCATCTGAGGAAGACGTGACTGTCGAAATGCATTATGCTGTAATCCGCATTTCCAATTAAAGGCCTTCTCTTGTAACTTCCCCGTGTGGCCCCTTCCTTCGGCATCGTTGGAGGTTCTTGTGCACATTGTAAGCGTTAACCAGAGACGCTTCAAGGGGCCCCATTCTTCAAAGTGGCTGGAGTTTTCACTGGTGTCTGCGCAAGCAGGCTGTTGCTTTTCTTCCGAGGTATCGGATTGCTCCAGCTCACCTCCTGACGTACTGGCGAAGCAAGGGACTCTGTCAACAGGCAGTTCATGACTTCATGAAGAGGTTTGGTTCATTGCAGTCAGCCCAAGACCCGGCCGAGCTGTGCCACGGAGGTTGGAATGTTTGCGGGGACTCGAGGAGGACGGAGGAATTGAATATACACAGGAGACAGCGCGCCCCGTTCTGCAACACACCACTTTCACATGGATTTAATTTTTTCATTTCCCCTCGTACCACCAACCCAGCAGAGAGGGATTCTGGGAGCTGTAGTACTTACCGGATTGCAGCAGGTGAACGAGCACATGACATAGGGGGGTGTGTCCTTCCTAATCAGGGAGGGTTGCAGACTGAATTTAAACAGAGGCGTGGGGCTGTCTTCATTGTAGCGGTGGCATCTGAGGAAGACGTGACTGTCGAAATGCATTATGCTGTAATCCGCATTTCCAATTAAAGGCCTTCTCTTGTAACTTCCCCGTGTGGCCCCTTCCTTCGGCATCGTTGGAGGTTCTTGTGCACATTGTAAGCGTTAACCAGAGACGCTTCAAGGGGCCCCATTCTTCAAAGTGGCTGGAGTTTTCACTGGTGTCTGCGCAAGCAGGCTGTTGCTTTTCTTCCGAGGTATCGGATTGCTCCAGCTCACCTCCTGACGTACTGGCGAAGCAAGGGACTCTGTCAACAGGCAGTTCATGACTTCATGAAGAGGTTTGGTTCATTGCAGTCAGCCCAAGACCCGGCCGAGCTGTGCCACGGAGGTTGGAATGTTTGCGGGGACTCGAGGAGGACGGAGGAATTGAATATACACAGGAGACAGCGCGCCCCGTTCTGCAACACACCACTTTCACATGGATTTAATTTTTTCATTTCCCCTCGTACCACCAACCCAGCAGAGAGGGATTCTGGGAGCTGTAGTACTTACCGGATTGCAGCAGGTGAACGAGCACATGACATAGGGGGGTGTGTCCTTCCTAATCAGGGAGGGTTGCAGACTGAATTTAAACAGAGGCGTGGGGCTGTCTTCATTGTAGCGGTGGCATCTGAGGAAGACGTGACTGTCGAAATGCATTATGCTGTAATCCGCATTTCCAATTAAAGGCCTTCTCTTGTAACTTCCCCGTGTGGCCCCTTCCTTCGGCATCGTTGGAGGTTCTTGTGCATATATATATATATATATATATATATATATATATATATATATATATATATTTGTTTGATAAACTATAACAACAAGGATTGATATGCCTTTTCCTATATGTGTTATGATGACACTCACAGAAAATCTAATGAGTACCCTGTACTTCCATTATTTAATTATGACCAGATTGAAATGTTTAATAATGTATCTTCTTTTGAAAGTAATATGTCAGTCTCCCTATTAATGTGTGATTCACAATTTAACATACTCTTGTCATATATTAGCCATATTTCATATAGGGCTCATTTTTATTCTCCCTTTCTAGTGAAATCATAGACTGAATATTTCGAAGCGCATGGGAAAACTCACAAAACTTGCAAATCGTATTTGAAATGATAATTGTTTCTGTTGACATCCTTTGGACTGAACAGTTTGATGATAACAAATATTGCAAGATTTTACAACAGCTGCTTGAAAAAATTCATTGCTGTACTTTGACCTATTCTTTCTGAAGTGTCCCATTGTTTGACTTATCCAAAACCTACATGACTTAAGGAAACTGTGTAATCCATTTATTTAATCTTTCCAGTTTATATCTTCCTTCCTGCTACATCACCCTCATCTCATTTTAGACTGACAAATGGAACTTAGTGGTCTGACATTTTTTGGTGATGCCAGGGGGTGTCACACCCGAAACCTATGGAGTCTAATTGTTCAAATTTTGGAGATTCGCAGCAGGTGGAGCCTGGACTTCCGAGGATAGAAGAAACTTGTGACGTAACACTGCAATATGCTGCCGACCGGTGTGCTAGCACAAATTGAACCTTTTCAGCTGAAGGGTTCACGTCATGCTACTGTGACTTGGCTGTCCAGCGACAGACTGAGGCAGATTGCTGTCTTGACAAACTGGAACTGGCTTCTTGGATCTTTGCTGAGCTTTCCGGAGGGTCTGTGTAAGGCTCATCTGATTTCCTGTCTCCTTTCGACACATACGCTATATGAGTCTGAATCTGCCTCTGCTGAGGAAGATTTTGCCCTGGTCATTCTTTATATTCTGTTTAAATCTCACCGGCTTGGTATTATTAATTAAATCCTTAACTAATTTGATATTAGGGCTGTATGGTATCTAATTTAATACTAATGTTCTTTACTTCTAAATGAATAACTAAACTTTGAAATTTAAACTGAATTCTGCTGATTCTGTCTCATCATTCCTTGTGAGTAATCATTGGGTTTATGATTACTATGGAGTATTTCTAACTGTAAGAAATTATATTTCAAGAAAACAATTATCTTATTCCTTGTCCTCATTGGACAATTGCCCATTCTCCGAATATATAGTCACAAGATCCATCAGAGGACCAAGTGTTTGTGATAGGTGGCAAGAGGTTAAGACAAAAATAGAGGAAACATTAGTTCATGATAAGTTTGGCCCAATTGACGCTTGAACAGTGTTCTCCCAATTAGATATTCAGTTTTAATCAATACTTCTAGACAAAATTCTTGCTTGTATATCACCCAACACTTGCTTACACCAAACCCCCAGGCATCTGCGTCTGTCCTTTTCTCTTCTACTATCTCTAGCATTTTGAATGAGTGCTGGCTTTAAACATCATTGCTCTCTGTCTTCAATATAGATTTGAAGCAGCTGTTCCTTATTCAGCACTTTTTGGTGTAAACTTACTGCTGACTCAGGCTAACCCCCCCCCAACAAGCCTTGCTTTCTTCATGGCTACTTGCCATGGCTCTTATTAATTAAAAAGTCAAAGGGGAATCCCTGGAAATACTACCTTTGTCCTTTGTACTCACTCTCTCATTTATTATATATCTCATACATACAGTTAAGTCTTTATGTAGATGTAAATATCAATTTACCACACTAGAATGTAACGTTTACAGTCTTCTTTATTTGATCATATAATGGAAGTGAAACGTTATCTTTCTTATTTAAAAATCAGAAACAGTTTCTGAGAATGTACCTAATTAAAACATCATAAAACAAAAATTAATGGATGACATTGTAAACAAATAACTGCAAAACTAAGGACCTCTGTAATTTAGTCCAGGGGCCCCATGGGGGATTTGAGAGGGTATATGGAGTACGTCCTCCCAGTGGATACTATATAACAAAAATACTCCAAATGCACCCTACCGAGGATCCAGGAAATTCATAGTAGGTTGTGCTCGTAGGGAGAGAAGGGGATCTATGTAAAAGGAGGGATTATACACTATACCAGTAGGGATGTGTCTGATATGTTAATCATATCAATGTGGATGGAAGGGGGGGCAACACTAGTTGTTTTTAGTTACCCTCACACACCCTAGTGGTGTCATGCTTCATCATTGGGTCACCCCGATTCCTACAGGTCAGGGTGGGCTCGACCACAGTGTTGGGAAGCTCTTGTAATAATGAAGGAAAAAGGGGTATATATAAAATACCTCAATCAGACCCCGGTATCCCTTTATTCATGGGTCTGGTTGGGTTGTTAAAAATAGAATAAAAGTAGGGTTTATAAGGATTTTTATGGTCCTATGACCCTAGTGAAGTGCCGACATGTTTCAGTCCTTAAGAGGCCATAAAGGTCCCGGACTTTCTTCAGGGCAAGATTCAATAACTCCCTTATGTGTGGGGATGCTAAGTAAGGGGAATTCCCTACTCTATCGATGTAGCGAGGGAAGAGTAGCTTCTCCTCGTGTTCGTATGATTATGTTAAATCGAAATGCCAGGCTCCATCTGTAGAGAAATTAAGCATATAAATTCTTTATCAAACACAGACTTTATCTGTATATTCATATAATCCCTGTGCATGGCATGCTGAGTGATCATGCTCAGTTTGTGGAGAACACGATTGATACCATTCCTTGTCACTTTTATGTTGTATATAGTGACCATCTCATTGTGTGACACCCAAAAATCAGTGTCAGAAACATCACACTTCATTACATTATAACAGTGTGCGGCTGTGAAGTGAAGTATAAAAACAAGTGATCGAAGTCTCAGGACAGGATAAACCTTGGGATCATTGTTTCCAAAAAATGGAATATCCTTCTCTATTGGCTCATCAACTTTTATGGAGGAAGCGGGCGGGTTTTAACTTCTATCCGTTCCGCTGATGTGCTTCAAACTGTAAGTCTTTATTTTTATTTTAGAAGATCCAAGCGGTGTCTATCACAGGAAGTATTTTTCTTGACTCATTCCGGTTAAAAAGAATCTCAGATCTATATCGATAGATTGTAGGGTCTTTATCTTTATTATGCCCTTTACTCTTCTGGGCTGTTACTGATAGATTTGATGTCGCCAAGGGTGTTAGACAAGGGTGTGTTTTGGCCCCTACTTTATTTTCTTTATTCATTAACGGGGTCATAAAATATTTTATTTCCCACCCTACAGATACTCCATCACTGGCTGGTATGAAAATCCTTTTGCTCATGTTCGCGGACGACACGCTTTTAATATCTAAAACGAGACAGGGACTACAGTTAGCCCTGTCTAGGTTTGAACTGTTTTGCCGCGAACATGAGCTAGAGGTTAACGTGGCTAAGAACAAGTTTATGGTTTTACGGGGTAAAAGTCCAACTACAGCTAGGGTAACAATGGGTGGGGCTACCCTTGAACAGACTTCGTTTTTTACATATCTTGGTGTCACATTTAGTGACAATCTTAGCTGGAACCCCCAGATAGATCTTCTTGCTTTAAAGCATGCTCAATTAGGTGGAGCTCTTCTTAAAGAATATAAATGTTTCCTAACAAAACCAGTGTCCCCACTTATGAAAATTTATGGCTCAAAAATATTGCCAGCAGTGCTGTATGGTGCTGAGCTTTGGGGGTAGAGTAACTTGGACCCCCTTAAAGTGGCCCAAAATAAATTTCTTGGGCAGTAATAGGCCTTCCACAATCTACACCCTGCATTCCCCTGTTCTATGATTTAGGGTGCCAACCAGTCGAGGATGTTGCGCGATATAGACCTTTAGCGTTCTGGCGGCGTCTGTGGACTACGCCTGAACTTTCTCTATACGCAAAAGCACTGTTAGAAGTTAGGGATCTACAGGGCTCCCACAGGATAGGCTGGTTGAGAGACCTAAGAATCACATTGCTTGGTATGGGGTTGGGAGAACTCTGGTCTAACCCGGACACAGCTACTTTTTCCCCGAAAAAGCAGTTTAGAGATCTGTACTGGGGATGGGCCATCTCCAAAAGACATGCTTCACTGATAGACGGCTCACTGACGGCATCCTTTGTGTTGGTGAAGGATGTCTGCCACCTTGAAGACTACTGGATCGTCATTACTAGGCCCCTAGATCGTAAGCTTTTCCATCAGCTTAGAGTAGGGACACTACCGCTCAAGAGTTTAACAAAGTCATGGGCCAATAGTGGTAATGGATACTGCCCACTGTGTACAGAGTTGGAAGAAACAGCTGACCACTTCCTCTTCGTCTGTCCTCTGTACCAAGCTCCTAGACATAAGTGGTTACGCCCAGTCTGCAGGTCATTGGGTACACATTCAGCGAAGATAGCTAGCAGAATCTTAAAAACCGATACCTCCTTATTGGTGGTTATTGGGGTTGCAAAATGTATCGGATGGGCCTGGATCCTACGCTTAAGGCTGATTAATTCATTTTTAACCGCCCTATAATAATTTGTCAGGATGGGCACAGGCCTGACGTACCTAGGATTAATATGTTGCATTATAGATGGTTTTTTCACACAGGTCTTTTTACTGTAAATGAAGTCTTGTATATTGTGATTTAATGCTTTTTTTAGTTTGCTCTTAATGTATAGTAAATTATTGTTTTAAATTATTGCATACTTCTTAATGACATTTGCGTATTTGTATTGTAGGGTATGTACCCACATTAACTGGTCATTTTATTGATTGAATTGTTTTTATAACTGATTTGTGTAGCATGTCTTTTATGATGAAATATCGAATAAAGACTTCTTTGACTTGACTTGACTCATCGGGCATCACTCAAATGCTAGCAACATGAGACGGCTAGTAGAATACCCTCATGCGTTTCTCCCCGATCACATTACACCAGTGTTTTACCCCGATACAAGGATCGTGATCGCACACACCTAATGGACACTATACACATTGAACAATAGTGCCTAAGCTGTTCAAGTTTTGACTCACCTCTCCATTGGTACCTCAAGACGGTCAACCGAGCTGTCGGGGAGGTGGTAACGGGGTGAATATGTTCCATTTTTATCCAAGAACCCATTCCTACTTCCTCCCTCGGCCGCTCGTGTACGTGATGACATCATCAGGGCACGACATAGGTATCATTGGCAATGTGGTACCCCAAAGAAAAATAAAGCGTGTTACCCGTACATGCCTAGCTATGTTCTAACATGTAAAAGATAGTACGAAGAATATGAAGCAGTTTTATTGCAAAAAGTCTTTATGTTAAAGACTCGCAACACAATAGCAAAACATTTTTGGCGAACAAAGTGGTAAAAGGATTTACATTAAGACTTAAATGATACTCGAACAACTGCGGTACCATCAGGCCATAAGGTACTGGATAATGATAATAAGAGGTATGTAGAGGGCAAATGATTAAGTAAAATTATAGTATGTTTTGTCAATTTTCTAAAAGAACCGTCATGTAGCATGACCTATGGTCTTGAGGGTCACACCGATAATTCTGGGTAATGTAGTCCAAAAACCAACCAATAATTTATAATCCAGTACACAGTCCAAAACTTATTCTGAATAGACCACCATCAAAAACGCAGTCTTCAGAGTTACTCAAATAGCAACCCGTACATGCAAATAAAATGCACTAGTGTGATGTGGATATAATTCTACTTCCACAGAACTCTTGTATTTTCTTATTCAGGTCTGCCACGTTAGATGGCATATAACATTTCTGTGTAATGCCAAAAATAAGACGGCAGACTGAGTACTTTGGGCCTTCTCTGTTGTTTTACAGTGTTGGTTAATTGCATCATACCCCTATTCCACATACCGTGTGACTCTCCGTGTCTTCCCATTATCGTGTCTATATCTATCATTATTATGAATGTACCAAAAGCAAGGTTGATGTCTGTCCTAACTCCGAAACCTTACTAGTCTTAAATCAGACCTTAGAGTAAAAGAACGTAAGGTAAAACAAGGAGGTGAAACAAGTCCAGGTTGGCAGTCTAGGTGACTATTTAAGCAGTGGCCAGGAATGTAAATAGGTCATTAGTGGCTAATACCAACCCTGGATATCATCAAACTCATAATAACATTACCCATGCTATGGCATAGTTCAAGCCTACTTTGTCGCTATTGCGCTTGAACACCCACTTCTGTTCTCTGAGTAGGAGAAACTTGGAGATGTCTGTCACATGTTCTGGAATATTTGGTTGTTCCAGAACTGTCCATGTGAAATCCACTGGGCGATGATTTGCTTCTAGGAAGTGACTAGTCAGTCTTGTGACTTGTCTTTTACATCTTACTGTGCGTCAATGCTCCATTATTTTCAATTTGACCTTCAGGGTCGTCATGCCCATGTAATTAAGCTGGCACGGGCACGTAATCAGGTACACCACCTTTTCGATGTTGCAATAGGTACATTTCTTTTGAACCCATGGTCTTCCTGTCCCAATGTCAACTGATTTAGATTTACGAGTTAGAGGGAAAGCAGCACAGGAACCGCAAGGAAAATGCCCTTGGACAGCGGGGAGCCCCCACAGCGTGTCCTGGTTTTGTATTTGAGCACTCCTTGGTCTGGTATGAACCAGCTCGTCGCGCAAACTGGTACTCCGTTTGAAAGAGAAGAGTGGCTTTGGAATATTTTCATTTTCGATGTTAAGGATTTTACAGTGTTTCTGCACACTCTTCTTGACGGCATTAGACACTGTACTGAATGTGTTAACAAAGGTTAACCTTGACAGTTCTTCTTCCTGAACGCGTGGATCCAATAATGCCTCTCTGTTGTTATTTGTTGCTCACTTTGTGGAGCGCTTAATCAAACTGGACAGATATTTCCTTGCTTACAGATTTGATGTTAAAGTTTTAGCATGTTTCTTGAAACTGTCTTTAGTGATGAAAGCTGTCATAGCTCAATAGAGAATTCCTCGCCATCGGTATGGTGTACAATTCTGTTTCAAGACCAGTTGGAGTCGCCACAATCAGTAGGTCAAGGAATGCCAATTTATGTTTGTTGACCACCACTGTAAATTTCAAGAAATTGTTGCGACCATTCAGCCAAATGAGGAAGCTGTCAATTGCTGTTACTGCTCCTCGCCAAAGAACCAAAATATTGTCAGTATATCGCCTCCACAGACGTATTGACTCTCGAAAGGGATTTGATGCAGTTAGTACATGTTCTTGTTCAAATCCATGAACGTAGAGGTTCGCCAAGCTTGGTGCAAAAATACTGCCCATACTGGTGCCAGCAGTTTGAAGGTATATAGTATTCTCAAACTTGAAAAATATCTCTTTCATAGCGATCCGAGCACAAGCCATAATGAAATGTGTCATAGTTATGGAGTCTAGGTTCCTGTCCGATAGTAGTAATGCAATGGCGTCTAAAGTCGCATCCTGGGGAATCGAGGTGTAGAGTGACTCTACATCAAACAAAACTAGTACATCAGTTGCACTATTAAATTCAACGTCAGGAAGTATCCTCAAGACATCTTTGGTGTCTTGTAAGAAAGTTGGCATTTCTTTTACAATAGGTCTTAAAAATGGTCTACAAAGGTAGACAATGGTTCCAATAATGAACCGATACCCGAAATTATCGGGCGTCCTGGCGGAGGTCTAGTGGCTTTATGGACCTTCGGAAGCACGTAAAAGTAGGGCATCACATGATGTTTAGTCTGTAGCTATTGACTCTTGTGCAGTGATCCAACCCTCATTTACTGCCTCTTCTACCATGGTCGCAATCCTGTTTTTTACTCTCTCTGTGGGGTCTTCTTTGATTGGGCGATATGAGTTTCTGTCCCCTAATTGTCTGAGACATTCTGCTCGATATACATCAGTGTTGAGAATCACAATCGCCCCACCTTTATTGGCCGGTTTTATTATTATCTGATCATCAGAGGTAAGACCACGCAGAGCTGCCTGTTCATTGTTGGGGAAATTACAAAAAGTCTTCTGATCCTTCTCAAAAATAGCAGCTACATCATTACTCACAGCCTGTTCGAATGTCAGCACTTGGGCCGGGACTAAATGAGTGGGTGGTTTAAATGTAGATTTCTTTTTCAGCCCTGTGTTGTTATCCAGAGGATCAAAATCAGAAAATCTTTATTCGGTTATTTACACAAAACAACCATAAAAGCACAATTTGATAAAAACATAATTAAAACCAAATATCCGAAAACCACTTATCCAGAAATATAAAACACAGTTTATCTAGTGAAAGGTTTACAACAATTCTAGGCATTTAACCCTCCATACTGTTTCTAAATTTTAGGGCTAATTTTAAAAAGCTGATTACAAATAAAGTACATTCGTGATTTAGCAGCTGTAAATAACAAAGTGCAGGTCTAACCTGGGTGAAATTCAATTTTTTGAGAAGAGGCTTAAGATAAACCCTCCAGGTGCTTCCCTGCGTTGGAGATTGCATTAGATGCGGACACGTTAAAATCGAGGCTAATATTTTATCAGGACGCTCCAACGTTTGAATGCAATACCCTCAGTGTTCTGAATAGAAAATGAATTAACAAAACCTCATGGACATAATTGTAATCTAATAGAGTTCTTCTTTATCTCTATTCTTATCCTTAGCTGGGACCCAACTATTGGTGGTTTTTTTCAATAAATAGAAGGCCAAGGATTATACTGATCACAGTAATCTCAGAATACCCAATTTACTCCAACATCTACCTATATAGGGATCATTATCTGAAATATAGATGATATACTACCTTCAGGATATTTTGTAATTGGATTGTATCACTAGATCTTCAACAGTATTGTCAACCCTCGCTCCTCTTTACCCCCTGGATATTTGGGTTTCTTTACCGGAAGTGGTCCTGAAGAAGGTGGCCCTGTGCCGCCGAAACGCGTCGACCAAGTGCGGGGTCTCTCATTTACCTTGGAGACCTTCACTCATGATTTTTCTTCCGTGTTTTAAATGTTGTGGGAATGTGTGAAGTTTGAGTGGTAATGTGGAGATTGTTATGAATGTGTTTGGATGTTGTTATCTTTCTTCCTTTTTTTTCCAGGGGTTGTTTCATACATGCATTAGTCTTCAGTCATTTGATTTGTTATAAATGTTTGACTCATTTACATTTGATGTTATTTTCTTGTGTTCTCTTTTTCTGTATTTATAAAAATACTTTTGTTTGTATAAAAATTATAAATTTCACTTTATCTGATGAATTTTTGAAACAATGTTATTTGAAGTAAATTTATGGAGCATATATTTATAAAAATGAAATAAATAATATATATTTTGTTGTAATATTGCAAGTTATGGTCTTGTTCTTGTCACCTATATTGTAGTAGTTGCATTTTTCAATTATGTGGTAGGTAAGGGAAAATTGTTCTTTCTTGTCTGATCAAACCCTCCGAGGTATATCATAAAAAGGATAAATAAATAAGAAGTGCACCAAGTCCAGCGGAGACACACTGTCGCAGCTGCAGGACGGTAACACTTGGCCTTGGTGGCTACCTTTTGGAACAGCTAGCAGTAAATGGAAAAGGTCCAAACGGAACCTAATTAACAAAAAACGGTCAAAGCTCGACATTGGCCAGGACAAATAAGGTTCCAGGCTGAATGTGGATTGTAAAACAACATATTTTCGAACACTGCTTTTATTTAGTTCCGCCTCCTCTGTAGATTCTACGAAAGGGAAAAGGTATTCTTCACGAACTCTACATCAGCTACGGTAATAGAGTCAGGGGATGAGAAGAGTTCAGGGCGCCCCAATGCGAGGAAGCAGTTTTTCAGGTATTTTAGCCACTGGATTTTTAACATATTATCCCATGATAAAGCTTCTCTCAAGAGCTGGTGGTTTAACTGTAGATCCTTATTAAGCCAGCATTTCAACCAGCATGTTAAAGGCCGTAATGCTAAGATATCACTTAAATAGGGAGAACCTAGTTCTTCGTGTACTATAAAATTGGCAGTTCCCCTCGGGACCCCCAGCAGCTGTTTCAGGAAATTCTTTTCAGCTACCACCAGATCATTAACAGCTGTATGCCCCCATATCTCGCTTCCATAACAGCCTATCGCCACGCTCTTAGCCTGGTAGATTTTTAACAGCGCGGCAATTGGCCGTTTGCCCATTTTCCTCGCAAAGTTAAAAATGGCCGCATTAGCCCGGGTTATCTCCCCCTTTTTCCTCTGTACGGCGGGTCCCCATTTCAGCGGATTATCGAACAGGACACCCAGGTATGAAAAGGTTTTAGTTGTAGGAATCTTCTCCCCGTTTACATAAAATGAAAACGTCTTGTTATATCCTTTGCCTACATTCATTACAAAGGATTTTGAGTTGTTAATGACAAGATCCCGGGATTTCATAAAGTTGAAAAAGGTGTCAAGCAGCGATTGGAGCCCTTTTGCAGTCCTAGCCAACAAAACGGCGTCGTCCGCATAAAGTAGGACAGGTAAATCTTTGCGCCCAACATAAGGAAAATCAGCGCCTGTATTTAAAAGATTGTTCTCCAAATTGTTAATATATAAATTAAAAAGAAACGGGGCCAGGATACAGCCCTGTCTTCAACCCCGGTGTACTCCAAATTCCCTGGTTACCTTCAAGTCCTGGGAATATCGTACATTGGCCCGGGTGTCCTGGTGTAAATCTGCCAAAAAGTTAACAAGGTTCTGTTCCACCCCCATGTTTCCAATAGCCTCCCATAACTTGGCCCGGTTGACACAGTCGAAGGCTGAGGAGAGGTCCATAAAGGCCATGTGAATTGTGCCCTGACGTGCCAAGGTATATTTTCCCAAGACCATGTACAGGTTTAGGCACTGTGAGATGGTGGAGTGACCTGGTCTAAAGCCATACTGAATCGGGGAAATTATGTTGTTTTCATCAGCCCAGGCTGTTAACCTATTCAAGATTATACCTCCCACTACTTTGACCACCGAGTCAATTAAAGATATTGGCCTGTAGCAGGACGTGCTGTTACGGTCCCCTTTTTTAAAAACTGGGACTATCGTGGATACCCCCCAAGACTTTAGGCATCCGTGATCAGCAACTGCGTTAAATACAGCAGAAAGAACAGGCGCCCACAATGATACCCTTGATTTAAGAAGGTCCGGGGGCAGGCCATCAGGCCCGGGTGCTTTATTACTGGATAGGCCCGTAATACCCTTCTCCACCTCACGAATAGAAAACCACAGAGGGTTATCTCCTGAATCACCGTTTTTATGTTCTGGCTGTGGCATATCGCTATTAAAAATAGAACTAAAATGGGAGACCCACTCTTCTTCTAATATATGGGTGCCTACAGAGGAATCGCCTGGGGATTCAAATAAAGGTTTGTTTATAACTCCCCAAAAGTTTGCGCTGTTTCCAAGTGTTTTGGGATCTAACAGATTTTCCCAAGTGGAAGCTTTCACTTTTGCTTTACATATAGCAAAAGCCTTTTTATAGCTAAGGCGAGCTGCCCTAATACTTAGTGGATCCCTCGGTCTGGCCTTTAAAGCTGTCTTTAAGTCACGACTTGCCTTAGAGCAAGAGTGATCAAACCACTTTGGGTCACTGCAAACCCGACCTGTGGAGGGTACGGTTAACATTGCCCCAACTTTTAAGACAATACCATCAAAGGCTAAAAGAATTTCCTGGGCTGAGGGTGCTGGGGAGACGCAAGTTGATAACTCAATATTGCACATGTTATTAATCTTTTCATACAATTGGGCCGAGTTCACCATTACCCACTTTAAGTGTCTTTTTCAATCCGTGCATTTTAGAACCCCACCGTCTAGCCTTTTTTCTTGTACATTTAAGATCTTGCCTCCTAGATGAATGCAGACTGGATTATGGTCACTAAGTGAATTCTCAAAGATTTTAAAACCTAATATATGGATACCGAGGGCACTAGAGAGAAGTATGTGATCAATATAGGAACCCCCCGCACTGCCTTTGAATGTGGGGACTTCATGGAGAATATGATCATCCGCCTGGGACATGGCAGTAATTAGATCAAATTTGTCCGTAAGATCGTTCAGCGAGGGGGGCGTGGCCTGGAGCCGTTGATGGTGGACGTGTAGTTTGCCAGCTCCGTCCTATGCCCTGAACACAAGCTATTTATCCTGCACTCCCCTGCCTGCAGCCCACCGGATCCCTACACAGGTTATCCCCGGGGGCAAGCGGCGTGAGCCGGTGCGACATAGCCCCTCTGAGACCGCTCCTTTGGCAAATTCCGGCGACGGAGCCTGTTGCGGCCTGCGGGTCGAGACGAAGCCCCGGCCTAAAGTGGTCGGCCTGGCCGGCCTACCCTCAGCCTCCTTCGCGGTCCAGTCGGGACCCGGGATTGGACTTCTTCCATTCTGCTCACCAGACCCACAGAGTGCGGTACGACACCCCCACCCTCACTGAGGCCCCGCTGCCTCCCCCGCTTGGCCGCTCCGCCACAGGCCAGCCGCACTGCTACGCGGCCCCTTCGGGACGCGGGAACACTCCCGTACCGTCCCCCCGCCCGCCCACGAAGTTAACGGGACTCCGGCATTCCGCCACAGAGACAAGGACCGCAGTGCGGGCGGCGCCCACAATTCACTACCAACGCCGCGGAACCAGCTTCGCCCTGCACAGGCTGCCAGCGTCACAACGTGGATCGGCCAGACCCTATCACTATCCTGGCGCCATCTTGCCATCACGTCAGGGCTTGGTAGAGACCTTCGGGCCCTGGCAATCTCGCCTCGCTAGCCACCGAGCCGCCAGTTAGAAGACCGGAGACGGTCACGAAACATAGAGCGGCACGCATTGAAGTCGCGCGGACCACAGGTACAGGGGTCTGGCGAGGGGTAGTGCGCCACGCGCTTTGGCGCCTTATTGCAGCGCTGCAGCCCAGACCTTTCCGCGCTCTCGACTGCCACGACAAGCTCACTCTGCAGGGGCCTGGACCCCACCACCTCTTCCCCCTCACCACCTCTGCGGACCTGGGGTTATACCTACATGTGGAGGCGACGGTGGCGCACTGACCCAACCCATATTGACGCCTCGCCAGGATAGCCTACGCTACCCCTACCGGCCCTGGGGTCTTCGCTACATCCGCCCCTGCCCAGTACATAGTGGTCCGTCCAAAACCACTGCCGAACACTCAGAGGGACAGCGGCGGGCTGCTGCGTCCACTGCAGCGCCACCCTGCTAACATGAACCATGGGCAGAAACAGGGGCAAACCTCAGGACCAGGGCGCCCGAACGGACGTGCAGTCAACGGGCTCTGAAGACCCACTGGCCTCCTCCAGCATGGACATCATCCCGCCGACCGGTAAGGGATCGCAAGACGCCAAGCTAGATCTGATCCTGAATGAAATACGCGCGACACCCGAAGCGCTAGAATCGCGCATAGACAATATGGCGACTGGCCTGTCCCTACTTAAGGCTGACCATAACAAGCTGGCGGATCGAGTGGCGGAGCAGAAAATAGCGCTGGATGACCTTATACCGCAGCAGACGGAACACTCCACGAAATTAGAAAACATAGAGAAGCAACTGAAGCAACTGTGGGGTAGAGTGGACGATGCGGAAGGACGTGCCCGCCGCAACAACGTCCGCATCCTGGGCATTCCGGAGAGAAGCGAGGGGAGAGACCCCACGCAGTTTGTGGAGGATTGGCTAAGGAAGCTGGTGGGCCAGAGAGACCTCACCGCCCTCTACAGTGTGGAAAGGGCCCACAGGAGGCCGTCGCGGCCCCCGCAACCTGGGGCACCCCCTCGCCCCCTGATCGCTTGTCTTCTCCACTTCAGAGACCGTGACACTGTCCTGAGGGCGGCCAGGGAGGAAGCGCCAATACGCTTCGAGGACAAAAATATATCGGTCTACCCTGATTTCACGCCCACTGTGCAGCGGGCCAGGTCCAACTTCATAGGGGTGAAACGCAAATTGCGGGACAGGAACATGAAATATGCACTTTTGTTCCCTGCTCGGCTCAAAATCCTACATAACAACAGGTCCCATTTTTTCGACTCACCTGAGGAAGCGGCAGAATGGATGGAGGTCACTCTGACCCCGCCGGCATCGCAGGACCCATTCACAGACCACCACAGCGACACCCGCAGGGGCTCGCCAGGCCGACGGAACGACACTCACAGCCCCGGACATCATTCATCCCACAGAGCATCGGCGACGACGCATCCACCCGGACGCCAAGCGGCAGGCCAATCGTCATCATCCCCGCATCACCGTCTAACAGAGGAGGCACTGGCCGCCCACGACGTGGGAGCAACCGGAGACAGACTCACCGTCACCACCGACACCCACACTGAGGTGTCTGGTTCAGTTGACAGCTTGCAGCTCTTCCCGAAGATCATGGCCCAGATGGCAGAAGAGTTCTGAACCACGACACGATTGATCCTCTCCAGGTGGTAGCGTATGACTAATCCCCTCCTTCACATATGATGGGTTGTATGTGCAGGGGCCCATTGTATTGTGGGCTATCATGCCCACGCAGACAGTTCAGTGCCAATCGACCGAGGCCTACCACCCCCGGTATGCACAAGAACTTGACTGACTTGTGCCCACGTTGGGCACCATGGTTTGGCTCCTGGGTACGTTGGCTCAGGGACCTTTTTGTTCAGGGGTTACTTGTTTGCGAGACACTCTCACTTTTTAGCACAGCAGGACATGTGGGGTCACCCAGTTATTTCACATTGTCGCACCACACAAATGGGAATGGGACCTGTTAACAACTACCAATTGTGCACCTGGAATGTGCGTGGCATGGGATCTGTGCATAAACGACATAGAATCCTTGCACAACTCAACCGAAGGGGGACACAGATTGCTTGCTTGCAAGAGACACATTTGAACGCTGCTGAAGCGGTGAAATTGCGCAAGAAATGGAGAGGGCAGCTCTTTGCTACCTCTTATTCTGCATTCTCAAGGGGGGCGGCGATTTGGCTCCGTGGCTCTCTTCCCTTCCAGCTGCTGGAGCAACGGATTGATCAGGAGGGTCGCTATGTAATTGTACGGGGACTGTTGGATGGGGAGGCGGTTGTCATTGGATGTGTGTACTCACCTAACACAAATCAGTCGGAATTTTTGTTCACTGTCAACGGGGTGCTTGCAGATTGGGCTGACCATCGCTGGATCATCGGGGTGATTTCAATGCTGTACTTGATGTTATGCTAGATAGATCACATCCCCCCTTACAGGCTACCGAGAGCAGGAAACAGGCTGATGCGCTTGCGAGGTGGGCAGAGGGCTGGGATTTGGCAGATGTGTGGCGCAGCATACACCCTCTGGATAGGGAATACACCTTTTTCTCCCCTCCCCACCAGCTTCACACCAGAATTGATCATGTTTTCTGCTCCCGTTCCCTCACAGCACTGATTGCCCAGACCCAGCACATGGGGAAAACGCTATCGGACCATAACCCCGTGGAGATTACATGGCAGTGGGGTAGGAGGCTGGCTCCCATTCCGACTTGGCGACTGTCTCCTGATCTCCTCGAGGACTCAGTCTTCCAGTCCTCCCTGTCCGACACTATAGATACCTACTTCTCCACAAATGCGCACACGGCCAGCTCCCGGCAGATAGAATGGGACACTTTCAAAGTCTGTCTTAGAGGGGCTGCTATGACTATTAGGGTGGGAAGGAAGCGGGAGGTGATCAGCCAACTGAAGGAGGTGGAGGGCTCACTTGCATCCCTAGAGAATGAGGCAGCGGGCACTAATGCTCCCTTCACACCACTGCAGGAGGCACATATTAGGCATGCTGAGCTACTGGAAGAACTGCGGATTATAGACTATAGGGAATACACAAACAGACAGCATACGCAGGCTGACCGAGCCGGTCCCCTACTCGCCCGCTTCCTACGGGACTCCCCAATCAGCCAACCCATTCTGAGGGTTTTGGACCAATCTGGCCGCTTGGCTACCACCCAAATAGGGATCAACACGGCGTTTAAGGACTACTACACCACACTGTATGGTCCCCCACAGCCCCTGTCAGAACCCGCACTTGTGGCCTTCGTGGAGGGTCTGGATCTCCCACAACTTACTGCCAATCAGAACAAAGACTTGCAGCGTACTATTTCAGTGGCGGAAATCAGACAGGCGATAAGAGCCCTTCCGAAGGGTAAGGCCCCTGGAACGGATGGCCTGCCAGCAGAATTCTACGCCACATATATAGACCTCCTGGCCCCACGGTTACATACTGTTTATCTGGAAGCCCTACGTACAACCTCTCTACCGCAATCATCCATGCAAGCACTAATCACGTCCCTCTTGAAACCGGCCAAAGATGGTCTGCAGATGGCCAATTACAGGCCCCTGTCCCTTCTCAATACTGATTCTAAAATACTGAGCAAGGTGCTGGCGTCGAGGCTCGTGCAATACGTGCCTCAGCTGGTCCACCTGGATCAATGCGGTTTTGTAACGGGCCGCAATACGGCCATGAACCTTAGGCGCTTGGCCCAGCTCATGCTCGGAGACAATGTGGACACAGGCTCCGAAGGATGCATTTCTC
This sequence comes from Lissotriton vulgaris, assembly GCF_964263255.1. NCBI lineage: Eukaryota > Metazoa > Chordata > Amphibia > Caudata > Salamandridae > Lissotriton > Lissotriton vulgaris. The sequence continues at coordinate 1,090,182 of NW_028250285.1, read as the reverse complement.
TAGACTTAAAACAAGCTTTTGATTCCTTAAGGTGGGACTATATGTTCGTCACCCTGTCAAAATTCGGGATACCGCCCGAATTCCTCGCTTGGGTCAGATTGCTATACACCATTACCACGGCCAGGGTGCGCACCTCCAATCAAATCTCAGGTCCTATGGCCATTGCCAGAGGCACCAGGCAGGGCTGCCCGCTCTCCCCTCTCCTCTTCGTCCTTGCCCTCGAACCATTACTCTGTAGACTCAGGTTGATGGCCCCCCGCTATGGCATACAACGGCATGGTACGGACCACATTGTATCTGCGTACGCGGATGATATCATATTATATCTCCATGACCTGAGGGGTGACCTGAGCCCAGTTTCCCAGGTTTTTGAGGATTTTAGAGAGATCTCTGGCCTTACCATTAGCGAGTCTAAGTCCTACGGGTTCACCTTTGCAGCCCCAGGCGGGTCGGCCCCCCTGCCTTTTGCCCCTCATGAATTCCAGATGGCGGACACCACCTTCCGATACCTTGGGATACAGATATACAGAGAGGCGAGCATGATGATAGACAGCAACCTGGGGAGGGCCATTAGGACACTGAAGTCACAAATTCAGTTTTGGCTTACATTGCCGCTCTCAATACCCGGCAGGGTGGCAATATCCAAGATGGTGATGCTTCCCCGTCTTATCTACTACTTCACCAATCTGCCATTTCAGATCCCAGCGGCGACATTTAAGACCCTCGACTCCCTACTCAACGAACTTGTGTGGGGACATGGCCGCAGGCGCATAGGTCTGGCCAAATTGCAGCTTCCCTCCAACTCCGGAGGCATGGGCCTACCGGACTTCAGGGCTTATAATTATGCATGTCAGCTGCAATGGCTAGCTTACTGGGTGGCGGGCCGCAATCTTCATGAGATTAATATATCAAGGGATGACCATGCTAAGGGGAGAGTGCACATCTTGCTCCTACCAGGCTCGGATCTACCTAGAAACGCCCCGCCACTTCTCAGGCTGGCAATCACATACTGGCAGAAGGCACTGAAGTACACGTCCCCCGGGACACCTTATGCCCCCACGGTTCCACTATTGGGCATACCACTAGGCTCGGGCACACTCACGGCGACCCTGCTGTGGCCCTGGCATGACGCAGGTGTGACACACGTGGGTGACCTGTTTGCGGAGGGTCACCTATTATCTTTCGAAGACTTCAGAACCACACAGGGCGTCCCCAGCGGCTCCTTTCTCCTACATGCCGGACTCCGACACTATATCTCACGCAAATGGTCGCCTGACGGGCGGGAACCTGCTACGAACCCTCTCGTCACAATGCTCTACCTCATGGGAACGGGCGGCCATCTGACCAAGTGGCTCACAACTAGCATTAAATCGGGGAGGGCACTTACACTGTCACCACTACGGGCAACGTGGGAAGTAGATATTGGAAGGCCACTGCGAGACAAGGAGTGGGAGCGCATACTTCAGTTCCCCAGGAAAGTAGCTAGAAACCCCAAATACAAGTTCATCCAACTGATGTTACTACATAGAGCCTACCTGACGCTGCACCGCCTACATGTGATGTTCCCTGCATCCAAGAACAACTGCCCCCGATGCGACGCAGACGACGCATCACTGGTACATATGCTGTGGCAATGCCCTAAATTAGGGTATTTCTGGACCACTGTCCATGACTCACTAGAGAAGGCTGGTACACTGCCCCGATCACCTACACTGGAACATACACTTCTAGGGCTGGGGCCATCGACCTGCACCAGAACCGTGGCGACGCGCTTCTCAGATCTGGCCCTGTTGCTGGCGAAGCGCGCCATCACGATGCGATGGAAATCGTCTAAACCGCCCAACCCTGACCTGTGGCGGGCGGAAGTGGTGCGCTGGGGTAAGGCTGAGGGCGAAGCACTACAAAGAGAGAACAGGGGCCTCCGAAAAACACCGATCTCACTGGAATGGTTTGACACTTTAGGGGTCTTTGAGGCTGGCAAGGACGAGGATGAAGAGGATGCTAGTGAATAGCCGCTTGGGGTATTACTATGCCCCGACTCACTCTCCCATGCACGACCACCACTGCCTACGGCGCACTGCGATGGGGTACGGGTAGCCCTGACCCATCGATCACATTACCCCACCTTACCTGTGTGTTAACCTTACACTTTGTATCAATGCATTGTGTGTGACCCACATGTCGATATTTCAATTATGTGCCTGCTTAGAGAGTGACGGGTGGGATTTCATAGGGGTGGAGGGTGGGACCGGGTGTGAACGGGGTTTGTTAGTTTGTTCTAGTTCATCGACAAAATGAAAAATCAAATTCACTATGTTTCTATATGTGCTCTGAGCAAACGCATACATGTACCACCGGGATTAACATTGAGCTTGTATATGTGAAGTTGTATGCTGTTACTGCTCTCAATACTATGCTAATAAACAGATTTTAAAAAAAGATCGTTCAGCGAATTGCCCCGGTGGGTATGATCAAAGTGGAAGCCTTCTAGTCTGTTGCAACCCATTAAACCGGTTGCAGTATTTGCTGGATTCCCACAGGGATGTACATTAAAATCCCCTGCGATGACGATCTGAGGTGGAAGTCTCTCTATGTTATCCCTAAGAAAACTGCCTAGTTCAGCAATCTTACAATCCCCTTTTTGGTTAACAGCATTATAAAAGTTAATCAAGGTTACTGATTCTTTCCCGTTTTTAACCGTCAGTATTTGAATATCATTATCACAGAAGGGAAATCTTTTAACAGAACATGTTAGTGCTAAGTCAATGTACACAGCCAGAACCCCTTTAGCTCTGCCGCTCCTGGACGGCTCGGCTGGCACAAAGAAACTTTTATACCCTTCTATCAATACATTGTTTCCTACCAGCCATGTTTCTTGTAGGCAGATTACTGAAAAGGTTTTTATAAAAGTCACCCAAATCAGATCATTAATTTTACCCGCTAAACCAGCAATGTTCCATGAGATTACATTATGCCTCATTGCCATTGAATCTGCTGGAGCGAAAACTTCATTAACTGTGGCTTTTCCAAGAAAGTCAGCAAAGCTTAGCTCGGTATTATCCCCTACAACTTTTTTTGGATCAAGGTTAATGTTCCATTCACTTATTTGCATTTGCGTTTGATCACAAGTCTGTGCGGGCAAGGCATTAGCTGAACCTTTGTCTATCGGCAGTTCATGGCTGACATCAGGAGTCCTGAAAGCTCCTCGGTTTCATTTATTTCCACAGAGATGTCATTCAGCAGTTGTTTTAAAGCGACCAGTGGGGCTAAATCATGGCCCAAAGCTTCCTGCGCCTTTTCCCTATTTACCACAATATGTCCTGAATCAGAGAAGATATCTGTTGCTGATGTTAAGGTCTTTTCATAGAGTCAATCCACTCCCTCGAGGCCTTCCTGCTGATGGTAGAAGGCATCAAATCGATTGTAAGTGGGTACCCTATACTGGGTGTCATAGTAATCGTAGTGCCCACGTCCAAAAGTATAGTTAGGGCCCGTAATGCCTTGAGCCATTGGATGGTTATCGTGATGAGTATAGTACCTAGATCTCTGTAGGTACTGTCGGTGTGTATTCCTTTGGGCCATGAGGGACGGGGGATAGAAGTAGCTGAGATCTACTGTTTGGATCCTGCTTTCTAGATCACCTTCCCTCCAGCCACTAATGTAGTTAGCCACCCGCCGGTCTTTGAAATTTATTACGATGCAGTCACCTTCATAATCCTTTTTCCTCTGTCCCACCCAATTTAATCTTCTGACATGTAGGATTTGTTCACTTAGAGAGGGGGGAATGGGCCGGTATCTAGTTAGCCAATGACTAACCTTATTTTTTAATTCTAAATGACCTTCAAACTTCCCTACACCTAAGGTGGGTACTCCTATCATGACCACAGTAAAGGGGTGGGATTCCGGAGGTAAGTCAATACAAGAGAACTTGCTGACTAGCACCAAACTTTTGGGTTGGTCCTGCTGACTATTACTGTTGTCGTTGTTTAGACCCTCGGCTGCCCACTCACTCTCGCCCCCCCCCTTCTATAGTTTCTGATCCCGCCTTGCTAGGCAGCACACTTAAGGGAACAGTCTTGTCTGTACTCCCTCCTGTTATCACAAGGGAGACCTTGGGTGGCTCCTTGTGCCCTTTATCTAATGGTTTCAGTAGCTGTGATTGTTTGGCCAATTTACTTGGGCCTGGTGTGGCTACGGAGGTATTCTTATTAATTAAAGGGTACAGCGGCTTGGCTTTGATTTTATGATGGATCTGGGTTTGGGGAGTTTTGACATGCTTCATCAAGATCTCGTTGTTTCGCAGATGAACTTCTTCCATCTTTTCTAATTTCTCACCTATCATTTTTACTCTTTGTAATAGAGGGAGCATAAGAGACTTCATTAGATGTTCTATTTTTAATATGAAAGTCTCCACATAAGTGTTGTTATCACTTGCCCTGTTGATCAGGTTAGTATCAATATCAATAATCTCGGGGCCTGTACTGCTCTCTGTAACTATTAACTGACTTTGGTCTACTAATATGGAAGGTTTTACTACGATGTTAGAGTCTCTTGTGCTGAGCTCACAGTTACCCCCTGACCATGCCTAAATTTACGCTTAACATATTTCAGTTTTGCCCTGGGTTTAATTGCCGCCCTCGCCCTTCTTCTAGATGTCAAAATACCTACGTTCCCTTTCCCTTGGGTACAGTTATTAGGGGAAGTTGCTTTGTCCGATGGATCACAAGCAGCATTAGAAGTACAGACATCCATCACTTCTGCAACCGCTAAGGCTTTAGTGGGTGTGGAGAGTTCTGCGTTTGTCTGCATGTTGGGGGTCAAGGACAACCTGCTTTCCCGGGTAGCGAAATCAGATGGGGGAGTTTGGCATGATGGAGTTAGCTGCCTATTCTCTATATCTGGGAAGCCTGCAAAAGATTCCATGAGAATAGAATCTTGAGAATATGCCGTATGGGTAGATGAATTTGCGTATATGTGCATGTCCTGGGTTGGCTGAGTTGAAAGGCACATACTTGGGGGTAATGAGAGGCGCCTCTCCGTGCTCTCTATCACATTGACAACAACTCCTATGGTCTTTTGGAGCATTCTGTCAATCGCGGTAAGACTTGGAAGGGGTGTGGTAACTTGAGGCTTTTTCCTTGTAGTAGAACGGGTCGACATTGGTGTAGTTTTGCTCTTACTCATGATGGTGGTAATATATCTTGGTACAGCTATAGGTAAACCGTTCTGCAGGATACCGCTAAGAATTGATAAACAGGCAGCACGATTGGTTTGAATCAATTAGGAAAACATATACCAGGTACCATGGATATATAGAAAAGAAATATATAAAGAGTCACCTTTGTCAATATTCCAGGAGGCACAATAGGACCAAGAGGGGTGGCCCAGCCCAGTCTCTTCAGGCCTCTGAGGGCCTAAGAGGTGATGTAAATATATAATTTACCGTCTTAATTTCTATGCAGGTAAGTACTTAATCAACAATAACTCAATCGGAAAGAAAGAATCAGAGTCCGTGGTGTTAGAGTTCTTAGGGGTTTTATTCCTCAAAAAGGAATGGTCAAGACCAATATATCATGTTCTTCCCACCACAGGGGTGGAAGAAGGGATAGAGAGCGCGCTACATTTTATTGACAGTACATAGCTTATATACTTAATTCATGTCTTAGAAAACAGTATAGTAGGCGTAACAGCTGAGAGAAGACAAGATAACAGTATCCACGTGTTACTAGTACGTAATCAGAAGGCGTGGACTAGGCGTGAACTGGAGGTGTGTGCTAGAAACGTCACAGGTAGGTGTCACAAAAGGGGTGGCACTAACAGAAATGTTGCAATGTCAGCAGAAATCGGAAGCTTGGATGCGCGCGCAGCTGCATGACGTGTGATTGACGTGAAACTGGAGGGTGCAGGGGGCTTGACATTTACACTGACGGAAAGAGACAGAAGTCTGGCATGTCAGATCAACTTGTACTTCTATCATATCTGATATCTGATGTTTGGGAATCATATTATCTGGACGGAAAGGTCTCTGGGGCAGAAGCTACTCTATACTGACTATGGATGCGTGTGTAAGCACCTGAGTGTCTGTATGAGAAGCGTGGGGCATGGGGCCTTCCATGAGAGCATGGTAACAGAGTCTATCAATTACTTGCACGGAGACGGGTTGGCCCTCTGCTCGGTAGATGAGGGGGATGTTTACTGAAGCTAGTAGGCAGGAATGTATTTTCGAGGAGCGGAACAGATAACTCGAAGGTTATAGTCAGTCTTGGCAGGCAGCAGGCTGAGCTGAGCGCGGTGGGCCGCGCTGGAAGTAAGTCAGAGTTCACGGGTACAGAGGCAGCCTGGGCTGAGGTTTTCGGAGTCAGAAGCCAGAGAAATGGCTCGATGGCAGAAATTCAGGGCCTACTTTGCCAGAGCAGGAAAAACATGTAAGGTACACTACAAAAAGACGTTGGCATAGCATACTTAGGAACGGACTATTTAATCCATTCAGGGTGGATCTGAAAGAGGACAAGTTAACGTTGGACGCAAATGTATTTGCGTCTTCATAGCTGGCACAGGAGGGAAGTTACATGCACTTTAAGCTGGTACATGGAGACGGTGGGGTACGCGCTAGGGAACACAACTTGACCATAAAATTTATATTTCCTCATTCCCTCCTTGTTCCCTACGGACCCTTCATGATATATCGATCCTCATGAATCGATCAGTTTGTTCTTGTAACATCATTTGCTCTTCTTTCTTTCTTTTACGCTTTGAGAGGAAACTGGAATGTTCAATACAAGATGTGGCACACAGTCCACAAATCGCTGGCCCGCACTGCAGGCACAGGCAGCAACTGAATACTAGGACTAGGCCAATGCCTAGGAAGGATAAGATCTTCCATCCCCAAGCGGTTAACGTTGTCCAGAACCAACCGGACCAAGTCCAGGTGCCTGGATTCTGATGTATCTGATTTGCAATTTTATGGAGACGTGTAATAGCTTGATATACGGATGGTGCGTTTTGTGGAATGAAAACACAGCAACTTGACCCGATGACCTTACAGGCTCCGCCTCTATCTGCCAAGATGACGTCAATAACAAGACGATTCTGAAGGACAACAACCCGCATGGCGGACTGCTCTTCGGTTAAGTTACCTAAGGCGGAGGCAGTTTCATTCACTACTGCTTCTAGTGTTCTAGTTAATCTACGTATTAGTTTACTATTTTGGACAGGGCCTAAAAAGAAAAAGAATCCTTTATTAAAATCGGTGTACTGTTCCCATGCCGTTTCAGTGTAGTCGACAAGTGTGATATCTCTTCTGAGTCTATTCTTTACTAGATTTGCATTTCTGTGGTAATCAGGAGGAGCTAGGAAAACAGGTGGCAGAAGGAATGCAATGTAACAGGTACCATCCCAGTCGGGAGGTAGACGTATGTATGCGGTATGACCACAAACAAAATAGGAATTACTGATAGCTTTAAAGGACGATTTACCATGATCACTGAATTCGACCACAGTAGTACATTTACTATGACCTAAGTGTATTGAACCTTTCTTCCTGACACATAATTCACCAGTGACCGGTAATACTGACATAGCGGGTAGAACTGGTGCGGCTTCGGATTCAACAGTGAGAATCATAAGGCTAATTGTGTAATTACCTAATCCATTAACTTCATTTTCTAGATCAGTTCCTATTCTAGTGGGGAGTCCCTCCTTATCAGGGTAACAGACGTCGAGCAGGACCAAGTTCAGGTTTCCCCAAACCCAGCCCCCGTCGAAAACAGCAATATCAGGATCTAAGGAATTAATTATTTTAAACCATGCACCGCAGGAGCCATTGTGAGTGAACGGGTACGGAAAGAGGGGCAGAGCTCCCTTGTAATTCTGGTAGGGAGGGAGTCGGCCACATATCCAGCAGTCTGTAGCATTGTTAGTTTGATGGGAATGATGTAGCATACTAATGAATGTGTTGTTGCGCAGCGCAAGTCTGTAGGAGAGTTCATGTGGAGGTAACTCACTAAAAGTGTGTTCAACAGAAGCATTGTAAGCAGATTGTTCACGCTTGAAAATAGGGTAGTAGATAGGGAGAAGTATACTGGCAACTATTATCAGAAGACTTAGAAAAAACATTATTAACAATGTCACTATACAGTGACTACGCAGTGATTTACAGTAGGTACGTTTCTTGTATTCTCTCTCTCTCTCTCTATCTCGATCTAGGGGATACATGTCAGAAACTATTTAACCGATTCACCTAGGGGAGGACTTAAACAATTAAACTGTCTGACTTGCTAGATCGGAGCTTAAGTCTGTATTCCTCTTGGGGAGTTTTTTCTCGTTCGGAAATTTTAAAGTCACTGGGCTCGATACAGTCTTTGGAAGGGGTGGATGAGCCTGGATCGGATTTCAGTTCATTACACAGTTTAACATGGCTCATGTGGACCCACCCCTTCCTGCCCTCAACCTTCACCGCTGTCCTTGTAGTAAGTAGAACGGTCTTCGGCAATTTCCAGCGGGGCTCCAACGGACTTTTCCGGTCGAAGTTTCTTATGAGGATTAGATCACCTGGACGGACATCATGTGGCTTTACATCAGTGTTGTCAGGGAAGGCTGCGGCAACCTGTGAACGACATGATTGGAGTGCAGACATCAAGGAGGCAAGGTAATCTGTCAACATATTGCAATCAACATCAGTAATTTTTTTCGGAATGGGCGTCCCCCACATATTCGGTGGTCTACCAAAGACCACTTCGTACGGGGATAGTCCTGATCTCGAGTGGGCGACCATCCTCATGTAGAACAGTGCCACTGGCAGGGCGACTATCCAGTCGACCCCTTTCTCTTTACATATTTTAGCCAGGCGTGTCTTTAATGTCTGATTATGCCTTTCTACAAGGCCTGCGGCTTCGGGATGTCGGACACAATGGAATCTCCACTGGTATCCTAGTAATAAAGAAACTTCTTTCATTAATTCGGATGAGAATGGCTGACCGTTATCTGAATACACGACACGAGGCAAGCCGTATCGTGGGAAGAATTCACGAACCAACTGCCTGGCAGTGGTCGGAGCAGTGTAATCTTGGACTGGGTATGCTTCGGTCCAACGGGACAGAGCACAAACTATTACGAGGACATATTTGAATCCTCGACAACGGTCCATCTGGATATAATCCATCTGGAGGACTTCAAAAGGGTGATCGGGAGGATGAAATCCACCTTGCTCTACAGGGACGCTTTTACCTGGATTGAACTGACAACAGATCATGCAAGTACGCACTTTCTGTTTTGCTGCTGCTCGTAAGTGTTTATTGCTCCAAAGATTTTGTAGACTGTCTAACATCGCTTTTTCTCCTAGGTGTGCTGGACTATGTGCTGTGTTAACCATGACTTGAACCATAGAATCAGGGAGAAACCATGTAGATTTTCCCTTCGTCATCCAACCTTGATCTGTCTGGATCCCTCCTAGTTCAGTCCATTTCTTTATTTCATCTGGAGTAGCATGTGCCTGAATATCGATTACATCTAGTGTGGGATCCCTGACTGTCATGCAATTTGTCGGTCCTATTGTCATTGTCACATCCGTTGTCTGAGTGTGAGTCAGTGCTGTATGTTTTGCTGTCTGGTCTGCCAGGTCGTTACCCTGGGAAACAGAATCTGTAACTTTAGTATGTGCTTTACACTTCATGACGGATATGCCTGAAGGCAGATGTATTGCTTCTAACAGTGCTTGAATGAGAGGACCATGTTGGATCTTGGCACCATGAGAGGTCAGAAAACCTCGTTCTTGCCATAACATGCCGAAGTCGTGTACAACTCCGAACGCATAACGGGAATCAGTATATATATTAACATTTCTGTTTTTTGCTAGAATACAGGCTCGGGTCAGAGCAATAAGCTCTGCCGCTTGAGCAGACAGTGTGTCAATACGATGTGTTTCTTTAACTTCGGTTTCAGTGGTCACTGCATACGCGGCCACTAATTCTCCTGTACTTGTTCTCATACATGAACCATCCACATAAAGTGTCAGGTCTGGATTTGTCAATGGAACATCTGTTAAGTCTCGTCGAGGCTTTGTTACTGCATTTATGATTTCTATACAATCATGTGGAGCTGGATCTGTCATAATTGTAGGTAACAGTGTTGCGGGGTTCAGAGTACTGCAGCGTCTGATTTCTATGTGTGGCTGGAATAGCGTCAATTCGTAACCTGTCAGTCGTGCTATGGTCAAGTGTTGAGTCTGGGTTCTGTTTAACAGAACCTCTACAGAATGTGGAACTTGTACTGTTAACTGATGTCCTAGAACAATCGGATCGCTCTGTCTAATTGCTAATGCTGTTGCTGCTACAGACTTTAAGCACGCAGGGAGTGCCTGGGCTACTGAGTCCAATGTACTAGAAAAATAAGCGCACGGCTTATGTGATCCTGCTTGATCCTGAGTGAGGACAGATAATGCTGTACCCTCACGTTCTGTAACAAAAAGTGTAAACGGTTTGCTGTAACATGGTGTTGCTAAAACTGGTGCTTGACATAATGCTTTCTTTAATTCCTCAAAGGCTTGTGTATGTTCCTGAGTCCAAGGGAGGACAGTCAAAGTCGCTGCCTCCTGTGTCGTTAACTGGATGAGTGGTTTAGCTAGAAATGCATATTGAGGAATCCATTGTCTGCAGTACGAGGTGAGGCCTATAAAGGCCCGCACTTCCTTTTGTGTCTGGGGTCGTGGCATATTTACAATTAACTGAATGCGATCGGGAGTGAGCTGTCTCCCCACTTTGGACAGCAAGTGACCCAAGTACACAACTTGCTGAACACAGAATTGAAGCTTCGAAGGAGACACCTTGTGTCCCTTGTCGGCCAGAAAATGTAAGACTGTCAGTGATGCTCGTTCACATTCGGGCTCACTTCGTGCGGTGATCAGCAGATCATCGACGTATTGCAGTAAAGCGGTGTTAACTGGCATTTGAATACAATCTAGTTGTCTTTTCAGTGCTTGACTATAGATGCTGGGGCTTTCTGTGAATCCTTGAGGTGCGCGGGAAAATTTGAAACTTCGTCCATTTAAACTGAATCCGAAGAGATATTGGCTCTCTGGATCAATGGGTACACTGAAGAAAGCGTTCTTGAGATCAATTACAGTAAAGAACGTTGCTTCTGAATCAATAGCAGTCAATAGGGAAGAGATATCGGGGACCACAGGGTACTGTGGTACAATACATTTGTTCAGTTCTCGAAGATCAATCACCAGCCGATATACTGGCGGTGCATTGGGGTCGGTACGTTTAAGAATTGGAATGATAGGTGAATTACAGATATTGGAGTCAGTCTCTACGACCACTCCTTGTGCTATAAGCTCTTCAATGATTTCCAGTAAAGCCACTACAGCATCGGGTGGTAACTTGTATTGTCTGATTCGTGGTAGTACAACTCCTGTCTTGAGTGTAACACGGTATGGTGTGATATGCATACAACCTACATCAGTTGGGCCTTTTGCCCACAGGTGATCTGGTACATTTCTCAATCTGACATCGAATTCTCGCAACACATAATGACCCTTGAAATCCCGCAGAAAGAGTCTAACTCCCTCCGGGGAACAGCAGATTATAGCTCCTAGAGCCTTCAATGTTTTAATTCCTAACAGATTTTCTGGGCATGAATTCGTAAGTAACAAGTCTGTAACTCGTGATAATGGACCCACAGCCAAGGGTACTGGTTCCGATACTTCATTTACAATGGGCTGTCCTGAAAAACCAAGGGAAACATTCTGTGAGCCTGAGAGGGGTGCCCCTGGGACTTCGTCATGGCTGATCGTAGTGCGGCTTGCCCCTGTGTCAATTAAAAACTTTCTGTCTCTTCCCAATACTTGACTGTGTACATAAGGACCTTCTTGATCTACAGGAATTTCAATAAGAGGCAAGCCGAATTCCCTCTCTAGGCTGTTTCATGTGTATCGTTGATACTCTGGATAAGCAGATTGGGCATACTGGTACATCTGTTGGGAAACTTGTTGAGTCGAAGCGGTGGGCTGTGGTACCGCTACTGTCTGTGCTGTATGAGATGAAGCATGCGTAGGCTGTGTGTTCTGCATGGGCTGTACATTCTGTGACGTCTGTTGGTGGACTTGATCTTGTCTTGGTGGATGCGGTCTCTCTTTAGTTTTACCTGTCGCTATGTTATGTTTCAGAACTGGACATTCATGTACGTAGTGGCCTGGCTGCTTGCAATAGTTGCATGTCCCTTTAACGGGAGCTGCAGAATGATTTGTCTGGTTCGTACCTTTTCTGTTTCCGTCGGTATGTACCGACTGGGCTACTAACATTTTCATTTTCGTGTCTTTCATACGTTTCTGTTCCTGATCTTGTTCTTCTCTAATTCTATTCTGATGGTATTGTAACATTTGTAACATCTGGGATGGCGTATTTGCTTGCCATGTACTCTCAACCTTGTATACACGATTTTTGACTGCTACCAGGGAATTTTCGACCAACTTTGATACAAAAAGATGCGGGTACGATTCGCTACTTGGTTTAAGACCACTATTAATAATAAAGCATTTCTCGAATCTTGAATAAAAGTCACTAGTATCTTCGTCGGGTTTCTGTTTACATGCTGAGATTGCATCCCAGTCTTCTTTTCTAGTTGTCAATAATCTTGGCAGAACCTGTACTATCAAACCTGGTAATGCTTTAGTTTTGTCCCCAAGGCCTACCCCTGGGACACGTTTGTTCTCTTCGTCTTCTATTTCTGCCCATACAATCTTTTTCTCTCCCACCTCCCATTCTTTTTCCTTTAGTTTCTCGTAGATGCCCGTGGGCAGCAGTACCTTTAACATTTTCATGATATCTTCATATGTGTAATCCCCCATCAGTAACATGTCTTTAAGCTCTCTGTGAAAACCTGCAGGGTCTTTATCATGGCTCGGGACTAGTTTCTTCATTTCTAACAGTTCTAACTTGGTCAGTGGCGTGTGTACATACACACGTTTCAAGAGATGATCCTCACCCAAAACTGGGTGTACTTCTCGTAAGGGGTTCTGACTTTCAATGCCACTCAGGCATTGCATGTGATACGTTTTCCTTTCTGGGGGCGGAGCGGGAACATATTCAGAGCTTATAAAAGTGTTATATCTATGTCGCTGTTCTAGAATTATTTGTATTAACTTGGTACTTAAACCTCTCCATCTATCCATGAGTAGTGCTTCTAATGTTTCATGTAAGGGACCTGGATCAGAATGTTGGTTTCTGTATTTCGTTAGGAGGTGCTGAATCATGTATATACCTGCTAGTTTCTGTTCGTCTGGGGAGAGATTCAGAAATGTCTGCGCTAGTGTATCATCATTATACATATCCGGATTTTCAGCCCATAATATGGCTGACCGGGCTAATTCCTGTTCATCCATTGAATTTAGTATGTGGTACCCCACTCGATCTCGGAGTCTTTTATCAGTCTCCTGGAACTGGTGTTCAGAAAAATTCGGGTTGGTTAAGGCAGAGAGAAAAACTCTCTTGCTTTCTGGACGGATACCTTTCCTAAGGTAAGTTCCCTTACCTACATACGCTATAGTATCTGTAGTCTTTTCTGGTTCTTCAAACTCTTCTTCCTCCTCAGAGGAAGCCTTTTCTTTCTCTTTTTGGTGTATTTCTATCACTGTTTTTCTAATTTTCTTGTACATACTGGCTATGCAAGTCCCCTTATCATGTTTTCCTTCAGATATATTTTGACCCCACTTGTTTAGTGCATCTAATTCACTCTGATCTGTCCCAGGCCTGTCTCGTTCTCTTATTAGGCAATTTATGAAAAAACGTAGTATCTGTGCTTGAACATCAACTTTCTGTCGCTCCATGGCCTCCTGAATACTGTCAGGGTCTTTCCCCGTCTGAATAAACTCATATATTCTATCTAGGCGCTCCTTCATACCTGCATAGCATAGCAGGAAATCAGTAGCAGATCTTAACCGTAGTGATGCCATCATCATTATATTGTCTTTACCGGGTACTGGATCATATCTGCAAACTGAAAGGTTTTCCTTGAATATATCAAGGCTGGGAGACTTGAACGTAAAAGGACTCCGAAAGTCCCTGAGCTGTAACCTGCGTGTCAATGGCGGGGTGTGTAGACCCCCTTCCGCACCCCCTGAGGCGGAAGCTTGGGCATTATCTCTCGGCGGAGTCTGTACCTGAACTTGAATTTTTCTTTTAGTAGGATCAGGTAGAAGTGGTTTCGGTAGATCAACTTTAAGTGCGGGAAGTGGTGGAGGTGGTGGAACAGCAGTATTCTGTTGTGGTACAGGCGGAATTTGATCTTGGGGCGGGTTACCACCCCCGTCCCTGTCGTTAGGCAGGGCGCGGACAGGCAGATTAGTGTAAGCGGGTGCTACATCCTCTAGATAGGAATTCAGGAATATGTCTTTAGTAGTCTTATGCATTACTTTAGTTGGAACTAATGGTGGCGGCAGATTTTTCGGTATTTCTGAGATGGCCTCAGGCGAACCCTCGGCCGCGAGATACATACCGTTTACGAGGTTATTTCGTGCGCGGTCTACTTGCTCTGTTTTTACTCGGATCCCCTCGGTAACTAACTCGTCTTCTTGGGCCTTGTCTGATTCTTTAAGTCTGTCTTCTCTACGTAGTGCTTTTTCAGCACGCTTGTGTGATTCCTTACGCCAAAACTCTATGGCGTCTTTCTGAGATTGTCTGGCTTTCTTTTTCCATAATGCTTCTTCTACCTTCATGATGCACTCAGCATCCCATGTTCCAGTGACAGGCCATCTGTGTCTTTCGTCTAGGTGCTTAGTATAGTCGGCCCATAACTCTAGATATAATATGGCATCTATGCCATGCTTGTGGTACATGAAGTTTCCTGGAGTGTCCCTAGGGGGGATAGGAATTTCTTCCTCTAGTATCCCTTTCCTAGTTCCTATCTGCTTTAATTTGTCGAAAAACGGCATCTTGTTTACTTAATACTGAATGCTTAACCCTAACTACTTAATACTTATAGCTAGTTATACAAGAACACAGTAATGCACATTAAAAACAGTCACATTCATACCACGTTAATCACATGAAAAGACATTAGAGACATATATCACTACCCTATATAACGGATGTACTGCTAAACAGTACAGATACACTGCCTAAAAACAGTGCAGACCGGACTTGTGTACCCAAACCCGTCTAGATACGTCCCAGCAATGGTACTCACCGGGAAGCACGGAAACAGAAGGCCTCGGAAAACTCGACTGGACTGGACTCGGCTCGACTTCGGAAAACTTCGGAAAACTTCGGAAAACTGGTGGGCCTCTTGACACCTCGGACCTTGCTTCTTTCGGCTAGGCTCTGGTCGGGATCCTCCGCACTCCTCACCGCCTCGTCTGGGTACTGATCGCAGTCTTCGTCACCTCCGTGGGCCAGAGGGAGATGCAGGAAATCCTGCCGGTACGCGTAGTTTCCTTCTAACTGATGGCAGGGGACAGAGCTTGCAACGCACCAACCGGCGCGTGAGGTGGGGGAGGGGTCCCTATTCGGGCGCCAAAATGATGTAAATATATAATTTACCGTCTTAATTTCTATGCAGGTAAGTACTTAATCAACAATAACTCAATCGGAAAGAAAGAATCAGAGTCCGTGGTGTTAGAGTTCTTAGGGGTTTTATTCCTCAAAAAGGAATGGTCAAGACCAATATATCATGTTCTTCCCACCACAGGGGTGGAAGAAGGGATAGAGAGCGCGCTACATTTTATTGACAGTACATAGCTTATATACTTAATTCATGTCATAGAAAACAGTATAGTAGGCGTAACAGCTGAGAGAAGACAAGATAACAGTATCCACGTGTTACTAGTACGTAATCAGAAGGCGTGGACTAGGCGTGAACTGGAGGTGTGTGCTAGAAACGTCACAGGTAGGTGTCACAAAAGGGGTGGCACTAACAGAAATGTTGCAATGTCAGCAGAAATCGGAAGCTTGGATGCGCGCGCAGCTGCATGACGTGTGATTGACGTGAAACTGGAGGGTGCAGGGGGCTTGACATTTACACTGACGGAAAGAGACAGAAGTCTGGCATGTCAGATCAACTTGTACTTCTATCATATCTGATATCTGATGTTTGGGAATCATATTATCTGGACGGAAAGGTCTCTGGGGCAGAAGCTACTCTATACTGACTATGGATGCGTGTGTAAGCGCCTGAGTGTCTGTATGAGAAGCGTGGGGCATGGGGCCTTCCATGAGAGCATGGTAACAGAGTCTATCAATTACTTGCACGGAGACGGGTTGGCCCTCTGCTCGGTAGAGGAGGGGGATGTTTACTGAAGCTAGTAGGCAGGAATGTATTTTCGAGGAGCGGAACAGATAACTCGAAGGTTATAGTCAGTCTTGGCAGGCAGCAGGCTGAGCTGAGCGCGGTGGGCCGCGCTGGAAGTAAGTCAGAGTTCACGGGTACAGAGGCAGCCTGGGCTGAGGTTTTCGGAGTCAGAAGCCAGAGAAATGGCTCGATGGCAGAAATTCAGGGCCTACTTTGCCAGAGCAGGAAAAACATGTAAGGTACACTACAAAAAGACGTTGGCATAGCATACTTAGGAACGGACTATTTAATCCATTCAGGGTGGATCTGAAAGAGGACAAGTTAACGTTGGACGCAAATGTATTTGCGTCTTCATAGTTGGCACAGGAGGGAAGTTACATGCACTTTAAGCTGGTACATGGAGACGGTGGGGTACGCGCTAGGGAACACAACTTGACCATAAAATTTATATTTCCTCAGAGGGCCCGCCCTTTGCCCGGGCTCACTCGTCCCGGGTTGCCCCGGTGGTTTCTTTTTGTTGCTTAGCAGACTCGGGGGAGACGGAGGGGGACTCCAATGGACCTGTGCACATTGGTTTCTCCGCTTCCCTCTGAAGCGTCTCCAGCCAAACCCTAAAAAAGGCTGGTTATTAAAATTACCATGGAACCCTGGTGGTTGGAACAGTCCCATTGGGCCCATAGGGGGTTGAAATTGGAGGTAGACATTGCCAAGGGTGTGGTTGCCACCACTGTTGATATTGATTTGGTGGACCACCACGCCATTTATTTTGAAAATTCCTTCCTTGTACTCTCTGATGTTGACCGTTCCGGTGTATCAGAATCACTAGCGCTGGACCCTTCGTCAGACCTAGAACTACCATAGGTGGAACTTAGCTTACGTCCTCTGCTGTTAAATTCTGGCGGGACGAAGCTGTCACTGGTGTATGGATAGACCCTCTCATGTGTAAATCTAGCCAAGTCTTTTTTTAATTTTTCAAATTTAGAGAATAGAATATTGTCCTTGAATTCTTTATTATTTTTTTGGGACTCTTCCTGATTTTTCTTGAAGGCTATGTTAGTGATGGTGGTCTTTATTTGTGCCTCCAAAAACCTGAATTTCTATCAGGATAGCGTCTGCCACACGCTTAGCTGTCTTAATAATCAGGATGAGCCAATTGTGTGTGCAGCACCATGCGATCAATGACCAGTCTTTTAGAAACTGCTTGTCTGTAAGGAACAGTCTTGGGGCATTTGTCACTAGTAGTCCTGTCGGGGCACAATTCCCTCGTAGATATTCTGCCATTATCACCCCGTGAACCGCAGTACGCAAGTGAGATTTCTTTAAACCTAGGACTTTTCCCCAGTCTTCCTCATTGGTAATTAAAGTCACGGGCAGACTATCCAGAATACTAGGGTTAGAAGAGAGTATTGATTGTAATTCATCCTCATCATATGATAACCCACAGTTCTCTGCCATCTTATTTCCCTTATTATTTCTTAACTGATCTGTGATAAGGACCAGGACACATACAAGATCAATCATCAAGTAACAAATACAAGGATGGAGCAAAAAAATCCCACCACTAATGCAATTTTAACGACCAAGAACTACTGCAAGGCCAAATTCCTAACATGGCCCACAGCCATACCTGCACAAGAACAAAACACAAAACCTTTTTGATAGGGTCAGGGGCAATATTTAAAGACCAACCTGACCAACGCAGGACTTTACACCGCAAGTCATTACAACGCATTGTCCATTACAAGGCAATTTACTATTCTAACTCCACGGGGGCGTTGTAATGGGGAATGCGTTGTAATGGCTTGCGGTGTAAAGCCCTGCTTTGTAAAAGTTGCTGCAGAGTGAAAAATGCAGGGTATCGACATGGGGAACTCCAAACACCTTTGTTGGAGGGGGGACCTCAGCCCCCACACTGCCCTGCTGACACATTTCGCACCCGGAATCGCCGTCAAACATTTGCGCCTGGAGGTGCATAAAGGCATCCGCGGCTCCCGTTTTGCGGGAACTGCAAACACCTTGGTTGGAGGGGGGACTTCAGCCCCCACACTGCCCTGCTGCTGCTGACACATTTCACGCCCGTAGGCGCCGTCAATCATCTGCACCCAGAGGCGCATAAAGGCATCCGCGGCTCCCGCTTCGCGGCAAAACCCGGGCCAAGGGTGGGTCCGTCCTTGTCCGTCATCGCCAGGGCTGGACTACCCCCCTTACAACCACTTGCCGGATTGTGCCATATATAATCTACAGCCCAAAAGCAAGGCACTGTGTTAAGTGACTTATCTCTTCACTTTGGGGCCATATATACCGAGGCAGTAACTCAATAGTTTGAACTTGTCTGAGACCAGGACTTGAGGAGGCCGGGCGGAGTATTGACATTCGATACCGGTGGTAACCAACTGAACAGTGCTGTAATTGCATATGCAAAGCTATTGAGGAGGGACTGCAATCAAGAATGAACAGGTGAAAGTCCCTTACTGGGCGGCGAGTAGTGGGTACTTTAGCTAGAAATTACCAAAACACAGGCATTTTTGAGGAGTAGTTATTATCAGATAATTAAAGTGGTTATAACTACGGATCAATCTGGAGTATTAGTAAATTTTTATAACAACGTTATTTCAGTAGAACTTTGTCAGGTCTTAAAAAATGTAAGTGCAGATCTAAATGTAATCTGTAATGTTAGCCCAGCAGATGTAATGATAATAATGAAGGGTGATTTTAATTGAGCAATGTGCCACGCTGAGGACAACAGAATATGTGGCCATATACATGAACCCATTTTGTCATACCTAGGAGGGAGAGTTGTTCAATTAATTTTTAGTTACTAATGAACTAGGCTTTGTAAATGAGCTTATGGAGCTTATGGATTCCCCATACCCTATACCTATAATGGAAGAGGTTTTTCTACAATCGATTACATATACATATTTTATATAACTATACCTCAAGATTACTTTGCTTTGAGGTTGACCAGAATACCCTAAGTGATTATTTTCCGTTATGCTTGATTGTTAAATTGCCCTTAAAAAAGGTATCCAATATTAATAAGGACAGAGAGGATACAGGAAAGTTGAAATTAGATTAAACTAATGGTTACACACTAAAATGGCCAAAGGTGGACCCCGCAGAAATAACTAGAGGCCAGATGTATCAAGATACCCTTTTGCGATTCTCAAATAGCGATTTTTTGAGAATCGCTATTTGAGAATTGCAAAATGGTATGTATCTAGAAATTCGCAATTCTTTAGCAATTTCTTAAAATTCCTTAATTGCTATTAGCAAATTGTTAATCGCAATTAAGGAATAATTTCCCATTCATTTCTATGGGCCAGGAGCCCATAGGAATGAATGGGAAGTTATTCTCAATTTGCCATTCTCAATTTGCTAATCGCAAATTGAGAATAATTTCAAGGGTGCAAGGGTGTCTTAAGGACACCCTGCTGCACCCCTGAAATTTACATGTGTGCGCATATGGCGCACATACATGCCCTAAGGGCATGTATGAGCGTCACATGACACCTTTACAAATGGCAAAAAGTGGATTTGTAAAAGAATTCGCAAATTACCACCAACTACAAGTTGGTGGTAATTTGCGATTTCTTAGCCTAAATTTTCAAAACTTAAATGCTTCATACATAGCATTTAAGGAATCGCAATTTGCGATTCCTTAAATGCTTACGCAATATTAAGGAATCACAAAATTTACAATTCCTTAATATTGCGAGACTTTTTAGTTGATACATTCCATTTTCCTATTTTTTGTTGCAAACGCTGCTTTTTAGCGATTCGCAGTGTTTGCGACAAAAAAATGGTTTGATACATCTGCCCCCTAGATACCTTGTGGCAAATTGTAAGTCAGCGATTGAGGTCTGCCTGTCTGAGTCAGCACCTACTGCAAGTATTGTAGCATCCTATGTCGAAATATCAAATGCGCTTAAGAAACTATTATCAGTACAATACCGTAAGAAAAATAAGGACTCAGGTTGGTTTAATTCAAGATGTACCCAAGCATATTCCAATATGAAAGTGGAATTACACAGGCAACCTAGAATAAAGGTAACATCACACTTGCAAGCTTGGAATATAGACAGGCAATAAAGGAAAGAAAGAATACTTTGAGAGATGAAGCATGGGAAGCCCTACACACAGCATCAGTATTGAAAGATAGTGTAGCTTTTTGGAGGGCCGTGAAGACAACATTCCTAACTACCGAGGAGGGTCTATCAATAGCAATTGCTATCTCAGAGGAGGAATGGATTAGCTATTTCTCACAGGTATATAATGGCATTGACACTTTCTGTATTGTATCTGATGATAATTCAGAGAGTAATTACTCTAATGACAATTTAAATTTCACTCTAGATGAAGTGAATAGAGCTCTGCATTTGAGTAAGACCGGAAAAGCATCTGGCCCGGATGGCATCCCAATAGACCTGTTCAAATTTAATATTTCGCTATGGGTGCCCATTATAACGCATCAATGCCAGGTATCAAACTCAATTACCTGAGACTTGGAGAGTGTCAATAATAGTTCCCATTTTTAAAAAAGGGGATCGCCATAATCCAGCTTGCTATAGACCAATCTCCTTATTAGATTGAATGGTGAAAGTGGTAGGACGCATGATTTTAGAGCACCTGCAGGATTGGTCAGAAGAAAATAATATTTTATCAGACCTACAATATGGTTTTCGAAAGGGGCTTGGAACCATGGCGCAGTGTTTAAATCTGGCCCTGCTCATAGGAAAGTATACCAAGGCAAAAAATGGTAGATTGTACATGGTCTTTGTAGCCTTAACCGCGGCTTTCGATTCTGTGAAACATGCAAGACTGTGGGAGGTCCTTGAGGATTTGAGAGTAGACGCCCAAATTATTGTTTTCCTAAGGAACCTTTATAGTAGGGAGTCAGCTAGTGTGTGTTTTGGAACAGGGGGGGAACGTGCAGCTGCTTTTCCCGTTAGAAGGGGGGTGAGGCAGGGTTGCGTGCTGGCCCCCTTTCTTTTTAGCTTGTATACTAACAGGTTAGCAGAAGCGTTAGTAAGAACTACACATGACCTCCCCCATGTTGCAGGCAGACCTATTCCGGCACTCCTTTATACGGATGATGCAGTTATGTTGGCAAGAACTCAAATTGCTCTCCAAAGGGTCCTTAATGGATTCTCAGTTTTTATGAAGGATTTAGGCCTCAGTATTAATATTTCAAAGACATACGTAATGAGATGTGGCTGTGGGTCCGTGCGAACCAAAGATATCTTTGTAGAGGGGCAGAAGCTAACTTCACCTAAGAGCCTTTCATATTTGCGTGTATTGTTTAATCAAAACGAATCATGGGCTCAAACTATAATTGCCAGAAAACTGATGCTTATCCGGTCATCGAACACCCTGGTAACCTTTTCTAAGAAATTGGGCCGGAAACCTCCTTGGGAGTTGATACAAATCTACAAAGAAAAGTGTATCACTTCCACAATGCACGGAGCTGGGGTGTGGGGACTAGCAAATACCATGCAGCTGCAACAAGTGGAGAATTCTTTTTTAAGATTTATATTATCTGTCCCCCCTAGTACCTCATCTTTTGTCTATCATGAAGAACTGGGCCCCCCCTTTTTTCTGATTTAATTAGACTAGAACCAATACTATTGTGACATAGTATCTGGATCAAGGAACAGACATAGTTAAATCGGGATATTCTTGCTGATGTCTTAAATTAGACGGAGTCTTAAAAATACCATGGATTAAATTTGTTCATGATTTCATGAACGACTTAGGGCACCGAGAATATTTTACCGATCCAAGGGGCATATTAGCAAGGGCCATATCACCGCTTTAGCTGCACTTTTTGCCGCTAAAGGGGCTTTATTTTTTATCGCCCTATCAGCAAGCTGTCGCTAACACCAGTTAGCTACAGCTTTCAGGGGATAGCGACCGATTTGGGGCCTGCTTTGCATGTCAGCAATATTTATCGCTAATGACATACAAAGTGGGCGTACCCAAACTGTTAGTGACTGAAAGCAGTCGCTAACACAGCTATCGCCTATTAGCAAGGCAGGCAAAGCGATTAAAAAAAATCACGCTAAGCGCGATTATTGCTATAATCTAACGCCTGCTAAAAACATGACTTACCTGTTTATAAATGGGAGGTGGATTGTCAGGTTAAGTCCCAATTGGCGTTAATGTATGAATATTGCTGGATTTCCAGCGATATTCACGCATTTCGCCGCTGTCACTGGATATTTGAGCACAATGGAGAAAAACGTTGCTAATAATTTCTCCGCTAACATATCCAGCGATAGGCAGCGATTAAAAAAAATGCGCTAAGCGCATTTTGCGATAAATATCGCTATTCCTTGCTAATATGCCCCCAAGTTCTTTACAGATGATTTCAAGGGAAACATTCAAAAGGGAGGGGCTTTGTATGTTGGAAGAGGTCAGACTGTCTAGTGAACTTTCGAAGCCCACCGTTAACCAACATCAATCTATTTTAACTACATTTGGAATGGAGCTATATTTGTCATTTGTTACTGTAACTTATGATAGAATGTTATTGGCCAGATTTAGGTTTAATATATTTCATAGATTTGTGGCGTGGCCTAAAATGAATGATTGGTCGAGACAGCTTCCATCGTGCCCATGTGATAATCATTCATGCCAGTCTACCATTCACTCCGTTCTCTTTTGCAAATTTTATTCCGAATTAAGGAAAGTGTGGTTAATTCCACTCTTAAAAACTCAGGGGCTAAGACAATGTCACCCTGGTTTTTTAAAACTCCAGCGATTGGATAACGAACATGTAGTATGGAGGCTTACTGTGTTTTCAAAGTGAGTACTCCGTTTAAGGAAAAGTCTAACTACTACAGATGAATTTTAACTGTTTGTTTTCACTGTTTTAAAACCTTTTTGTATGAATTTTATGTATGAACGCGTTTGCCCTATAATACTGCTGCTGTTCCGTAATTCCTTTTGATTGGCAGTAATGTACACTTTTTAATTCTGCTTTTATGATTGTAAACTTGTAACAGTCGAATAAAGCTTTCTTGATGATGATGATGACATGCGTTGTAACGCAGTTGGTGTAAAGGATGTTTACCTACTCCCACATACCCTATGGCGTTAAGACTCATATATTTATAGACAGACAAGTTTAGAGATGGCTAGGGTTGCTACAGGGTAAAGTGCACCATACTTGTGCCTTTTCAATCAATCAATCAGTTAATCAATCAACAAAAGTGACTTGAAATAACAAGGTCATGAACAGTTCTTTTCATGCAATTTGAATAGTAATGCCACTACCTATCGAAACGAATAATAGCGGATGAATGATTTCGCTATTTTATATAAGTATATATTGAACTTATAATACTTACCATTCACATCTTGGCACCATCATGTGAAATATAAACCATTCCAAGACTTGATAAGAAACACTGGGCCTAATTCACAGAACTAACTTTAGACAAAATCCTAAACTTACTACCATTTTGGTATTCACAGAAGGCACCTACTCATTTTGGTATTCACAGAAGGCACTTACTCATTTTGGTATTCACACAAGGCACTTACTCGTCGATGAGTAAGTGCCTTCTGTGGATACCAAAATGAGCTACTTAAGTAGGTGGCACAATGAGTGCTACTGGCCCACTAGTAGCATTTCAATTTTCAGGCCCTGGGTACATGTAGTGCCACTTTGCTAGGGACTTACAAGACTTCCTGCCGACCACAGGATCACAGTTTAATGTACACACAACCAGACTGTAGGGAGCACTGCAGATTCATCAGCATGTGCAGGTCCTTCAAAGTTTCTGACATATCCTCCATCCTTTCATGATGCCGACGGTGGTCTAACTTCAGGTTCAGTTCGGGACAGCACGCCTGAAGATACTCTTAGCTCCTGAGTAAACCTTCCAATTCAGTCGATTCTGTGTGTGAGGGTAAGTGGACTGGACATTACATGTACGATTCCCACTTGGGCCTACATTACAAATTTCTCCCAACCAATGAGCACTTTATAAGTGATTAGGATAGAAACAGCAACATATATTATTTAGCAGCTCGGCTTCCCCCACTAAGGACATAGGAATACACTTGTACTGTTTTTGCATGCAGGCAAGCCCCATACACTTAGCAGTACAGCAGTTATTGTTTCCACACAACTGTAAATCATCCAAAGATCCATCTATACAACTTGTCCTGATGAGTTGAGAAAAATGTATTTCTCCCTTGATGTTCTCTCACAGAATTATCCTTTAACTGTTTTATCCATCTAATCTTTCAGTTCCACTAATTGCATTTCCTGGCCCAAGCAGCGCGCGCATTTTTGGTGTGTTGTTATTGGTTGGGATCCTGATGAAGGCACTGTTTATAGATCTTGAGCTGAAACACACATTGACTTATGATAAGCACTGATATTGGATCTGTCCATAAGGGCAGAAGGGCCACACCTGTATCTTTTGGACATAAAGAGTGTCTATCAGGCTGAGCAGAAGTTAGCCTGAAAGACACTTTGGACCTCATTTATGAAAAGTGACGCATCTCTGCGTGAAAGCAGCGATGCGTCACTTCTCAGTGCGCCCTCCTTGCGACATGCTGGTTACCGTATGACGCATCATGTCGCAAGGAGTTACAGATACATCAGTATTTCTGATGTAACTGTAGGCGCAAAAATGACGCATTGCTGGAGTGTGTCACGAAAGTGACGCAACTACAGCAATGGGTCATTACACATGGGCAAGTCCCATGTAAAATGTGCCTGCGTCAGTCTTACACCTGCCATGAGGCAAGCGTAAGATATCAACGCATTTGCGTCCTAGAAGTGGCACTGTCAAATCTCATAGATTTCACTGCGTCAATTCTACGACCCTTTCTTGCATCGGAACGCCCACCCTGCATACATTATACCTGGTGCATGTATAAGGTGGCGCAGGGATTTAACAAGTTACGCATCTAGGTAGATGCGTCACTTTGTAAATATGGTGCAACAAGGCTACTTTTTTACGCCGCTGGTGCGTCACAAAATGTGACGCAACGGCGGCGCAAAAGTGACGTAAAGGCTCATAAATAACCCCCTTTATTTTCAAGACTGGCAGCACCTGTCTGCCTGGGCTGAACTTTGCTGGGCTGAGAATGTCACAGCTCCTGTGGGCGTGACCTCCTCTGTTCGGCATAGGTTCTTGGGCCCTCCCCTTTATGATGAGTGGGAGCAAAAGTGATAGTCTAGTACTTCCGTTTCAAGCCCTGTAGAGCCCAGGGAAGACCGTCTATCACTGACACCTCATCACAGAGTGGGGTGGGTTCAACAGTCTCATGAGGTAGGGACTGCTGCCTCCTCTCATTGGCTGATCTAAGGTCAATCAATGAGGGAAGGCAGCAGTGCCAACTCTGCTGGTACCTCCGAGGCTTCCCTTCCCAAGAGCTACTGCAGGTAAGTGTTGTGCTTTCATTGACTGTTTGGTACGTTCATGTATTCATTAATGTGTGTGCATTTGTGAGTGAGTGTTGTGAATGGGTGTGCGTGCGTGTGTCTGCATGTGAATGTATGGGTGCAATTGAGTGTACATGTGTGTGTGTTACCCCATCTAAGCTGTACTTACTGGCCACCACTGGGTCTGCGGAAGAATTCTTGTTTGTAAATCTGAGCTACTTGGTACCTACCAGTGCCTTATCAGTAGCTTGTTGTTTTCTAGAGATATTGCATTTGTATACAATCAATATAGGACTGCACTACCCCTTACTGCCTTATTGACTGCCCACCTCCAGTTTTGTTAGATATTTTATTTTCAAGATGTGGTCTACCTTTAATGCTTTTCAGCCGTACAATTATGTATAATCTGTTAAGCATATGCTCCATCTTTTTTCTCCTATTAGTTACTCTAGTCCAATCTTGGCATATATAGAACATTTTTTAATTATAAGTAGTATAACACTGGCTTTAAGAGCATAATAAATTGACTTGTTAATATCCAGGTGATTGTAGGACAACGTTATAAGAATGTATCATATTAGGAAAGCCATATCAGATCACTCTTATCCCTACAAACCAGCATGTTGGTTATTTGGTCTCAGAAGGACATATGGGTCTTAAAAGACTATGGGGGATAGTCACAAGGACATCTCCGATTTATCCCCAGCTTAACACATCAAAAGTGGAGATAGATTTAACACCCCACTCACAAGCTGGTGCAAACTGCAGACATCGCCTGTATTCCTGCGATACCTACCCCAAAATTCATCCCACGGTGGACACCACCAACTAACCATAATGAGATGCAGAGTAGGTGTTCCCGTGCAAAAACACACGAAAAAAACACTACACCACTTTTACAACAAACTGCCAGATCTGGGATGCGGAAAAAAAAAACAGGCGATAAGCCGCGATAGCAGCAGGGAATTAACACCTGCCTTTTGCTGGTGCTAAGCAGGACGACTACCCACAACATGAAAGGGAGCCCAGCCAAGAGCCACACCTTAAGACCCACAGATGCCATGGAGACAATGATCATGCAGCTCCGATACCCATGAGGACCACAACATCCCCCGCCACCACCCCCAGCGCCCCCGCCTCCCCCGGACACAAGAGCTACAACAAACGCACGATGACGCACAGAGCCAAAATAAATACACACATGTGTGGCCAGAAGAACGAGAAACAGTCACACAGCACTGAAGTTAACAACCAAAAACTTTATTGAAACTCAACACAAAACACCAATGCAGAAGACTCATGTCGGGTCCATCAGGGATAATCTCGACGTCACAGCCTGAAAAATAAAGCACAAAATCAGGATGTGTGTCAAGTGCACATCAAAGGAGCGAGAAATAGAGAAGGAAAGTGAGCCAGAGAGTGAGAGAGAGAGAGAGAGGGAAAGGAAGGGAGAGAATGAGAGAGGGAGAGAGGGAAAGGAAGGGAGAGAGAGAGAGAGAGAGGGAAGGGTAAGAGAGTGAGAGAGAGAGGGAAAGGAAGGGAGAGAGTGAGAGGGAAAGTAAGAGAGAGAGAGAGAGAGCGCACACAGGCCCTACTGTTAACCTGCTGCCACCTGTGTGTCCATCTTTAGGCACACTATGTACCCGTGCGAGCTCCAGGCCCCGGTCACACCACCATGGCATGGGCCATATCATGTGGGCCCGCCCGTGGCCCAGCAGGTCCCACACTTGACGCGGAGTCCTGAGTTATCAATGGCGGAGACCACATCAGTGCACACGTCATCATCGCAGGCTGCACACCCGCTCAGCAATTAAGGGTGCCACTAACCCTGTGCAACGCCAGTCAGCGCCATGTGGTGGTAGGCCTGTGACAGCAGCAAGGCCTTGGGTGCCACTAACGCAGTGCAACGCCAGTCAGCGCCACCTGGTGGTAGGCCCATGACGGCTCAAGGCTTCGGGTGCCACTAACCCTGTGCAACGAACCCTGTGCAACGCCAGTCAGCGCCACGTGGTGGTAGGTCTGTGACAGCCGCAAGGCCTCGGGTGCCACTAACCCTGTGCGCAACAAATCATGGCCCTTTATGATTGAGCACCATGGAGCGTCCGTCATCCGGTCACCACCGGCAGAGGGGAATGTGACATTGTCGGCCCCTTATATTTGCGGGGTCACATGGGTGTGGGTGCGGGGTCACATGGTCACATGGGTGTGGTGTGTGTGCAAACCTGCCCTCAGGGAGTGGCCGTGAAATGCCGACAACTAGACCAGTGACCTGCACACCACCAGCGAGCATGCCTGCGACAGGTAGCTATGTGCCTGGGTGTGGTTCAGTCCATATCCGGAAAAGGAAGTGAGTAATATGTGTGTCCCGTTGCAGAGTCCATTGCACCCGGAACACAATAGGCAATGTAGCATACGCTGACTGGCATCCCACTAGATGAGCATCATTGACGTAAGGGAAATCACAGTCCCTACATTCATCCACACATTCATACATGAATGATAAAAGACCTGAAACAGCAGTGCCTCACTGGATGTTTATTGCACATGCAGTGGAGTTTTACAGCTGGAGCCGTACAGGGCCATGCCAAGCACACCACACAACATGGGCCCGGGGAGGGCCAGTCCCCAGTCTGGTTGCCGTGTCATTGGTCATCAAACAGGATATGGCAGTCCATGTCGCGGTCCAAGGTGAGTGCAGCGGAGTGTATTGGGGGTCAGTGGAACATCATGAGGCCATGTGTGGCACCAAGCAGAAACAGGCCTGTTAGCAGAAATGAATGCTAGTGCCTCCTTCCGAACACAATGCCTTCCACGTCCTCGGATGTGTGCTCTGCCCCACTTGTGGGTGTTGCAGTACCGGCTGCGGCACTGTGTGCCACTCACACATCAGGGTCCGGAGGAGGATTGTGGGCCACACTGTGCGGCAGTGACACATCAGGCGCCGGAGTGGATATGCCTGCCGTACCTTGAGGCACTGACACACCAGGGAGCAGAGATGTGGATGGTGTGGAGGCAGCAGCATTCATCAGCACCACGCCTTGTGGCAGCAATGCCATGATGGAGATCGGCAGGGCATGGTAGATCCCAGCTACATTTTGCTGGTGTGCAGCGTGGCTGCCATCCTTTCCGCCTCCATCCACGCCATGGGGCCCATCCTTCACCTTGGGGATGCCCAGTAGGGGTTATCTCGCAGGGAAAGCCAGGACGGGTTCCCAAAGCAAGCGCTAAGAGACCTGTCGGTGATTTGGCGCTATATAAATCGAAAATAACATAACATAACATAACATAACATGTCCTCCATGAGCCTCCGCATGTGTGGCAGCTCACGGCTGGAATCGCTGGAGCCAGTCTGAGTGGACCGGTGTTCTTCTCTCCACGTCATGACTCCAGTGATGTCAGTCAGGGCTCGTTGGAGACCATGGAGCGGACCATGGGTGTCCATTAGGGACTTGAGCTGGTCCCTGATGGGACCTAGACACCCATGGATGGCGTCCAGTTTGGTAGCCATGAGGCCGAACCCCAACCGCACCTGCTCAGTCATCTCCCTCTGGCCCTCCAGCACACGGCGTTGGAAGGCCATGGTTTGTTCCTGGGGGTCTTGGGTGACTGCTTGTGCTGTTGGTGCCTCCTGCTGGGTGGTTTTGGTAGTGGGTGGGGTCTCCTCGATGCAGCTGGGCTGCCCTGATCCTGGAGGTGAGTTGCGTATGATGTCCATGATGTGTTAGACGGCTTGGGTGTCGATGCCGATGCTGGTGGTGTCTTCCTCGTCATCAGTGAAGAGTGGATGGGACTGCTGTGAAGGAGGTTTGACGGTGCCTCTGCAATGTGAAGGGGAGATGGTGTATTACAATGCGTCCACATTTATGTAGCTGCATGGTACATGTTGACATACAGACAGCATGGCATTGTACATTGTGACAGTGGGTAGATCAGGGCCATGGCCCAGAGTCATTTTGGGTGTGTATTGTGCTCTGCTTTATTGTGCATGTGTGCCATGGTATGTTATGGTATTTAGTTTTTATAAAGCGCACAGCTACTCGATAGAGGGTCCCGGCGCTGGGCTGAGCGTATAAAAACATTACAGGTAGCCCCATTACATATGTTGATCAAGGAATAACCATGTTTTAAGTTGTTTCCTAAAACATCCTAAGTCATCCAGTTGTCTAAGAGTGACAGGCATCCGATTTCATAGATGGGCCACTTGTACCTGAAAGGAGCGTCTGCCTCTACATGAGCGGGCAAACCTAGGCACTGTCATCAGATGAAGTTCTAAGGTCTCTGCTAGGAGTATAGAAAGCCGCTCGCTTCCTAATGTAAGGGGCTCTGAGGCCATGGAGAGCTTTAAAGGCCAGCACAAGGGCCTTAAAGTAAATTCTGTTGCAAATAGGCAGCCAGTGAAGATTCCTTAGATGAAGAGAGATCCGTTCTCTTGGACCCAGCATGAGGATTGCTCTGGCGGCCATGTTTTGAATAAATTGAAGTTTATGCAGGAGGCCATCTGGAAGGCCCAAATAGAGGACGTTAGCGTTGTCCAGTCTAGATGTTGTGAGAGCTTGGACTGCCGTCCTTCTATGAGTGAGCAAGAGAAGAGGGAGGAATCTTCGGAGCATTCTCAGGATGCCATAACTGGTCCCGGCGACCAAATTTACTTGAGTTTTCATGTCAAGGGAGGCATCCAGTTTTACCCCCAGATTTCTCACTGCTCCTGCCAATGGATGTGGAGATGGAGTATCACCCGGCCACCAGCCTCTCCACACTTCCTGAGTAAATAGACCGAAAAGGATCACTTCTGATTTCTCAGGGTTACACTGCAATTGGTTTAGTCTGAACCACGAAAAGACCGCACTTAGGCATTTGTTGATCCTCTCTCCATTGGGGTCCTCTCCCTTTTTACAGGTGAACAACAGCTGAGTATCATCAGCATAGGATATAATAGTTTCACCGTAGGCCTCAGCCAAAGGGGCAAGGGGTGCCAGATAGAGATTGAACAACAGCGGGCTCAGAATGGAGCCCTGAGGGACTCCTACACTCAAAGGGGGAATAGCGGCTACAAATGGGGCCATTATGGCCATCTCCTTCCGTCCCCCCAGTGCCTGGTGGTAACTCACCCTGTTACGGTTGTTTTGTGTCCTGTCGAGCAGTGTCCATTCCCCCGACTCCGGCCACAGTCTCCACACTGATGACTGTTCACACCAGCTCCTACATGTCATCCAGCATGAGCTGTGACGCTGGGCTCCCACCTCCAGTCTGCATTGCTGCCTTCTGGTTGGCTGCGAGTTTCTACTTGGTCTTTCGCTTGATGTCAATACATCCCCTATTTGCCTCATCCATTGACCTCTTGTGCTCTCCAACGGCATTCACCTAGTCCACGATGTTCCGCTATATCCCATTTTTGGTTCTTAATGACACATTGGAGGTGACGAACAGTTGTTGATGGTGTTCCATCTCCTTCGTAATCAGGATCCTGTTTTCCTGCGGACTGAACTTCGGCTTCCTCTTCTTCTTATCCTTGCCCTTCACTGTCCCCGAGGTCCCAGGCTGGTCGTCCGGGGTGCTTGTGGGGTTGCGCTCGTCCTCTGCGCCTGCTCCGGCTGCCTCCATGGTGCTTGGGTGTTGGTCAGTTTATGTTTGGGTGTTTTTTCTACTTTTATAGTGATTTATCCCGCCTGCCATGTGTGTATTGCAGGCCTGGCTCTGCTTATCGCTGATTTCCTCATCGCGCTTTTGCCCATCCCATGTTTTTTCACATTGAGGTTTGTGTTTTTATCTCCGTCGAGGTGGTTGTGTCATGGATATTAGCCGTGGTTTCGGCAGACTATCGCATGCTTTAGGTGCATTAGCATTTTTGGTGATGTTTAGCACACGTTCTTGTGAATATATCCCTACTTCTTATACTGTTGGCCTATTAACTAGAGTTTTCATACTCTCCTTTACAGAAAACCATATTTTCAGTTCCAGCTGTGTACAGTATACCCATGTCAGTGACTTTCGAATGGAAATTGATCCGATTTGGAGGCAGACGCTATGCTGATATGTACAGGTTAGTGATGTATTTATCATTGAATTATCATTTAAGGAAGTTGATATTGTTAAGTATTATAATTCTTTATTAAGGATTAACATTCTTCAGTTAAAAAGATGGTTCTTTCGACTACTTTTTGGTGTTTCTCCAGGTCTATACACTCATAGGCTTGCCTAGAAAGCTACATTGGTGTTGTTTTGTACCATCAAACTAATTTGAAAGTATGATAAAAGTCTATTTATCCCAGTTCTTACTGATAACAGTCAACTTAGTTCAACCTTTCTTTCTGTTCCCCACCACCCCCAGGAATACCATTATCCAAATTAAATCTACTAAATCGTTGGACGAGGCGCTAGCACGCCACAACTTGATGCAAAATATAGCGTCTATTTGTCTGGTTTGATAAAGATATCTTGGGAACATTCAGAAAGCTGACCTAGGATTGAATTCCGCCCATTGCTTACCAATGGCTTTGTGGTTTGTAACTCACATATTCTGGCTTCCTATTTTCTACCGTTATTTGCTTTAGGCTATCCAGCTCAAGTTCATCCCACCTGGGGAGGAGCCAAGATGGCGGACGGGACGGACGTGTGAGCGCCCGGCTCCCCGAGCCATCTGACTTTACATTGATATCCTGGACTGTATCCTTCCTACTCCGCGCTCAGATGGGGACATGAACGCGCTGGTGACAGTCGCGTTCATTTGAGGTCTTCGCCGGCCGTATTTGATGGAAATCGGCGGACTTAGCCGACCATCGGGGCTCCCCCTGAACCCTGCGCCGATTGACGCCGCTGGACGCCGCTGGACGCTGCTGTTCTTAGCCGGTAGGACGGGCTGTGGAGATACCGGTGCTTGGGACTGCTTGCTGATCGCCGGGGGACGGGGGGGCTCCCACTACGCACGGCCCCTGCGCTGATAGCTGCGTGCTCCCTAGTGTTGGGACGATGGTTCTTTTCTAACGAGCCGCCCCCCTCCCTCCAGGGTGGTTCCGAGGAGGAGATGCCTTCCAGCATGAACAGAGGGCTGCCCCCTTATCCCCAGCTTGCGTGGACCTGCCTGCACTAGACCCTGAGGCTGATCGTAATGTGGCACGGTGCAGAGCGGATCGGCAGGGTCTGCAGAGTGTTCTGACTTGTGGTGATATCCTTGATGCCCTTACAGACTTGCGGGCAACATGGCGGCGCAATGCTCAAGAGCTGGGGAGAAAGATCGAAGAGGCTACTTTTTCCACTACGCGACCGAGGCTGCCTATCTCCCTGCTGCCTACGTGTGTGTCTACACTGGATACAATGTTGCTGCATGTACGAGCGGAAGATCGAGGTGTACCTGGCTACAATGTTGCGTGTCTCCCTACTGACGATGCCATTGTTACAAAGTCTCCCCTCACTTCGGGAATTGTGACTCTGCCTGAACAACTGCTGCCAGAGCTCCGTTTGTTGCCCTTCCAGTTGTTTGCCCCCTACGAGGATTTTGCCTTCAGAGCCTTTTTTCTGCGCTGCTGGAGTGTGTGTCATCCAGCACGGCAGGGGGGGTTCGTCATTTTGTCCGCTGCAGTTGTTGGAGACTGGGAACACTCGTCTTCTTCCCTTCTGCCCCTCCCATGTCGAGAGCGGCCATCTTGCTCCTTTGTTCTGCCTGCAAAGTGTCCGCGGAGATGGTCATGCCTGGAGAGTTTTCGTCGTTCTGGCCAGGGTTGAAGGTGCCCCTCATCTCGATTTTGCTTGACCGGCTGGCGTAGACCCGGACTGTACTGTATTTTGCTATGCTGAATTGTTGCGAGTTTAGCCTTTTTTCCCACTTGCGATTGCGATTATTATGTTCTTCTGTGTTTCTTGCTGACGGGGAGACGGTTCTGTACGGGACCGGGGTTCTAAGTGTTAATGTTCTATTCATAGGAGCTGGCTTTGTCCCGCGCCCGCTATCAGGCTGGGATTGGGCTGATTCATAACAAAATGGCGTCCCGGGTGGGCTGAACAGGGATTGGAACTGCTTTGTATGTATTGTTAGCGCACATGGCGAAATTACTTTTTCCATCTATGCTATTGTTGCAATTGATTACAGCACTGTTGCTTTTGGAGTAGGAGGCTTTAGTGTGTGGAAGCTGTAGATGGCCGGGGGTCCCGGGTGCTCTGATGCTACGTAGGCTCCTCCCCACCTTCTTCTTTTTGGGAGTTTAGATCAGAATAGTGCATTCTTTTCTCACCCCCTATATCATAGGTGTTCACGTTTTTCTTTCCTTTTCCTCATTCTTCTCTTGCTCTTCTTTCTCTTCTATATTTCGGGTTTACTGGGCGACAGGCACTATGCTGGGGGAGGGGGGGTAGGCCGTAGCCTCCGCATTGGTGTAGGGTGGGGGGGGTAATTTAGTATTTTTATTGGTTCTATGGGCCTTTATTTCTTTCTTTGTCTTCTGTGCTTTTTCCTTGGTTTGATTCTGGGTCCGGGCTTGGGGTTGGCTGAATGGGGACGGCGCTGTAGGGGTGCGTACTTACTGGTGTGACTATCCTGCTGTTGCTTTGCACCGCCTCACTGCCTGAGATTTTAAATTTCCACGGTTGTTTTTCGAAATACTGCCGCTCTCCCGTGATGTGAAGATAGTATGCGGACTCGAATCTCCTTGGGACTTATTCTTCACTGCCTTTTTCCCTGATAAAATTATAAAAAACTTTAAAATTAACCTTCATTTCTCCTTCCCCCTGGTGTCATGATTCCCCTCAGTGTAACATTCACAAATTGTTGCTATTTTTTGTCCGTTGACGCTCGGGGGCCGCAATGTTTGTATTAGTGCTCAAAAGTATCGTGGCCGGCCTGATGGTTGTAGGCCCGTATTTGTTCTTTTTACATGCACGAATAAAGGTTTTCAAAAATTAAAAAAAAAAAAAAAAAAGTTCATCCCACCTGCTGCCTAAACCTTGTTTACTGTATTCTTCCAAAAACGTGCTTTCTGTAAACAAGCCTTTACATCTTGTTCTTATCTTGTCACATTTGCTGCAGTCAAAGACAGAGGTCAAATGTCAGTGAATCCGAATTGCCAAATAGAATTAAACGTGTTGGCTGCTGTTGAGCGAAATTTCAATTGGATTTGATAAATAAAGGATTGAAAAAAAATACAAGGAGACTGAAAATCCTTTTTATCTCGGTGCACTGCTCTTTACGTGATAGGCGTCAAATTTCAGGCTGTGTCCTCCAGGGAGCTTGGTGTTTATTGTTCTTTCTCTGACTTAAAAGTGAGAGTATCTATGTGACAATCATGCTGGCTACAGTGGATCTGCTTCTGGAAGGCTGTACAATGGTATTTCTTTTGTAGCACACAACAAAATGTATTTAAATGTCTGTAAATTAATTGTGCTTACGATCAAATCAATGCATTGGGTGATGACATTTCCCCACATTATTGTTTATGTGCTGTATAATTTTATTATCAAAACTGTATGTGAGCACAAATGTAATGGTCATTTCCACTGAAGATGTGTTGTCTGTAACAGCAGTACGCTACCGTACCATGCATACTCGACGTTACCCCACTCCACTTTACTCTACACCACTCCACACCACTGCACTATTCTCGGAACCACTCCACGCTATGCCACTCCACTCCGCATCATTACACTCTTCTCTGCACCACTTCATTTGATGCCTCTCTAATTTACACCACTCCACACTACTCTATGCCAAAGCACTCTACTCCACACTACTCTACTATGCACCACTGCACTCTTTGCCACTGCACTCTACATCAGCCCTGTCACTTCACCCTATACCACCCTACTCTACAACACTGCACTCTATGCCACTGCACTCAATAACAATGCACTCTACTCTGTACCACTCCACTGTACAGCAGTGCTCTCTATGACAATCCCCGCTACGTCAGTCTAATCTACTTTGCACCACTGCACTCTCCTCTGAAACTGTCTACTCTACACCCCTGCACTCTATGCCAATGCACTCTACACCACTTTACTCAAAAGAAATGCACTCTACACAAATATACTCTGCACCACTGCACTCTACACCAATATACTTTACACCACTGTGCTCTGCGCCACTTCACTCTATGTTATTGTACTAAGTTATTGCACTCTACACCACTCGATTCTACTCTGCACCTGTCTAATCTGTGTCAATGTTCCCTATGCCACTCTACTCTGCACCACTCCACCACTTTCCTCTGTGTCACTGCACTCTAGCTAATTCACCCCATGCCACTCTACTATACACCACTGCACTCTACAACAATTTACTCTGCAACACTGCAATCTCTGCCATTTGACTTTACACCACTGAACTCTATATCACTTCACTTTATTCCCCCGGAATCTACGCCAATTCACTCTAAGCTCAACTAATCTACTCTGCACCACTGCACTATATGCCACTTCACTCTACTCTGAAACAATCTACTCTATGTTACTGCAGTCTATTCGACTATATTCCACTGTGCGCCACTGTACTCTACGCCACTGCGCTCTGGACCAATGTACTCTCACCACTTTACTCAAAACCAATACACTCCATGCCACGGCACCCAATGCCACTCTACTCTGCACTAGTGCATTGTTCGTCACTATACTCTACTCTATGCCCCTGCGCTCTACGCCACTCTACTCACACCATTGCACTCTATGTCCTCATCATCATCATTTGACTTTATTTTGGTTATAAAAAACCATACAAGTACACATAGCAGCATATGTATCAAAACATGGTGAAGAACAAACATTTCAATTCATTAAAAGAAAATTCTACTTCCAGCGCACAAGAAACTTGTTAGGGCCTTTCGGCAAAACTATATTATCTAGCAGCTGTTCATGTACAAAAGCATAAAAATACGTTAAGATCACTTAAAAGGAGCCATAAAGTCAATTAAACTTAAAGTGCATGGTGTGTTAGGGTATTGTTACTTCTTTTTCTGAGATGCCATATAGAGTTTCAGTAGCTGGCAAACAAGTAAACAACACAGCTCCCAGTATCTGCCCTGCATATTCTCAAAGCATAGTGCCTATCATCAAGCACAAGGAGGTGGCACAGAGGGACAATCCAGCATGCATGATGTTTGGTGTATGCACCACAGAAAAACAACAGGTGCTTGTCATTCTCTATTGACCGACAACCCATGGGGCAAAGATTGGAGGTGTTAACATTACTCCCTCAAGAGGAGGTAAAAGAAGCAGTTGGTAAAATCCCCAGTCTACTTTTAATATAAAGAAACCTAGGCAATGGCATATTCACATAGTCCTTACATCTTCAAATAATCACCAAGTTTAAACGACAGGCACTGGTCCGTTAGACTGCATGAGGGAATAGCAAACATTTTGGAGCCAAGGAGTGTTTCATCTGCATTATGCAGCACACATAGAAGTGACAAAATGGCATTTCAAGATTGTTTATGTGCAGGAAGGGGGACTTTCCTGTGCACAAACAATCTTCCCCTGCACGCAGACACTCTTTCACTATGGTGCAGGGGGTGCCTGTGTTGGCGCTACACTGCTAAGTGTTGCTCCAGTGCAGGGGGAAACGCAGGGCAGCACCATATTCTTGTAAATATGGTGCAGCCTTACATTTCTTAAGTGGCGGAATGAGATGTTAAACCATGATGGCTAACACCTCACTCCGCCCCTTCTTTGTAAATATCGCCCTTGGTATTTTGGAATGGGCAATTTTGGGAGCACCATTCACACAATTCAATAAATAGAGTATGCTTTCATTAATCAATATTAAGAATACTGTGGTAGTCAGGAAAACTTGCAGATCACCAGATACTGTAGAAAAGTTCCTCTGTGGTTCCCCCCCCCCCCCTCCGCCCCCCATCCCAGGCCCCATCTGATTCTGGCAAAGTTATCAGTGTGCAGATTCTGAATCAACATCAATTGCCCTGAGGGAATCCCCATTTTTCGTGAAGACCTCCCAAAGGTTTGTCCTTGGGACAAGGTAAAATGCTGCATGAAGATCAACAAAGGCGACAAAGACCCCCCCCCCCCCCGTTCCAGGTCGAGAACTTTCCATTTTAAGATAAAAAACTTAAACATCTGGTCAACAGTGCATGATTTGCGGGGAATTAAGCCAGCTTGAAGGTGACATCAGACCTTATTGGTTCTAATCCCATCCCAAAGTCTTACCAGAAGTTGATTGCTGTATATTTTTGGGATGTTATCAATTAGGGATCTGGG
The DNA here is from genome assembly GCF_964263255.1 of Lissotriton vulgaris. Classification (NCBI taxonomy): domain Eukaryota; kingdom Metazoa; phylum Chordata; class Amphibia; order Caudata; family Salamandridae; genus Lissotriton; species Lissotriton vulgaris. The sequence continues at coordinate 1,052,303 of NW_028250285.1, read as the reverse complement.
ACAATAACTACCAGGTTCTTGCCTTGAACCCTTTTTATAAATAGGTATTATTTCGGCCCCTCTCCATTAGTTAGGGATAGCGACACCCGCTGTGGTTGCATTAGTCAGGATATTAATACAGGGAGTCCATATCAGAGGTTCGGCACAGAACAAGTAATAATAATAATAATAAGATTTAAAGAGCGCCTGGTTACTCCAATTGGAGTGTCCCCACTCTACTCCCAGTACGACCAAGAACATCAGAACAGGCCCTAACTTAAAAGCGAGGCCGACCTATGGTTGTGTAAAAAGCCAAGTTGTACGTTTCTTCCAGAAGATTGCTTCAGACCTTTCTTGTCTCAGAAGTAGAGCATGCTATTCCACAGTTTAGAGGCCAGCAGGCCAACAGACCCACTGCCCATACTGACTTTTATTACTCTGGTCACAACAGTAAGCAAGATCCAAGAAGATCTCAGGCTTTTATTAGGGTGATAGAACTTTATTAAGGGACGTAAGTTATGGGGTCCCTGCCCGTTCAAGATTTTTAGGCTGATAAACAATGCTTTAAAAGACACTCTCTTCCTCACTGGAAGCCAGTGTAACTTGAAAAGAGCTGTCCCAATGGATGTCTGCCTTGGGATATTAGGCAGCAGACGGGCTGCTGCATTCTGAACTCTCTGAAGTTGTGCTAGTCTACCCTGTGAAATTCCTAGACATAACACATTATAGTAGTGTAGCCTAGACATGACCAGCGCCTGGACTATCGATTTCCTGGTCACTTCCGGGTAAAGCCCAGAACTTTGCTCAGCATTTTTGAGATACCGAAACACCTTCCCACTAGGCAGGAGATCTGACTATCAAAAGTTAGATCAGCCTCAAACCAGACCCTCAGGTTTTTCACTTTCTGCTTGGGCGTTGGAACTGGCCTGAGTACATCTGGCTATCAGGCAGAGACGTTTTAAGGCATGGGCAAAGTGGGCTCTGGCCCAGGCCCCAGCCTTCCAGGGGACCCCCTGATAGAGCTAGCTCTGTTATGCAGAAAGTCTTGCGCTGATAACCTTGAATAATCTTTGAACAGATTGTTTAAAAATACAGTTTTCCTTTCGTTTTTTATGTGGGTGATGTGTGAGAGTATATTACAGACATTATGCAGAGAAATGTTGTGTTTATGTTTCATGAAATATCCTTAAGACCTGCTCAACTGCTGTGGTGCAATATTGAAAACCCACGTCCCTATTCCTGACTATTAGATGTAAACACAGTCCTGGCCAAAGAGGCATGAAAGATCTGAAATTGAATCATAATTTCAAAGCTGTACCAAACAGGGGCTCCCAAAATACATTTGGACCCAAAATACATTTGGACCCAAAAGTCCTTCAGATAACCCTGGGCGGAGGTCCAAATAAATGGTTGTTTCCCTACTAGGAGGATCTCCATGTTTCCAGCATTCAGCTTGAGTCAACTCTGATTAAACCATACTGCCAGATCAATCAGACAAGAGTTTCAGTCAGTCAGTCAAAACAAGCTTTATTCGATTACATTTAAAATCATAAAAGCAACAAAACAACATGTATTTAAAAATTAATTACAATTTGATAAAATTCATTACAATTTGATAAAATTCATGTGAGTTACAAAGGCAGAACAATTCAGTAAAATTCATGGAGGTTAAAAGCAAACCGGAAATCATAGTGGTAAAATCACCCTTCCAATTGTCTCGGGGATAGCATCCTGGTCCTAATACGCATAGCAGCGACCAGGAAGCTAGCAACCCCGAGAATTGTCCTGGTGCTGCCTAATAGCTGAAGGTAGAGTAAAGCAGGCCGTACCTGGGCAAAACCTGCATCTCTTAAAATGGGTGCCAAGAACCTCGACCTGCTCGCTTTGTAGTGGCTACAAAACATAATGAAATGCATGAGGGTTTGCTCAGAGAAGTTATCACAGCTACACGGGGTAGATTCATCAGGAACACCCCACACAGGAAAATCGCCCAGGGAGTATTGGATTAAATTGAACCGGAATCTGATAAGCAGGTGACGATGGTACGGTCTGCTCACGATTATTAAATAAGGTTCAATTTGGGGCGAAGTCAGGAGTAGGAAATTAGCTCTAACTCTTGGTTTAATTAGTTCTTTCTCCTCCCGTGTTTGAACTGCCCTCCTTATGAAGTTTTCTTTGATCCATTTCAAATCTCCCTTGAGTATAGTGTTTGGGTGGCTGTATAGGTTTGGTCTGCCAAGTCTACCCATCTCCCCCTTTATGTATTTCAGCCATGGGATTTTTAAGGCGTTATCCAAGGACATGCAATCCCTGAGGATTTTATGGTTCAAAGCAATGTCCGTGTTCAGCCAAGTTTTGGTCCAACACATGAGGGGCGCTAGTTGGAGTGAGTCAGTGAGATAACCCAGCCCTAATTCAGTATGTATAGAAAGGACAGGTGTGGATTGTGGAACACCCAACAAGGACCTGAGAAAGTGGTTTTCTGCTGTTTGTAGTTTGCCACAGTTTGCGTAGCCCCACAGCGGGGCTCCGTAGGAGGCTATAGATAAACATTTGGTTTTGTAGACCTTCAATAATGCCTCCATCGGTCGAGACCCAAGACGCTTGGCAAAACTCAAAAGTGCAGAGGTGGATCTGGTGACAGCTAGGGATTTTGCGTCCACCTGTGGGGACCAAGAGCCCTTCTCTTCGAATATCACTCCCAGGTAAGTAAACACTTGTACTCTCGAGATCCCCTCTCCACAGCAACTAAAGGATTTCAACTTTTTTGGCCTTGGTCGCTTCCCTGCCAGCATAATATGTGATTTATTGTTATTGACCAACAGGTCTAGCGAGGACATAAAATGACCAAATGCATTAAGGAGCCTCTGTAACCCCACCCCCGTGCGGGCTAAAAGCACCGCATCGTCGGCATAGAGGAGTACGGGAACTGCGGACCCCCCCACATAAGGGATATCGGGTGTGGTCCCCTCCAGGGCTTTATCTAGGGAGTTGATGTAGATGGTAAACAGAAGTGGGGCTAAGATACAGCCCTGCCTGACACCTCTTCTGGAACTAAATGGTCTGGTGGTTTTACCCTCACGGTTGATTCTGATGTTAGCTGAAAGGTCTGCATGGAGTGCGGCCAGGAAGTCTACTAGGGGGGGATCAATCCCAATACCAGCCAGTATGGACCATAGCTTGGCCCTATTGACCAAGTCAAAGGCCGAAGAAAGGTCCATAAAGGCCAGGTATAAGTGCCCCTCCTTGGCCATGGTGTACTTACTAATCAGCATGTGGAGGTTCAAGCACTGCTCTATTGTACCTCTTTTCTCCCTGAAACCGTATTGCAGGTCAGAGAGCACCCCCTTCTCCTTAATAATGTCGCCTAATCTGTGTAGAATGACTCTGCCAAGAATCTTTACGGCAGAGTCGATTAGCGAGATCGGCCTGTAACATGCCGGGTCCGATCTAGAGCCCTTCTTAAATATAGGGATGATGGTTGAGGTGGACCAGGTTTTTATCTGGCTGCAGATTCTCCTTCATCTTGGTAGAGGGTGATAATTAGTTGAGTGTCATCAGCATAAAATATGATGTTAATGCCTCAGGGCTCACCTTTGAGACCCACTTTGTTCAACATTTACGTGCTGCATTAAAACTGCCTCTGACCGAAAAGGTTATTGTACCACCTATAAAGTGCGATTTGGAAGAAATGAGGCAAGCCAGCATAGGGCCATCCCACTGATACCATTCTGTAAACTTTCTAGCAAAAGACCCTGGGATATGGTGTCAAATGCTGCGCTGAGGTCTAACATAATCAGTGCAGCAGTTTTACCCCAGACGGAAGCTCTATGTCGTGGGCCTCCACAAACCTCATCAGAAGATCATTTACATGCTTCTCGTCCACTTTGGCAAAAAAAGGAAGCAGAGAGATGGGTCTGAGATTTTTTGGTTTTGTGGGGTCTAGTGTGGGTTTTTTCACTAGTGGCACAACCATAGCCTGCTTTCACCTCATTGGGACTTGCACTGATGTAAGAGATTTATTGAGCAGCTCACACATTGCTGGGAGAATAGCCTCCTTCTTGCAGTTCAAGATCATGGGCGATGCAGGATCATTAGGGGAACCTGATTTCACCCTGCCCATCACGGCACACACATCTTCTGCTGTAAGAGAGCGTCAAACCCGGACACTCCCATCATTACATCTAGGGGTTCAAACCAGGTTTCAAGGCATGGAGCATCACAAGCCTTTTTAGGGAAGGAGTCATAGATATTTGAGACTTTATCGCAGAAGTCCGAAGGGACCCAGTCAATTCCAGAAGCTTTCCCAACTTTCTGTTCCTATAATGCATTGAAGAATTCTTTGATGGTGAAATACACTACCTCCTCCATTTCTGCCCTACTAGAGGGTTGGCTATCAGCGTTAGTTGGGGTGTTTTAGAGAGTGGCTCTGCGTAGAGGGTCATGAAATGCTCCACTCAGTCTGCCTCGAGTATGTGGCATTCAGGGAAAGCATAATCTTTGTGGCCATTGTACGTAACAAAATGCCAGAAAATCCTTGGGGCATATTATCGAGCAGGGTGTTAAAATTATCACTGTTTTAGTGGCAGAAAACTGCAGCTAAAGCGGCAATAATGGGCTTGATAGTATGCCCTGGAGAATTCCAATAGAAGCCCATGTTCACACCAGAACATGGGTTTCTATTGGAATTCACAAGGCCATATTATCATGTCCATTTTCCTCGCTTTAGCTGCAGTTTTCTGCAACTAAAACGGTGATAATTTTTAACGCCCTGTTTGATAATATGCCCCCTAGTGTTCCTCCCCTTACCTGATTCCAGAAGATACTCCGAAACCTTTGCTTCCCACTGGGACGTACAGGATTTAATTGCTTGGGCATAATTTCATCTGACTTCAAATGTATCTGGCCTCATATTGCTTTTTAAGGCTTCCTTCAGAGCTGTTTTTAGCCACCTTACATTTTTTGTGAAACCAATCATGTGTTCTAGGGGCCACTTTGCGATGCAGGATTTTTTCTCAAAAAGGTTTCAATTTTCCAAATAATGATTTGTGCATGGCCAATATCTTGAGGGGAGTGCAGGCCTGAACTATACAATTAGTTAGTGCACTATATACAGCATCACACATCTCTTTCAATGAAGTCTCATTGCTTACAAAATCCACTCACCTTACTTTGCGCCTGTTGTTGCTCAGGGCCATGGTGTAAAGGGATGTTATCCCCATACAAGTTTTATCCTTGATGTGAGTTCCTTTTAGTGCAAGGGCAAGAGGAAAGTGATGGCTGTCCACATGATCAATGATCTCCATAACTACCATCTCATGCCAGATCGTGAGGTTGAGTAATATGTAATCAACGTTACTAGGGTAGTGTCACAGGGTACCCCCGTTACAAGCTATTAGGCCACGGGTGATGATAATGTCTGAAATCTGGATGGCAGTTGCACTCATCTTGGGTCTCTTTTTGGCTGAAGAGTAGGTGGAAAGCCCCAACATTCATCCTCTAACGAAAACAAATCTAGCAGGGGTTGGTAGGGCTTAAAGCAGCAGTTAAAATCACCTGCAATAACCTTGTGAATTCCTGACCCATAGACTTCAATACCATGTTAAGGATTTTCATAGTTTGCGACAACTTATTAAAAGGAGAAGACCTGTTGTACGCACTCATCAAGAGGAAAGGGGGTACCCTGCTTCATGGATAGTTTAATAATGTGGGGAATCAATATTGATGACCTTAATCAAGCAATCTAGGGAAGTTTTAATCTATATGAGCAGACCGCCCGACTGTCTACCTGCTATAGAGTTCAGGATGTCAATACTGTATGTAGAATATCCTTGCTTATAAAGTTTGTCAGCTGCCCAAGTTTCTTGGAATATGCAGATTTGAAATCCTTGCAAAAATCGGCCCCAATCTGCATCCGACAGCCTGGATTTAATGCCTGCTATGTTCTAGCTCACAAGCCGGATACCCACAGACCCACATTTCGGTGGTTGCAGAAATGAGAGGAACTAAGCAGTAGAAAATGCTGTAGGCATTACCAGATCCACCGTCATCAGGATAAGAAAGTGCATTGAATATGATGCCCTCTCCACTAGCAACAGATCCCAAATGGCAGCTTGCAGCAGTCTTGTGGAATTGAGGTGGGGGCTCTAGCTGTGATACTATGGGAGGAACAGTTGAAGGACTAACAGTGGGCACACAGTGTGAATTAATTTGGGCCCCCATTTTGCATTCCTGGGGAGGGATTTGGACCTGCTCACTCCCCCCATTGGAGAGACCCAACCATGAGGCAGATATCAGTTACCCCATCTGAAAGGCTATTTCTCTGGAGACCACTCCAACAGTGACTTTATCGACTCTATCCAGAACAGCAAAGTGAATTGAAACTGGTATGTTGCAGATTCTGTTCGAACAGTATTAATCATAGGGAAAAACCTTAGTGGGGAGTGGTGGAAAAAGCAACAGGTTTGGGTGGTCACATCTTAGATAGAGGCTGGGTTTGTAGAAATAGCCTAGAGGTAGAAGGGCAAAATTCGAATCACCTACATGTCTATGCCCTTCTTCAAATAATAGCATTTGAACCAAATTAGGATCTTTAAAGTTAATAATAATGCAATTCCCCGGGCAGTCTACCTGGCCCTGCCCTATTCATTCAACTCTGCGTGTTAGGAGAATATTATTTGCCAATGACACCGGAAAATTCTTGTTTTTCATAAGCCAGTTCAGACATTTGTTGGCCATTCGTCTCCCTCTGGCCTTCTCACAATTCAGGTACTCCTGACCGAATTGCCACATAGGGGCAGGACGCGACTGGAAGCTTGTGAGTAAGGGTTGAACTAGCTGACCCATGGTTCTCCATGCTGCTTCTCTGCAGACCTGTTTGGACCCCTTGTTGGCCCACAACGGTGGGCTGGCCATTAAGAGGTAGGATTACACTGGGAGCTGGAGAATGAACAGTTTGAGGGGAAGGAGGGGAACCACCATTGTCATGGATAGCACCAGTGTTCGTACGAGACAGGGTAGGTTTGATTTGGCCTTTTCTGCCCTCCCCCTGCCGCCCCCTCCCCCATGGGCTGTTAGGACTGAGGCTGTTTGGGTATGAGTTTCAAGCACAAGGTGGCCATGACTTTTTCAACTATCTCCACCACCAATTGAACCATCCAGCTTGGATAAAAATCAAGACCCCTTTCAACAGTGCCACAGGGTGCCCTCACGGGCACGGGAATAGTAGAAACAGTAAATTAACGCAAGTAACAGGAATGCACTGTTTTTTCCAGGCTGCTTTCTTTGTTTTTTTGCTGATTGTTGAAGTTCCACACAAACAGCCTCAGAGGAGTGGGCTCCATTCACTGCATCAGGCGGTGGGTGAATGATCCAGTCTGTCCCACCGACTCCACCTCAGAGGTGTCAATAGCCCCCCTAGACTCTATCGCAGGGGTTTCAATATCAACAGCTGCTTCGGATAGATTGAGCAGTGGCTAGGGCATGCCTCCTACACCCAGGGAGAGTCTCCTCTCTGTCAGTTCAATTTCAGAGTATACCACACTTATTACCCTCTGGAACATTCAGTCTATCGATGTGGTTTGGGCGGATGGGTGGTGGTATGGGAGCCACCAGCACACTTCCATTTCCCCATGTTGACGGCAATGGGGGAGGGGGAATAGACAAATAGTGGAGGTGGGAGGGTGCACAACGAAATTGAATTGGTTCAAGATAGGGTTTCAAAGTTCTGGGTGCACTCAGAGGGTGGTGTTATCCATCTAAACACCTATGGATATCAGTATAGTAGTGTATGCGGGACACCGCAGATACATCCCCATGTGAGGCACACCGATATGGATCACAAAAAGTGGTTCAATTTTCGTTTGCAGGTTTGTATTTATTTCATTTTCGTAGTTTTTTTCACATTATTCATTTTTAGATAGTTCAATCTGATATTAACAGCATATCAGAAGACAACGTGTGCTGGTAAGCGTTAACCAATGAACTTTAGACTCCAATGCATTTCGGGCATGGGTGCCCTTGGTCACGGAGAGCTGAGGAGGATGAAAACAAACAAAACCGGGTGTAAGGGGACGGGTGGTGAATGGGCGGGTCGGGGAATTACTGGTGCTATGGTGTGTGGACTGTCGGACGTAATGAAGTGCTCGAAGCTAGAGTGAGGTAAGGGGTATGTGAGGGAAGTATTGCCGCCGGTGAGAAGGTTTAAATACAAAGGATACAATCTCGCTGTTAAATAAAGTCTTACTTCAAAGTTACGCGTGGCGTGCAGAGACGCTGTCAGTCGGTCATCCGCTCGTTGTCTAAAGTGCTCATGAAACAAGCCGCTAAATATTTACGTGAACAGCGATGATGGGCTCACGCCCGAAAGATACGCGGGCCATCTTGGAGTGGTGAAAAAGATAAACAAGTGCATGAGTGCTGGTTAAAAAGTACATGCAAAGTAAAAAAGGTGAAAAAGGAATATGGGAGAACAGTAAAGCAGCTTAACAGTACATCATAATTATATCACAGGTAACAGCTAAATTCAGTGCGATCATTAAGCCCGTGGGGCTTCAATGTTTGTAGTAAGTAAATCCATTCAAGTTCTCTCTTGAGTAACAGTTTAGTGTTATCGATGCCTTCTTTCTTGGGTACAATCTCCAGAATTATGAACTTCAATTGGGCGATGGTATGGCGTGCATCGACTATATGCATGGCAATATTGGATTTTTCCGTTCTCAGTCTGATGTTCGACTTATGCTCGTTCAGACGGGTTTTGATTTTGCGTTCCGTTTTGCCAACGTATAGTTTGCCACATGGGCATTTCAGAGCATAAATCAAGTTGGTGGAGTCACAAGTGGCATCAACTTAGAGTTTAATGTTGTGCCCTTTCATGGGGTGTTGTATCTTGTTGCCTCTAATGATATTGTTGCAGTGATTGCAGTTCAAGCACGGCTGGGTGCCACGATGGTGTTTGGGTGAGTCAGTGGGTCTGGCCAAAATTTCTTTAATGTTCCGGCTCCTAGTGTGAGCAAATATGGGTGGTTCATTGAAAATGCCCTGGAAATCAGGTTCATTCTGCAGTATTGGCCAATGTTTCCATATGATCTTTTTGTATGCTGCACTCGCTGTGGAAAATTTAGACACAAGTACCATGCGTTGCTCTGTGTTTTTTAGGGTCTTAACCAGGCTGTTCGGCCTGGATATGTTGGCTACACGTGACTGTGCATGTTGGAGGACGGTGTCGGGATAGCCACGTTCCCGAAATCTATCTGACATTTCCTTGATACGTTTGTCGACCACCGTGTCATCAGATACGATGCGCTTAACACGCAACATTTGAGAGTAGGGAAGGTGTTTTTTCAGGGAACCTTGGTGGAAGCTGGCAAAGTGGAGGGCATTGTTACGATCAGTGCTTTTTCTGTGAAGATCAGTGACTAATCCATCAGGGGTGTTCTTGATGAGGACATCCAGGAAAGCGATGTCAGTTTCACTGATTTGCCAAGTTAGATTGATGCGGGGATCTTTACTGTTGACTTCCATAAGAAGATCGTGAAGAGATTCTTTAGTATCTGCCCATAAGAAAAATAAGTCATCAATGTACCGTAAGTACAGCTTGGTGTGATTTTGGAAACTTAAGTTAGTGTATAAGTGTTTAGTTTCAAAGTTCTCCATGTATACATTAGCGTATGACGGGGCAGCGCAGTTTCCCATTGCCATTCCGGAGAGTTGCAAAAACCACTGGTCATCAACTTTGAAGTAGCTGTGGTATAAGATGAATATCATTAATTCCATGAGCAACGTTTGCATGTGTGGATCAATATCGCTTTTGAGCAAGATCTGTTCAATTGCTTCAATTCCCCCGGCATGGGGTATTGACGTGTATAGTGAACTCACATCAGCTGTACAGAACACAAGGGGTTCATGGCAGGAGGTTTGAATACTGGATAATTTCAGAAGGAAGTCTGTAGTGTCTTTGATATGACTCAATGATTGAATGACTAAAGGTTGCAAGTACTTGTCTAAAAATTTCCCCGTGGTTTCATGAATTGATCGTTTGGTGGACACTATCGGTCTAAATGGAGGGTCCATAAGATTTTTATGGATTTTAGGACACATGTAGATTGTCGGGCTTTTGGGATGTTCCAGTATGAGATACTTTTTAGTGCGTTCTTCTATCACACCTGATTGGTGTGCTTTATTGACCAGTTCTTTGAGTTGATTTTGGTACTCATTGGTGGGATTATAATCCAGAGCCATATAGGTGGTGGTATCTTGGATATGTTCCTGTAGTTTGCATGTGTACATTTCACTGTCGAGTATAACTAAGGCGCCGCCTTTGTCTGCTTTGGTGAGTTTTATGCTCGGATTGTTGGCGAGCGACTTAAGAGTATCTCGGTCTTTATTGGTTAAATTTTGAGTTTTTCTGGGTACCTTGAAATTGATCTTTGCTAGGTCTTTGCGAACAAGCGTTTCAAACAGGTCGATGCAGTTGTGGCTGGTTGGTGCTTGATAAGTACTCGGGGGTCGTAGACCTTTAAGTTCATCATCTTTAACTGTAGTAGATGGAGGTAGTGTGTTATCAAAAAAATGTCTTAGTCTCAATTTGCGGGTGAACTTAAAGGTGCTAACTTCAAGTTCCAAGAGATTTGTGGGTGTCGTGGGAATGAATGACGTTCCTTTTTCCAGAAGATTCATTTGATAATTGGAAATCTCTGTTTTGGAAATGTTGATTACGAGGCTACTTTCTTTGGTTTCAGGTCTTTTTTGGCAACTGTACTCCTTGTGGCCGGTGGACTTTTGTCTCTTTCTTTTGACCTTGCTCCGCCTGAGTCTTCGGGTGGATCTGGGCTGATCTCTAAAAAAGGAGAAGAACTAGATGTTGTTTGTTCTTCACTGGTGCTGGGTGCGCTAGCTTGTTGTCTGTTAGGTGGATTCCTAGTATTTGGTGGTCTTCTTGGTGAACGATTGGTCGAGTCGGTGTCAGATGAAGAAGTGTCCGTTTGAGGGTTAAATGGTCTGTTACGGCGTCTTTGGGCATAGACGACAGCCCATGAGTAGACCTCATCCAGCTTGTAATCAAGCGTGTCACGACGGAACTTTCTGACTTTACGTTCATGGATTTCTTTCTGGTATTTATCTAGTGTGACTTTGGTTTCATTGAGCATAGTTGTGAGTTCCTCTGGCGTCAGTAAATTCTTAATTTCATTGTCGATTTCTTTCATTTCCACCTCTAGTTCCTTGAGAATACCAGCTAGTTCTTCTACAATTAATAGTATCAGATCGAGACTACATTTATTCAATATTCCATTCCATTTCTCCAGAAAGGTTTTGGAATTTTTGCAGAGTGACGGCTTTAGTGCGATGCGTAGTCCGCGTGGGATCCTGAGTGCCCGGTGGTAACGCAACAATGTGCTCGCATGGAGCTTCTGGTTTATGTGTCGTTTGGATAAGTAAATTAGCTGCTTTACACATTGCTCCTTGTTCCTAGTGGTAGTGGAAGGACTGATATCTTCCTCGATCAGCGAGTAGATTCGTTCTCTCTCTGACTCATCGTAGGCTAATGTATGTGCTCTGGCTTCTGTGCTCTTACTGATGTCATCAAATTGCATGGTTGACGTGTGCTACCCCACCAAGGGCGGAAAAACGAATTGACAAATATTGGAGGTGGGAGGGTGCACAACGAAATTGAATTGGTTCAAGATAGGGTTTCAAAGTTCTGGGTGCACTCAGAGGGTGGTGTTATCCGTCTAAACACCTATGGATATCAGTATAGTAGTGTATGCGGGACACCGCAGATACATCCCCATGTGAGGCACACTGATATGGATCACAAAAAGTGGTTCAATTTTCGTTTGCAGGTTTGTATTTATTTCATTTTCGTAGTTTTTTTCACATTATTCATTTTTAGATAGTTCAATCTGATATTAACAGCATATCAGAAGACAACGTGTGCTGGTAAGCGTTAACCAATGAACTTTAGACTCCAATGCATTTCGGGCATGGGTGCCCTTGGTCACGGAGAGCTGAGGAGGAAGAAAACAAACAAAACCGGGTGTAAGGGGACGGGTGGTGAATGGGCGGGTCGGGGAATTACTGGTGCTATGGTGTGTGGACTGTCGGACGTAATGAAGTGCTCGAAGCTAGAGTGAAGTAAGGGGTATGTGAGGGAAGTATTACCGCCGGTGAGAAGGTTTAAATACAAAGGATACAATCTCGCTGTTAAATAAAGTCTTACTTCAAAGTTACGCGTGGCGTGCAGAGACGCTGTCAGTCGGTCATCCGCTCGTTGTCTAAAGTGCTCATGAAACAAGCCGCTAAATATTTACGTGAACAGCGATGATGGACTCACGCCCGAAAGATACGGGGGCCATCTTGGAGTGGTGAAAAAGATAAACAAGTGCATGAGTGCTGGTTAAAAAGTACATGCAAAGTAAAAAAGGTGAAAAAGGAATATGGGAGAACAGTAAAGCAGCTTAACAGTACATCATAATTATATCACAGGTAACAGCTAAATTCAGTGCGATCATTAAGCCCGTGGGGCTTCAATGTTTGTAGTAAGTAAATCCATTCAAGTTCTCTCTTGAGTAACAGTTTAGTGTTATCGATGCCTTCTTTCTTGGGTACAATCTCCAGAATTATGAACTTCAATTGGGCTATGGTATGGCGTGCATCGACAAAATGCATGGCAATATTGGATTTTTCCGTTCTCAGTCTGATGTTTGACTTATGCTCGTTCAGACGGGTTTTGATTTTGCGTTCCGGAAAATATTGCCATGCATTTTGTCGATGCACGCCATACCATCGCCCAATTGAAGTTCATAATTCTGGAGATTGTACCCAAGAAAGAAGGCATCGATAACACTAAACTGTTACTCAAGAGAGAACTTGAATGGATTTACTTACTACAAACATTGAAGCCCCACGGGCTTAATGATCGCACTGAATTTAGCTGTTACCTGTGATATAATTATGATGTACTGTTAAGCTGCTTTACTGTTCTCCCATATTCCTTTTTCACCTTTTTTACTTTGCATGTACTTTTTAACCAGCACTCATGCACTTGTTTATCTTTTTCACCACTCCAAGATGGCCCCCGTATCTTTCGGGCGTGAGTCCATCATCGCTGTTCACGTAAATATTTAGCGGCTTGTTTCATGAGCACTTTAGACAACGAGCGGATGACCGACTGACAGCGTCTCTGCACGCCACGCGTAACTTTGAAGTAAGACTTTATTTAACAGCGAGATTGTATCCTTTGTATTTAAACCTTCTCACCGGCGGTAATACTTCCCTCACATACCCCTTACCTCACTCTAGCTTCGAGCACTTCATTACGTCCGACAGTCCACACACCATAGCAACAGTAATTCCCCGACCCGCCCATTCACCACCCGTCCCCTTACACCCGGTTTTGTTTGTTTTCTTCCTCCTCAGCTCTCCGTGACCAAGGGCACCCATGCCCGAAATGCATTGGAGTCTAAAGTTCATTGGTTAACGCTTACCAGCACACGTTGTCTTCTGATATGCTGTTAATATCAGATTGAACTATCTAAAAATGAATAATGTGAAAAAAACTACGAAAATGAAATAAATACAAACCTGCAAACTAAAATTGAACCACTTTTTGTGATCCATATCGGTGTGCCTCACATGGGGATGTATCTGCGGTGTCCCGCATACACTACTATACTGATATCCATAGGTGTTTAGACGGATAACACCACCCTCTGAGTGCACCCAGAACTTTGAAACCCTATCTTGAACCAATTCAATTTCGTTGTGCACCCTCCCACCTCCACTATTTGTCAATTCGTTTTTCCGCCCTTGGTGGGGTAGCACACGTCAACCATGCAATTTGATGACATCAGTAAGAGCACAGAAGCCAGAGCACATACGTTAGCCTACGATGAGTCAGAGAGAGAACGAATCTACTCGCTGATCGAGGAAGATATCAGTCCCTCCACTACCACTAGGAACAAGGAGCAATGTGCAAAGCAGCTAATTTACTTATCCAAACGACACATAAACCAGAAGCTCCATGCGAGCACATTGTTGCGTTACCACCGGGCACTCAGGATCCCACGCGGACTACGCATCGCACTAAAGCCGTCACTCTGCAAAAATTCCAAAACCTTTCTGGAGAAATGGAATGGAATATTGAATAAATGTAGTCTCGATCTGATACTATTAATTGTAGAAGAACTAGCTGGTATTCTCAAGGAACTAGAGGTGGAAATGAAAGAAATCGACAATGAAATTAAGAATTTACTGACGCCAGAGGAACTCACAACTATGCTCAATGAAACCAAAGTCACACTAGATAAATACCAGAAAGAAATCCATGAACGTAAAGTCAGAAAGTTCCGTCGTGACACGCTTGATTACAAGCTGGATGAGGTCTACTCATGGGCTGACGTCTATGCCCAAAGACGCCGTAACAGACCATTTAACCCTCAAACGGACACTTCTTCATCTGACACCGACTCGACAAATCGTTCACCAAGAAGACCACCAAATACTAGGAATCCACCTAACAGACAACAAGCTAGCGCACCCAGCACCAGTGAAGAATAAACAACATCTAGTTCTTCTCCTTTTTTAGAGATCAGCCCAGATCCACCCGAAGACTCAGGCGGAGCAAGGTCAAAAGAAAGAGACAAAAGTCCACCGGCCACAAGGAGTACAGTTGCCAAAAAAGACCTGAAACCAAAGAAAGGAGCCTCGTAATCAACATTTCCAAAACAGAGATTTCCAATTATCAAATGAATCTTCTGGAAAAAGGAACGTCATTCATTCCCACGACACCCACAAATCTCTTGGAACTTGAAGTTAGCACCTTTAAGTTCACCCGCAAATTGAGACTAAGACATTTTTTTGATAACACACTACCTCCATCTACTACAGTTAAAGATGATGAACTTAAAGGTCTACGACCCCCGAGTACTTATCAAGCACCAACCAACCACAAGTGCATCGACCTGTTTGAAACGCTTGTTCGCAAAGACCTAGCAAAGATCAATTTCAAGGTACCCAGAAAAACTCAAAATGTAACCAATAAAGACCGAGATACTCTTAAGTCGCTCGCCAACAATCCGAGCATAAAACTCACCAAAGCAGACAAAGGCGGCGCCTTGGTTATACTCGACAGTGAAATGTACACATGCAAACTACAGGAACATATCCAAGATACCACCACCTATATGGCTCTGGATTATAATCCCACCAATGAGTACCAAAATCAACTCAAAGAACTGGTCAATAAAGCACACCAATCAGGTGTGATAGAAGAACGCACTAAAAAGTATCTCATACTGGAACATCCCAAAAGCCCGACAATCTACATGTGTCCTAAACTCCATAAAAATCTTATGGACCCTCCATTTAGACCGATAGTGTCCACCAAACGATCAATTCATGAAACCACGGGGAAATTTTTAGACAAGTACTTGCAACCTTTAGTCATTCAATCATTGAGTCATATCAAAGACACTACAGACTTCCTTCTGAAATTATCCAGTATTCAAACCTCCTGCCATGAACCCCTTGTGTTCTGTACAGCTGATGTGAGTTCACTATACACGTCAATACCCCATGCCGGGGGAATTGAAGCAATTGAACAGATCTTGCTCAAAAGCGATATTGATCCACACATGCAAACGTTGCTCATGGAATTAATGATATTCATCTTATACCACAGCTACTTCAAAGTTGATGACCAGTGGTTTTTGCAACTCTCCGGAATGGCAATGGGAAACTGCGCTGCCCCGTCATACGCTAATGTATACATGGAGAACTTTGAAACTAAACACTTATACACTAACTTAAGTTTCCAAAATCACACCAAGCTGTACTTACGGTACATTGATGACTTATTTTTCTTATGGGCAGATACTAAAGAATCTCTTCACGATCTTCTTATGGAAGTCAACAGTAAATATCCCCGCATCAATCTAACTTGGCAAATCAGTGAAACTGACATCGCTTTCCTGGATGTCCTCATCAAGAACACCCCTGATGGATTAGTCACTGATCTTCACAGAAAAAGCACTGATCGTAACAATGCCCTCCACTTTGCCAGCTTCCACCAAGGTTCCCTGAAAAAACACCTTCCCTACTCTCAAATGTTGCGTGTTAAGCGCATCGTATCTGATGACACGGTGGTCGACAAACGTATCAAGGAAATGTCAGATAGATTTCGGGAACGTGGCTATCCCGACACCGTCCTCCAACATGCACAGTCACGTGTAGCCAACATATCCAGGCCGAACAGCCTGGTTAAGACCCTAAAAAACACAGAGCAACGCATGGTACTTGTGTCTAAATTTTCCACAGCGAGTGCAGCATACAAAAAGATCATATGGAAACATTGGCCAATACTGCAGAATGAACCTGATTTCCAGGGCATTTTCAATGAACCACCCATATTTGCTCACACTAGGAGCCGGAACATTAAAGAAATTTTGGCCAGACCCACTGACTCACCCAAACACCATCGTGGCACCCAGCCGTGCTTGAACTGCAATCACTGCAACAATATCATTAGAGGCAACAAGATACAACACCCCATGAAAGGGCACAACATTAAACTCCAAGTTGATGCCACTTGTGACTCCACCAACTTGATTTATGCTCTGAAATGCCCATGTGGCAAACTATACGTTGGCAAAACGGAACGCAAAATCAAAACCCGTCTGAACGAGCATAAGTCGAACATCAGACTGAGAACGGAAAAATCCAATATTGCCATGCATTTTGTCGATGCACGCCATACCATCGCCCAATTGAAGTTCATAATTCTGGAGATTGTACCCAAGAAAGAAGGCATCGATAACACTAAACTGTTACTCAAGAGAGAACTTGAATGGATTTACTTACTACAAACATTGAAGCCCCACGGGCTTAATGATCGCACTGAATTTAGCTGTTACCTGTGATATAATTATGATGTACTGTTAAGCTGCTTTACTGTTCTCCCATATTCCTTTTTCACCTTTTTTACTTTGCATGTACTTTTTAACCAGCACTCATGCACTTGTTTATCTTTTTCACCACTCCAAGATGGCCCCCGTATCTTTCGGGCGTGAGTCCATCATCGCTGTTCACGTAAATATTTAGCGGCTTGTTTCATGAGCACTTTAGACAACGAGCGGATGACCGACTGACAGCGTCTCTGCACGCCACGCGTAACTTTGAAGTAAGACTTTATTTAACAGCGAGATTGTATCCTTTGTATTTAAACCTTCTCACCGGCGGTAATACTTCCCTCACATACCCCTTACCTCACTCTAGCTTCGAGCACTTCATTACGTCCGACAGTCCACACACCATAGCACCAGTAATTCCCCGACCCGCCCATTCACCACCCGTCCCCTTACACCCGGTTTTGTTTGTTTTCTTCCTCCTCAGCTCTCCGTGACCAAGGGCACCCATGCCCGAAATGCATTGGAGTCTAAAGTTCATTGGTTAACGCTTACCAGCACACGTTGTCTTCTGATATGCTGTTAATATCAGATTGAACTATCTAAAAATGAATAATGTGAAAAAAACTACGAAAATGAAATAAATACAAACCTGCAAACGAAAATTGAACCACTTTTTGTGATCCATATCGGTGTGCCTCACATGGGGATGTATCTGCGGTGTCCTGCATACACTACTATACGGAGGGGGAATAGAATCATCAAGAACAGGGTACAATGTGCAGGTCAGAATAAGGCATGAATCTAATAAAAAAAGACAAACCCAGCGGTGGCAAGGCAAGTAGAGCACATCAGGCAGTACAGCAGGCAGTATAGCAATGAAGCAAATCCCATAGCTGCAACATCAACAGCGGTTGTCCTCCTCCCGCTGGTCTTGCTAAAGCCGCCGCCTCCACCCACACGAAAAAAAGGTCGCGGACAGGACTAGCAGGACAGGCAACAGCTAGGGCTGTAATGTCCCCTATGGAAGTCTCTAACCTCAAAGCTGGCAGTCCACATGCTCTCCAAACTTGCGAGTTGGTTGATTAGTTGGGCCCCAGGGCTGCAAGTCAGATTGTAAGCGTCCGGTAACCACTTTTGGCCATAAATGTGCTTTACAGGGGTCCAAACGAACCACGCCGTAGCCCACAACATTACTCAGCACGTAGCACAGCTGCCACCCAATGCCTAACCTGGCCTGCCATAACGCCTGTGCCCACCTGTCTCCACGAGCTCTAGGTACAGTGGCAGTTGTCGGGAATAGCAGCAGCGGTTCCAGTAGCCGCAGTAGCACCTGATAGCATGCAGTGACCCAGTTAGGGAACCTCAAGGGGCTCGAGGTCTGAGGAACAGGATCTGGCAGCCAAAAAATACAGCAGCGAAGGTCTGAAGGTCCAGGTAAGCACCCCCGGGGCTTGAGGGCAGAGCAAGGATACAGTGATTGTAACCTTCCCCCGTGGCTCTCTCGACGCATGTGATATGTGTGGGCAGGCACGTCCGAGGCTACAGGGGGAGGGGTAGCTTCAATTCATCACTTTACTCTGCACCACTGTATGCAACTGCCCACTACACCAATGCACTCTATGGCACTCTACTCTACACCACTGCACTCTACAACACTCTACTCTGCAGTACTGCACTCTCTGCCACTGAAGTCTATGCTGCTCTACTCTGTGCCTCTCTACTTTGAACCACTTTAATCTATGACACTCTACTCTACACCATTGCACTCTAAGTCACTTTACTCTGCACCACTGTACGCCACTGCACTCTACACCAATAAAGTCTATGCCACTCTACTCTATACCACTTCTCTATGACACTCTAGAGCATTGCACTGTCTGCCACTGAACTCCATGGCACTTTACTCTGCACCACTCTACTCTGTGCCATGTTGCTCTATGTCACTGCACTCTCCTCTGCATCATTCTTCTGTACTCTACACCACTGCACTTTATGACACTCTACTCTGCAGCACTGCACTCTCTGCCACTAAACTCTATGCCACTCTACTCTATGCCATCTCCACCCTGCCCCATTTTACTCTACGACACTGCACTCTACTCTACACCACTATACTGCACTCTATGACACTGCACTCTATGCCACTTCACTCTATCCCTCTCTACTCTACTCTGCACTATTCTACTCAATGACAGTGCACTCTACCCCACTCTACTATGCACCACTGCACTATTTGCCACTGCACTCTTCACCACTCTAGTTTAGGCCACCCCACTCTGCATCACTCTACTCTACACCACTCCACAACACTGCACTATATGCCAATGCACTCTATGCCACTACCACCCACTCTACCCTGCACCTCTCCATTCTATGCCACTTCACTCTACGCTGAAACAATCTACTCTGTGCCACTCAACTCTGCACCAGTTCAATCAACGCTGTGCCACTCTACTCTATGCCGCTGTGCTCTACGCCATTACTCTGTCACTGTACTCTACCTTGCACCACTATACTCTATACTGCACAACTGCACTTCACTCTTCTTTGAAACAATCAACTCTGCACCACTGCACTCAATGCCACTGCACTCTATGCCACACTACACCACTCTGCACCACTACACTCTATGCAACTGCACTCTACCCTGCACCATTCTATGCCACTGCACTCTAAGCTACACCCCTCTACTCTAAACCACTGCACCCTATGGCAATTCACTCTACACCACCTTACTGAAAACCAATACACCCTATGCCACTGTACCTATACCAACAACTTTGAACCACAGTCCTTTAAGTCACTATACTCTACAAAATTCTACTCTATACGACTGCCCTCTAAGCCACTGCATGCTATGTCACTCTACAACATTGCGCTCTATGTCACTGCACTCTACACCACTCTATTCTGCTCAGCACCACTGTACTCTAATACACTGCACTCTGCACTACTCTACAACACTGCATTCTACGGCACTGAACTCAAGTTCACTACACCACTCTACGCCATTGCATTCTACACCACTCTACTCAGCATCTCTCCACTCTATGCCACTACACTCTATCCCGCACCACTCCACTCTACTGTGCACCACTCCACTCTATGCCACTTCACTCTATGTCACTAGACTGTGCAACACTGATCTCTCCGCCAAATTAACTCTACACCACTCTTTTCCACTCTGCACCACTTCACACTACGCTGCTCTATTCTACACCACCGCACTCAATGCCACTGCACTGTACACTAATGCTCTCTACACCACTTTACTCAGAACCAATACATTGTACGCCACTGTATTCTATGCCAATCTACTCTGCACCATTGCGCTGTACACCACTATACTCTACTCTATGCCACTGCACTCTACGCCTTTCTACACCATTGCACTCTGTCACTTTACTCTACACCACTCTACGTCACTGCACTCTCCACTAATGCACTCTATGCCACTCTACTCTACACCAATGCATTCTATGACAGTCTACTTTGCAGCACTGCGCACTCTGACACTGAATGCTATGCCACTATACTCTACATTACTTTACTCTATGCCACTGTACTCTACTCTGCACCACTCTATGCCACTGCAGTCTGCACTTTTCTACTGTAAACTACTGCACTCTATGGCAATTCACACTACAACACTTTACTCAATACTAATGTACCCTACACCACTGTACCTACACCAACTGCTTTGCACCACTGCAGTTTAAACCACTATACTCTCAACATTCTATTCTATGCCACTGCATGCTACATCACTACACTCTATTCTACTCTGCACCACTTTACTTTACGTCACTGCTCTCTGGGTCTCTCTACTTTACACCGTTCTACTCTACTGCACTCCACGACACTGCATTCTATGACACTGCACTCTACGACACTCTACTCTGCAGGACTACACTCTATGCCACTGTACTCGACTGCACTTTGTACCACTGCAGTTTAACTCACTATACTCTCAACATTCTATTCTATACCACTGCACGCTACGTCACTCTTCACCATTGCACTCTACGTCACTGCACTCTACTCCACTCTATTCTACTCTGCACCACTGTACTTTACGTTTCTGCTCTCAGGTCCACTCTACTTTGCACCACTCTACTGCACTCCACAACAATGCACTCTATGACACTGCACTCTACAACACTCTACCCTGCATGACTGCACTCTATGCCACTCTACTCCACTGCACTCTATGGCACTGCATTCTACGCCACTGCACTCTATTCCACTGCACCACTCTACTCCATGCCAATACACTCTACCCTGCTCTACTTTACACAACTCCACTCTATGCCACTGCACGCTACCCTGCACCACTCCACTCTACTCAGCACCACTCCACTCTACTCAGCACCACTCCACTCTATTCGACTTCACTCTACACCACTCTACTCTGCAGCACTGCTCTCTCTGCCGCTCTACTCTGCATCGATCCACCACTGTACTCTATATCACTGCACTCTATGCCACTTCACTCTACTCTGAAACAATCTCTGCACTCTATGCCACTGCAGTCTATACCATTCCATTCCACTATGTGTCACTCTACACTACACCACTTTATTCTACACACTCTGCGCCAATGCACTCTGCAGCACTTTACTCAAAAACAATGCCCTCTATGCCACTGCACTCTATGTCAATCTACTCTGCACCACTGCACTGTACACCACTACACTCTGCTCCATGGCACTGTTCTCTTTGCCACTCTACACCATTGCATGCTACTTCACTTTACTCTGCACCACTCTATGCAACTGCACTCTACAACACGCTATGTTACTCTACACCATTGCACTCTATGTCACTGCACTCTACGCCACTCAATTGTACTCTGAACCACTGTACTGTATTTCACTGCTCTCTTCACCACTATACTCTGCACCACTCTATGATCCTGCATGCTATGATCCAGGACTCTATGATCCTGCACTCTACGACCCTGCACTCTGACACTCTACTCTGCAAGACTGCACTCTATGCCACTGCTCTACTCTGCACCACTCTACACCCCTACGCTCTACTTTACTGCACTCTATGCCACTTTACTCCATGCCAATACACTCTATGCCACTGCACTCTAGGCCCCTCTACTCTACTCCACTCCACTGTACCACACTCCACTACTCAATTCTATGATGCTCCAGTCCACTCCCTCTATGCTACTCCATGCCACTTTACTCAACTTTATTCAATGACACTCCGATTTATGACAATCTACTCCACTCTATGCCACTCTACACTACAACACTCCACTCTGCTCAAAGCCGTCTACACCACTTCACAATGCTCTATGCCACTCCACTCTACGGCACTCTACTCAACTCTGACACTGTACTCCACTCGACTCTATGCCCTTCTACGCTATGACACTCTGCTCCCTCCACGATTCTCTACAACACGGTATGCGCTACTCCATTACACTCCAGCTCACTCCTCTCCACACCACTCAACTCTACTGTACGCCACCCCATAACACTCCATTGTACTCCAATTCACTCCCCGTCACACCATGCCACTCTTCTTTACCCCACTAACATTTAGCCATGCTGAACAGTAGCCACTCTGATGTACAACATTGCGAAAACGTATTGGCAAACCCAATAGCTCTTGCATAGGCGCGACCTAATGGCTTTTCCAATGCTTGTTGCTAAGGCCAGCATGTGCAGTGGTAAATTGCATTGAGTGTGCATGTAGATGCACAAACTTTAGCAAAAGTGTACCAAAAGTCTTCCTTTGCTTTGTGGGTAGTGGCAGGTATTACCTTTGGCTATTAGACTTCTTTAGTGGAATTTACTGGCTGCGGATGCCAACTTCCAGAGCATCAGGGGGTATTAGGGTAGCCTTCCTTTAGGGCTAGGCGAACCCCGACACCAACCACAAGGGTTTGTATTATGCTGTTATTTCTTTTTAAAGTAATTGCCCAGAATGGACTTTCATATTTCATAGCTCATTGTGAGATCGATAATAAATCTATTATGCTGTTTGCGTCTCAATTTTCATTCCACCTCCCATGAGCTATGCCTTGATTGCTCGATGAGGCTACCAAAGAAATTCAATGCAGCTTCTGGAGCCTCGACTTTTCATCTCAGCCCAAGTGCCCCAGAGCCTTGTTAAAAAGGAGCACAAACAGTTTCACCTTTGATACAGCTAGATCTGGGAAAAGCTCTGACACCGGTGCCTGTGATCTGAGTTCACAGTTCAATAAATCCATTAAAACAGTAAAATTGTCCAGATTGTTGAAAATCAATAGTGCATGCTGAGAATAACAAATGCAAATGCAGTGAAAGGGCCATGCCTGTCATGAAACCGCATTTGGGGCCCGTGAAGAAGGACATACCTCTTTGATTCCTTTCTTGACTACCAAGAAGAGCAGAAAGCAAGCTCTCACATAGAACAAGGCTTTAAACACCCTGTCTACAGAAAATGTTGTCGTCCCCATATAACAAAGATGTAGACAGGGCCAGCTGATTTAGAAAGTAAGCGCGGGAGAAAGAGGGAGAGGGAGAGAGAGAGAGAGAGAGAAAGAGGTTGTAAAGAGAAGGAGAACATGAGAGGCATGTCTCCAGTGACGGTCGATGCAGGTAAGATTGGTAGGGCAGGGGGAGTCGAGAGACGACGATGAGGGAAAATAAAATTGCAAAATTTCACATTGAGCATAAGGTAGGTGGTTTTCCATTTTTAAAATATTATTTTCCCTCATTGTCTATCGACTCCCCCCTCCCCCCATCCCACACCCCCCTACCGCTCTTACTTTCACCGGCCGTCACTACACGTCTCTCTCCAAGTTACTCTGGCCAGCTAATCTCACGAGGCCAGATTATGAATGGGTCGCAATAAATTGCATCTGATAACATTCAATGCCCCAGGGCTCGGAATCTATCAGGTGTAATAATTAGCACCCATACTGAGTTCTGGAGAACAATATTCATGTTTTGGTGCTTATCACACCAAAATATGTGTGTCACAGTAAACACTATGGCCCCTTTTCAATTCCAGCAGGTTTAACTTTCAGCAATATTATGAAGGGTGAGAACTTTACGCACCAGGACCCGTTTTATGTATAGGGCCACTCTGGCAGACTCTGGCGGATGCAGGCCTAAGCCAGGAACTCCTTACCCTCCTTGTTCGTCTCCACGAAAATAATTTTGCCAGAATCAGATGGGGCAAGCAAGGAGAAGTAACCGATCCCTTTCCGATAGAACGTGGAGTGAGACAAGGGTGCGTCCTAGCGCCGACTCTATTCTCAATTTATATAAACGGCATTGTCGAATATCTACAGAAAATTCCTAGTGACGCCCCAATTATTGCAGGTTCCCGTGTCCCCGTCCTGATGTACGCGGATGACACGCTTTTACTTTCTCGCACCCCCAGCGGTCTCCAAAAAGTGGTTGATGCCTTTGGTGAGTTCTGTGATGGTAGGGGCCTTGAATTGAATACCACCAAAACCAAATTCATGTGCCTTAACCAGCAGTCCACCTTCAAAGGTGTAATAAAATATAAAGGTACTCCCCTAGAAAGGGTGGACTCTTTTTCTTACCTAGGCATCATCCTTCAGGAAAATATGAGCTGGAAATCGCATATTAATACAACCATACTGAAGTTTAGACAGCTAGCAGGTGCAATTGCCCTAAAACATCGAGCCTCGCTAACTAAGCCGGTAAACTGTGCACTGGAAATTTACAATATGAAAGTACTGGGGGCCTGTTTATATGGATCTGAACTATGGGGGTTTTCTAACCTGAGAGAACTGGGACATGCAGAAAATAGGTTTCTGCGAGGGCTCGTAATGGTCCCACAAAGCACACCTACAACTCCACTAAAACTGGACCTCGGTAGAAAAAGTATAGAGGACATAGCTAGGCTGCTGCCTCTTCTATACTGGAGACGGCTCATGGTGACCCCAGAACTAAGCCACTATGCGGCGGCCTTGATGGACGTTATCAAGTTTGATTGTTTTCATTGTATCCCATGGTTAAAGGAACTCCGGGAACTTCTTGTAAAACTGAAATTGGAATATCTATGGGATACTAAAGATGTGGCTAGTTTCCCCACGAAAACAAAGCTGAAAGAACTATATTGGGAAATGGTGTATCTTACAATGTTTTGTGAAGGCTCGAGTTCTAGACTAACAACTCGCTTTTTGGATGTAAAAATGTACCCCTCATGCGAACCATTTTGGGACGTTATTGAACGACCATATGATAGAAAATTATACTTCCAATTTCGCATAGGTACACTTCCGGTGAATGCCTTTAAGAAACACTGGTCCCCAGCTTGGGACGAACATTGCCAACATTGCAATGAACAAACTGAGCACATTTCCCATTTGTTGTTCTGTTGTCCACTGTATTCGAGTCCAAGACACAAATGGCTAAAACCAGTGTGCCTAAATATGGGCACTCGTAGTCAATCTGTAGCCCTTAGGATACTTGAATCCGATTGTTCCAATGTGTTTGTGGTTGGTGTAGCAAAATTTCTGGCCTGGGCATGGTCAATTCGCACTCGTTCGCTAATGGCAATTACACCTTAATGAATTATGTCTATTACTACTCCTGCACCTCGCCACATGAATTATCATATTATATTTTTTAAGATCAATATTTTATATGAATTGCGGTAATGCTTTGTATTTTACTATGTATTTATTCGACAACCCATGTTTAATATGTATTTTAGAAAGTATTTTTATCTGTAGTATTTATTGTATTAGGGTTAGGTGAATGCTTTTATGACAAATGTCGAATAAAGCTTTGAAACTTGAAACTTGTATAGGGCCACTGTCCTTTTTGCGTCCTTGGAGCACCTTTTAAAAGGTGAGCCTGGCACAGACCAGGAGAGTGCCCTATTACAATGAATGTGCTGCGTACAGTGCCGCAGTGAACTTGCGCTGTCCTGGGGGCACCGCATTCAGTGAAATACAAAGTGGCTGCTCACAAGTTGCTCCATGTTTTACAGGGCAAGTGGCACCCAGCTGTAGGGGGATATGGGGGGGGGGGTCCATAGGACACCCTTCCCCCCCCCATTAGGCCTCCACTGGGGAGGGCACTAAAAGTGATTCACTTTCCTGTGGCCTCGGTGCACCTCCTAAGAGCGTGTTTGCCTCTGCACCTTCATCCGCAATACAACACAGGGGCAAAGGGATTCCTCATTCTCATGGTGCCACGCCCCCATGCAAATGAGGAAACGCCCTCTCACGATAGCGCCGTTGCTACATGTGCGGATGCTATCAGAATTACAGAGGGGACCACACAAGCGTCTGTGGACACTTCTGTAATACCAAAGTATCCCAGGGGAGCACAAAGCAGGCGCACACATCTGTTGCAACCCCAAGGCCCTATGCGTAGTATGGCCCCAGATCCTTTAAAAATTAATTCATCAATCAAAACCAAACCAAATGGGTCACAAAACACCGCACTGTTCATGAATCAAACAATAGTGTTCAAAAGCAGAACAAATAGTTCCCTCAACAGAGTCCTGTTTATGAATCAGACAACCAGTAGCGCTACAAAGCCAAACTAACGTCAAACTGCGTGCTACCCCTGACAATCTTATAATTCCTGCTAATGACACAACAGTATCCGCCTACTGAAAATGGGTGCATTGATTAATGGGAATTCTGTTTTGGAGGGAACACAATACTGATATTTTAGGCTTCAAAAGGAAAACACTGCAGCAAAAAAAAAGGTTAAGTTGTAGCCCATCAAATTGTAGGCTTAGGACTACTTGAATGATAGGGTCCATGTGGCGTGGTATGCAAGCACCTTTTCTTTTTGATGCAATTTATTAATGAACGTTTGAGGATGGGACAATGGAAGACTGCTTCACCTGAGCACCTGGCATCAGTGGTATGGCATTGGGCCTCAATTAATCACCTACTACGTTGCCAAAGTTCGTATCCTTTTGGCAGAGCGAGGCTTTGCCAGATATTTTTTCTGCCTGTTAAAATTATTAATTGTGTAAGGACAAGGCTGGTCTTCAGAAAAAAACTCTACAAATGTTGTATTGTCAGAAATTAGAAATTCAAGGGCCTTATTTATGAAGGCCTGAGTCACTTCTGTGCCGCCTTTGCATTACTTTTAGTGACGCAACGGCGGTGTAAATAATGCACCATGTTGCGCCATATTTATGAAGTGACGCATCGAGGCAGATGCGTCACTTTGTAAACCCCTGCTCTACATTATACCAGTGTCAGGTATAACGTATGCAGGGTGGATGTTCTACAGAAAGGGTCGTAGGAGTGGCCCATGTGAAAGGAACATTGCTGAAGTTGCGTCACACTTCCGACACTACTCCAGCAATGTGCCACTTTTGCGCCGACAGATACGTCAGTCAGTAATACTGTCATTCCTTGCGACATGATGCTTTATACTTTAAATATGGCACATCATTGGTGTCGCAAGGAGGGCGCACTGAGGGGTGTTGCATCGCTGCTTTCACGCAGAGATGCACTACTTTTCATAAATGAGGCCCCAAGTATTTTTTTATCTTTATGGATTGTTGAGGCTATGAGTATTAGATTGTTCACGCTCACAGTGATGAAAATGAAAATTAGAAGACCACATGTTTCGGAGGGCTATGAAGTCACATGGAGTGCCTTCACCCAATTTTTCAAATACTGATAAGTGAAAGTGCACCCAGCCACTATAAAAAGAAGTCTGGACTTATTATCTGATCATTAATATTGGTGGTGGAAATATTGAGAGGATGGAGTGTGTTATTTACCGTGTGTGTACAACCACACCATTCACAGGTTGGAATCTCAGAATAGGGTACAGCACAGGAAAACTGCATCCTTTCTCCGTTTCTAGTTGCAAAAAACACAGCATGGTGTGACTTTGGGAGCAGCAATTAGAATAGTACAGTACTCACATTTGTGCCCAGATCAGGATCCACACTGGGGCCCAGGAAGAGGCCCATGGTTTATTTTGGTTTTCCCAGGGCTGGTTGTGCTTTTACTGTGCTTCTTCGTGGTACTGAATCAGAAATTGACAATTAAGCGTCATGGCAGCTGTTGAAACAAAGGTACATTTCAGCATCTCTGATGATCCGTACTGGCTGGGAAACACGTGCAAGAGATTGTTTATTTAAATTGTCCAAAATAACCATGATCGGAGGACAATTTGTGCTACGGTTTTCTACCATTTTTTTTTACATTTCCATCCATATTTATTTTTGGGCCATCTCATAGCTAATATTCCATATTTATTTAGGGCCAGATGTAGGTAACTGCCATTTACAGATCCCTTAATAGCGATTATTACCGAATCGCTATTAAGGAATCGGTAAATGCAATGTAGGTAGGAATTGCTAAAATATTAGCGATTACTTAACCGCCCACATGCATCAAAGTCAATTGCATTCGCAAACGGTGGGAATCGCAATTTTCGGCCGTTTACGAATGCAATTGACTAATTTGGAATGCATCATGCATTTCGCAATTTTAGGAATCGCAACCATGTTGCGATTTCTAAAATTGCGATTGCATTTCAGAAATCGCAATTTGAGATTTCTTAAATGCAATGCATGATTATTTTTAAATTGCGAATTCGCAATTTGGAAGGGGTAAATTAGCATGAAGTTGAACTTCATGCTAATTTACCGAAAACTTTCAAATATGCACAAATTGCATTTTTGAAAGTTTTAATTTACACACACACATGCCCTTGGGGCATGTGTGTGTGTAAATTGCATTTAAAGTTACATTTCAGGGTTTCAGGGAGGGGTTCTTTGGACCCCCCCTGCACCCTTGAAATTGCATTCACATTTTGCGATTCGCAATTTGAAATTCGCAAAATGTGAATGCCTTCCCATTCATTCCTATGGGCCTTTTGGCCCATAGGAATCAATGGCAAGGGTTTTCCCTAATTGCGATTCGCAAATTGTGAATCGCAATTAAGGAAAAATACAGAATCGCAAAAAATATTGCGATTTTTTAATGCATAGCATTTGCGATTTCTTAATTGCGATTCCTTAATTTTCGCAATTAAGAAATCTTAAAATGTAACATGTGGGCCAACATTCCTTAATAACGAATCGGTAATACCGTTTCCCTAAATGCAAGAGCAATAAGGAATTGGTATTAAGGAATCGGTATTTACGGATTCCTTATTTACCGATTCCTTACCTACATCGCACATTGCTAAATACCGGTCAGTAACGCTGAAATTTACTGAATTTCGGCGTTACCGACCGGTATTTATCCACCTACATCTGGCCCTAAGTGTTTTGTGAGTAAATGCAGTTGTAAAATCATATATTTACATATTTATTTAACAGATAAACGTCTAGCCAGTTGTCTTTTTGCACATCAAGCAGCCAAATATAATATATTGATACACCCACAGGTAGATATTAGATTTATTTTCCAAATGTACTTTGACATATAACATTATTTACGAAAATCTCATCCTATTGTTTTTTAACTCCCTATGCTGTTCAAAAGAAGCACGAACTGCTGTACTTTTCCATTTTTAGAAAATGAGTGCAGGAATGAAACACATTGTTTTCTGTCTGTATTTATCTGCACACATCAGTAAAAGAAATGTAAGAGTTAAAGATAATCCTGGAATGAAGATGACTGCATGCACCAGAATGCACTGGGGTAATATTAGATGTCAAACTGTTCCAGTGCAGTCACGTGAGAGTGCACCTGACCACTTCAGAGAGGAAAAAAGGTTCTACAGAGTGTTTCTAATCAGAGGAAACTTGGAAGAACTCGTTTTCTGCTCCTCATCCCCTACATGAAGACTGCCTCACATAAGCCATGTTTCATCATTTGCTCCTGTGTTTTGACTGCTCTCATCTTTTTTTCTAGTTGATGTTTTGGTGAAGGGGATTTGTGGAAAGGGAGCAGACTGCTTCCCTAATGAATGTCTAATCACAGTTGTTAATACTTGCTTGATTAAAAAGATATTAAAAATGCTGCAGCCATAAACACCTGCTCTCCTACAGCTATGAGCAGGCTAATGCAAACAGGGTTTCAGAAGTCCTGAAAGCAGGCAGCTTTGGCTGGCAGTGATCCGCTCAAAGGAGGCTTCGGGGAGCTTTGACAGTGACACGCTCAACCTGCAATTAGATGGATTCTCCAAAGGAAAGCAACCGAATTATGAATATTTAGACATCTCAAGAACATCTGTTGAGAGCCTCGCTAGCACAATGCTAGGAAAAAGCTGAAATATTGCTTTCAAAGAATGAAAAAACAGTACAACACATATCAGCATGCAAGAAAGTGGATTCAAAGGGTGGTTGGTTTGCAAGTTGGGATCCTTCCATGTTACATTGTACACTTTCATCTGGAGCTTAACCTGTCTGCTCCTTTCAGGCCATGATTACATGTGTGGAGGAAAAGTCTGGAATTCCTGCACGAACTGGGGAATAGGGGGTGGGGGTACTGCATTCTGAGGTTCCCATTAATCAATGTACCTCTGAAATTTCCACAACTGATTTCGGTAGGTGAAACCTGCTGAAATTTAATCGACGAAAATATGTAGGACAAAACAATGTGGAATTCCAAGTTATAAATACCGATCCTGCATGGAACTCCTCATATTTTCTTTTTTTTTTCCAAAACCTTTATTGATAGCAAATAAAGAGTACACAGCCTCTCGCCTACAACCTGAAAACTCAGGCGGGCTGCACCATTAATGACATTAATGTAAGTCACTTGCTGGAAAGGAACATATAGCTAACACGGCAAGTCGCCTACAACCCATCTGGGCCGGCCGCGGTATACACTAATGAGAGCTGCGTAAGAATGAATTCTTCAACAATGCGAATAGCAAGGCATACCGAAACAATGAATGCTTGAGGTTGCTTGGTTTTTTCCTTTATTTACTTTCAAACATAACGAACTTGGAAACTAGTGCAAACTGTTCCCTCCCATGGTGTGTCCACCATATCTTGTATGTGGAGTAAAGGACCCTTCGGTGCAGAGCGTCTGTGTGGTATCAGTGGCAGCTTTAATTCACCATAGTTGGAAGCAAAATCACTCCGTACCTGCTGGACTGATCCAAATAACATGGGGAGGTATAACTGATGATCAGATAGTGAACTCGACTAAGTACTGTCTATTGTGATGTCATGCTGAGTGTATTACCTTAGAGTAAGGAATCCGTAACTAGAGAGCAAGGAGAGTTGTCGTGGACACGATTAGTGTAGCTGGTGTGTGATGTATATCGCTGACTCACGGGTGTACGGTGGGTGATGGTAGTGTACTACAAGAGCCCTGTCAAGCTTTGCCGTATGTATCGTCTCGTAGGTTGAGCAAGGCCCATGCAATGAGGTGGATCAACCAGGTGGCATCATATAGGAATTTAGTTCAGGGCCAGGCATTACAGAAGCGTCTCCCTGTCGCGCGGCCTCGTTGTCTATCTCCTCAGTCTGAGTATTGACTTGAATCCGGAGGTGGTACGCTGTGAGGGGTCCCCATAGAACCTTGGGTCGTGATTTATGCGGCAAGAGCTCAGCATAATTATGCAATTGGTCTTGCCATGAGGTCATCGTTGTCAGCCAGGTCTTGAATTTGGGTGCGCGACCCCGCCCCCACCGGCATGCCACTTGGCGTTTTGCCAGTAGAAGACCAAACGCGAAAAATTTCCGGTGAGTTTTCACCGCGGGTCATGCTTGTCCCAACAGAGCAATCCTCGGACAGGGTGCGACGGTCTTGCCAATCATATCCCATATGGCCGCAAACACCTCATCCCAGTATGTCGCTACAGCATGGCATGACCAAGCAAGGTGCAAGAAGTCCGCACCCTCACTTCTGCAACGAAGACACCGGTCATCGTCCCGGAGGCGAAAGCGGTGTAGTTTGGCCGGGGTATAATAAAGTTGGTGTAGAAATTTAAAAAGAACCAGTCTGAGACGCGCGTTACCCGTCACAGCATTGGTATGTGCACAGCTTTCCTCCCATTGTTCGTCCGTCAGCGGGGCATCGAGAGCGTCGTCCCAATCTCGCCGAGCTCTAAGAGAGGGGGGGGTGGAGCAGCCTGTGCATGTTTGTAAAGCATGGAGACATGTTTCGGGGTGTCTGTCTGAAGCAGAGTGTGAAGGGGGCCACCGTCTCAGGTTCGTCCGGGAAGTTGGGGGTGACCGCTTTGACATTCTGCCTTAGTCGCGTATACATAAATGTATCCATAACCGAGGGGGTACCATCTCCAAAGAATTGTGCCGATGTGCGGAAGCAGCCCTGGAGATACAGGTCGCCCCATGTGTGGATCGCTAGTCTCGTGAGCATTTTACGGCCAAATTCCTCGCAGGTTACACAGAGTCTTGGGTCATGCGCCAGGGTCATGCATGGCGAGTAGAGAAACGGTGTTCCCATAGTCCCAGCTAGACGCCTCCAGGCAAGCACTGTGCAGTCAACTGTAGTGGGATCACGGTCCATTATCCGGGCTTCAGAATAAAGATAACCCGATGGTTGTTCGGGTCTCATATAACCATCCTCCACAGCTAAGTGTGCCATGAATGGGGGAGGGTGGAACCAGTATGCGGCGAAGTGGCCTTGTGCACAATCATACTAGTGCTGAAAATTGGGGACATTGAAACCACCTTGGTGATAGGGGAGCATGAGTGTCCGTAGCTTGCTTAGCACCCCAAATAAGCAGCGACAATTAGGAGTTAAGGGCCCGGAAAAAATGAGCACCTGGATTATATGGGATGTTAGTAAAAAGATACAGCAGCTTGGGGAGCACCACCATCTTAATCAGGGAGATGCGTCCCGCCATTGATAACGATAGATGAATCCACCTAGTATCGTTGTCAGTCAGCTTGTCTAGGACTGTACCATAATTCGCCCTGATGAGGGTCTCACGGTTTCTAGTCACCCTGATGCCTAGGTACTTTATCTCATCCAACTCCCAAATCAGGGGATAATCTAAAGGGTATTGTGTGGTCTTGTCAGTCAGGGGGAACAGGGCTGATTTCAACCAGTTTATTTGTATTCCCGTGATACCCCCAAATCTGGTGATCTCGCGCAAGAGTGGGTTCAGATTGTCCTGGGGCTTGTGTACATAAAGGGTCATGTCATCGGCATATAAGGCGATAAGTAATTGCCTCTCCGGATATATAAGAGAGCGGTGATCGTGATGCTGATGTAGTTTGGCCGCTAAGGGTTCGATAGCAATTGCAAATAGAACCGGAGATAACGGACAGCCCTGCCGGGTGCCCCTGTGAATCTCAAAGGGGGCAGAACGGGAGCCGTTTAGCACTACCGATGCCTGGGGTCAGTGATACAACAATCGGATCCAATCGAGGAAGCTAAACGGAAAGCCCATCCGTTTTAGTAATGCCAAAAGGTAGTCCCATTCTAGTGAATCGAATGCCTTTGTGGCGTCGAGGAAAATGGGGTCCGCCTCACATCTGGGATTTATGTCTTGTATCACCGCCTGAGAGTGTGCGCAGATTGTGGGAAGTCGCGCAATTTGGGACAAATCCAGCTTGGTCCGGCAGTACCAGTCGTTCCATCAGTAGGTTGAGGCGCGACGCAAGTACTTTCGCCAATATTTTAATGTCTGTATTCAATAGGTACAGGGGTCTGTACGAATCTCAAAGCTCCGGTGGCTTGCCCGGCTTTAGCAGTGATGTTATAAGGGCTTCGCGCATTGTAGTCGGCAGAGTGCCCTCCTCAAGAGCCGTGTAATACACTTGTTGCAAGATCGGGGCCAGAAGATGGATATAGGTTTTATAAAAATCAATCGGCAAACCATCAGATCCCGGCGACTTGCCCGATTTCATGGACATGATGGCGTCAGTTATTTCCTCTAATTCGAGTTCATGATGGAGGAATTTCTGTTGGGCTGGACCTAGCCACGCGAGTGCTGTATCGTCGAGGTAAGTATTTAAATTGACCGGGGTGGTTCTCTGGGAAGTGTAAAGAGAAGTGTAGTGGTCTGTAAGGACCCGGAGTTGTTCTGGTAGGTCCCTGTGTGGCACATTCTGATCATCTAGCAGGGTGGCAATATAGTTGTGATACCGAGGGGGATTGACAGCGGACGCCAACGCCCTGCCCGGCCTGTCGCCCTCACCATATCTACGCGCAGTGTGTGTTTTCCCTAGGAACCTACATTCTTTCTCTGCCACCTCAGCGTATTCATTCAGTTTCTCCCGGAGTTGGGCCTTGATTACGTGGCCGCGTGTGGTGTGGTCAATATCACGTTCCAATTGACGTAGTTCTGATTCCAGTTTGTGCAGTTCATCCCGTAGGGATTTGAGGACTCCTTCCCCCTTAGCTATGCACCACTGAAGGACCAGGTTTTTAGAACCCAGCGGCGCCAGGGAAAACGCCCGATGCCTTCGAGTTCCCCTGCCTTGGCAAACAGAGACACGGGACGCTTCTTGATGATGTCAAAGACCAAAGTTTATTGGCTGCAACCAGGAGCAGAGATCTATGAAGCACAACACAGGTGGTTCGCTAGAGACTGCACAAATTCAATGAGCGGAGCATGGTCTTTTATGCCAAAAATCACATTCCAAAGTAGCATCGGTTACATACAAACTGACCAATCAGATCGTGACATTTCAAAAGTATCGCATGACGACAATCCCATTTTCCGTTGTCCAGCCCACCAGAAATGACCAAGCAAATTCCTACTTTCCTGTTTGATCAGGCCGGACAAACCCATCATAAAACCTAAACCCAAATCAGTGATTATGTCGTAAAGGAAAGAGCAGAAACAGATTGGGAGCAAAATAGAAAGGTGGGTGCAGTGTA
Source organism: Lissotriton vulgaris (assembly GCF_964263255.1). Lineage (NCBI taxonomy): Eukaryota > Metazoa > Chordata > Amphibia > Caudata > Salamandridae > Lissotriton > Lissotriton vulgaris. The sequence goes on along the minus strand of NW_028250285.1, from coordinate 1,017,689 downwards.
CCGTAAACTTCGGCATGTCCTGCTCTTTGATCTTTATCTGACCAGCTGCTTAACAAGGAACTGGCTCAGCGAGGTCAGCCTCGGGCAAGGGAGTAAGTTCAGCCAGGTCATTCAGAAGTCAGCTAAGGTGTACGTGTCCCAAGGACTCGCTTGACCGTAGTCATCGGCCTATGTGAGGGCAACCACACAAAATGGCTGCCGCTCACAAAATGGAACCCAAAGGTTCAAACGAAATCCCTGAATACGTAGTGATCTCATTGATCGATTAATGTGAAAACACTCGTAGACACCGCACTCGTGATTTGCGGTCCGCTGACACCAAAATCGTCTATTTCCGACGACCTTTATTGAACGGATTTGGAACCACCGAACCCTCAGACCCTCAAACTACGGAACTACACCACCCCCTCACAGTGACCTTAAAGGCCTCCCAGACTGTTGTGAGGCTGGATACTGACGATATGTTACGGTCAAAGCAGTCTTTTATGTCATGTTCGAGTTCCGCCCTAAAGGCCGAATCAGTAAGGTGTGCAGGGTTGAGACGCCAGCTTAAATAGGGGGAAATATCTAGAGGAATGCGCAGTGACAGGAGTACCGGTAAGTGGTCAGAGAAGGTACGGGGAAGGTGTGAGGTCCTGACCAGCCAAGGAGCAAGGCCCGCCGACAAAAATGCATAGTCAAGACGTGCCCAGGTGGAGTGTATTGCAGAGAAGTGTGTGCCCTGTTTGAGCGAGGGATGTGCGTGCCTCCAAGCGTCAATCAAATGGTGCTCCTCCACAATGTCCAATAAGGTGCGCTGAGTGTGCGTATAATGTGTCGCCTGCGGGTGAGATCTATCCATGCTTGGCTGAAGTGCAGTATTAAAGTCACCTCCCAGAATGATATGAGCAATACCCAATGATTGAATTTTGCCCAAAGTGTAAGGAGTGTGGTCGGATTGTCCGAGTTGGGCCCGTAGTAGCATGCAAAGAGAACTGTATGTGAGTGAAGTCTGCCCCACACCATGCAATATCTGCCATTCGCATCAGCTTCAGTCCCCGCCGGTATAAAGTGCACACCCCGCCTGACCAAGACTGTCACTCCCCTAGAGTAAGTCGAATAAGATGAAAATGCTCTACAGGAGGCCCAGCGAGATGCAAATAAAGGGGGGTTGCCTGACATTAAGTGCGTTTCTTGGAGCATGGCAATGGACACTTCCTGTCTGTCTAGGTAACCTAGAATCTGCCTTTTTTTTCTCGGGTTGCTAAGCCCACGCACATTCCATGAGATCAGCTGTAGTTGTTGGGCTGATTGCGTGTCTGTTACGTCACCCATTCCCAGAGATACAGAAAGTTGTGGCATGTAAGCATGACATCAAAGTTCACATTAAAAACAACATCATCTGTGCACCCTGAAATCCCGTAGCCCTCCCTGGCAATCCTGACCCACTCAGGCACTACCGATACCTCAACAGTCCCAGTAGTGAGTCGTAATAACCTCCCTCCCACACCGGCAACCCCAATCCGCCGGGCATATAGTACCCACCCAACCACCCTAAGCCAAAATAAAACAAAGCAACATGCTACATATGCCCCTACCCTATGGAGGGAGAGGTTGCAAAGGGGCTCGCCCGTTGGGGAACCGTATCTAGGGGTGGCCGACCTGCCCTCCACCTCCTTACTCACACCCTTAAGACACCTGGGAGCAACCCGGTCGTCTATCATGGGACGGAGGTGGGCGACCGAGCACAAAATGTTACATAGACCAGTGAGTAGTAAGTCAATAAAAGTACCTCACCAGGGACACAGTGCATCATGGCCGATCATGGTCAGTGATAAGGGTTATGTGTAACAAGTCAATTTTCACGCCATTGTCAGTCTTGCTGCTCCATCGGTGAGCGCGATCTGGAGCGGCGTCCCTCCGTATCTCCACCGGCACGGTCTCTCTTATGTTGTTTGAGGAAGTCCTCCACTTGTTGTGGATTTGCAAAGAAGTGATGTTTGCCTTGATAAGAGACCTTTAGTTTTGCAGGGTAAAGCATGGCGTATGGGATCTCCTGGACTTGTAGCTTCTTTTTGACCACCACAAATTTACGCCTGACCTCCTGTACTGAAGGGGTAAAATCCGGGAAAAAGGATAATGTTGTGTTGCCGTAGCCCACCATGCCAATCTCTTGCGCACGTCGTAGTACCGCGTCGCGGTCTCTGTAGTTCAGAAAGCGTGCAATGATGGGCCTTGGAGTTGCCCCTGGAGGAGGGCGGGGGGCAAGGGATCTATGGGCTCTCTCACAATGAGGTGTGAGGAGAAGGATTCTTTCCCAAACAGTTCAATCACTAGGTTCTCCACAAAGAGCTCCATTTTCCCTGTGTTTGTAGATTCCGCCAGGCCCAAAATGCGGATGTTATTCCAGCGGGACCTAGCTTCCAAATCCTCATTCTTTTCTGCAATTATCTTGAGGAGCCTGTCCATTTGCGTCACTTGACGGTTGGTAGAAGTGGTCCCGTCTTCCAGTTCGGAGATCCTGTCCTCAGTCTCTTTGATACGGGTATCGTGTTGGTCCAGTTTTGCAACAACGCCATCCATGCGGGCATTTATGGTATCAATCTTGGAATCGATTGTCGAGAGGCTTTGTTTCATGCCCAGAAGTAGAGTCTTCCAATCCTCCTCTGGGGGGACTGACGTGGTAGGGCTCCCCTCCGGCCCCGGCATCGCTCTGGGAGTCTTCCTGGTCTCGAACGGAATTTTGGACTGTTTGGCGTCGCCGCGGCCCATGACGCGTCCCGGCGTCCGCGATGTCGCGGCCGTGGGGTCCGCCAGATCCGCGGAAGTCTTAGACCGGGGGGGGCTGTGGGCCCGGTGAGGGGGATGGGGTTGTGTGCAGTCTGCTCGGCAACCCAGGTATCAAGTAATTGGTTGTGCAGGACCCCACAGTATGTCGTCGTAAGCTATAGGTTGGGACGAGAGGTTGAATTATCGAGCCTCTGGAGTGACTCAAGCACCTTTGGTGGTCTCGATCGTGTAATATGGCTGAACCGGGGTGGGCCACCGCTTGGGGCAGCACGCGGGTAGTAGCGCAGGTTCCCAGGAGGATCTGAAGAGGTCCGCAGAGTCGGATAGTGCACTGCCAACTCCGTGCGGGTGGGAGAGGACCGCTGTTGAGGGCGTCCGACCGCAGCGCTTCAGATATAAGCGATGGCGCTAGTATTACAGGCCTTGAACAAGCGATGGCGGTGCAGGCATAGGCTCACGATGGGGGTTCCACAGCCCAATGGAGGAAACAAGGCAAGGAGGATAGGTCGTGGTGAGGCGCCGTAGCAGTCAGTCCACGCCACACGTCGCCTCAATCCTCCCGGGGGCAATGCGGTGTCGCTTCGGGCCTACACCAATATGGCCGCGAAGGTGGTGCAGAGTATCTCCAGGGTGGTGGCACACGTGGCAGGAGCCGCAATGGGGGCACAATCGCCGGTTGTGGGCAGCAGCGGCTCGGGGAGTACAGGCAGCTTGTGGTGGGCCTCAGCGTGGGACAGCGAGGGCCGTCACGGGCACGTTGATAGTCCGGGCGGTATGTCACGTGGAGAGCAGGGGTGGCCCTGTTCCGTTTACCCCATGTCTGTCCCCCCGTAGGGCACCGGGGGGGTGGCGTGAATGTGGGGCCCTGGGTTAGCGGTGTGTGTTGAGTGGTGGAGGCCAAACAGGAGCGGCAGCCTCGAGGCGGGGCCCAGCGGCGGACCTGGGCCGATATCTCCCAGCGGGCCCCAGCAGGAGGAGGGCCACACGGGCAAGGCCGCGCAGGGGGGGGGGCGCCCGGGCCGAGGAGGACCCGGTCATCAGCAGCTTGTTGGAAAGGGGCCTCTCACCTCGTCAATCGGCCGCATTGAGGAGTCCCGCAGCCGCCGGAAAACTTGAGCGCCACAGCAGTAGGGGACGCAGGAAACTCCGCCCAGGCCTCAAATCCCCGGCCTCTACTAGCGGGCTCTCCAGGTGGAGAGGCAACTCGGGGCAGCGATGGGAGCCGCTCGCGGGAAATGAGGCAGATTACTCCGTCATCCGACGGGTCCCGCTGAAGATGCAGGTATCGCTGTGTGCCCCACGGAAAGGTGATTCAGGGCGTGATAGAGATAATGCGCCTACTCAGGTCAGGATGGCATTAGAGGATGATATGGAGCTCGGCCAGGTGAGAGCTTCACTCAGGTGCAGCCATCTTGGTCCGGCGCCACCTTGCGCCCCAACTCCTCATATTTTCTCCGGTAATTTGGAGCAGTAGATATTTATAAAACCTGGTAAACACTTCAACCTGAAGGTAAATATATTTAAAGGGCTTGGTAAATACCAAGCTATACCCAACTGATGCACCCTAATCAGGGCAAAACTATTCTTGCATTGCTTTTGTATCAGTTCGGGGAAGGCCTGGCCCGGCCGTTCAGGTTGGACTGTTACCATGAAGAGCAGTGTCAAGACTGATTTGCATATGGTTGGGTCCAAACTGAGGTGGCATTGTGAGCAAAAGAACAATGGGTTGGGATGCTACTCCAAGTGCTTGCCTGTAGTTAGAGAAATTGCAAGCATTCCTGCCATCACCTTTTGTGTGTTTGATGTATTGCCCTAAGTGGCAAGGGTATGCCCGGATGTGGGTCCCTTGCTCACTGTGCCACTGGATCTAAGCTATACCCATCTGATGAGATATAATCAGGTCAAAAACGGTCTTCGGTTGCTTGTATTCTGATTGAGGGAGAAGCTGGCCTGCCAGTTTTGGCTGGACAGTTTTCATAAAGAGCAGAGTCAAGATTAATTTGCACATGGCTGGACCCAAACTGATGTGGCATGGTGAGCAAAAAAAATGATAGGTTGAGGTACTACCCCCAGCGCATTTACCAGCACTTTTAATTGAGTCCTTGGAGTAAAACTGCTCCAGAGATGCGGGCCTTGAATGGACTAATATACTCTAATATTGGACTAGAAAAAGAATTCTGACATTTTCAAGAAGAATGAGAATAAATTCAAAGGGCATACTTTTATTTATTAAAAATATATATATATTGCACTACTGTTCAAAGAAAGCATTAAGGCATTTTATGCATAACTCAGATGAATGCATTAAAATATAAAAGGACACTGATGATTTGAACTAGAGTTCAGAAGACTTCATCACAAATGTGAAGGAGTACCCTGTCCACCAAATTCTCAGTTGGCCCACCCAATTATAAGTCAGACCCATCATCAGTTTTGCAACAACAGTGCCTCCAATACCTTTACCACTGGAAAACGTATCCCGACAGCCTGACGGAGTAAGGGCCATCTAAGTAAGGGCATCCGACCCTGTCTGGGAATTTTATCTATTCTCAAGGGGAGGTGGCAGTCCAAGAGTCTAAAACAGTTATTTATCAAACTTGAATAATCTAAGTGGTGGGATGCATTGATGCTCCCTCAGCCCGACGCTCTTCAACGTCTACATGGCTCCACTTGCCCCCATCGTCAGAACCTACGGACTGAACATTGTGTCATACGCAGACGACGCCCAGCTCATCCTCTCCCTATCCAACGAGCCCAACACCGCCAGACGCAACTTTCGAGAAGGCATGGAAGCTGTCGCCAAATGGATGAAAAACAGCTGCCTACAACTAAACACCAACAAAACAGAAGTACTTATCATGGGCCCAACCCCAGATGCCTGGAGCGACACCTGGTGGCCCACCGTCCTCGGAAATCCGCCAACCCCCACAGACCACGTACGCAACCTGGGAATCATCCTGGACTTCGAGCTCAAAATGGACCGCCAGATCAACTCTGTCTCATCTTCCTGCTTCCACACCCTCCGCCTCCTTCGTAAGACCTTCAAATGGATCCCCCTCGAACACCGAAAGACAGTCACTCACGCCCTGGTCACCAGCAGACTCGACTACGGCAACGCACTCTATGCCGGAATAAACAAAAACCTCATCCGCAAGCTACAGAACATCCAGAACGCCGCCGCAAGACTGGTCCTCAACCTGCCAAAACACTGCCACATCTCCCAGCACCTGCGCACACTCCACTGACTCCCTGTCGAGGCGAGAATCACCTTTAAGATGCTCACCCATGCACACAAGGCCCTCCACCGCACCGGACCAGCATACCTGAACAGCCGGCTCAAATTCCACGCACCCCAAAGGACCCTACGATCAGCCCAGCTCTCCTACGTCGAGGTCCCCCGCACCAGAAAGACCAGATCGGGAGGCCGCTCCTTCTCCTTCCTCACGGCCAAAGCATGGAACGCCCTTCCGCTCCTCCTCAGACAGACAACATCGCGCCCCATCTTCGCAAGAAACCTCAAAACCTGGCTCTTCGACAGACCCCCTCCTTGATGGAATGGAACCTGCACCCCCCCCACCCCTAGCGCCTTGAGACCCTTACGGGTGAGTAGTTGCGCTTTAACAAACTCCTGATTGATTGATTGATTGATTGATGCTCAAAAGATATCTTGAGGTTCACAGTATCCCAGGAGGCGTGTTGATCAATATCTTCTCGGCTTTGGAGGATTTGATGAAACTATACCAACGATGTGCGAAAAGAAATTGAATGACACATCAAGGGGTTTCATGGGAATGTTAATTGATCAAGCTGGGTTCATGAGAGAGAAAATAAACAAGAAAATGGAACAGATTCAGAAATACATTCAGTGTATCAACAGTGCTGAGAATACTAAGAACAATTATGGTATCTTGAAGGCATAATGGTCCAATATCAGGAAGAGCTACGAAAGTACATTTGGTTTGTTCTGATTGACTACTAAAAACTTTTCGGGACTACACTGCCCAAGGGTTGAAGCCCAAGTTGCATGTAATGAGGTAACAGGTCTCTCTCCACCCTTTTACCTCCTCTGCTAAACCATTAAGATGGGGGTGTCTCAGGGCTCGGCCCTGAGCTGCTATTCTTTAATATCTATTTGACAACACTGGGGGAGCTCATTGCTAAAACTGGGATCAAGGTGACATCCTATGTGGATGATACCCAACTGATGTTCACCTTCAGCAGGGTCTCAGCATCTATCTTTGACTCCTTCAAGGACTGGCTTAAAAGCATTTCTGCCTGGATGAGCAGCAATTTTTTAAAGCTCAACGCCGATAAGACAGTGGTTTTGTTTTTTAACCAAGCTGTACCGCCCCCAGTGGCCCTGTGGTGGCCAGCAGAAGTGGGATCTGCCCCTGCACCTAAGGACTCTGTCAAGAATTTGTGTGTCAGGTTGGACAATGACTTATCCCTCGCTACCCATGTTCAACTTGTATCCGCTGCCTGCTTTGGCAAGATGAAAACTATCAGAAAATTAATTGATTTCTTGCCGGAGACAGCTCATAAAACCGTAGTCCATGCATTAATCATCTCTCACTTCGATTGCGCTAATGGACTCTACATGTGTCTGCCGATTGGCCTGATCAGTAGGCTCCAGATAATACAAAATGCAGCCGCTAGACTGGTCTGCAAGGTCCCTCTCTGTCAGCATATTTCTCCACATCTCAGACTGCATTGGCTCCCCCTGGCCAAACGTATCGAATTCAAGGCCCTTACATTTGCCTCTTCGGGCATATCAGGGCAGAGGGCCCAACTACCTGAGGAAGAGACTTCGCCACTTCCAGCAGGGCAGATCACTAAGGTCCAATCATAAACGCTACCACGCCATTCCCCGTTTTGCTAAGGCAAGAATGGACATTTGAGGTCATTTGAGGTGGGTACCACTAAATGCTGGAACAACTTGTCTGTTCAACTATGTATGATGCACTCCAAACAGGAATTTAGAAAGGCCTTGAAGACCTCGCTATTTAGTTGTAATGACTAGATTTGCACCACCACTGCTCTGTTGTTGTCCATGGGACACCCCAATCAAGGTAGCTGTGTCCTCCATAAATATATTTTATTATTATTATTATAACCGCGTCATCTGCATATTGGATTTAAACTAATTGTATTTTTGCCTAATTTAGGAGGACTGGCTGTTTTGGAGAGCTGAAAGGTTCCAAAGTCTGCAATGCAGAGGTTAAACAACATGGGTTGTTAAACCCTTATTAGCGTAGATCCTTTTTCAAAATACTGGTTGTGACCCCAAATTTGAATTGTAGCCACATTACAGTGTATAGATCTTGGATGGCTTTTAAAAGGATTTGTAGGATTTCCCAGGACATTAGATTTGCCCATAATTGATTTGTGCAATGGCATCAAATGCTTTTTTGAAGTTTATAAAACAGGCACATGAAATGCTTGAACCTATACACATAGATAGAATAATAGCATAGACAGGAAAATTATATTATTATTTCTGTCACTCTTGGGTTGAGAAGCCAATCTGAAACTAAGGAGGAATACGTTTACGTTCACTTGCCCAATCTTGCAGATCGTCTTGTGAGGAGGAGCAGAATCTTGATTCCACATCTAGGAGAGTAATACATCTGTAATTATCTGGGTTACTTTTGTTACCTTTTCCTAAAAAATAGGATGAAACCTTTCCAAGAGTCATTAATGTAATTAAAGATAACATTCCTTAAACTGGGAATCCATTAATGTTGCTCTAATTTAGGCATTTGATTTAAAAACAGCAACAGAATCCCTTCTGGTCCTGGGCGCCTCAGGTTTTGCTAAATTTAATTTATGTAAAACCTATTTCAGGGATTTCAGAGCGTTTCGTGATGGTTCCTCAGACTCCTCTATCAGTAGAAGTTCAGCCTCAGATATGGGCCCACATTACCATGGTCTACGGATAATTCAGGAAGCACGCTTCTCCAATTTGTTTTGCCGAAATTGTTTTCATTATGCCTTTAGAAATAAGTCTATGTATTTTTTTTTACAAAATACCAGCATTTCATCAAGTCCTTCTGGCTACTGATGAGAATGAGATAAGATTCTTGTTTAGTATCAGATTTAAATATTAATGAAGATGTTTCCCTAAAAGATAATGAGACCCCCTAATAAATTAGGTAGGTCTAGTATAGGTGATATGGGACCCTTCCATTGACAATTTAGAATTATGTAATCTGAACTGCTGCAACCAATGGCTTATACTGTATAAAGTCTTACTCTTGTACTCTTGACAAGCTGAGAAGGCCTATTTCAGAAAGAGATGATGTATTATCTCTTCCCCTCACTAGAGCTGTATTGTATCAGAGGGACCCTTGTTGTTTGAATCTCCTTTTCTCCAACCTTTTTACTCATCGAACAAGGAATATTAAGCAGGAGTGTTAATGCGTTCCCAGTGTTTTTCGCCCATCACCATCTTTTTTTGCCCATATTTGTTAGTGAGCTAAAACGTTCATGATCTATAGGTTGAATCCATATCTTTAAAATGTCTTTAATAAGCGTAGGTTATTTAAGGTTCTTCAAAAAAGAAAGTCCTTCGCTTACGCCTATGGTATTGAGTGAGCTGACTTCTTGGGTCAAGATCTTCCACTAACAGCATATGATTAGACTCAACTCTCTGAGGTACACTCAAGTCTACATGTGATTGGAAGCTAGAAAGAGACACAAACATATTCGTACACTGCTTTTCAGTGAACAGAATGATGTGTAAACTATTTTAGTATATCACTATCAAAGGAGAGAGAGAGGACTAGGTAGCTAGTCCATATCTCCAGGGTATATATGTGAAATCAATGAGGACCAGCCTATTTGTGAATTTGCATAGACTCAAGACTGTAAGACAGGGTACAAACCCTTTTGTTTGTTCATGAAGCCCTCACCCACTAACCTGGTTGGTGGCATGCTTCATCATCTGGCCCACCCATTGACACTGAGTGTGTCCCTGGTGTGCTTTTACGCCTGAATACAGCAGAGCAGGTATGTTGCTTAGTGTGCAGTGTAGTGACGTGAAGGTGAACGTTTAAAAACTATACAGGGATCCCAGTACCCGAGGATAAATTATATTTTAATAACTGGGTCACTGTTAGCATTAAAAAAGGCTGATGGATGTTATAGGAGTGTTAATTAGGGTCTCCTACATCCAGGTGTGGTCTACATGTTTCAGCCAGGCCTTTATGATTAAAACTGGCTTTCCTCAGGACCAAAGTGTGTAGGTGCAGATTACTTAATTTTAAGTGATTGTGTAATTTTGAAACTGTGTAGCACTCGCTAAGGTACTTTACATGTGTGAGGGGGATTCCCTCTTAGAGCATTACTGGACATACAACTAGTATGACAAAACACACATACAGGGGAGAGTCGTAGTATGGTAACATATTCACAAAACAGTTTACTTGCCAATATCTATTGTGCTGTGTAGACGATAAATAAGCGGCAAATGGTGTAGCCATATTGGTGGTTTGACTAAGGTGAAAGTTATCATATATACATGAATTTTGTGGTGGGCTAAACATCGTAAGCGAATCAACACAAAAAACGGTGGTAGGTGCATGAAAGGAAGATTATCCTCACGTTAGCTTGTTGCCAAATTAGCCCCATGGAGTAATCCGGCCGACGAGTGGACCCTGGGAAGAAAAAGGGGGCCTCAGGGGGTTAGGGACCTGTGGAGAGAGAGCTTCCCTGGCTTGTAGCCGAAGCGCTCGGTTTACTCAGAAAACTTTCAGTCAGTGTCTGCGTTGAACCTCTTGTTGTCTCTGCGGCCTCCGTAAGACTGTCCTGGGCCGTGTTTGTGCCTTAAATGCAGTCTGCATCATTCCGAACACCTGTGCGGGGAAGGACAGAGAAAACAGACTGTGAGAGGACACGCTGAGTCATGGCTATGCTGTACATGTGCCGGGGGAGTAGTGTATCCGGCTGTGAGCATGCCCATGTGCGGGGACATGCTGAGTCATGGCTATGCTGAGCATGTGTGGGAGAGTAGTGTATCCTGCTGTGAGCATGCCCATGTGCGGGAGAGAAGTGTATTCTGCTATGAGCATGCGCGGTACCGATTTTCGGCACCTGCGCATTGGGTGTGGCTCTGTAAGCTGTACTCAGTGTACACAGATTACTTTTCAGGTATAGTAACATGAACGGTTGAGAAATAAAGAGCGCTAATGGTGAAAAAAGGACTTAAAAAGCGCTGTAGGGTTAAGTTGTGCGGCCAGGTGTATTATAACTGGCTAATACAACAGAGGGACATTTAGCACGAAGAGGAATCAAGAGTGTGTTTCATGTGGGGAGAAAAAAGTCATGTCTTCAGCGAGCTTCGGGGTATGGAGTCATTCAAGCCCAAACCCAGTTGCTGGATGGAGAGATGATAGATCCATCTCTGTTCTTTTGTATGAAGGATCCGGTCATTGTCTGTTTGGTTAACGTCAAATTGTTCAATGACAGTCCAGGACATGTCATTGGGGGTGTGGTGTGCCGTTAGGTAGTGCTCTTACAGTCTGCTGATGTTTTTGCCACACCTGATTGTGCTTCTGTGTTCACCCACTCTAGTCCTGATTTTGCAGGTCGTCATGCGCACATAACGGAGCCCGCAGGGGCATGTTATGCGGTACACAAGGTTGCTGGAGTTGCAGTTCGTGTGTAGGCATTGTGTCCAGGTTTTGCCAGCTTCAAGGTTGAGAGTTTTCGTTAGTTTAGTTAGATGGCACACACTGCAGTTGTTACATGGGTAATGGCCAGTGACTTTGGGGAGGCCCCAACAGTTGAGGACTGAATTGGCCATTGATTTAGGACTGGCACGTGGTCATGTTGACACTAGTTTGTCTTTAAGGTTGTTAGCACATTTAAATGCAAAGCGCTGGGTCTCCCATTCTCTGGTGCCTGGATTGATTATCTTCCAATGTTTGCGTATGATACAAGAAACTTGATTTGATGCTGTATTATAGGTGGTGACACAGATCATGGATGGTGGTTCCTGGTCTTTTGTCACAGTTTCCAGTAGCGATTCTCTGTTTATATTGCGGGCCCTTTTGCTGGTTTTGGCAATAATGGTGTTGGGGTATCCACGCTCCTGTAGTTTGTGTGATAAGGTGCGGGATTGTCTTTTGTAGTCCGCTAGGTGGCTGCAGTTTCTGCGGATCCACAGGAATTGCCCAAAAGGTAGGTTCTCTCTTAAGGGTCTGGGGTGGAAGCTATCAAACCGCAACAGCGAGTTCCTAGCTGTGGGTTTGTAGTAGGTGGTAGTGCGCAGAGTCCCTTGTTCTGCTGTAATGTTGAGATCCAGAAAGGCCAGCTTGGTGGCACTGGAGTTGCACGTGAATCATAGGTAAGGGTCACGCTCATTAGGCCAAGTGAGAAAGATGTTTAGTGCATCCTGTGTTCCCTCCCAAATCACGAAAATATCATCTATGTACCTGCGCCATGTCTTTATGTTTTGTGAGTATGGGTTGGTCAGTGGCATGACGTGTTCCTGCTCAAAATTGTGGACGCACAGTCCTGCCACGCTTGGAGCAAAAACACTACCCATAGAGGTTCCATTAGTTTGCAGGTAGTAAGTGCCTTCATACTCAAAAAAGTTTTCTTTGAGTGCTAGGGCTGCGCAGTCAAGGATGAATTGCTGTGGTGTATGGTACATCAGGGGTTTTGCACAGTACATCTGGTAGGACTTGCAGGGTGGCGCATTGTGGGAGACTGGTGTAAAGACTTTCTATGTCTAGTCCCACCAGGAGTTTGGTGGTTTGATCGAAGTTCATATCGTTGATGATGTTCAGGAGGTGTTTGGTATCTTTAATGTAGGTAGGGGTTTCTTGTACCAGTGGGTTCAGGAAGTAGTCACAGTACCTAGAAAGTGGTTCCAAAAGTGAGTCCGGAGGCCACAGAGAGACAACAAGAGGTTCAACGCAGACACTGACCGAACGTTTTGTGAGTAAATCGAGCGCTTCAGCTACAAGCCGGGTAAGCTCTCTCTCCACAGGTCCCTAACACCCTGAGACCGCCTTTTTCTTCCCAGGGTCCACTCCTCTGCCGGACTACTCCATGGGGCTAATTTGGCAACAAGCCAATGTGAGGATAATCTTCCTTTCATGCACCTACCACTGTTTTTTGTGTTGATGCGCTTACGGTGTTTAGCCCACCACAAAACTTCATGTATATATGATAACTTTCACATTAGTCAACTAGGTTGGTGGATGAGGGCCTAAAGAACAAAAAAAAAGGGTTTGTACCTTGTCTTACAGTCTTGAGTCTATGCAAATTCACAAATAGGATAAACATCATTCTCTATCCTACCATTTAGGGTTTTAAGTCCTAAAGAATACAGGGAATCAAACAGGTTTTGCCCTAAAGGTTCACCACCCAGTACAGGAACTGAAGCCTCAGGTATGCTCTAAATAGCGCTTTGTGAGAGGAGCCAGTCCTCTAAGGGTGTGTGAAATTTCACAAAAATGTCACGAAATTACACAATTTGTGAATCTGATATCTTCCATCATTTAAATGCACGCAAGTATGCATTTCACATTTCATACTGTAAAAAAATACCCAAAACACAAGTGCAGTGAATTACAACCACTTGTGGTCTGGTCATTCATTTCTGCAGTGAAAGTAGTGTGATTACCACGTATGGGCGAATTTTGCGGATCTGTGGTCCGCGAATTCGCGCGAAATCACAAAGAAATCTGCGAATTCTCCTGCAAAATCGCGATTTGCACTGGAGTACTTTCTACTGGCTAATCCAGTAAGTGCTACCTCGTTGGGTAAATGTATAGTGCTTTTCCTACACTGCAGCTGCGTAAAGGGCCAGAAGATTTGTCTCCACTGATCATGTTTTTATTTAATTTTTTTTATTTAAGAAGTTTTCTATAGCGCTGTCAAGACCCAAAGGTAACAGAGCGCTTTACAATAAGAGAATAGCATATAATCAACAGAAGCATGACATATGAAAGGTTTTAGCAGTCAACGAGTGTCAGAGTAAGAGCTGCATAATTGTAATGCAGAACTTCTTTGGTTTCAAGATTCAATGCGGTCGCATAGTTCTGGGGTTGCTGTCTGTTCCGTGTTATCCACAACCAAGGGAACGGATGAGGAACAGTGATTTGAGTTGACTTTTGAATTCCACAAAGGACGGTATGGTTCTGATGTGCAGGGGGATGGAGTTCCAAATTTTGGGGGCGTTTCCCGTGAAAGAGCAGTCCGCTGTTCTTTTCTTTCTGGTTTTAGGTAGTATGAGCAGGAGGGAGTTAGAGCTTCTCAGATTCCTGGCTTGGCCTGCTTTTTTGAGTTTTTTTGCCAATTATTCGGGTTTGCCAGTATGGAGGGCTTTGTGGGTTAGGCAAGCCGTTCTGAAGTTACTTCGCATTTCTACTGGGAGCCATTTGAGTTCTTTGAGTGCCGGGGAGATGTGATCAGATTTTTTGATGCCGGTGATCATTCTGGCTGCCGCATGTAATGTTGTTTTGATCGGTGCCAAGTGCGATTTAGGAATACCTGTTAGGATTGCGTTCCCATAGTCCAGTCTTGACAGTACCAGAGATTGAGTGGCCAGTTTGAGATCCTTGTTAGGAATGTAGGGTTTGATTTTGTTCAGAAGACTGAGGTTAAAGAATGCACCTTTGGCCGAGTTCTTAATGTGTTTCATCATGTTTAGTTTAGAATCTAAGGTGACGCCAAGAGATTTAACAGAGTCTGGTAGAGTAAGATTCCCTTTGAGCGCATCAATTGCCTTTAGCCATTTGGTGATTTGAGGGTTGTCCTTGTTCTCGGTCTTGTCTGGATTTAGTTTCAGGTGATTGTTTGTCAGCCATTCTTAAACATCTTTCAGGACATCATTTAGTCTTTGGATGTCATTGAGAGAGGAAGTTTCCAGATAGATCTGTGTATCATCCGCGTAGAGGTGGAAGCGGATGTTGGCTTTTCTAAGTAGCTTGGCGAGCAGTTCCATATAGATGTTAAAAAGCTGTGGAGAGAGCACCGATCCTTGGGGGACGCCCTTGCTGACTCGCTGGGTTTCGGAGGTGAAGTTCTTGATTTTTATTTTTTGCGTGCAATTGTGTATAAAGGAGGAGAACCACTTGAGAACTACCTCGCCGAGACCAGCTCTTTCTTAAAGAGCGTGGATGAGGAGTTTGTGGTCCATCATATCAAATGCTGCTTCAAGGTGAATGAGGAGGCAGCATTTGTCTGAGTCTAGTGATCCATGGATATCATCTATGATGTTCAGCATTGCGGTTTCTGTGCTGCAGCCTTTTCTAAAGCCAGACTGGTGGGTGTCTAGGAGGTTGATGTTGTCCAGGTGCTGTGTCAGTTGATGAAGTACGCAGCGTTCAAGTGCTTAATAGAGCAAGGGGAGGTTAGATATAGGTCTGAAATTGTTCAGATCTGTCAAGTCTAGACCGTGTTTTTTCAGCAGGGGGTGACTTGCCCCATTTTAAGGCAATCAGGGACCACTCCATTTTTTAAGGAGCTATTTATGATTTTGCTCCATATAGGTGCAAAAGCGTGCTTCCTTTTATTGATTAGTAGGGGAGGAATGGGGTCTGAGATATGTGCTGATGGTTTGGAGGTCGAGATCAACGAGATTATCTCTGTTTCTAGAACGGGGCGAAGGCTGAGCCAGGGGGTAAAAGAAGAGCCAGGGGAGAGGGCATGAGGTACAGCCGAACTGCTCTTCTTGGGGTATGATTCGTTGATGTCTAATGATGGTTCAATTCTTGCGATCTTGTCGTTGAAGAAGTGGGCGAAGTTGTCATATAGTTCTTTGGACGCCTATACAGATGAGAACAGTGGCTTGGAGGTTTGTTGTCTGATGATGCTGTAGAGCTCCTTCGGTCTGTTTTTGGCCTTTTCCAGTGCCTCGCGGACGAAGCTGGATTTCTTGTTTTTGATGTGGTTGTTGTACTTCCTACGGGCTGCTTTCAGTTGGTCACGAAGGATGGCGGTCGGATTGTTCCTCCACTTTCTTTCTTTGGCTCTTAAGCTTCTCCTTTCTGTGTTGAGGTCAGCATTGAACCATGTTCTGGATGGAATGGCTCTGCTTCTTTTGAGCTTTAGTGGAGCTAGTTTGTCGAGTATGGACACTAGCTAGGAATTGTACCGGTCAGTGAGGTCATTGGTGGAGAGGTGGGCTTTGTTGTCCGGGAGAAGTGAGCTTAACTGAGCTTCCAGGATATCCAGGGGTACTTGGGAGAGGTTTCTCATCCATTTGGGGGGTCTTGTGGAGGTTGATGAGAGATAGTGGGGTGATTGATATGGAATAGGATCATGTGGTGGTCTGACCAGTCGACGGGAAGTATGTGGTTGACCGTGATTGAGTTCTTTTGCGAAATGATGGCATCCAATGTGGCTCCTTTGTAATGAGTCTCCTCAGTACAGTATTGTTTAAGGTTGTTATCATAGAGGAGGGTGGATAACAATTGGATTAGAGGATTGTGTGTCTCGTTCCATCGTAGATTCAGATCACCAAGAATTAAGTTATTGGAATCACCAAGTGCGCCTTGTGCTATCAGATCGGATAGTTGTTCTCCAAATGCGTTGTTTCTGCGTGGGGGGTGATAGAGCAGGTGACACAGTAAAGAATCATTATCTTTGGTCTTGATGATGGTGGATAGACATTCAAATGAATCGCAATCAATAGAGGTGGTTTCCGAGATCCCCAAACTATCCTTGTGGATGATAGCAACCCCTCCTCCTCGCTGATCTATCCTGTCTTTGGTGATGAGGGAGAAGCCAGGTGGTACCAGCATGTCTAGGCAGGGAGGAGATAACTTATTCAGCCAGGTCTCTGTGAGGAACGCAATGTCCATATCATGAGTGAGGATAGCCTCAGCTAGTTCCGTTGCGTGTAGTGAGGCCGATCTGCAGTTGATTAGTAAGCAATTGGTGAAAAGCTCCTGGTTGCTGGCAGTTCTATCTTTGGTCGCCCTAGGTATGGTGGTGAGGACAGGAAGTCTCAGTGGTTTGGTGCAGGGAACGTCTTTCCGGTGAACTGTGATCACTTGGATTTTGGATGTAGGAGAGTCTAAGGCAGGAGTGTCGTATGTGGCGGCTAGTAAGGTTGTTTCACTGTCTGACATAGGTGCTTCTGTTCTGAAGGGTCTTGAGGTCAAGTGTTTTGTATCTGATAGTGTATGGATCTTGGTCCTAGGGAAGGGGACTCTGGTTTTTGAGGCCTTATGTGAACATGATCCCAAGACCCTGTGGGGGGGACAGTGAGGCTGGGTACTAGGGGTTTCTGTGGGCCCAGGGGGGCTGTTTGCATTGATGGTGCGGGGAGTCCAAGGAGGGGATTTCAAGGGTCTGCAGGTTATACCTAGGTTAGAAAGGATTTCCGTCAAGCCAAGGGAGATTATGTCTATCTGGCTTTCAAGAG
Source organism: Lissotriton vulgaris (assembly GCF_964263255.1). Taxonomy (NCBI): domain Eukaryota; kingdom Metazoa; phylum Chordata; class Amphibia; order Caudata; family Salamandridae; genus Lissotriton; species Lissotriton vulgaris. The sequence goes on along the minus strand of NW_028250285.1, from coordinate 1,000,537 downwards.
CCGGGAGACGCTTTGACACGGAATCAGGGGAGGAGTTGGGGGCATCTAGGGTAATGACAAGATGTTGTGGTTCCGGTTGAGGGATTGAGGTCTCTTGTTGGTGGAGCAAGTCGGGTTATCCTTTTTCGGGATCGAGGGAGAGGTCAGAGGAAGGGGAGGGGAAGGGACAGGGAAAGGCTTTGAGTATCTGAAAGCTGGGATGAAGCTCATGGGGAAGGGGGTCCCTGTCGGCGTGTCGCATCTATGAATTTTCTGGGGAGGGATCCCATAGGGGGGCGAGGTAGTGTTTTCTGTAAGGGGCTGAGGGATAGGGTAGGTGGGGAAGTGTGGTGGTTGGAAGGGGGAATTGAAGGTGTGGTTAGAGTTTCCTGTTGTGGCTGGTTGGCTGTAAGCATGCTTTGGGATGCGGCGGGGAAAAGAGGAGCATAGCGGGCCGTAGAGGTATCGCGGAAGAGAGGAACATAGGTGCCTGTGGATCTGTGCCTGTAACTTTGCCACCGCGCCAAAAGGTGCTGAGGTCCCTTGAGTGAGCTGTCCATCATAGTTGGGAAAGGGCAGGAAGACGTTTGATACCGCTAGTATGTGGTGCGGGGCCAAACGAGCGGGGCTTCTATGCGTGTCAACATGCCTCTTGTGTATAAAGGGTCAGAGAGCGAGCATGGCAGCAGGTGAGGAGAAAGCAGCCTCCTGGTCAAAGGAACTAGAAGGGGATCGCGCTAGATAAACCTATGGATGCAAAGACCTCCCTCGAGTATTACAGCTAATTTTCGACGGCAGATATGGGGTGTAAGCACACTTGCCCAGCCTCGACCGTGCTCACTAATGTTTTTGGCTGATTAAAACGTTACTGAATTTGAGCTTCAACTCGGGCACCTGCTATATCTGTAAGTGCTTCCTGTTGAGGTTTAATTTTTGTGACAGGAGCCTCGTGCCATAATGAATCCTGCCCTGCATAGTTATTCACGAAGATGCCACAGTTTTGTGCAATACCTCTAGTCAACTGGAGTACTTTTACTGGCTAATCAGTAAGTGCTACCTCGTTGGGTAAATGTATAGTGCTTTTCCTACACTGCAGCTGCGTAAAGGGCCAGATGATTTGTCTCCACTGACCATGTGTGCCTGTAACTTTACCACCGTGCCAAAAGGCGCAGAGGTCCCTTGAATGAGCTGTCCATCATAGTTGGGAAGGGGCGGGAAGACGTTTGATACCGCTAGTGTGTGGTGCGGGGCCAAACGGGCAGGGCTTCTCTGCGTGTCAACATGCCTCTTGTGTAAAGGGTCAGAGAGCGAGCAGGGCAGCAGGTGAGGAGAAAGCAGCCTCCTGGTCACAGGAACTACAAGGGGATCACGCTCGAGAAACTCATGGATGCAAAGACCTCCCCGAAGTATTAAAGCTAATTTTCGACGGCAGAGACGGGGTTAAAGCACATTTGCCCAGCCTCAACCGTGCTCACTAATGTTTTGGTCTGAGTAAAACGTTACTGAATTTGAGCTTCAACGCGGGCACCTGCTTTATTAATATCTGTAAGTGCTTCCTGTTGAGGTTTATTTTTTGTGACAAGAGCATTGTGCCATACTTGTAACTATTCTCTGACCCTGCTTCAAGGGTCAGAGCAGGGTCAGAGAATAGTTGCAAGTAGGCAACGTACTCTCTGGAGGCGCCGCTCAGGAAGCACTTACATGGTTACTGCAGGTGCCCAAGTTGAAGTTAATTTGTTTGTAACCATTTTGTAGATGGTTACAAAGAAATTAGCTTCAACTTGGGCACCTGCTGTAACCCTGTAAGTGCTTCATGTACTTCAGTTTTGGAAAATCCGTCCCGCTCGCGGATTTGCAGATTTTTTTCAGCAATTTCGCGAGATTCTCGGATCGCAAAATTGCAGAAAATCCGCAAATTCCGCGAGTGGAACGAATTTTCCGCCCACACTTAGTGATTACACAACAGAGCATAAAGGCATAGTTTAAGGAATTTCGCATAAAAAGCTTAACAAGAAATGCCCAAAAGCGTAACGGAAATTTCCCCAGACTCACAATCCTCATCTTAAGCTCTTTGTATGAGATTTAAATTGAAATCGCTTGTAAGCATAATTATGCAGCTGCATTAAGGTAATTGAGAAAATACTTATATTTAGTAAATATCAATTAAATATAAATATGCCATTGTTGGTAGGGTTGTTTTACATTTTTTTTTAAATGTATTATTTCTAAAATAAAATATTTTATTTCTATTATTTAAATATTTTTTAAAGATTTAAATTGGCTAATATGCTGTAAGATTTTATTTGATACGTTTTAAGTACTTATTGTTTTAATAAAGTTATAATTATTTTAATACATTCCTACGTACAAGTTATTATTTTAATAGTTTTTTACATTTTAATAAAATCATACATACAAACTATGGAATACCCCACCCTCAAACATAAGATACACAGACAACCAACTCAACTTCAGAGCATTAGTCACAAACTGGCTCTTCCTCACATGACGACTAATCTCACAACTCAAGATGTACATATTACACCACAAGATATGTTCGAGACTGTGTGTATGTATCAGACTGTGTCAAAATTGCTGCTTCTTTGTACATACAGGTGCAAATATAGAGGGTTATACCTGCAACGCATAACTACAATAAGTGGTATGTGTATATGTATGTATATATTAGTTAATTACAGTTAATAATTAGTTGATTACAGTTATTTGAAAGCATAACAAATGTACCACAAGATAATTGTGGACAGCAGACCATGTAAATAGTGCCACTTCAAAGTACATACTGGTATTTATATAGAGGGTATGCATAACTCGACACGAAAGCTGTTATTTGCATCGGCATGCCAGTTCCGATCTTACCCTTTAAAAGCCTGGTGCTAGTGGATGTCTGTGTGCGTCTTTGTTCCGGTGGGGAACTTTGGAGCTTTCATTATATGCGGCGTCCCCGGCCGCGAAAGATGCACCACTCTACTAAGGTTGGGGGCCACGTGCTCTGTAGTTCACAGAGCCACCACGTGGGACATTTGCTTGTGATATTGAATGGCACCCACTTGCGGAGGCCCATCTGTGGGCTCGAACTTTTTCGTACAGCAATATTTACGTGCACCCATTAGGGTAGAGTTTGTTGATCCAGACTACAACACCCACAAGTCAATACGCTCAACAGAGCAACCCATCGAAGGGTGAAATTTTTCCTTGTGTGTATGGGTCAGAACAGCACGAAAGACTGTCGAAGCCTCTAATGAAGTGCGGCAGCACAGAAATGCATCTGGCCTGCATAACTCGACACGAAAGCTGTTATTTGCATCAGCATGCCGGTTCCGTTCTTACCCTTTAAAAGCCTGGTGCTAGCGGACGTCTGAGTGCGTCTTTGTTCCGGTGGGGAACTTTGGAGCTTTCATTTTTTACACGGGGTCCCCAGCTGCGAAAGACGCACCACCCTACTAAGCTTGGGGGCCACGGGCTCTGTAGTTCACAGAGCCACTATGTGGGACATCTGCTTGGGATATTGAACGGCACCCACATGCGGAGGCCCATCTGAGGGCTCGGAACTTTTTGGCAACAGAAATATTTACGTGCACCCATTAGGGTAGAGTTCGCTGATCCAGACTACAACACCCACAAGTCAATAGCTCAACAGAGCAGCCCATCAATGGGTGAAATTTTTCTTTGTGTGTGTATGGGTCAGAACAGCACGAAAGACTGTCGAAGCCTCGGATGAAGTGCGGCAGCAGAGAAACGCGTCAGGCGTGCATAACTCGACACGAAAGCTGTTATTTGCATCTGCATGCCGGTTCCGTTCTTACCCTTTAAAAGCCTGGTGCTAGCAGATGTCTGAGTGCGTCTTTGTTCCTGTGGGGAACTTTGGATATATATATATATATATATATATATATATATACATCTATATATATATATACATCTATATATATATATATATATATATCCACGAAGTCCTCTCAATTGAGAAAAGGATGACGAGCCACACCATCAGGTACTGGAAGAAGTTGTTTATTTGGGCATAAACAAACGACGCGTTTCGAGCTCACGGGCTCTTGGTCACATATATATATATATGTATATATTACCTACTGGCGGTCGCCAGTAGGTATATATAGTTAGGATTTTTTCTCTATGGGATTTTTGAAAATTCTATGTCTAATAACTTTGGCGTTTGTGGACGGAATTGGCTGAAATTTTCAGGAAAATGGAACATTTTGTTTCTGAGCAGCCCCTGACAATTTGGGGGGGTTTCAGCAAGGGGGGGCCGAGAAAAAAGGGGGGTCCCAAAACGCGTTTTTCCCATGTTAATTTCCATTGGGCGGTTGGCCTCACTTTTAGCTCGAATGGCTGAATGGATTTGCACGAAACTTGGCAAAATTGTAGGGACTGTTAGCCCGATGTGCCTTTGCTAGGTCTCAATATATGTGCTCTAGTGGATTTTGAGTAATTTAGGTTCAAAAAAAGATATATATCTGGGCGGAGCCTAACCACACATCTGATCTGATTGGCTGTCAGCACTTCATCCAAGAAGTATTGGCAGCCATCTTGGGACCAATATACATGATAGCACCTCATTAAAAAGCATTGTAGTTAATAGAGGGTTTTAGGACTTTAGTTACATTATAAATCATTTGTTGATGGTACCATACTCGTTTTAGGAATTGTGGTGGGTTCTAAGGTGATTTTACCATGTGAAAAAACCTTCTGCTGTGATATCATGAATATTGTTTGAAAGAAAACTAATATCTCATGATTTTCCCACAGTGGTTTGGAAGGGGATCTATAAGCTAAACTGAAAGCATATTTTCTGTAAATTCACATTATCTTTCTCAGTCATGTGAAAATGAAGTCTGACATTCTCAGTAAAACATGTACATCCAACAAGGACAGAGACTGTCAGTTGATTCCTTTGTGTTCTACTGCAGCCTCCTAGAGTGTTCTAAAGAACAACTAGAGCGCTAACAGTCCTACTTATTACAAAGGTATGGCACACCTGAAGCCATCTTGATTGGAATAAAGTGGTAACTCTTAAAACATTTAATTTAAAAAGAAACAACATGAGGGGGTATATTTTGCCATAGAAAGTATGATTAGTGCTGCAGAATGAAAAATTAGGGAACATTTTGAGTGACTTCTCAAATCCTTTTCTATTTCATTAAAACATTCTGACATGCAGTCTCCCAAAATGGCCACCAGAGACAAAAGAGCCCTAATGTAGCCCAAATATCACCCAGATGTAGCCCAAGTATAGCCCAATGACAGAATGTCCCAGAGTGTTCTAAAGAACAACTAGAGCGCTAACAGTCCTACTTATTACAAAGGTATGGCACACCTGAAGCCATCTTGATTGGAATAAAGTGGTAACTCTTAAAACATTTAATTTAAAAAGAAACAACATGAGGGGGTATATTTTGCCATAGAAAGTATGATTAGTGCTGCAGAATGAAAAATTAGGGCACATTTTGAGTGACTTCTCAAATCCTTTTCTATTTCATTAAAACATTCTGACATGCAGTCTCCCAAAATGGCCACCAGAGACAAAAGAGCCCAAATGTAGCCCAAATATCACCCAGATGTAGCCCAAGTATAGCCCAATGACAGAATGTCCCAGAGTGTTCTAAAGAACAACTAGAGCGCTAACAGTCCTACTTATTACAAAGGTATGGCACACCTGAAGCCATCTTGATTGGAATAAAGTGGTAACTCTTAAAACATTTAATTTAAAAAGGAACAAAATGAGGGGGTATATTATGCAATAGAAGGTATTATTAGTGCTGCAGAAAGAAAAATTAGGGCACATTTTGAGTGACTTTTCAAATCCTCTTCTATTTCATTAAAAAATTCTGACATGCAGTCTCCCAAAATGGCCACCAGAGACAAAAGAGCCCAAATGTAGCCCAAATATCACCCAGATGTAGCCCAAGTATAGCCCAATGACAGAATGTCCCAGAGTGTTCTAAAGAACAACTAGAGCGCTAACAGTCCTACTTATTACAAAGGTATGGCACACCTGAAACCATCTTGATTGGAATAAAGTGGTAACTCTTAAAACATTTAATTTAAAAAGGAACAAAATGAGGGGGTATATTTTGCCATATGAATTATGATTAGTGCTGCAGAAAGAAAAATTAGGGCACATTTTGAGTGACTTCTCAAACCCTCTTCAATTTCATTAAACAATTCTGACATACAGTCTCCCAAGATGGTCACCAGAGACAAAAGAGCCTAAATGTAGCCCAAATATCACCCAGATGTACCCCAAGTATAGCCCAATGACAGATTGTCCCAGAGTGTTCTAAAGAACAACTAGAGCGCTAACAGTCTTACTTATGACAAAAGTATGGCACACCAGAAGCCATCTTGATTGGAATGAAGTGGTAAGTCTGAAAACACTCAATTTAAAAAGGAACAACATGAGGGGGTTAATTTTGCCATAGAAAGTATGATTAGTGCTTCAGAAAGAAAAATTAGGGATCATTTTGAGTGACTTCTCAAATCCTCTTCTATTTCATTAAAAAAATTCTGACATGCAGACTGAAACATGCACTTTGAATACCAGCAGCAGACGTCCCTGGTGAGCAGTAGCTTTACTACAGTGATCTAATGTGCAACTAGAGTGATAACATTCAGAATTTATGGCAAATGTGTGACACATATGAATGCCTTCTTGATGGAACCAAAGTAAACAAGCATTGAAAATGCAATAGATCTCGCCCTCGTTTAAGTTAAAGCCATTCTGTTTGTAATGAGGTGGCTTTTTAGCTTTGCTTTTATTAGTGTTTTTTCAACTTTCATGTAAATAACATGCATCTGTATGCATATAAGTATATGTATGCATGCATTTATGTTTGTATTTATATAGATATACAGATGATATATGTTTATATATGTATGTATATATATATATTCACTGAAAAAACCATAGGTTATAGACCATATATAGTTAGGAATTAGCATTTACAAAACCTTGAAAATTCACTGAAAAAACCATAGGTTATAGACCATATATAGTTAGGAATTAGCATTTACAAAACCTTGAAAATTCACTGAAAAAACCATAGGTTATAGACCATATATAGTTAGGAATTCGCATTTACAAAACCTTATTTTACTGACACAAAACCATTGAAATTCCATATATAGTTAGTTGCACTAACTATATATCGCGCACCCGCAATCCACTGCTGATGATGTCACATATTACATCATTCATGACATGGTCAGTGACATCACTGATGACATCACTGATGACATCTCAAATGACATCACTGATGACATCACTGATGACAACATCCAGTGACTTATGTTTCTGTAAAGTTAAAATATGTCTTACATATTGAAGAATGAGTGGATGTATAAGTGTCTGGATGAAGGATTTAGTAGGTGCATGACTGACTGTATGAGTGAGTGATTAAATGTGGCTCACTGAGTGCATGGGTTAGTGACTAAACTGTCTTAATTTGTGCATCATTATGTCTGTTGTTCTGTAAACTGTTGCATGTGTTGATAAGTAGCTATATGAGTAACTATATGGGTTATTGATTGGTTGCCCAAGTATTTGTATGGGAGAGTGAGTGTGTGTGTGGGTGGCTGGGAGGTGTATGACTCTGTGCATAGAGGTGTGAGCAGTTGATTCACTAGATGTATGTGTTCAAAACTGCATGTGGAAACAGCTGTATGGGTGGTTGACTGTGTGCATGAGTGTATTGGTGAGTGAATGGATATCTCAGTGCTACATGTCAAAGTAAGTACATATGTAAAACACAGTACATGTGAGAGTTGACATATATAAATAACTGTGTATAAGAGCCAGTGAATGTGTGAGTGGCTGCATGGATCATTGAAAACTTGTATCAGTGATTGTATAAGAGAGTAAATATGTGTTAGAATATGTTTGAATAAGTAAGGTGTGTATAACTGTATAGTTGAGGAAATGGAGGTGTGATTGATTCTTTGCATGACTGACTAGGTGTATGAGTAACTCCATGGATGAGTGACAATCTGTGAGTGTCTGTTTACACTGAGTGTATCTAAGGTTATATTAGAGTCTGAAGAGGTTAATCGTATTATCACATGAATGATGTCATCAGTGATGTTGTCAGTGATGTCATTTGAGTTGTCAACAGTGATGTCATCAGTGATGTCACTGACCATGTCATGAATGATGTAATATGTGACATCATCAGCAGTGGATTGCGGGTGCGCGATATATAGTTAGTGCAACTAACTATATATGCGAATTTCAATGGATTTGTATGAGTAAAATAAGGTTTTGTAAATGCTAATCCCTAACTATATATGGTCTATAACCTATGTTTTTTTCAGTGAATATATATATATATATATATATACATATATATATATATATATATATATATATATATATATATATATATATATATATATATATATATATATATATATATTCACTGAAAAACCATAGGTTTTAAACACGTTATAGTTAGGAAATAGCATTTCAAAAACCTATGAAATTCACTGGAAAAGCTATAGGTTTGACACATGTTATAGTTAGCTGGACATTTTACTTATATAAAACCAATGAAATTCCCCGTTATAGTTACTTCAGCTAACTATAACTTGCGCGCCCGCAATGCACTGCTGATGACTTCACATATTACATCACTCATGACATGGTCAGTGACATCACTCATGACATCACTGATGACATCATCCAGTGAATGGGTTAGTTCTGAAAATTAAATATGTTTTATATATGTATATCTGAAGATTAATGGAAGAAGAATTGAGCATATAAGTGTATAAATAGCTGCTTTTTAGTTGAAAAATAGATTGTATTACTGACTGATTAAGTATATCTTGATGAGTACATGGGCTAATGAGTAATGTTTAAATATATACATATCTGTATCTGTCTCTCAGTTTCTATGTAAGTGGCTGCATGTGTTGGTGAGTAGCTATATGAGTGATACATAATGTCTATATAGGTTATTATTTGTTTGATTATTAGTTGGAGTGTCTGAGTGTCTAAGTGTCAATATGCTTCGTTGGGAGATCTTATGTAGTGCATAGATGCATGAATGAGTGACTTACTGTTTGTATGTGTTGTAGGCAGCATATATGCTAGACTGTATGGGTGAGAGAGTTTGTGTGGTAAAAGGCATATAGGTTATTATTTGTTTTTTTTCTGTATGAGTATATATATGACTGTCTAAGTGAATGAATAACTGTTTTAATAGTGTATTTCTGAGTAAGTACATATGTTTTAAACTAGTACATATAACTTATGTGTGAATAACTCTATGGTTGAGTGTCGGTGTGTAACAGGATGATCAGGATGTATCAGTGTATAAGAACATATGATGACTGAATACATACATGAGTGACTATATAATATATGATTGACTGTATATATCTGTTGATGAATAAGTGGTTGTGTATATAGATCTTCGAATTACTAAATAGGTGTGTTTTAAGTGGCATTGGTATGGCTATTGTATTGAAATTGTTATTTTCTACTTTTTGAGTGTCTGTAATAAAAGGTTATATTAGGGTGAGTGAAGGTCTGCCACTCTACCACAAGGATGATGTCATCAGTGATGTCATTTGAGATGTCATTAGTGATGTCATGAGTGATGTCACTGACCATGTCATGAGTGATGTAATATGTGAAGTCATCAGCAGTGCATTGCGGGCGCGCAAGTTATAGTTAGCTGAAGTAACTATAACGGGGAATTTCATTGGTTTTATATGAGTAAAATGTCCAGCTAACTATAACATGTGTCAAACCTATAGTTTTTCCAGTGAATTTCATAGGTTTTTGAAATGCTATTTCCTAACTATAACGTGTGTAAAACCTATGGTTTTTTCAGTGAATTTCATAGGTTTTTTGAATGCTAGTTCCTAACTATGAAAGATATACCTGAAATAAATATCGACATACCAATCTTACGTGCACAACTGAGTGCACGCACCCACCTATTTATTTCATGAAAGCTTTCCAATTTAAACCTAATGAATTTCTTCATAGACCAATGAAAGAACTTATAGTACGTTAAGACACTGAACCTAGGCTTTTTTTTTGTCATACAAACCTTTTAATTAAATGGAGCCGAATTTTTTTTAATCGTTCGTGCGTGACTGATTGTACACACCTTAATATTTTTTTTTTAAAAATATAAAAGGTTTTATAATTTAATAATTGTATACTTAAATCGAGCTCTAACAATATGTGAAATCCGTATGTGTTTGAATTCACTTCTTTTCACGTTTTTAAACTTCACTAAAGAACATCGCTACTTCCAAATCACGTTCATAACTAGACAGTGTCACCGCCTACACGTCCTGAGAAGCGCATGTAAAGTCATGTGACTTGAAAACAACACTTCCAATTGGTTGTTGGTAGTTTCTATTCTGGAATTTACACGCAGCACTCCACCCACTTCCATCACTTTCTTTTCTACTCTCAATAGAGAACAACGTCGAACATCTTCCCGAAGACTTTGCTGCAATGGCTACCGTTCCGCATTCATCTTCCGAATCTGAAGGAAATGAGCGACCACCTTTGACTAGAAAAACGGAGGCCACGCTATTACCATCAAAAGTGACCAGCACATCTTCTGCAGAACGACCTGTATCTCCATCGAGTGCTGACATGGACTTGAAACCATATCGGGCGAACGTGCACATGAAATGCAAGAACTGTGGAAAACTTCTTGTATACGGAGAGCAAAGCTTTATTCTAATTAAACACAAAATTGAGAGTCATAAATGCTCCAAGAAAAGTTAAATTTCTTCACTTTATTTGGATAGTATGACATACTGAAAAATGTCGTAGCAACTTTAAGAAATCAAAAGCATCATAACACTTGTTTCCAAAAAAAAAAAAAAAAAAAAGTTCTTTTCAGAACTAACTCTTTGTACCAAAACGAGCTCCAAGAGCATATTAGCTGATATTTTCTCGCCGCTTTCTTTTAGTGCGCAATCGGGTGCGCGCACCCACCTATCGCGTAGAGGCAGCGACACACGCATGTGAAGTCATGTGACTTTAGAACAACACTTCCAATTGGTTCTTACTAGTTTCTATTCTGCAATTTACACGGAACACTCTACCCACTTCTCTGGAAAACCAGTTTATCGAAAAACTTTTAAAGCCTCCTCTTATGAAACATTCGACATCGTTCACATAGCAGTGTAGTAAATAGCACTATATACACTCCGTCCCTTAATTATAAGAGACTTATTGCTATGTGAGAACAACTTTTGTTTTCACGCGATAATGTGAAATGCTGAACCTGTTACAGAATTTTCTTTCACATATATGTTACTATTCTCCTTCGAGCACTAACACCGTAGAAAATACCACCAATAGCGGTGATATTTTTTACACCGAGAACGGGCGATTTGTATCGCTTAGAGCCCTTACAATTATAAAGTTTTATTTCCTAAGTCTCTGATCTCCAACTGTGCAACGTGGCTCCCCTGTGTCGTAATGAGGTCCATAGACAAAAACTACAGGGCCAGCATTATACACATGCACAGAACCACAAAACCACAAGAGCCACCATGTTAATATAATAAACCTCTGAGAATGGATACATATTTGCGTGGCACCCCATAACAGAAATGTGGGCTCCTCTGACTCTGCTCCATTACCAAACACCCTAACCCCCCGCCCCCCTCACTCTTCACTAAACTCCACACTCCACCCCACCCGGACCCCCTATTACAAACCCCCAACCTACCCTCCCTGCCCAAGCCCACCATGAACCTCAAACCGCCCCTGGAAAACTTATAAGACACAGGATTACTAAAACTCAAAGAATAGGCAACAGGCAGATAATCTAAATAGTACATAAAGGCACATATTGTTTCCATAATACTATTAAAAAACATGTTCTATTTTTTATAAATCTATCATGCATCTGACCCTCTAGAACCGCTTTCAAAACGTGAACTATAAACCTCTACATTTCATTTTCAAACCATACACTTTCAATTACATTATTTTTTTTCATGTAATGTTACACACCTTTTCTAAAATACACCAGTCCCTGTTATTTATAAGGATTTATTTTCAGTCTTCATCAGTGACACTTTTTTAACATATAATGAAAATCACTGTAACTTTTTAAACGACAATGCTAACGCGGTAAAAATAACCCTCCATTTGCTTTCCTTTAAGAATGCAGACTATCTACCCCACGCATGCGTTTCTTGATATTTGCATTTGGCAGCGAATACCGACCTTGAATCGGAAGACATGAACAAGAGCTCCATTGTCACATTTAAAACTTAACGTAGCATCTGCTCACACACATATCTTTCACTTAGCTAACATTCACAGAAAACAGCATTGATGTAAAAAAAAATTGACCTTGCTTTACAACTTGCTCAAATGACTCCCTTATTTTTTAACGCATCCTCCACTTCAAGACAGGCTACTTTTTTGATAACTACTAAGCAATATTTAAGTGACTAGACTCCTAGAAAATTTATCAAGTCATTCTGCTCCTCTCCACTGCATAGCCGACGACCTAATTCTGTGGAGTTGCTATACAACCGGCAGTGCTGCGCCGTTTCCTTTACCATTTTGGGAAATTCAAAATGGATGTCCCTCCTGCCTTCGCAAACGAGCCGGACCACTTAGAAATATTTCGACCGAGAATGCTTCTGAACTACGGCACCTTAGCACTCTCAACTTTGAATACTTCATATCGATTATCATTTCGATATTCGTATTTCACCTGTGTGCAGCCTGTATTTCATTGCCTGAGCTGTGATTTCACGTGGGCCCTGGATTTATGTCTCTGCAATTTGGTACCTCCTGAAGCGAATTACAATCACCTCATGAATCCGTTACTTGATCATGAACAGCTTTGTTACAACGGAGGGTTTATGGCCTTTGCAGCGATACAAGGAGTTCTGGGTCATTGTAATATATTCGCAGCGGCGCAAGATTTCCTAACAGAGAGCTACATCGAAAACCCACCGAGCTGCCCTATGATGGTAAAAGACGCTCCAATAATGACAGATCATGAATGCTCCTTTCATCTTCTCAATTGGATGGCTGACATGTTTTCAGATGATAACAGTGATTTCCTGTTAGAAGCACTTGCTGCCTATTTTGCCTACACAATGGACGGTTAACTCTTTCCTAATAGAGAACTACATCGAAAACCCACCGAGCTGCCCTCTGATAATAAAAGAGGCTCCGATTTTAACAGATCATGAGTACTGCTTTACTCTTTTCCATTGGATAGCTGACATACTTTCAAATGATAAAAATGATTTCCTGTTAGAAGCAGAAGCTACCTATTTTGCCTAAACAATGCTTCAATAACTCCTATACAAGCCATTGACGTCCTCATTTCCTTTTGCTGCCCTATATTCTTCACGTTCTTTTCCATATTTTCTTTTGAAGAACAGACCTATTGGCTTTACTAACAGTGGACATTATGATTTCGTGCTGGTTAAATTTTGGTCTTTTATGTGGACTACATTTCTTTCTTCAGCTACTCGATTTTCAACTTTATTTTTTTACAATCTAATCTCAACAATTCTATTGCATATCTTATCTAAGGTTATTTCAAAAGTACTCGATGCAAAACTCGCTAATATATGCTACATGTGCTCTAATTAATGTGTAAATTTTAAACGAGTTTTTTATAACTTTAAACGCCATTTCGCATCTCAACTGCTTATTTCCGCCTCACACGCCTCTACTCCTTTAATTTCCTATAAAATTATGTTTTTAAAATACTTTACAGAAAAATATGTTCTTTCAATAATATTTCCATTGTTTCTAGTGCTGTATTTCAAATGCAATACTGCAACCTTCAAAAGATATCTCAATACAGTAGTTCTCCTCAATAGTGATTTGCGCAGCATCCAACAGATTACATACATGCACCTCTCACCATTTTATCGCTTTTGGCGCCTTTTTTTCCCCCTCACACACTGACATAACACAAACTTGATAGTGCTTCGCATGTAGACAGCTGATTCATAAAGTAATGATGTATAACCACTTGCATTTTCATATATCGTTCCCTAACTGAAAGGCCAGAGACCTTCTTCCATTTATTAAAATATGATATACTTCCTTATAAGAGTGTACAATGTTTTTTTCCAACTATATTCATTTTTCTTCAACTATAGCGTTTGTATTCCATGTACTACTGACAATACCAATTACTGTGTTTTTTGCAATTTCTGTACTCATATTACATAATGATTTGCCTTTAAAACAGTACATTTCTAAATAAACATTTCAAATATTCACGGTTTCTCTTTTAATCCATAATCTCAACTGAAATGATTTCATATTGAAAAACTATTAATGGGTCCACATAACCTTAATTGTAGTCACTGTGGACCTTATTTATGAAGACCTTCCACCGCCGGTGCCTCATTTTTTAAAATGGGAAAAAGTGACGCACCGGTTGCGCAAGGCCTTCATAAATAAAGTCCTGAATGTTTTCTTTTCTCGACCTCACTTACTGATACTACAACCTGCAAGCCAATTACGGCCCGTGAACTCTTTCTTAGTAGGTCGCGCACCGTACAGACAGTTGTACCTCTGTTAAAAAAATTTTTTTACTGTTACCAAACACCGCCACAGTTCCGCTTCACTCAGAGTTAATCACTGCTCCCACGCTTCTACAGGCCAGACGCTATGTCGTATTTCTCTCCTTATCACCCTTTCATCTCCACAATAACAAACAGTTCTCCGCCTGCCACCACAGAACAGAGTCAGATGCAGAGGCACCAAAGAGTAAACCCATCACCAACTGCCATCTACGGCTGTTTCCATGGTTACACCTCATTCTGCACCTTGCTGAAGGCAGAGGTCAAAAGTTCATGTCTCAACGTTCTACAGCAAACTAAGAACACTGTTTTCCTTCCAGAAACACCTGCCAATCCACAACTCTGTTACATGTCTTTTTTTTTCACACCCAATAGTACTTTTCGTTTAACATAAACATTAACATGCAAGTTACTCTTCAATCTCCACTTATTACAATCAACCAATCATTTTTATCGTTTTAACCACACCCAGCCTCTTCCTTTTTCTTTATTTAGAATTTCAACTTCTAACTACCATTCCACTTCCAGAACAGATCGGAGGATGACTACAAATCCCTTGAAAATGAAGGTCTGGCTAATAGGACGCAGTTATATTCACTGGAGTGAAAAATATGCAGTAAGCAGACGAATTTGCAACCTCGGCTTACCAAATGTACACATAACATGGATTGGCAAAAGAGGATTGAAATGTCACCAATTGATTCCATTGGTGAAAACTTTTATGCATCTCCCAGAACCAGACCTTATAATTGTGCACTGTGGTGGGAACGATCTAGGCACAATCACTGGGGTAGGTCTGGAAATGCTTCTAAAAGACACCTTTCGACAATTGATGACACTTTTTCCTCGATCTGCCTTGGTATATTCCAATATATGCCAAAGACAGAAATGGAATTGGTCCAATCAACATTGTGCACAATTTGAGAAAGCAAGGAGACATGTAAATAAATCTGTTTCTGCGTTCCTCATAGATTATAGCATGGGTTCTATTTACCACAACAACTTGCGATACCACATGCAAGACGTCTATAGGAGAGACGGTGTTCATTTCACGAATGAAGGAAACAGAATCTTCCTCTGCAACATCAGGCTCTGCATCGGTACTTACTTATAAATGCAGAAAACACTCAATTAACACAAGGGCTCTTTTCAGAGCCACCTTATATCTAAGCACTCAAACTTCTGATTTATCTCCATTTTCACACTCTTGTAAATAGGTGTGCGCGATCGGGTGCGCGCACCCCGTATTTTTTTGTCAGAAAAAAATTATATCTTTTCGCGTTTAAGGGCCTTACTGCACACCCCGAGAAAACCTACGCAGCAAGACAATCTCTACCTTCTCCCCTTTCCATGTTTTAACGCTTTGAAATGAACAATATATTTACTCGCAGTGACAAAATGGCGGACAAAACTTCCTGATTTCCTTCGAATCGAACGTTAACAGACGTCACGCAGAAAAAAAAATTCCGCTCATGCGCAGCCGCTATAATTGACTTTAACTTTAATTTTCTCAACAACTACTGAACAGATTTACACCATTCCAAAAAAAGCGTAATCTGCGAACCGGACTCTACAGTTTTGCCAAATTTCTTATAAATCCATTCAGCCGTTCGACCTGTAGCCGAGTCTAAAGGTCCTATGGAAAATAACAACACGTTTTGGGACCCCCCTTATATCTCAGCCCCCACTTGACCAATCCCCCCCAAAACTTTCAGGGAAGGAGCGCAGCGGACCGAGCCATCTTCTTTGAGAAATTCGCTAAGATTCTTCAACCAGGGCCAAAGTTATTCCAAATAGAATGTTGAGGATTTCCTATGGAAAACAATCCTAACTATAACTACCTACTGGCAACCGCCAGTAGGTAATATTTATATATATATATATATATATATATATATATATATATATATATATATATATATATATATATATATATATATATATATATATATATATATATATATATATATATATATATATATATATATATATATATATATATTTATATATATATATAAATATATAATAAAAAAAAATAAATCTGTTTCTGCGTTCCTCATAGATTATAGCATGGGTTCTATTTACCACAACAACTTGCGATACCACATGCAAGACGTCTATAGGAGAGACGGTGTTCATTTCACGAATGAAGGAAACAGAATCTTCCTCTGCAACATCAGGCTCTGCATCGGTACTTACTTATAAATGCAGAAAACACTCAATTAACACAAGGGCTCTTTTCAGAGCCACCTTATATCTAAGCACTCAAACTTCTGATTTATCTCCATTTTCACACTCTTGTAAATAGGTGTGCGCGATCGGGTGCGCGCACCCCGTATTTTTTTGTCAGAAAAAAATTATATCTTTTCGCGTTTAAGGGCCTTACTGCACACCCCGAGAAAACCTACGCAGCAAGACAATCTCTACCTTCTCCCCTTTCCATGTTTCAACGCTTTGAAATGAACAATATATTTACTCGCAGTGACAAAATGGCGGACAAAACTTCCTGATTTCCTTCGAATCGAACGTTAACAGACGTCACGCAGAAAAAAAAATTCCGCTCATGCGCAGCCGCTATAATTGACTTTAACTTTAATTTTCTCAACAACTACTGAACAGATTTACACCATTCCAAAAAAAGCGTAATCTGCGAACCGGACTCTACAGTTTTGCCAAATTTCTTATAAATCCATTCAGCCGTTCGACCTGTAGCCGAGTCTAAAGGTCCTATGGAAAATAACAACACGTTTTGGGACCCCCCTTATATCTCAGCCCCCACTTGACCAATCCCCCCCAAAACTTTCAGGGAAGGAGCGCAGCGGACCGAGCCATCTTCTTTGAGAAATTCGCTAAGATTCTTCAACCAGGGCCAAAGTTATTCCAAATAGAATGTTGAGGATTTCCTATGGAAAACAATCCTAACTATAACTACCTACTGGCAACCGCCAGTAGGTAATATTTATATATATATATATATATATATATATATATATATATATATATATATATATATATATATATATATATATATATATATATATATATATATATATATATATATATATATATATATATATATATATTTATATATATATATAAATATATAATAAAAATATATATATATATATATATATATATATATATATATATATATCGGATTGGTAAACAATATATATATATATATATATATATATATATTCCACCAAAACATCTCCCTCGAGAGAAACATGAGACGCACAAACTTGCCTTTAGCCATTTATTTCGTGCAGGGTAACAGGGCAAAGCGACTTTTCCGACATGTTTCGTTTCTGCTGGAAACTTTTTCAAAGGTTGCGCCTGCCACCAATTCAGTTTGCTGGTTTGCTACAGGTAAGATTTTCCAATGTTTTAATGGCTCTGGATGGCTCCGCCCATTAGGAATCAGTTCCGTTTGATGACAGCATTCTGGTACCTGTAGTGTAGCCAGCGTCCGATTTTGAAAATGTTTTGAAACCCTCCAGTGGGTGGTGGATGTTTGTCCTGTTGTGGTACTGACCACTTAAAAAGCCTCTGCTATATATATATATAAACAAGCAAAGTCCCTACCGCTCCTGGTAGCGGTTCGAAGGGGCGCAGACCTCACTCCACAAGATGAGTTTCAAGATGTTAAATCATCAAGCCATCACGCCGAATAAGGTGTCAGCAGTGCATTTTTTATTTAGCAAAAAATGAAAGAGCAAGTGCCCTCCCTGACGCGTTTCGCTCCGCGAACGGAGCTTGGCCACATGACGCGTCAGGAGTAGGCAGTGAAATAAATGGTGATTAAAAGCCCAAGTGCCTAAGAAAACAGGCCACATGGGTTTACAAAGTAGCAAACAAACATTAAATTGAATATCTTATCAACTATTGATACATAAATGCGCAGATTACACAGAGACAAAATTAAAGCATAGTGCTCTAATAAGATGAATCAAGCCAATTGATCATAAGTGTAAATAATCAGATGAAAAAACGAGTCCATTAAGATATAAATAAAACCCAACCAACTCGTCATTAGCGCTTGGGAACCCCAACATTAATCCATTCCATCTCACATAATTGCAACAGAAGGACTACATCAAAGAAAAAAGAAAAAAGAAATATCAATTGCAAGTGCAAAGTGAGGTTCCTAAAACAAATTCAAAATCATTGGCCTAATACAAAATTCCTTATCTCAGAGATGCTTGAATGCTAAAGTGCAAATGCTTAGATAGACCATATAATAGGATGTTAAATGCATGGAATATAATAGGCGACAGAAAACTCATGTGAAAACCTACCCCAACAGTTTAAAAAAGTATATATATATATATACACAAATATATACCATTTAGCAGTAATTCATCATCCAAATGAAAATCAAATATCACATGGGAAAAGACAATAAGGTGTATAAATGAATGATCATAATCAAAGGGAACACATTTCATTGATCAAATGTAAGGAAAACTACAACCATTACAGATAGTGGTGTAATTCATCAAACGCATTTAACCCATTGGGGGATCTGGTATCAAGCAGTAAAATGAAGAAAGCTTCTCTTTGGCGAAGAAGTTTCTCACGATCACCACCCCTGCCTGGATTAGCTACAGAGCACAACAAAGTATACTTCAGATCTTTCAGTTTTTTGTCATGCACTGCTTTAAAGTGGCGTGCCACAGGATAATTCATATCTGAATTGACTATGGCCCGGATGTGTTGCAAAATTCGTTGATGTGCTTGCAACTTGGTGCTTCCAATATAGGACAGAGAACATGTGCAGGTTAGTTGGTAAACTACAAAATCACTGCGACATGTGAAATGTTCTTTCATCGGAATGGCTCTTTCATTGAAAGCAGATGTATAATGCGTGCCGTTGACTGCAAAAGTGCAGGCACGGCACGAAGTACACCTATAAAAGCCAGGTTTATTGGGCCAAGTAGTTTTAGGTTGGAGCTCTGGCTGGGTTCGGTCTAAGGAATCTTTCATAGAGGGAGCCCTCCTAAAAGTAATAGCCGGTGATTTGGGCAGAAATGGACCAAGAATAACATCTGTTAGTACAATAGGCCACTCATATCTAATGATCTTACTTAGCTTGGAAGTTTGAGAGCAGTATGTGGTGATGAATCAAGCAGTCCCCGGACTAGTCGAATCAGAGATCGTTTTGATTTTGGGAGTCAAAAGTGCCTCACGGGGACGGGCTAGTGCTTTACTAAGAGCTCGATCTAACACAGCTCTATTATAGCCCCGTCGGAGGAATCTTTCCCTAGATTCCAATAGGCACTGTTGAGTGACGTCTGGGCTGCTGCAAATGCGTTTGATCCTGATGAACTCACTCAAGGGTATGCTGTTTATAGTGTGAGGGGGGTGGGCACTGCGGGCATGCAAGATGGAATTGCCCGCAGTGCTTTTCCTGTAAAGTTTTGTCTGGATGGTGTTGTTGTCAATGTAAACCAGAACATCCAAAAATTCAGCAGAAGTAGATGAAATATTGGCAGTGAACTTAAGGTTCCTATTGTTTACATTTATTTCATTGACAAACACAGCTGCTAGTTCTTGTGATCCCCTCCAGACGATAAAAATATCGTCAATGAATGTCCAATAATGACAAGGTGAGGAAGCCAACGTGTGTGAGTGACCCCCAGAACATGCTCCTCCCACCAGCCAACATGTAAACATGAATAGCTGGGGGAGAAGCATGAACCCATGGCCACCCCGCGTTCCTGATGGTAAAAATCCTTGTCAAATTGGAAATAATTGTTGAAAAGGCAGATACTAATCATATCAAGTAACACGAGATTGTGGTCCCTCATGGTAGCCTCACGGGAATCTAAGAAATACTGGACAGCTTCCAGACCCTGAAGATGGTGGATGCTGGTGTAAAGTGCTTCAATATCCATCACCAGGAAACACAAATCAGGACCCCATGTGATGTGACTAATCTTAACCAAAAAATCAGTGGTATCCTTGAGAAAAGAAGGGAGAGAAATCATATGGGGCTGTAAGAAAAAATCCACATATTTTGAAATGTTCTCATTCATGCTACCTTGGGCTGAAATAATAGGGCGACCTGGGACTGGGACAGTGCACTTGTGAATCTTGGGTAACAAATAAAACAAAGGTTTAATAGGATGTGATACACTCAGAAATTTTGTTTCATCTTTTGTAAGTAAACCACGTCTATACCAGGCATTGATGTCTTTCCTGTTTTTTTCGTGGCTATTAAGCATTACAAATTTGGTAGTCTTTGAATAACAAAGGGGGTCACCTAATTGGCGAGCTGCCTCAGATACATAGTCAATTTTGGCCCACAATACCGTGTTTCCCCGCTTGTCCGCACTCTTCACTACCACTTGATTGTTACCCTGGATTTTTTTGACAAGTTTAACATACTGCACATTATTGAAATCACATTGTTTTTTCTTTCCCAGTACCGAACTATTGAGTGTCTTCAGTTCTGTGATAACCCTGTCACTAAAGACATCAACAGCGTCTTTAGGCATCAAAGGTAGAAATGTGGATTTGCCTCAAAAAGCCGTGGTTGGTGATTGATTGACAGTAACAATTTGACTGACTGTAGGTTCTGTTTGTGAACTTTCTTCATTAGCTAGGGAAATCAAAGTTTGCAATCCTTTTAAATTCCTAACTTGTAATGCCTCCTCATCTGCTGATGTTGCTGATTCAATGGCACGAATATTGGGATTTTCCGGATGTAACAGGAAATATTTTTGTAGTTTGATTTTCCTGATGAATTTAAAAACATCAATACGTGCCTGAACATAGGAGAAGTTATTCGGTGGACAATAAGAAAGTCCCAAGGAGAGGAGCTGTTCCTCCGCTTTGGAAAGCGTCATATCAGTCAAATTGATTACTGTGTTGTCTTGTATACTAGTTATTTGTTCCAATTCCTGCGCGTTCTGCCTCGCCCTTAACCTCTTTTTGGCATATATTACCTACTGGCGATAGCCAGTAGGTATATATAGTTAGGACCTAGCTATCATAGGAAATCCGCAACATTCTATTGGGAATAACTTTGGTGCCAGTTGAAGAATTTGCGTGTAATTTTCCAAAATTTAGGCCAGCTCCGCTCCACTCCTTCCCTTTCGGGGGATTCGTCATGCGGGGGCCGAGAAAAAAGGGGGTCCCAAAACGTGTTTTCCCTATGTTCATTTCCCTAGGACGATTAAACACGGCTACAGCCCGAACGGCTGAACGGAATTACACCAAACTTGGCAAAATTGTAGGGACTGGTACGCAGAAGTGCCTTTTCTATATTTGGTGAAAATTGCTCCAGTGGTTTTTACGAAAATTAACTTCAAAAACACATATAATCTATATGTGCGCTTCGAGCGCTTACAGGTACGCGTACCGGGGAGCGCACCCGGCGCGACACAGAAGTGCACGAGCGGAAAGCTGATTGGCTCTCGGGTGTCTGTGAATATTCCAAACGGTCCGGAGAGTCCACCATCTTGTGTCTCGGTCGAACTGAGACACAAGAGGTGAAAAATAAAAGGAGAAAACTATAAAGGGGCAGGGTAGAGACCCCCTGACCCCCTAGGTTTTATCAGGGGGGCCTAGGAGGACCCCGAAGGTCAAAAAAACTTTTTTTTTTTTCGCGGAGTACGCGCTGGGTGCGATGCCATGTACGCGTACCCTGAGCGTACCACGGGAAAACCCCCCCAAAAATTATTTTTGGGCCTGGGGGGTCCTTGTGGGACCCCTTGAGCAGGCCTAGGGGGTCAGGGTGCTTCTACCCTGCCCCCTTTGCGTGTTTTGCACCTTTGTTTCACTGCTTTTCTGTGCCTTGGTTCTACCGAGGCACAAAATGGCCTGCAACACTTCCTGGTTTGGAGTGTTGACAGACAGTGGCAGCCAATCAGCATGCCTTTCGCAGGAAAGCAGCATGCTCATTGGCTGTCAACACTTCTAATCAGGAAGTGTTGGCACTCATCTTGTGCTAGGTAGACCGAGGCACATAAGAAGCAGAAAAACAAACGTGTAGAATGCAAAAAGGGGGCAGGGTAGAAACAACCTGACCCCCTAGGGCTGCTCAGGTGGTCTCACAAGGATATTAACATATTTAAACGTTATCCGCTAATAGAATTAGCATTTAAAAAACCTTGCGAATTCACTGAAAAAGCCATAGGTTTCAGGCCTTATATAGTTAGGAATTAGCATTAAAAAAACGTTGCAAATTCACTGAAAAAACCATAGGTTTCAGGCCTTATATAGTTAGGAATTAGCATTAAAAAAACCTTGCAAATTCACTGAAAAAACCATAGGTTTCAGGCCTTATATAGTTAGGAATTCGCATTTAAAAAAACCTTTGAAATTCACTGAAAAAAAACATAGGTTTCAGACCTTATATAGTTAGGAATTAGCTTTTAAAAAACCTTTGAAATTCACTCAAAAAATTATAAGTTTTAGGGATGTTATAGTTAGCTGGACATTTCACTCATACAAAACCATTGAAATTGTTCCTATATAGTTAGTTGTACTAACTATATTTCACGCACCCGCAATGCACTGCTGATGATGTCACATTTTACATCATTCATGACATGGTCAGTGACATCAATGATGACATCACAAATATGTATATTAACCCAAAGACTCCATTTTACCGGGGGCCGCCAATCCTGCAGGGCGGGCTCGAAAACCAGGAATGGAGATCCTGGAAACTTGCGTTACAGCCACAGGAAAAATGAGCCCAACACCGTCTTCTAGAGAAGCTGACTTTATTCGTCTGCATCGCGGGTCAGAAAGAACACTCTTACATCCTTACGCGTTTCGGCGTGGTATACGCCTTGATCACAGGTGAGTGCATTTATATTCTCCAAGTGGTCACGTGCAGTTAGTTTGACACTGCAACTCCCATAGTATATATATCAAAGCTCCAAGGTTACCACCTGTTGGAGACGCACTCTGACATCCACTGCAGCAACCTTCATGAGGTAAAAGCCGAAATGGGGGGCGGATCCAGTTTACAGCATGCCTGTCGATTCACGCAGGTCGCGTTTCGTGCTCGTTGCACTCTTCAGCGGTGCGACAGTCATTTTGGCAAAGATGCCACACCTCCCACTTAAAAATATGAGCCCTCCAATGGGCGACTCAAATGAGTCTGCATTGGTTTGTGGGTCTTGTAGTGTGTCCTTCAGTTATGTGCCGCTGTCTGAAATGTTTCAAGACCACCAATGGGCCTCCACTTGCACATCCGGCTTGTCAATACTCCATGGATGCCTCCACATTGAGACTCCGTGATTCGGAGCTCTGTGGCCCCAAATTTCCAGGAGGTGCATCTCCCGCGACTGGGAGGCCGCGTATAAATCAAAGCTCCATGTTTCCCACCCGTTGGAGAAGCACTCTGACATCCACTGCAGCAACCTTCATGAGGTAAAACCCAGAATGGCGGGCGGATCCAGTTTACAGCATGCCTGTCGATTCACGCCGGATGCGTTTCGTGCTCATTGCACTCTTCGCGGCGTGACAGGCATTTTGACATAGAGGCCACACCTCCCACTTAAAAATATGAGCCCTCCAATGGGCGACTCGAATCAGTCTGTGTTGGATTGTGGGTCTTGTAGTGTGTCCTTCAGTTATGTGCCGCTGTCCCAAATGTTTCAAGCCCACCGATAGGCCTTCACTCGCATATCCGGCTTGTCAATACTCCATGGATGCCTCCACATTGAGACTCCGTGATTCGGAGCTCTGTGGCCCCAAATTTCCGGGTGGTGCATCTCCTGCGGCTGGGAGGCTGCATATAAATCAAAGCTCCTAGGTTCCCACCTGTTGGAGACTCACTCTGACATCCACTGCTGCAACCTTCATGAGGTAAAAGCCGGAATGGCGGGTGGATCCATTTTACAGCATGCCTGTCGATTCACGCCGGACGCGTTTCGTGCTCATTGCACTCTTCAGCGGCGCAACAGTCATTTTGGCATAGAGGCACACCTCCCACTTAAAAATATGAGCCCTCCAATGGGGGACTCGAGGCGCACTCTAAAACTGTGAGTTTTTGAAAATGTTATTAGTTACTCGCTCGTATGCCTTCCTCAATGTCACAAAATCTCAATCCACAGTGATGTAACTTTATACGAAAAATTCTTGACATAAATCATAGTAATCAAGAGAGGACAACGAAATACATAGAATGGCAAAATAAATGAGGGGCAGAATGCCTGTTTTTTTCAAGTAACTGTGGCGGCCATCTTAGTGGGTCTATTGAGTACTTCATCATTTACCAATACATTAAAGATGCACAGTTCATTCAAATTGTTATATATACAATATATACAAACTATTGAATGTCATTTGAGATATCATCAGTGATGCCATGAGTGATATCACTGACCATGTCATGAGTGATGTAATATGTGACGTCATCAGCAGTGCATTGCAGGCGCGCGAGTTACAGTTAGCTGAACTAACTATAACGGGGGAATTTCAATGGTTTTGTATGAGTGAAATTTCCAGCTAACTATAACATGTGTGAAACCTATGTTTTATTCAGTGAATTAGCAAGGTTTTTAAATGCTAATTCCTAACTATAACTTGGCTGAAACCTATGGTTTCTTCAGTGAATTTCAAAGGTTTTTTAAATGCTAATTCCTAACTATAACGTGGCTGAAACCTATGGTTTTTTCAGTGAATTTCAAAGGTTTTGTAAATGATCATTTTTAAATGTATTAATTGTTATATTTTTTATACTAATTTACTACATTGTTTTAAAGTATTTATTTTTAGATATTTTATTTTTTAAATTACATTACATATTTGTAATATAAATTGGAAAAAAAAGTTTTTAAAAATATTAAAATTGTAATTTTTTTGATTTAATATTTTTTTAATTTATATATATTTTATATAGCAGGCAATGATATCCTATGGAAGGAAATTCAAGTTACTGGTAAGTACAGTTCAATTTACTTTTCAAGAATAGTAATGAGCTGAAAGATGCAACAATGAGGTATCTCCTGATAACAGGGGAGTAAATTGGAATTCGTAGTTCGACTGATTTTTGAGGAATTTCTTTAAGTTCCAAAATTCCACACTTAGAACAATTTCCAAGTGAAACCAGTCAATGTTAGCCTATGGAAGGAAATTCAAGTTACTGTAAGTATGGTTAGAATTACTTTTCAGGATCAGTAGTGCGCTCAAAGATGCAGCACTGACGTTTCTTGTGATAACAGATGAGTAAATCAGAATTCATAGTTGCACTGAGTTTACAGGAATATTTTGCTCAATAGTGAAGGAAGGGGGCGGGGCCTGAGGTAACATGTGTGCAAACACGCTCTGTGGCGCGTTTTAGATTGTGGAATTAATTCCTCTTCAATCCTGAGGTCCCCTGTGAGCCAACTAGCCCACCAGGTACCTCCAGTATGCGCCAGGCAGCTGTGTTGCAAAGAGGTGTTCAGAGGGCACGCCCCCTTTTTACAACACTCTGCCACACAGCTCTGTGGCGCTTACTGGAGATACCTGTTGGACTAGTTGCCCCCTAGGGGACCTCTGGATTGAAGAGGAATTAATTCCCCAACTTAAAACGCGCCACAGGGCATGTTTGCACTCACATCACATCAAGCCCCGCCCCCTACCTTCACCACTGTGCAAACGCACCCTGTAGCGTGTTTTAAGTTGGGGGATTAAGTCCCCTTGCATACTGGGGTCCCTGGGGGCCAACTAGCCCACCAGGAACCTCCAGTATGCGCCAGGGGGCTGTAATGAGGCCACGCCCTTTTTTTCACCTCTCTGCAAAGCAGCCCCCTGGCGCTTTTGCAGAGGGGGAACTAATTCCACTTGCATACTAGGGGTCCCTGGGGGCCAACTAGCCCACCAGGAACCTCCACTATGCACCAGGGGGCTGCATTGCAGAGAGGTGTAATGAGGCCACACCCCCTTTTACACCTCTCTGCAACGCAGCCCCTGGCACATTTGCAGAGGGGGAACTAATTCCACTTGCATACTGGTGGTCCCTAGGGGCCAACTAGCCCACCAGGAACCTCCAGAATGCGCTCGGGAAGGTACAGAGTAGAGTACAGAGTACCGTACTTCGTACCCCGCGAATTAAAAAAAATATATATTATATTTTGCCTTGGGGGACCTTGTGGGACCCCCTGAGCATGCCTAGGGGGTCAGGGTGTTTCTACCTTGCTCCCTTTGTGTGTTCTGCATGTTTGTTTCACTGCTTTCTTGTGCCTGGTTCTACCGAGGCACAAGATGGCTGCCAACACTTCCTGGTTTGGAGTGTTGACAGACAGTTGACAGCTAATCAGCATGCAGCTCGTGCTCGGGAAGGTACAGAGTACTGTACTTTCGTCTTTAGATATTGCTATGACTTTACTTTTGATTTTCCCAGGAACTACTGAATGGATTTACACCATTAAACAAAAAGCACAATCTGGGAACCACACTCTACCTCTCTGCCAAATTTGATGTAATTCCGTTCAGCCGTTCGGGCTGTAGCCCTGCTAAAGGTCCCTATGGAAAATTGCATGGGGAAAACACATTTTGGGACCCCCCCTTTTTTCTCTGCCCCCACTTGACGATTCACCCCCCAGGCCATTGTCTTGGAGAAATTCACGAAGATTCGTCCACCAGTGCCAAAGTTATTCCAAATAGAATTTTGCGGATTTCCTATGGAAACTAGGTTTTAACTATAACTACCGACCGCCAGTAGGTAATATATATATATATATATATATATATATATATATATATATTACACCAACAGTCAGAGTAAATAAAGACCCATGAGCCACACCGATCTGCAATAGCCAAGATATGTTTATTCAGGCAGAAAGATTACGCGTTTCGACCATAGCCGTGGTCTTGGTCACATAATCATGGAGTTTAAGAAGGCAGAGAAAACTGCCTCACACATGACGCAATATTAATAGACATAAGAGAAAAAGAACAGTGTTTTGCAAAAACAAAGTACAATAACTTTTATATGGCCAAACAACTTCGAAACAAACTCACATAGAATTAAATTGATAATAAGCAAACCGTTATTATTTAGAGCAGCGTTGTTTAGCATTCATGTTAAAAAATATCTACTGTTTCGTACATTGTTATCAATAAAGTTTCCCATTATTAAAAAGAAAGAAAGGGGGGGAAATATAGTGCATTTTAAGCTGTGATAAAGCAGTTATGGCAAAACTTTTTTTTGATGCAAAATATTTTCACAAAATACCTCTCTGTTGGTCATAGAACTACATGCAAAGTGCTATATAATATGTGCAAAATGTGCAAGACAAGCAGATTCTCTTTTTGTTTAAAAAAAGACCATAAAACAAACATACAAACATTACATAGGTTGTAAGTACCTGTATTAAAACATAATATATGTAATAAATATTCAGTTGGATATATCTATCCGGACAGGCTGCAAATGTGTCAAAAAATCTAGAGGCAGGTGTGTAAGTCCTCCTTATCGTTAAGACCTCCCGGGTTTTTTTAATTGAGCTCCAGTATGTACCTGGTCTCAAGGAGACGGAGCTTGGACGCACGATCCCCTCCCCTCCTTGACGCTGGCACAGTATCGATCACATAATACTGGAGCTGATTAGGATTGCCTGCATGCTTGTTTCAAAGTGCCTGGCAACCGGATAGGATTGGTCTTGCCCATGATTGCCCGTATGTGCTGGAGTATCCTCTTGTGGGCAGGCAGGCGAGTACTCCAGACATACCTGAGACCACAAGGGCACTCCAGCACATACATGGCGAAATCTGTTCTACAAGTTAACCTTTTACTGATGGCAATGGGTTCTTGTTGGAAAGGACTGTTGTAATGTGTCCTATTGCTTCCATATCGACACGCTTTACACTGAGGGCACGTTTTGAAACCTCTGCTCAAAGCCAACCAGGTATTCGAAAGTTTAGGTTCCAGGGTATTTTTAACCAAAGCCGAACGAGGTGGAAACAGAACTAGAACACTGCGTCAGATGGAATCCAAATTTATTATAAGACTTAAAACTAAGACCCCGAGAGGGATGAACTATGATGAGGAGCTTTACACACACTTGGAATAAGATTGGAACTGTAAACTAATGACTGTGGGAAGCCTGATAGCATTGTTTAAACTGTGAAATAACATAACTACAATTCTGCAGTATGAAATGTACATTGAATTTAAGCATTATAAATTGTCCATACACAAGCAAATGACAGTATACTCATGAGTACTAAACTTGATTACAAGGTTTAATGCAATTAAGTTAATTGCACCAGGGTTATGGTAATTCGGAATTATGAAATGAAATGACAATTTGTCGGGTGATAATTTCTATAAACATGTCACATTACCAAGAAGTATGAACATGAGTACTAAACTCGTTTAAAATGGACAAAGGATGTGGGATGTGTTGACCCAAATACACGTCAAACATGTAAAATAGACAGTAATGTTGAAGGAATTGTGTAATTATAATGTTAAAAACAACCTCCGTGAATAGGTTAGTGAATGTAAATTGAATTCTTTCTTTTTCTGCTAATAATATTTTGAGTATCAAATATGAAAATCACTACAATGCCCAGAATGCCCCATAATGGCGGACTAGGCTTAAATAGTGTGGAAATAGAAAACTCACTAACCGTGAGCAAAGCCGAGTAGGCTGAAACGCGTTGGTTGGGTTCGTTTTTGTTGAATAAACAAGCTTAAGACATTCACTTCGGAGTGCTTTGCATCTTTGCCTGCAAAATTGAATTCGGGGCCAGGATCCGGCTCCTACGCTTAGCACCCACTGCGAGAGCGCGCTGTATGAAGGATCACTTTGTGGATATAAATATATATAAATCTATATAAATATATATATATATATATATATATATATATATATATATATATATATATATATTACCTTCTGGCGGTCGCCAGTAGGTATATATAGTTAGGATTTTTTTGAATAGGGATTTCTGCAAATTCTATGTTGAATAACTTTGGCGTTGATGGACGGAAATGGTTGAAATTTTCAGGAAAATGGCACATTTTGTGTCTGCGCGTCCCCTGAAAGTTTGGGGGGGGTTTCGTGAAGTGGGGGCCGAGAAAAAAGGGGGGTCCCAAAGCGTGTTTTTAACATTGAGTTTTCCATAGGGCGGTTGGAATCACTTTTAGCTCGAACGGCTGAATGGATTTCTATGAAACTTGGCAAAATTGTAGGGACTGGTAGCCTGATGTGCCTTTGCTAGGTCTCAAGATATATGCTCTAGTGGATTTTGAGTAATTTAGGTAAAAAAATATATATATATCTGTAAGCGCGCCCCGGTACGCGCGCGGAAAGCTGATTGGCTCTCTGGTGTCTGTAAACATTCTAAACAGTCCGGAGAGGCCGCCATCTTGTGTCTCGGTAGGATGGAGACACAAGAGGTGGCCAAAACAAAGGGGGAAATGACCATAAGGGGGCAGAGTAGATCCTCCCTGACCCCCTAGGTTTGATGTGAGGGCTTTAAAAGGGCCCCGCAGGGCAAAAAAATAATAATTCTTTTTTGGTTTTTTTGCGGGGCGAGCGCCTGGTACGCGCACCGGGAAGCGGTCCGGGGAGAGTACTATGGGGAAAAAAGAATGATAGACTTTTCAAATATTGTATGTTTATTGATTGTTCATTATGTTGTTTTTTTTTTTTAATTTTTTTATTTAAGTAGCAACATGTAGGTACCAATGCAGAGTCTAAAATTTAATATACACCGTCTCCTTTGTAGATATCTTGCATGTTGTTTCAGAGGTTATTGTGGTATATGGAATTCATACCATAGTCTGTCAGGAAAGCAGAAAGAATATGGAGGCAGGAGATGATAAAGAGATGTACACATTGGAGATAATATAGTTGGAGAAAGGAAGTAACTATGAGCAAACTTACTATGTAACACAAAAAAGTTGCACAGTATATTTTAAGTCTCACTTTATATTATATCTTTTTGGGTACTATTTCATAATTTTCATATAAAAAAGAATAATATCTCAAACAATTTTAACTTTTTAAATTTAAATTTATTTTGCGATTTTTCAAAATCTAAAAGAATTTGCAACATTAATTCATCTGGTATGTCCTCCTTTTCATTCCATTCTTCAATTTCTTCAACACATTAAATCAAGTCTTGGTCTAAAGTGTCATCCAAAAAGTCTATTTCTTCTTTGTCTTCTGTAGGATTGTTTTCCATATTTATTTGAAATGAAATATTATTTTCATTTTGTTGTGCTTCCATTTTCTTGCTGTAAATTGCATAAAAAATAAATATATCAGTAGAGATAGGGCACTGTTGGCTTTAAGTTCAGACAGGTACTTGTGAGTTTTTAACAGTGAAGTTATCTTTGGGCAGTGTATGGTTTCAGGCAGGAAGTAGAACTATTAAAAAGGGCCTGTGATGAAGCCTAAGTAAATTCATAATTATACCACTGAAGTCTAACTCAATCAATAATTTAAATAAATAAGTCTTTCTCAATGTCTAACTCTTATTGAGGGACAGTATATAACTATCTGAAAACGTTTTCCAAAATTATCTTAAAGTGCATAACATAGTTCTCCTTTCAAATTAACAACTTACCTTCTTCAAAGTAGTTGAAGTTTTCTGTCAAATTCTTTTCCAAATGTACCTTAGGTAGTGTTAGTCAAAATGGCTGTGTTTCTCTCTCATTTTTTATATATATTCATGTACTTAAATAATCAAATGTCAGCACATAAAAGTACAAAATGAAAGTAACATTTTAAATGGTTGAAAATTCAAACAGTTTCATATGTGTTTTTGTCATGTAATTTACCTCAGGATATTTAGACCGGGCTACAGCCCAAATGGCTCAATGGAATACCACCAAATTTGGGTAAATGGTAGGGACAGCTATGTAGTAGGGCCTGTTCTATATTTGATGATAGTGTCTCCAGTGGTTTTTCTGTAAATTACTTTCCCACCTTTTTTTAGCGAGCGCTTACCGGTGCGCGCCCCGGTACGCGTACCGGCAGCGTTACAGGAGTCCTCCATTTTGAGTTTCGGTAGAATCAAGACACAAGATGGAGGGCAAACAATGTTGGGAATGGGTAGAAGGGGGCACGGTAGACACTTCCTGACCCTCTAGGTTTTCTGAGGGGGGCTTAGGACGCTCATATAGGCAAAATATTTTAAAAAATCAACAACAAAAAATCGCGGGGAGAGCGCCCGGTACGCGCACCGGTAAGCGTACCGGGGAGTGTACTTTGGTGAAAAATAGTGAAAAAAGTTAGAAAAAGAAAAACGTTTTGAATGATCAGAGGTAGGGTAGCTCTGAAAAGAGCTTTTGGGTTCTGTGGCTGATTTAGGTACCTACAAGTAGGTTCCAATGCACAGTCTTAAATTCAGGAGGAATATTCTATTCCCCTCATCTGAGAAGTGCACACCATCTCCTCTGTAGATGTCTTGCATGTTGTAACGCATGTTGGAATCAATTGGTGACATCTCAATCTTCTCTGGCCAATCCAGTTGATTTCCACATTTTGTAAATTGAGGTTGTGTACATTTCTGTTATCAGCATACCTGTGAGCCCAGTGGATGTAACTATAAAATACTGTATACATAAAAAAATTATATTAAATACATATAAAATATATTTTTCCTTTAAAAGAAGAATACATTTTACAGCTTTTGATATTTGCTATTAAAAAACCATTGAAATTCACTGAAAAAACCATAGGTTATATACCATATATAGTTAGGAATAGCATTTACAAAACCTTGAAAATTCACTGAAAAAAACATAGGTTATAGACCATATATAGTTAGGAATTAGCATTTACAAAACCTTGAAAATTCACTGAAAAAACCATAGGTTATAGACCATATATAGTTAGAAATTTGCATTTACAAAACCTTATTTTACTCACACAAAACCATTGAAATTCGCATATATAGTTAGTTGCACTAACTATATATTGCGCACCCGCAATCCACTGTTGATGATGTCACATATTACATCATTCATGACATGGTCAGTGATATCACTGATGACATCACTGATGACAACTCAAATGACATCACTGATGACAACATCCAGTTACTGTATGTTTCTGTAAAGTTAAAATATGTCTTACATATTGAAGAATGAGTGGCTGTATAAGTGTCTGGATGAAGGATTTAGTAGGTGCATGACTGACTGTATGAGAGAGTGATTAAATGTGTCTCACTGAGTGCATGGGTTAGTGACTAAACTGTCATAATTTGTGCATCATTATATCTGTTGTTCTGTAAACTGCTGCATGTGTTGATCAGTAGCTATATGATTAACTATATGGGTTATTGATTGGTTGCTCAAGTATTTGTATGGGAGAGTGAGTGTGTGTGTGGGTGGCTGGGAGGTGTGTGACTATGTGCATAGATGTGTGAGCAGTTGATTCACTAGATGTATGGGTTCAAAATTGCATGTGGAAACAGCTGTATGGGTGGTTGACTGTGTGCATGTGTGTATTGGTGAGTGAATGGATATCTCAGTGCTACATGTCAAAGTAAGTACATATGTAAAACACAGTACATGTGAGAGTTGACATATATAAATAACTGTGTATAAGAGCCAGTGAATGTGTGAGTGGCTGTATGGTTCATTGTAAACTTGTATCAGTGATTGTATTAGAGAGTAAATATGTGTTAGAATATGTTTGAATAAGTAAGGTGTGTATAACTGTATAGTTGAGGAAATGGAGGTGTGATTGATTCTTTGCATGACTGACTAGGTGTATGAGTAACTCCATGGATGAGTGACAGTCTGTGAGTGTCTGTTTACACTGAGTGTATCTAAGGTTATATTAGACTCTGAAGATGTTCATTGTATTATCACATGAATGATGTCATCAGTGATGTTATCAGTGATGTCATTTGAGTTGTCATCAGTGATGTCATCAGTGATATCACTGACCATGTCAGGAATGATGTAATATGTGACATCATCAGCAGTGGATTGCGGGTGCACGATATATAGTTAGTGC
Source organism: Lissotriton vulgaris (assembly GCF_964263255.1). NCBI lineage: Eukaryota > Metazoa > Chordata > Amphibia > Caudata > Salamandridae > Lissotriton > Lissotriton vulgaris. Next base: position 967,034 of record NW_028250285.1, on the reverse strand, counting down.
AACTAACTATATATGCGAATTTCAATGGTTTTGTGTGAGTAAAATAAGGTTTTGTAAATGCAAATTTCTAACTATATATGGTCTATAACCTATGGTTAATTCAGTAAATATATATATATATATATATATATATATATATATAATTATATATATATAATTATATATAATGTTGCGTGCTCTCATGAACCACACAGAGATGTCTGAACCTGTCGATTTATTACATTATAAATCGCAACGTGACACGTTTCAGCCGTCAAGTGGCCTTGATCACGCAAAGTGTAAAACAAATGGAGTGTGTACATCCTGCATGTAAAGAGGCTCCATTTGTTTTACACTTTGTGTAATCAAAGCCGCTTGACGGCCAAAACATATCACGTTGAGATTTATGATGTAATAAATCGACAGTTTCTGACATCTCTGCGTGGTTCCTGAGAGCGGGCAATATTTTCTCTCTCTATATATATATATATATATATATATATATATATATATATATATATATATATATATATATATATATATATGTATATATATATATATATGTATATATATATATATATATATATATATATATATATATATATATATATATATATATATATATATATATATATATATATATATATATATATATATATATATTCACTAAGCCCACTCCCACCTCAAACTCCAAACACAGGACGGGTGCTGTCTCTATGAATGAGGGTGGAGCCTCATTCTTGCTGCACAGCAACTTCAAAACACCTTTTTGGAGCACTCGCAGGGTCATTTTGGCTTTGTTTGTTAACAGCAGACGCGTTTCGGCGTTTATCGCCTCCTCAATGCTGTAATGCTTGTCCATAGTACGCTGTAAATGATTGGACTGTTACATTCTGTCCACTTCAGCCATTGGATGATACCGGGCCAATTGGGTGGCTCTGATGTTCCGTCAAATCCATGTCCGATTCTTTGTATCGCCACACCAAAAGGCCGCATGTCCCTCACCTACAGCCGCCGGATTTTGTATGATGTCTTCCCAGTTGGTATCAGATAATTAACTGGCTACCACAAGTTTGAATAACTTGCGACTTTTATGTCGGCCGGAAAGACTCATCGGCGGCGGTTCAAGAGTTCGAAATTACATTCACTAACACCACTCCCACCTCAAACACCGAACACAGGGCGGGTGCTGTCTCCATGAATGAGGGTGGGACCTCATTCTTGCTGCACAGCAACTTCAAAACACCTTTTTGGAGCACTCGCAGGGTCATTTTTGCTTTGTTTGTTAACAGCAGACGCATTTCGGCGTTCATCGCCTCCTCAATGCTGTAATGCTCATCCATAGTACGCTGCAAATGATTGGACCGTTATATTCTGTCCACTTCAGCCATTGGATGATACATGGCCAATTTGGTGACTCTGATGTTCCGTCAAATCCATGTCCGATTCTTTGTATCGCCACACCAAAAGGCCGTATGTCCCTCGCCTACAGCCGCCGGATTTTGTATGATGTCTTCCCAGTTGGTATCAGATAATTAACTGTCTACCACAAGTATGAATAGCTTGCGACTTTTATGTCGGCCGGAAAACTCATCGGCGGCGGTTCAAGAGTTCGAAATTACATTTACTAACACCACTCCCACCTCAAACTCCGAACACAGTTTCTGACATCTCTGTGTGGTTCCTGAGAGCGCGCAATATTTTCTCTCCCTATATATATATATATATATATGTGTGTGTGTGTGTGTGTGTGAAATCCACACTCCTGGTGTGCCAGCAGGACAAACAGGTACGGACCACAGTGTATTTCGATTTAAAAAAGCAGTGCTTTATTGCCTGGTCAAAATAATTTAAATCAGCATCATTGAAGTGCGAAGACTGGTGTCCAGCCTAACGTGTTTTGACTGCGTCTCCTCGGTTTTGATCACATGACACACTGGACCAGAACATTTTTATAGTGTTCACATTCTAGAATCACCTCCCCTGGAGCCATCAATGTAAGAAAGACTTTCCAATTCATAAACCTGCCCAATACTTTCTATGCATGTGTCACAAATATAACCAATTAATGTCTAACATCATAAAATACTGGTTAAAAGTGAATTAACACGATTAAATATACGACTGATGAAAGAGTATAAATTTCGATATTACAAACTATACATACAGTGTGAAACATGGATAAAAAGCAAAGTGCATAATTCATCAAAAACCATAGTAGTTACTCATGTCAACTGTATAAAAAATAGTTCCTTCAGTCCTAGAGCATAGATTGGGGTATCGCTAGCTAACAAAGTCATTAACTTTGAAAATTGATCCAAGTTCCCCCATAAAGTGCAAAAGATTTAAAGTGCAGGTGCAATAAGGTGCGGATTAGCTAAACGTGTAAAATATACAATTCATAAATTTATGGCAAATGTATTGGCAACTATTTGAATCTATAAATATTGAAGTGCAAGTGCACGATGAACACATTGGTTGAATGCGAAGAGGCAATAATTTTACATAATTATCTTGGTTAGCATCTTCTGAGTCAGCATGGTATATCGCAGCCAAAAAGCACAACAACGTCAGATTAAAACCCAGAATAAATAATCAGAGTAAAAATGATCAGAGTAAAAACCAGGAGAAATACACTGTAGGTATATACATCAATAAAGATTACAGGACATTGAAAATTGAAAAGAGGGACAGAAAGAAATAACATCCTGGAACATTAAAGAGTGATTGCACGAGTGGAACCTAGCAGTTAGGACATTCATTGTTGATTCATAAAATGTTGTGTAGGTCTTCCCCCGTATTTAGACCGTATGGCATTCGAGTGTCTAGTAGAACAATGAAGTGTGATTCCAACTGGTGCAACTCTTTCTCCCTGTTGCCACCACAGAAGGATTTTGGTACAGAACCAATCACATAATATTTGAGGTCATTCAAGTTGTTATTATGGACAAGTTTCAAGTGCCTGGCGACTGGGTAGTTTGGATCCGAATTAACCGCAGCACAAAGGTGTCGCAAGATGTGGTTAAACACCTGGAGTTTAGTACTCCTTACATACTTGAGTTGGCAGATGCATTCCAAAACGTACACTGCGAACTCTGTACGGCATGTGAGATGACCCTGAATTCTAATAGGTCTATCATTGAATGCTGTGGTGTATTCAGTGATGTTTTTACCAAACTTACACACTCAGCACATGTTATATTTAAAGAAACCTGACCTGGGAGACAACCAGTTCCCAGAAACAATTACCTACGGGCTGCTCTTAACAAGTGCATCCCTCATCGAGGGTGCACGTCTGAATGTGAGAGTGAGCAGTTTGGGCACGATTCAAGATAGTGTAAGATTGGATAACACTATCTGCCAATGTTTATAAATAATCTTCCTGATTTCCCTCTCCTGGCAGCTATAGGCAGTTATCAATCTGACTGGTTCTGGGATATCAATCAACTGGGTGAAAGTAGCTGTACTCACATTGATGGTGGCATTTTGACCCTGAAGGAATTCCTCTCTATTATGTTCATTAGACTTATTCAATGCATGTATAGGCTCAGTCTGCTTGTAACCCCTGGCTAAGAATCTCTGTAGAGCTTCTGTCTGACATTTGCCATGATCCGCATCTGAACTACATATTCTTCAAATGCACAGAAAATCCCCATAGGGGATGCTGCGGATTAGGTGGGGTGGGTGAGCACTAATGGCGTGAAGCACAGAATTGCCAGCAGTGCTGTTCCTGTGAAGTCTAGTCTGAATGATGTTATCCTCTACATATAACTCCACATCAAGGAATTGCACACACCTGCTGCTGATATGCGCAGTAAAATTCAGAATAAGCTTGTTGACATTGATGTTATGAACAAACAGCAGATTCCTCAGATCCCCTCCATATGATACAAACGTCATCAATAAACCTCCACCAATGGAGGACGTGTGCATCATAGACCTCCCTGTGGTCAACCCTGAGGATATGTTCCTCCCACCAGCCAATGTGGAGACACGGATAGAGGGGGGAGAAACATGCCCCCATGGCAACGCCCCGTAGTTGCTGAAACAACACCTTGATAAACGGAAAAGGAAAAAATTGTCACTGAGACACATTTCTTTCATGGCTACAATCATCAGATTATGCTCATGTAGCTGAATGCTTCTGCTGCCCAGATAATGTTTGACTGCATTAACACCGTCTACATGGTGTATACTAGTATATAATGAACAAATATCCAATATGATAAATAAGCAGTCATCATCCCACCTTACAGATTACAATTTGGACAGGAATTGGCCAGCATCCTTTATAACCGATGGGAGACCCTCCACAAATTCGTCTAGATAATGGTCCACGTACTTCGACATAGGATCCAGGAGACTTCGTTGAGCCTAAATAATTGGTCTCCCTGGTAACGGTGTAACATGTTTGTGTACCTTTGGGACAAAGTACAACACTGGAGTGATCGGATGCTCGTTCTTAAGGAAACTGAATTCATACTTAGTAATGAGACCCTTGCGCTTGCAATGAACCAGCTCTTTATGCACAGTGTCTCTTAAGCGAGCCAGATCAGTGGGCAAAGCTTTCCTGTAGCAGTCAATGTCATTTAAATGGTGATCAGCCTCCTGTAAATATAAATACCTCGTCCACAGGATATCTATACTAATATAATAAAGAGAGAGCCCAAACCTTTGAGGCGGGTAATCTCAGGAACCACAGCACCAATCACAACACCCAATACAGCGTTGTAAAGGGCAGTTGCAGCAGAAGGACATAGGCTATGCAGACACCCACCAAATACATTTAAAAGGTAAAAGAACCGTGCCAGCAAAGTAGTCCCTTGTGGGCGTGTCTGCGTTGTGCTGTGGGTGTGTGCTGGGGGTGTGACAAACGCTGGGGGTGTGTGGTATGTTCTGCCCTTCATGCCATGTCTCCTATCGTGTGCTGTGGGCGTGTGCTGAGGGTGTGGGCGTGTGCGGGGCACGGGAAAAAAAGCAAGCGTTGTGCCCAATATTTCATTGTTTTTTCTTCCCAAGTTCTGGACATTCCAGCTCCGGGTGTCCACCCTGCTCCCTTTAAATACTCCTGCACCCCATAATCATAACCCACCCTTACTCCTTAAAATACCCCAACACCCTTAAACACTGACCCATCTTAACCCTATAAATATACCCTGTACCCCAAAACCCAAACCTATCCCTAAACCCTAAAAATACCCCTGTACCCCAAACCCAAACCTAGCCCTGAACCCTATAAATACCCCTGTACCTCAAAACCCAAACCTACCCCTGAACCCTAAAAATACCCCTACCCCAAAACCCAAACCTACCCCTGAACCCTAAAACACCCCTGTACCACAAAACCCAAACCTAGCCCTGAACCCTTAAAATACCCCTGTACCCCAAAACCCAAACCTACCACTGAACCCTAAAAATACTCCTGTGTCCCAAAACCCAAACCTAGCCCTGAACCATAAAAATAACCCTGTACCCTAAAACCCAAACCTACCCCTGAACCCTAAAATACCCCTGTACCCCAAACCCAAACCTAGCCCTGAACCCTATAAATACCCCTGTACCTCAAAACCCAAACCTACCCCTGAACCCTAACAATACCCCTACCCCAAAACCCAAACCTACCCCTGAACCCTAAAACACCCCTGTACCACAAAACCCAAACCTAGCCCTGAACCCTTAAAATACCCCTGTACCCCAAAACCCAAACCTACCCCTGGACCCTAAAAATACTCCTGTATCCCAAAACCCAAACCTAGCCCTGAACCATAAAAATAACCCTGTACCCTAAAACCCAAACCTACCCCTGAACCCTAAAATACCCCTGTACCACAAAATCCAAACCTAGCCCTGAAACCTAAAAATACCCCTGTACCCCAAAACCCAAACCTAGCCCTGAACCCTTAAAATACCCCTGTACCCCAAAACCCAAACCTACCCCTGAACCCCAAAAATACCCCTATACCCCAAAACCCAAACCTAGCCCTGAACCCTAAAAATACCCCTGTACCCCAAAACCCATACCTATCCCTAAACCCTAAAACTACCCCTGTACCCCATAACCCAAAACTATATCTGAACCCTTAAAATACCCAAACACCCCAAACCATATACCGCAGTACCCCAAAACATATACCCCTATACCCAAACTTACTTTATCCAAACATTAAAAAAAACATGATTTTACCATTCATGCATTTACAACGAATTTCGTTGTAAATGTATGCATGGTAAAAGCATATAAAATGTAATGCCATGCGTTATAATGGCATTTCGGAGTCATGGTACTTTCGTAATGAAAGTATGCAGAGTGATGGTATGCGGAAAGAAAGTTGCGGAATAATGGGTGTTTACCCTCCTCCGGTAAGTACATTGGTGGCACGGCGGCCCAAATCTCCAGCAACATACTCATATTTTTTCACTACCAATTTGAAAAATGCACAGGTCTCCCTCATTGATGGCCAGCACCGACATACACTTTTAGACACACCTCCCGCCACAAGTTCTAGAATTGCGAACTTTAGAGCTGGGGAGCTACGTTCGAATCTCGGCATCAGCTCAACATCCTGTGATTCCAGGCAAATCGCTTTGTCTCCCAGTGCCTACCACAAATGAATGTGTTCTTCTGTAATGTAAATTGTGCTCATGCCATGTTGTCGAGTTCGCGCTATATAATATTGCAAGGAAAAATAAAGTATGGAAACTCGAATTCACACACTACTGAACGCGCACTCTTAAGTGCATCAGCAGTGCACTGTGAATCGCAGCGTTTCACAGGCCTGTCACAGATAAGAAATGCTATCAAAACGAAATCCTACAAAACAATATACTACTGGCCAGCAGCAATTCATACCCGGACAACGTCGGGACGGGCTGCTAGTATACATATATATAAAAATAAAATGTACATTTTGCTGCAAAAACAAAGTCCTTCCACCCTTCCATTCGCTCCTCCCTCTCTCTCATCCCAAACCTTTCTTACTACTATGAAGTTCTAAACATCCTTCAAAAGCGTTTACCCCTCCTTTTTAGCCATGCCACCCAACTAACAAGAACACACAAAAACTACGCACACAAGAAAAATACTACTACCCTTTCAAATTCATTGCTATGATTCCATCGCTACCTAAACTCAACTAAATACACATGAAATCAAGAGCATAAATCTAATACAAATAATGCACAAGAAAAAATAATGATACCAACCTTACTAACTACTAATTTTGCGTTCTGGGTTAGCCTGCTACTCACCTAAAAGGTGCTTCAATGCCTCGCCAGGGGTCATAAGTGCTATATAAAAACATTTACAATGAACAATTTCATTTTAATAGCATATTAGCATATTCTTCATAATTTTCACAAATTCATAAACTTTTATTAATTTCCCCAATACTTTACAGTAGGGAAATCTCTGCCAAAGTATGAATTGTTATTGGAAGTAACTTTTCACATACATTTAGTCCTAGATGTATCAACCTTCCTGTTTCATGGGGCTGAGACATGAAAATCTTCACTTAGGTGTAAATCTACACTCGAAAATGGTGAATAGCACACATATGTAGATTTAAAATTCTATGCAGGAGCAAATTAACACCTGAGTAAATCTACATGTGCAAATTTACCTTTGTGAAAATGGCCCTAATTGCTGAGCTTAGTACCATTTTAGTCATTACTTGTCCTCTCTGCGCCATCGCTTGATCTTAAAGGGTCCTAATGCGATTGTTTAAAGAGTGGTGGGGAGGATGGGGTGCAGTTCTTGTTGTTGTCACCCAGACCTGGTTGCAGGTGGAAATTAGCCATTCCAGTATCAGATAAAGAACCAAACTTTGCTCTAGAGCTAGAAACACATGTGCACTGGTAAAGTTAAGATCACATATTTTTGTAAATATAAAGAGCCAATTTGCAAAGAGAAAATTACACATGAGAAAAGCCGTACTTGTAAATCTACTCTTTCACTTCGTAGTAAATTTACTATTTTGGGTTATTGACCATTTCATGTGTAAATGTTCGACAAAGTGTACAGTTACATGTCTCTACCCCTTGAAACAGGAGTTGGAGTCTATTTTACGAGAGTAAAGTTACTACAGTCAAAAAGAACCCAAAATATTACTACGTGTACTTCAGCTGAGATCTGGAGTAAGTCCAGCACAACAGATGGCCAATTAGTGGCAGAGAAACACCCTCGAATAGAAAAGAATGTAGGCAGGGACTTAAAATAGAACCCTGTAGAAAATAAAGTCAAAACTAAACATTTTATTTTCATTTTTTTAATATATATAAACATTCATTTTAATGTTTAAAACATTATGGGGCTGATTACGAGGAGTGTCGGAAAGCCTCCAACCTCAGGTCGGAGGCTTTCCGACACTCATAGTCGGTTTCAATTCCGACAGGCGGATTATGTTACAGCCGGTCGGAATTTAAACTGGCCGGTCATTTCGGCTGGCTTCCGACGGGCTCCAGGAGCCCGTCTGCCAGTTGCAGTCCAACCCTTAATCCAAATGGAAGGAGTATCCGCCTTCGGGATTATGATGCACGGTTTCAGGCAGGGTTTCCTTGCTGGCCCTTTCTACATGGAAACCCGGTTGAAAAGCGTGTTTGGGGACCCTAGCAGGGCCCCCTTCAGTTTTTGGCCTCTGGTTGGGGGCCAAGAGGACGCCCTAGGTGCCCTCTTGTTGATCCCTCCACCTTGTGGTGCCTGCCATGGAGTGCAGGGATGAACACAGACTCCCATTCCTTTACGGGAGCTCATGTTATGGCCGGTTTACGGCCGAAATGTGGGCTTCCATAGAAGAATGGGAGTTTACGACCGCATTGTGATTAGGCGGTCGGCACCGCCGACTGGAGTTTGGTCGGTGTCGGGTGGACGCCTGTCCGGCCAATATCGAAATAAGCCCCATAATATTTAGAAAATAAACATTCATTTATGATAAAATATTTTAATCACATTTTAATTTAATAATATATTACTTTTGATTTAAAAACAATGAAAGTAATATACAAGAATTTTATATATAACATTGTATTTTTTAATATATAACTACAAACAGTTTACTTGAGGTGGTTTTTATTAAATAAAAACCTTTAAAATGTATTTTAATCTAAGGTATTTAAATTAATTATTTCATTACAAATTAGGTAAATAGTGTAAACATATTACTAGTAACTTTCACACATAGGTGGAGTTCTCCACAATGGGGGGTGGAGATAAAGGATTGGGAACATTTAAAAAAATATATTATTTCATAAAAACTTCAGAAATATTTTTATGCACCAAATGTATGTTAATTAATTTGATATATTTATTCTAAATGTAAAACAAAATTAAAAACATACTACTGCACTATTTAACTTACTTTTGAATTAAATGTTTAATTAATTTAAATATATTAGATTAGAATGATTTTTTAAAGACTTAGGGCCTGATTTAGATTTCAGCAGAAGGGTTTCTCCATCACTACGGTGACGGATATACTGTCCACCAAAGTCTAAATGCCATTATTTCCGATGTGATTTAGATTTCAGCAGACGGGATATCCAGGACCGTTGCGACGGAGTAACCCGTCCACCGAAATCTAAATCAGGGTTTAATAAAGTAACATTTTTATGTTTACATTTTGAAAATTTCAAAAGGCTATGTATAGAGTTCATTTAAATTAATATTATTAAAAAAAATAAAGTAACAGTATTGATTTTTTCAAGCATTCATTTAGTATTTCTTAAAGTATATTGCCCATACATTAAACACTGATTGCAATCATTTGGCAGAATCAAATTTCATAGACTTCATCGAAACCGAGTCAGTTTGTTGTGGCATCCTAAACCAGAACCCCAGGATATAGCTGCATAAAAGTGCAAATTTTGGGGCACAAAAAATGTAAATTTAGCGGCACGAAAATGTAAATTTAGCAGCATTATTGCGGCACTTTATTTTACTCGTAATCATTTTTTTTCAGCCCTAAATCAATAGAACCTGTTTTAGCATAGTATTCCTCTTTGAAATAGGCATGGTTAAAGTTTCTACAGCTCTACGGAAGCACAGCTCCAATCTACTAACCTTGTGGAAGGGGGCGTATTTCTCCCTGGGATTTTCTAGCGCCCATGAGTGCACCCCTGCCGGGGCACCACTTTTACCGCTCCCTGGGTGCAGTCACACAGCTCCCCTTTGCTCCATGGGTGCAATCACACAGCCCCCATTTTCTCCCTGGGTGCAGTCACACAGACCCCCTTCACTGCCTGGGTGCAGAGGTACAGTCTCCTCTTGTGTTTCGTGCACTGACTCCCTTTTATGGGTAGTGCTGACAGGCCAGACATCTCGCAATAATCATCCTTCAGAACCAGGTTCCCCAGTTCTAAATTCAGTAGCTCTGACCATGGTGTCACATCCTCTCCCCCACTAAACACCATGCTGCCCACTGAGAGAAACTTGCACTGCCTCAACTATAACCCAATTGTGCCCCCTATAAACACTTGGATGCAGCTCAATTTAAATTACGCACTAGACAAGAGCAATATTCTGCCTAAAAAAAAAGTAACATAATCTTGGAAAAAGCAGATACTCATAGGGAATACAAAATTAAGTAAATTACGTAAAATGTAAGCAGGAAAAACATGGTTACTTTAACACTTTTACACTCACTATTCAGAAATCAGAGAGTGCTTTGCATGAAAAGTTAAGGACATGACTACAGGGCCCTGAAAGGACCCATTTCAGTGTCCATTGCTTATATCCTTACAAAACGTAAGCAGTATGATAAAAAGACCGATTCCCTGAACACCAAGCCGCAGTACACATTTTGTTTTCCAATCCACGTGTTGCAGTGCCTCCAGCACTGGTGCACTAGCTCCCCGCCCGGGGAAAACAAAGCTATTCAAAGAAAGACAAGAAAACAAAAGTAGAGCTTCACTGGCAAACTCTGTAGAGTGGCGCAAATGTGTTTGGGTGTGAATAAAATCAATCTGCCCACTTTACTATCACTCTGTTTGGCTTTATTTAGTTATTTTTCATGTTTTGAACCTTTTTTTCCCACAGCTACACTTTGTAACATTGCATTCATTGGGCCGGTACTGTCCAGTATGAAGTACCCGGCACTTTTTTATATTGAGAGAGAGAGAGAGAGAGAGAGAGAGAGAGTACCGGCACTTCTCAAAAACAAGCAGGTACTCTGTTACAGAGTACCTGCACTTCTATTTATCCATTTCAAGCACTGCTTTGGAATAGTAAAATATCACAAAAAGATGTCAATTACAATGTTTTTCTTTTTTGGATCCATTTCACAAGGGCACAAATCAAGGAACGAAGAAAAGAGACGGGGAGAAGCGTTTCTGAAGTCAGGGTTTTCAGTAGGAGAGAAGCTGCTAGACAAAGAGAGGGAAGAAAAGGAAGGAAGAAAGACAGGGGAGGAGGGCAGTTGAAGCGGCAGAGCAGACACAGTCAGTGTATTCTGTGCGCAAGAAGGAAAAGACAGTCCTTTTCCTTCTGCGCGCGCCCCTCCCGTCCAGTGCTGGAATCCTAATTGTTGACATTCCTTCCCGTCTAGCCTGCAAGCTAGAAAGAAGAGTAGCGATACTTTACTTTTCTCGCTCCTCTTTCATGCCTATTGAAAATAATCGAGTAAGCAGGCAGCTAATACGGCTGTAAAGCGCCGTTTCACAGGGTGACGTATGGACGCACAGCCAATAAAATGGCATAATTTTTTCATGCCTTCCGGGAGACTTTTTTTCTCGGGCAGTTTGGTAAATGTCGCGCCCTTCGAGCTTGCCATCTGATTTCGTAATTTTTTCGTGAATCGCAAAATCGTGAAATGCTGGAGGGTCTGCTAAACACTACATACATCTTCTTAAATACCATAAAGGGAGACACTTCAAGTAGTAATGAGCACAATAGTTGTTCTCCCTCGCCTCTTCCTTTCTCAGGTGTACGATATCACACAAGAACATATACGAAATCCCCTTTTATCTATCAACTGCATCCGCGTTCCACAAGCTACTCGTCATCACTCCTGCAACCAAAAGTAGGCCTATCATCTCAGCCCACATATTGATGTTTTGTATATCTTTCTCATCTATATTGGTCTCACATATTCTTATCTCTTCTGCCATTGCCCATTCTACTATATCGCTCTCCCAGTGGCCTATCCTTGGGACTCTTTGGTTTCGCTAACTGAAGGCTATTCGCCTTTTTGATAGCAGCAAGCCCAATAGGTTACGATTAGATTGTATATTTTTAGTTTTTGGGTCTGGGCATAATCGCTAGGAGACACTGTTTCACGAATCAGTGTAACCCATTCAACCTGGCTGTTACCTCACTCCAGTAAGTGCGTAACTCTGCACACTACCAGGTCATATGAAGAAATGCAGCACCCCGCAAACCACACCTAGGACAGATAATAGACAGCTCAGGCAATATTTTGTTCAGTATGACCAAGTTTAAATATGTTCAGGGCAGAAATCAAAGTGTATTAATTTAAAACGGGCATTACTAGACAAATCTAGACAAATCTTGTACCTGAGGACATGCTATGTTCCACCCCCCTGTACCGTCACTGGGGTGTCTAAATCTGTCTCCAAGAATTGCGTGACCCAATATGGGTGACGTCCCCTAGTCACAGCTTGGTCCCATGTAGGGTTGTAAGAGTTCAAAAACAGAAAGTTCAATTTCAATGATCCAAGATTTTCTTTATTTTTCAATCTTATTCAATATTATTTCATGGTTTCAAATTTCATATCTTGCATTTTCAAAGTAAATTATTATGCATCCAGCTTTGTGTCCAAGAACATATTCATATCCAAGGCATTTCGGCTGTTGAAGCCTTCATCAGGGATATAGATTCTACAACCAAAATAGATCAATCATGCATGAGGGTATTTAGGAAAAATACATCATTTCAATGGTTAAAGCAAAAAGAATAGTAATCATAGTATCAAATTATATATCTACAACCAATAAATGCGAATGTTCAGATAGTGCCAGAATGAAAGTGAAAAGCACAGGTGATATAAAGACACCACGGGTAATTCAATTGAGTTCTCCAAGTAAAAAAACAAGAACAAAAGATATGTCACATTGCAATCACCAAAAATAATAACCAAGTGTGTCAGATGGTGCCAGAATAAAGGTGAAGAGCTCGGGTATGTAAAATTTCAACAGATCTATGCTATTCAAGTCGTGGTAAGAAGCAAACGAATATCTAATTGTGATCACAAAATCAATAATCAAGTGTGTGCCCAGATAGAGGAAAAAGTACATGTGTGTTCTCGATATAGTTGCAGTGGAAAGAATGTTCCATCTTCCGTTCGGTACATATACTGTAATTAATTAAAAAACAGTCTAACTCTCCTACGTGTTATGGGAAGGAAAATAACTTACATGCAAGTGAACTTCAATCCTCGCTACGAAACGCCGTTCATCCGAGTAAACCGGCAGCCTGCATAGCCGCGTTATCTATTCTAGTGCTAAAATCGAGGTAGGACTTAGCCTAAAATCTCAGTGGGTGAATCAAACTTTTTCCCGGCGGCCATCTTATAATGGGGTCATAGTGAAGATCTACAATAACAATATCAGTAACAGTGAGTTATTCGCACACTAAATGTATATTAAATGGAATAGCGACGATTTAGAATAACTGAGAGAATATCAATGATATTCAAAATGAAACGAAGGGGGATTGCAGATAACAGTGAATTACGGCGGCCATCTTGGAATGGATCATATCCCTTACTCTTAATGTGATAAAGCTTTTTTTGATAAATCTATGTCTCAACACGCCCTGGCCTCTGTAACTTGTTGCTCCTGTCTTGTTTTAGGGCTTTGTAAAAACGCTAAAATATTCACCAGTATTGGCTCATTTTCAGCAGTCCCATCAAGGTAGCAGACTTGTCCGCATCCTTGGGAATCCTAACCAGATTTTCTAACAGATCTAGCCAAATTTTATTTTTGTAAAAACAGCCCCAGTCTGACTCTGAATGCCTCATCTGCCTCGACAAAGGTTATGAACTCATCCCCAGGTTGTAAGTCCCCAAGAGTTTGGCATCCCCCATCCCTTCAACCTGTCACTGATATATATATGGAGATATATGCAAGTGACTGCAACCACCATATCAATAGGTCTTTAGTAAAGGGAGCACACTGAAGGACGCTTTTTATCAGAGTTTCCAATACACTTGTGTTGGACTTGGCCCTGTCTGCAAGGTCATCCACGGGCTATTTGCCTTCACCCTCCTGTTTTCTGAGACTGTTTTTGTTGGCTTTAAGGACTCTGCATAATTTACCGCTGTAAACCAGTGCTTAGGTGCTTGTGCTCCCTCATTTAAAATATGGTATAATTGGCTAACACACAATTGGCACATTTAATTTACTTCTAAGACACTAATAAAGTGGTACTATATGTACCCAGGGCCTGTAAAGTAAATGCTACTAAAGGGCCAGATCTCTTGACTGGGTGTGAGTGTTTGATTGGTTCAGATGCTCCGTCCATCACCACCCCTTTTGTACCACTAAAGGGCCTGTAGCACTTATTGTGCCACCCACTTAAGTAGTTCTTTAAGCCTCAGGCCTGACATTGCAGCCAGTGTGTGCCGTTTGAAACTACCATTTCTGCCTAGCAAATTAAACCTCTAGCCTAACCCTAAACCTTCTTTTTTAATACACGTGTCTCCCCTAGAGTAAGCCCTAAACAATCCATAGGGCAGGGTGGGTACCATGTATTTAAAAAGTAGGACATGTGCTGTTAAGTTTTACATGTCCTGGTAGTGAAAAGCTCCTACATTTGTTTTCACAACTGCAAGGCCCACCTCTCCAATAGCATAACATTGTTACCTTATCACATTTAACAAGTGATACATTTCAATTGGGAGCAGGTAGACAGGTTGAGGTTGATGTCTAAAGAATTGTAATTAAAGCCCTCTTGAATGGTAAAGGCAAATTTGTTTTAAATACGTGTGAACATAGTCAATGCGCACATCCCAGTGTTTGGGCACTCCCTCTGGTTCAAAAATGGATAGACTCCGTTGAATTTCAGAAATTTATTTGATATGTGTTAATTTTTTCATAAGTCTTTCATTGGTGGATTATTTGCATCCAGTTTATTAGACTCTACACAAAATCATCGTCGCTACAATGCATTTCGGGTCGATTACCCTTTTTCAAGGAGCTCTGAAAAATGAGAACGATCTACATTTGTATCAAGGTTGCATTAGCGAATAATAATAATATACAAAACGAACATATCCCAATGGTGAATTAAAGACAAACAAAAGTCTGTGCAAAAAGATGCAGAGGTAACCGCTAAACGGGGTATACAGTGCCGAGATGGCTCAGATGTGCATGGATATAGTGGGCGCACCCAGAAGAGTAAAAGGGATCTGTGAGCGGGTGGCGGATAGCAGCACTAAGAAAAACAAGTGAAAAAATGCTCACGTGTATACAGGGCTGTAATGCGGTGCTGGACGGGTCAAAAACAAAAGGAAAGTGGTTAGGGAAACGCTCGAAGAGCAGGTACAAGTGTAATGGAGGCTCACTAGCAAACGCTATCATAGGCTTACCGAGGCGGGATTCTGTGGGGGGACTGTCAAAGTCTCCAGGTCGGTTAACTGCAACGTGAAGTCGCCGGGTTGGTGTGAACGCTCACTGATGGAACTGACTCGATATTAACACTGGGCGGGGTGGGCGGTAATGGAAATCAAAAAAGGACCAGCGTATGGTGACGGTGGGGGCCATATTGGAATGGGTAGTGAAGGGAGAGCCTAAGCAGGCGGAGAAATCAGTAAGGGTGCAATGTGAAGTGGGTTAACGGAATCTTCAAGGGGTAAATGTGAAATGTATACTGTCACAAACGAGTAAAAGAAATATAACAAGAAATGGGTGACATTGAATGTAAACAATAAATACTTGAACATCTCAGTAAACTCGCACAAGATGAATGTGTCCTTATATACCCAGCCGGGTATTTATAAGAAGCAACTTAGTTCGATGCGGTCATTAAGACCGAAGGGTTTGTAAGATTGTAAACGGTAAATCCATGAGGTTTCTCTTTGGAGAAGGAACTTGTTGTTATCTCTTCCTTCTTTTTTTTCAACAGTTTCAAGGACCATAAATTTCAGCTGTGCCACGGTATGATGATTTTCCATGAAATGTGCGGCCACACTAGATTTGGTTTGTTTGGTCCTGATGTTAGATTTATGTTCATTCAATCTGACTTTGATTTTTCGCTCTGTTTTTCCTATGTAGATCTTTCCACAAGGACATTTGAGGAGGTAAATCAGGTTGGATGAGTCGCATGTTGCATTGACTTTTAGCTTAATTTCTGTGCCTCTCATTGGGTGATTGATTTTACTGCCAAGGATAATGTTATTGCAGTTGTTGCAATTAAGACACGGTTTTGTGCCTCTGTGTGTAGGTGGAACAGGTGTTTCTTTCGACAGGATCTCCTTGAGGTTGTTTGCTCGAGTATACGCAAAAATCGGAGGATTTTTAAACATTTCTTTAAAGTCTGGTTCCAATGCCAGAATTCTCCAATGTTGTAGGATGATTTTCTTATATCTACCACTCAATGTGGAATATTTAGAAACGACTACCATCCGGTTTGTCTCTTTTTTAGTTGTCTTCTTTAGAGCTGTTTCACGTTCAATCCCAGATACTTTTCTCCTGGCTTCCTCTGTGGTTTCTTGCGGATATCCTCTGGCAATGAATCTTAAGCTCATTTCATCGATCCTTTGAATATATGTATCCGGGTTGGATACTATGCGTTTTACTCGCAACATTTGGCTGTACGGGAGGTGACGTTTCAGCGAATGTTGGTGGAAGCTTGCAAAGTGCAACGTATTGTTGCGGTCGGTTGGTTTCCTAAAGGTCTGTAATTAGACCAGTGTCAGATCTGGTGATTAGTACATCCAAGAAATTGATTTGAGAATCATCAAGATTCCATGTCATTTGTATTCGGTGGTCTTTGGTGTTTAAGTTGCTGAGTTCATCTTCCAACATGGTTCTAGTGCCTTTCCACACAAAGAATAAGTCGTCGATGTACCTAACGTACATCAACAAGTTGTTGGTCCAAGCTGGATTGTCATAGATATACTGCTGTTCAAAATCAGACATATAGATATTAGCATACGCTGGTGCAGCGCAATTGCCCATGGACATCCCAGAGGATTGTTGGAACCAGTGGTTGTTGTAGCAAAAGTAGCTATGGTAGAGAGTGTAGATCATGAGCTCCATAAGGAATACTTTCATAGCTTCTGGAATGTTGCTTATTCTTTGTGTGGAAAGGCACTAGAACCATGTTGGAAGATGAACTCAGCAACTTAAACACCAAAGACCACCGAATACAAATGACATGGAATCTTGATGATTCTCAAATCAATTTCTTGGATGTACTAATCACCAGATCTAACACTGGTCTAATTACAGACCTTTACAGGAAACCAACCGACCGCAACAATACGTTGCACTTTGCAAGCTTCCACCAACATTCGCTGAAACGTCACCTCCCGTACAGCCAAATGTTGCGAGTAAAACGCATAGTATCCAACCCGGATACATATATTCAAAGGATCGATGAAATGAGCTTAAGATTCATTGCCAGAGGATATCCGCAAGAAACCACAGAGGAAGCCAGGAGAAAAGTATCTGGGATTGAACGTGAAACAGCTCTAAAGAAGACAACTAAAAAAGAGACAAACCGGATGGTAGTCGTT
Organism: Lissotriton vulgaris; assembly: GCF_964263255.1. Taxonomy (NCBI): domain Eukaryota; kingdom Metazoa; phylum Chordata; class Amphibia; order Caudata; family Salamandridae; genus Lissotriton; species Lissotriton vulgaris. Next base: position 949,364 of record NW_028250285.1, on the reverse strand, counting down.
TCTAAATATTCCACATTGAGTGGTAGATATAAGAAAATCATCCTACAACATTGGAGAATTCTGGCATTGGAACCAGACTTTAAAGAAATGTTTAAAAATCCTCCGATTTTTGCGTATACTCGAGCAAACAACCTCAAGGAGATCCTGTCGAAAGAAACACCTGTTCCACCTACACACAGAGGCACAAAACTGTGTCTTAATTGCAACAACTGCAATAACATTATCCTTGGCAGTAAAATCAATCACCCAATGAGAGGCACAGAAATTAAGCTAAAAGTCAATGCAACATGCGACTCATCCAACCTGATTTACCTCCTCAAATGTCCTTGTGGAAAGATCTACATAGGAAAAACAGAGCGAAAAATCAAAGTCAGATTGAATGAACATAAATCTAACATCAGGACCAAACAAACCAAATCTAGTGTGGCCGCACATTTCATGGAAAATCATCATACCGTGGCACAGCTGAAATTTATGGTCCTTGAAACTGTTGAAAAAAAAGAAGGAAGAGATAACAACAAGTTCCTTCTCCAAAGAGAAACCTCATGGATTTACCGTTTACAATCTTACAAACCCTTCGGTCTTAATGACCGCATCGAACTAAGTTGCTTCTTATAAATACCCGGCTGGGTATATAAGGACACATTCATCTTGTGCGAGTTTACTGAGATGTTCAAGTATTTATTGTTTACATTCAATGTCACCCATTTCTTGTTATATTTCTTTTACTCGTTTGTGACAGTATACATTTCACATTTACCCCTTGAAGATTCCGTTAACCCACTTCACATTGCACCCTTACTGATTTCTCCGCCTGCTTAGGCTCTCCCTTCACTACCCATTCCAATATGGCCCCCATCGTCACCATACGCTGGTCCTTTTTTGATTTCCATTACCGCCCACCCCGCCCAGTGTTAATATCGAGTCAGTTCCATCAGTGAGCGTTCACACCAACCCGGCGACTTCACGTTGCAGTTAACCGACCTGGAGACTTTGACAGTCCCCCCACAGAATCCCGCCTCGGTAAGCCTATGATAGCGTTTGCTAGTGAGCCTCCATTACACTTGTACCCGCTCTTCGAGCGTTTCCCTAACCACTTTCCTTTTGTTTTTGACCCGTCCAGCACCGCATTACAGCCCTGTATACACGTGAGCATTTTTTCACTTGTTTTTCTTAGTGCTGCTATCCGCCACCCGCTCACAGATCCCTTTTACTCTTCTGGGTGCGCCCACTATATCCATGCACATCTGAGCCATCTCGGCACTGTATACCCCGTTTAGCGGTTACCTCTGCATCTTTTTGCACAGACTTTTGTTTGTCTTTAATTCACCATTGGGATATGTTCGTTTTGTATATTATTATTATTCGCTAATGCAACCTTGATACAAATGTAGATCGTTCTCATTTTTCAGAGCTCCTTGAAAAAGGGTAATCGACCCGAAATGCATTGGAGCGACGATGATTTTGTGTAGAGTCTAATAAACTGGATGCAAATAATCCACCAATGAAAGACTTATGAAAAAATTAACTCATATCAAATAAATTTCTGAAATTCAACGGAGTCTATCCATTTTTGAACCAGAGGGAGTGCCCAAACACTGGGATGTGCGCATTGACTATGTTCACACGTATTTAAAGCCTATATTCTGGCGTACACGGACGGTTACGCCACCAGTTGGAGCACCTTTAAAAACAACGACTTATTGTGAATATTCAAAAATACTTCCACCCTAACCACGCAGTGCATTGCCCACCTTATCTTTTAAAGGCAAATTTGTTGTCACAATTCTGAAAATGCTACTTTTAGAAAGTTTCCATTTTCTTATCCTAACCATTTGATGCCAGCAACCTGTTCCTGGATGACATGGCTAGGTGAAGCTGGCAGTCGGTCTTTGTGTATTGATCCCAGACAGTGAGACAAAGTAAAGATAGGTGTTGGCAGGATGGACCACTCAGAATTAACAATAGGGAGGGGCCATATTTGCACATCACTAAGACTCTACCTGAGCACTCTCATAAAGGGTTTGACACTGGTCTTTTGTGACTCCAGATGACCTGGGGCCAGGACAGGGAGAAAGGGGGATGTCTGACACCTTGGGGGGAGGAGGGGTGGTGGAAACCTCTAGAAGTTTTCTTTACTTCAAAGTGGGCACCAGGTATAAATATAAGAACTCGGACTCCAACTCTTCAGTGCATTTCTGGACCTTTGGACCTTACCAGGAAGAAGGACTGCTGTGCTTCTGAAAGGACTGCCACTCTACTGGCCGCTGCCATGGTGCCCTCTTGACTGGGTGAGAAGGACTGGACCTGCATCTCTAAACCCAGAACCCCAGATTGACTCTGGTCTAGTTAGCTGGCCTCCTGATCAGAAGCCTCAGGGACAGAACAGGCTTCCAACAACCTTGAACACAGCACCTGGATTCTGCCGTCTGTGAGGCCTGCCCTACCAAGTGGATCTACCCAAGTTCTGGACCTTTGGAAGTGGGTCTGATGGTGATCTACCAGGCCACCTGTGAATTCATCAGAACCAATTTATCTCCTCTGCTACATTGCCCATCGCCTCCAGAACCTGTGCATAGTTTATGCTGCTCAATGCATCGCCCTTGGAACCGGCGCATTACCTCCCCTTAGACAAGGACCTCACATCACCCATCTCAGCCCATAGGAACCGCCGCTGCACAAAACATCGCCATGCAAGGACATCCCCTCACTCAACGTAGCCCATTACGACTGCCGCGACGCAAAGCATCGCAATGCAAGGACATCGCCTGCACCTCGCAGCTCCCCATAACCGCGACTGCGCGATGCATGCTCAATTCGGGCTCTGTATCTCTTCACACCAGGATTAAAGTAATGTGTTCAGCAGACCAAAGTGGATCTCTGTAACTGGCCAACACTGCATTGTGGTCGGACTGAACGTGTGACTTTGTCACCGGTCTGGCACGACCAGATAACCACAGTTGGTGCTTGCTGCTTTTTAGTGCTATTTTCACTGACATCTTTACATTTGCATATCTCAAGTTTCACCTATTGGATTTTTGTCATTTTGGTCTTGATTTATTTATTCAAATGTACTCTATGTTTCTAAATGAGTGTGAGATTTTTCTTGTACCATGTTTTCACTTTATTACAGTTAGAAATGTTACACAAATACTTTGCATGTTGCCTTTAAGTTAAGCCTGACTGCTTTGTGCCAAGCTACCAGAAGGTTGACCACAGGTTAATTTAGGGTTTGCGTGTGACTTCAGCCTGACAAGGATTGTGGTTACTGCTTGAGTAGGGTTTCATCGCCCCTAAACCACAATCCAATTTCTTACAACTTTCTTTTTAGTGTGCTATAAGTGGCACTCACTTCTCACTTCTACAACCCCTCCCCCATATGGAGCATTGGCAGTGGCCTGACCTCCAATGTTCCTTTCAATAGTCTTTTCTCCCAGTTATCAACTTTATTTATACTACTTTGCAGCATGTTCAAGCTGTGCTGTCATAGAGTATAGTTCCAATTCCGGTAGCTGCAAGCCCCTCCTTGCTGGTCTCTTTTGAGCACTCTGCTCCTCTTTCCCATTTAAACTAGAGTGATCAGGAGACTGCAATTCTTTAAATACAGAGCAGAACACAGAATGTATTCTGCAAAGTCTATAAGAATCTTGGATGCATGGCCTATTCCACACATGGTAGATAGAGTGAGGGTGTTCCAGAACCATAGTGATTCTCGGAGCATGTGAATTACTTCGCCCATATTATAATCACACTTTTGTCTTAGGTTATGATGTGGTTCCTGGACTCCCAAATATCAAAATCTTTCCATTTCGCAATGCAGACATAGCTGGGTGAGCTCCTCCAGTGCCCTTCTTCTCAGAGAGTCCAACGGAAACAGCACTGTTTTATTCTTTATAATTTTCAGTCCAGATCTGTCCGAGAACATGTCTAATTGCCCCATTAATTTGGGCAGGGGCCTGTACAATTGACAAAGATGCACCAAAGCATCATCTGCATATATCGTGATCGTGTACACAACGTCATTGGTCACAATGCCCCAGTCAGGAAGCACCCCGTCCAGTCTAGTTGCCAGTGGCTCAACTGACAGGGAACACAATAGCGGAGAGAGGGGGCAGTCCTGATGTTGTGTTTATATCTAGGACCCTAATTCGATATTCCCGATTTATGCCCTTGTGAGATTATAATCAATAATATCCTGATAAAGGCATAAGAATCAGATCCATATTCAGTAATATCCCATGCAGTCCAAAGCACAGCACAGCTACTCCCATCGACTCCTAGAAAGCACAACGTGTTCTTTAAACAAACCAAGCCTCCAGCAGCCTGGAAATCCCGCCTGCTTTTGTTTTGATTTGAACAAGAACCCCTGAAGTCCAGAAAGAACTGTTAGTTCTTAGTGACTTCTTATGTCCAACCTTACGTCAAACCCGGCACCTTCCAGGTATAAAATACCAACAGTTGCCTTATGGCAGGCGCAAAAAAATCTACACTTAAAAAACTCCAAAGTGTACTCCACTCTGCTGCCAGATTAGTTTTAAAGCTACCCAGGAAATCTTCAACATCCGCAGCTTTAAAAACTCTACACTGGCTCCCACTTCATAAAAGAATATTCTTCAAGATTCTTATTGTTGCATTCCGGGCATTCAATAACTCCGGCCCGAAATATCTCATCAGGCGTTTCCCTCACTACAACCCTAGCAGAACCCTGCGCTCCTCCAATGACAATCAAATCCTTCCAGCTAGGTTTAATCTGAAAACCAAAGGTGGCAAAACCTTAAATTATCTGGCCACAAAAGCCTGGAACTTCATGCCCAAAAACCTTAGGTCCCAAACCCAAGAAAAACATTTCAGGAAATTACTAAAAACCTGGATCTGTAATCTTCCTGATGACTACACCATGGCAGCCATCTAATTCTTAGCCTCTATAAAGTAATTTGATCTCTTACCAAGAAATCAGCGCCAAGATGCTCCTTCCGGAGCGACCGTTGCGCTCTACAAATACCACCACAAATTACAAATTACAAATTAAGCAAACACACAGTGGTTTGGAGCAGAGCGGCCATCTACTTGCCCGAGAGCCCAGCTGATGCGAGAGCCCACGGAAGCCGCCCCTCCCGTTTGACGCACTGAGAGAGACGCTGTCTTTTTCTCCAGCCGAGAAAATCCAGCTCCGGTGTTTCCAGCCTACCCTTGCGGGTTGCTGGGATATCGAGTCCTGAGGAAAGAGATACCAGACCTCCCACATTCTATTACCAAGGTACGGAGCTGACTAAACCCTTAGGAGAATTCTCGATGCAGATTCTTGGCAAAATAATCTTAACCAACTTAACTTAAACTGCTACTTACTCATCCCTTCCCAAGTATTAGGCTTAGGTCAGGTACACCGGGGTAGGCTCAGTTAGAAGCACCAGTTGAGTACGTTAGTCAATATATTTATGTTTGTATATATTTTATCCATTTTAAAGTATCATATGGCTAAGAAACCATATCAATACTTTTACAGTATTATTTCCTAATACTACTTTTACTGTACGCACTTTACTTTACTTTAAGTATTGCAATTGTGGCAATTAATTTCTCTTGCATGAGAAAGAAGACTGCTCAATAAATAACACCTTTTATTGGAAACGCCCGTCTCTCTATTTCTCTGCATTCTGGTGAAACTAAGTATGCACTGCTGACTGAGTGAAATAGCTGTCTATTGTTTTCACACAACTCTAGAGATACACTCTTATTCTGAGGAAGCACAGTTGTCATGTTTATGCGGTTGTCGGAAACTGAATCTCTTTTTGTCTGAGCCAGGGAAGCTTATCCCTCCCTATTCATTCAGGAAAGTTTCCAGTGACCTCTGAGCTAGCTGGCGCAAACCTAAATTAAGTTTAACACAGTCAGTAGAGACCTAGATGACCTCAGTCCTACATCTACTCTGCTGTTTATGTTATTCCAAAAAAATAGGAACTACACTACATGGTGCCCAACGTTTGGTAAGGCGATAATCTAACGCAAGACACTAGAGTAACTCAGTCGTGCTTTTTCACACAGACCCTTTTTTTCCCGTAAAAACTCCAATAGATGTCGGGAGTGGGTGAAAGCTTAATATCCGCCGCAACTTAGTAGGATGAGAATCCTATGTATTAGTTTTTGGTTTGATCAACGTTGAAGGATACAGTGTTCCAAAATATTGTGCACCTAATCTTTGTTTCCTTGAAACTCGATCTGCAACAGAAAACTTTCAGTCAGTAAAATGTCAGAAAGTGACGAAGAGAGAGAAAGAGAAGCCTTAGCAGCTTGACTCTTAGAGGAAGACACAACCCTCCAAGATAATGACCCGAGTGTTATAATCATTCCGGTCAATATAAGAAGAACTATAACTCTTAAACTTATAGAAAACGGACTGACACCACGAGGTGGTACAGTCATATTCGTGGTAGAGGCACATGAATATCGGAAGACAGAGGTATTCTATTCATGGATACATTTTCCAGCAGCACACGCTGTGACAAAAGATTTCCACTATTACAAAATAGAGGAACCTCCAGATGAATAGACTCCTTTCGAGGACATTGAAATCCCACTAAATTACCAAGAGCACCTGTTCTGGTTTAATGGCGCCCTAAAACATAATAATCACATCACCAGGCTCGGTCCACTAGGTAGACCAGAAGAAACAGGGCCGGTACTATGCAACTATGTAACACACCCAGACTACGAAATAATGTCAAGCGAAGAACGCCTAGTTAAACTAAAAGAATTAACAAAGGAATATAGAGAATTAGTTCAATTGACAAGGGATGATATAAAGAACCTCCAGAAATTGAAGGAAAGAGTTATAGCAGAACAACCATTTGAACTTTCCAGAATCATAGAAAAATCCTATGAAGAGCTAGGAAGAGATAGTTTGGGTGGGAAACCGGTAAAACCCCAACTACCTGAAAATCCTGAAAAAACATTTATTAAAAATAATTTAAAAACTCCAAAAAAGAGTTGGGATGGTAATAGACAATCCACTCCCAGGGAAAAGCATTTCCAGTCCAGAGAAAGGTCTCCTCAGCGTAGAGAGAGATCTCCAGGCCGAGAAGACAAGTCTCCCCAAAGGGAGCCCTCTGAAAAAAGATATAACCTTAGAGATAGGAATAAAATAAGAAAACCAGACAGATATCAAGATGTTGATACACGTCCCTCTCGATCCTTCTCACTCAATCTTTCTTAATCTTCCTCACAGAAATCGGAAAGAAGAGGACGGTCAGATCACAGAGAAGAGCACGCCAAGTCCAAAGACAAGGAACCTGCTCATCAAAGTAAAAAACTTACAATTTCCCAGAAAGAAGGTAGCAAGTATTAAGATTAAACATGCCGAAAATTCTGAGGACACAACTGAAAAACGGAGAGTGGGCACAGACAATGCTAGACAGCGCAGCAGAAGTGACCATAGCTCGCAAGATCCTGAATAATCTTCTGGAGACAGTGGACACGAATGAGTACATTCAGGTAGAAACTGCAGACACACGAGTTAGTGTGCCCCTTAAACTATATGAAATAACATTACGTATAGAGGGAGATAAAACTAGGAAGATAAAAGGTCTCTTTTGGGAAAAACTTTCAAAAGGCTACGATATTCTGTTAGCTGAGAAAGACTGGCCACCAGAGTTTGTCAGGGAGTGCCCTCATGGCGAAGAAATGATTATGCCTGCTTACTCAAATCATATCCTGATTCATAAAAAAATACACATTGGCAAGAAAATGGGCAGTGGCCCAAGCTCCTGCCTTATATAAAAATCATGTAGGATGGGATGAGGATTCACCTCACCACAAAATCCAGTTAAAAAATCAGCCCACTGCACAAAGGCAGTACCCAGTTAAACAAGAAGCTAAAAAGCAAGTCAGGGAGATCTTAGATCAACTTGAATATCAAGGGGTGATCGAAACATGCACCTCTCAAATGAACAATCCTTTGTTTCCTATCTCCAAGCCAGACGATTCATATCGTCTAGTTTTGGACTACAGACACCTTAACTCCTGTTGTAAAACATTTGCAGTACAAAACTCACATAGTGCAGCACTAATGAATAACATTGTGCAAAAAAAATATAAAACGACATTAGATATCTCTAATGGATTCTTCTGTCAAAACATTGCACCTGAAAGCAGGTATTTGACTGCTTTCTCAGTAATTGGATCGCAAAAATAATTTTGCCGACTCCCACAGGAATTCAAGAATATCCCAGGATTATTCTCAGCAAGGGTAAAAGAGTTACTACAAATATATGATGATGAAGCATTATCATATGTTGATGACAGCTATCTCACAGATGATGACATGGAGACTCACTTAAAAAGGGTGAACACCATATTACTTGGGTTCGCGTCAGAGGGTTACAAATTCAACTTTTAAAAGTCACAAATTGCCCATCTCACTGTCCTATTTTTAGGATATGAATTATCAAGTGAAGGCAAAAGCCTGGCAGACAATTTCTAAGAGAAATGTGCTGTACTCCAAGCACCAAAAACGCTGAAGAATTTACAATAAATACGGGGATTTCCTGAATTTTGGAAGAACATACATTCTAAATTATGCCGAGAGGGTTAAACCCCTCTATGAATTAATAAGACCAGATTTCAAACAAACCAATTGGACTCAGAAACACACAGAGATTTTGAGATCATTGCAAACAGACATGTTAACTAAAACAAAATTACAAACTCGCGAAAACATACGCAATCTTGTAATCCGAGTCATCCCAGGAAGATGCGGATTCACATACCTGACCTCTAATGAGGGAGAAACGGTACCTATAGCTTACAAATCTCATTTGTACACTAAAGCTGAAATGAAAATTCTGACTGTGGTTCAAACTGCTGTAGCAAAAGAAAGAGCCCTTGCACAAGGTAAACGAATAATAATCGTTACACCGGTACCTGCCTTAGAAGCAGTAACAAAAGCAAGCATTCCAAATGCTAAAGCATTACATCCGAGATGGATACAATGGGTTAATTCTCTTGCTGCAACAGACGTAGTATACAAATTTGATCCTAATTTAAAAACACAAGAATTTCTCCGATTTGAATATGAATGTCCTCTTCTAGCTGAAATCCTGCCTCTGGATCATTACGGTTGTATAATATATACAGACGGATCAGCACAACCCGCAGTTGGGGGTAAACAAGCATATAGTGCTGCATGCGCGATCGTTAAAGGTCGATGGCATGAAGGGAAATTTAGACCAACGGTCACTAAAACTCAATCTCTAGGAGAGTGTACAGCTCAGCGAGCTGAATTACTAGCATTTAAGATGGCGCTTGAAAATACCGATCGCGAATTCCCCACACTAATAGTGTGCGATTCATATTACTGCGTTCAGTCTTATAATGAATACTTGCAGAACTGGGTTCAAAATTGCTTCAAAGATGCAAAAGGTGGCACAAGCAAGCATAAAACGCTTTGGGAACAAATAGTTCTTTTACAGAAAGAACTACAAAAGACTCACGTGATACACACACTGAGTCATCAACGTGATGGCGTTCACGTTGCAGGGAATTCATTGGCCGAAGAAGCCGCGAAGGCAGCTGTGCAAACGGCTTCCGTAGCTGCAATCAGCCGGTCAAAAACAAAAATAGACAGCGACATACTACAAGCTGTCAGTGCGTCAGTAAAAGATGACAGAAAAACACTCCCGAAAGGCTTTCCAGTAAAGTACTCATACATAACTGATGCAAACAATGTTCCATTTGCTCGAATCCCTGGATTGAGGGATAGAGCAATTCCAAACATGGAACACAGATTAGGACTCATTTCAGCGGCACACGAAGGGTTAGCCTCTGCACATGCTGGTATTTCCGCCACAACATCATTATTAAAACAGAGATATTGGTGGTCTGGTATTAGGAAGCAAACTAAGAACTATGTTCTAGAATGCGAAATATGCCAAAGAATGAAAGTATCAACAGTAAAACGACCAGCACAGACGCCCCTTCTAATCTCAGATAAACCATTAGCATGTGTTTACCTGGACCACTGTGGTCCCTTACAAAGGGATGGCAACTATAAATATATCATGGTCGCAGTGGATTCCTGTACGAGATTCATTTGGATGTGGCCCCAGCACTCGGCTGACGCCAGAACTGTTATAAAAGATTTGCGAGTCTTTATCGGCACATACGCAATTGGCATGCTACATTCTGATCAGGGTCCTGCGTTTAGCTCTCGAGCTTACAAAGAGGCCATGAACAACATGGGCATCGCATTGCGGTACTCTTCTCCCTTCCATCCTGAGGGAAATGCGGTTTGGAAAGAAAAAACCGGGACATAAAGCAATCTATAACGGCGAGGATATTAGGTTCGGGTGATGGGTGGGTCAAACATTTAACAAGTGTCCAACGTAGTCTTAATAATCTGCCAAGAAATTCTCTAAAAGGTCTCACTCCATACAAACTATTGTTCGGAACTAGAATGCTTATTCAGGATCTTGATAGTCACACTTCAGTGGTAGAAGAAAAATCCTTTGATATCAAAGATAGTTGGCTGTCTTACAGGATTTAAATGAAACTAGAAAAAACCTGAGTAACATAAAGTTGAAACAACAGTCGACATCCACTGAAGAAAAACCACCTGTTCCAGCAAGACCTGTCTGGATTCCAAAGATTTGGGATCTGGACAGAGAAAAGATTGCGGTAAAGAAGGATTTTGGGCCTTCCTACAGAAAAGCAGTATCTGTCTTAGCTATCAGGGGAACAAGACCAGTTGTACTACCGCCCCTTGCTGGTAAAAAGGAGAACTGAGTTGTATCCATCGACCTGGTAAAACCAAAATCATGTGACCAATAATAAGTAGTAGGCCTAGTGGACTCCCAAGAAATAGCAGAATACCGAAATTTTCTACAATCCAAGAGGCTCATACTGAGAGACTAATCACATTTGATAAACCTGCAGTGAATAAAAAAGGACTATGCCATAATGCCATGGAACTAGTGCCTCTTGAAACCCAAATTACAACAGTTCGTCAAGAAACACCAGTCTACAATGATGTAGCCTCTGACTATGCTAATGAAGGAATGAAAAATGCAAAAGCAAATGAAAATCCACAAAAAATTCCAACAATTGACAGAACTGCATCTGGCTACTTCATCAATTTCGACGACTTCTCTGAAGATCCAAGCGAGCATGAAGAAACGCCTCCAACAAAAACTTTCAAAGACAAAGTAATTGAACTTTTTCACCAACTAAAAGAAACATATCTGATTTCACCATGGATTGAATTTTGGATTGTGTTAGGTGTACTTACTCTCCTGCTTTGGCTCATCGTGGTTCTCTGTTCGGGAAAATTCATTGATGGAAAATATAGTACAATGGACACAGCAAGTCAGAACATCAACTTGGTCCTAAAGCCTCACACATCCTCCCACGTCGAGAAAAGAGAACTGTCATCTGTGAACATCTCAGCCAATCCAATACCCGGTGGGGTAGCATGGGACAGAACTGATTATGACATATTTGGCCCGGTTGAGCTCTTGAAATATCCACATCAGTTCAAGGTTTCATTAAGTGACTTTGTGACACCAAGTACATTCTCAGATGATTGGGACTTTGAAAACATTAATAATATGATGTCAGATTTAGTAATGTCAGCAGAATTTACAGAACATGATTACTTACAGGGTTCATTGAATTATGAAGAGTTATACTGTTACAACCATTATGGTGATCACTATTTGCATAAAACTGCTCAGACTATAAATGTTTTTTCTTATAACCAGTGGGAACACTGTCCAACTCCACCAAAAGGCAGTTCGAAAACATTTTATGAGAAATTCCAACACTTCTCAGGGTTTAATAACAGTGATCCAGAAACGTTTTATTTTAAAATGTTAAGTAGGACAGGAATGAAAACAATGTTGACAAATACCAAACTGATTTATTCTGAAAAATGTTATGACAAAATGTCTACATTTAGTTTTGAATTTTAGAAAAATACCATTGAAACAAACACGATCTGGGGTTCCAAAGATTGGCAAGTACAAGGCCTAGAAGCATTATTTAGGGCCTGCATGATCCCAGAACAATTGATATTCTTGAATGACACAATTCAACAAACTACTTGTCTTGGCCTAGCTAAGATAAAAGACTTAAATACACAGTCTATTCGGAAACCCATAACTGATAGATACAGCACTACAGATGTGGAGATAGACGTATCCCATATTTTACACCAAAACAGAACACATCCTGATTGGAAAAAGAGGTTGATCTGGCCAACAGACACGAATAACTGTCAAGATAAATTCCTGAACAAAACACAGGGGTTCAAAATGACCAGACCAGACCCTAGATACTGCCAAAGACAACATCCAGGGATATTTACAACATACAGTGTAGGTAAACTATGCCTTGAGTGGCTAGAGAAATCCACACTGGCTGAAATTAAACAACACTTGACTTTACTTAAAGACGGTGCTGACTTGCGTGATTTCATAATGGGACCACGCAAACAGTGTCGAAAACGTTTCATAGCGGCCGGTATACACGCTGCGTACAACGAAGCATGGAAAGTAATGCAAATTGAGACAGCAGAAAAAATACGAGAAATTGATCATATAAATTTGGAAAAATCACTTTCTGTTGTGGACAATGGGTTAACGACTCTGTACTCCAGAATATATTCACTGGACAGCATTGTATCATCTGCTTTTGATATAATAGAGCAGGACTTACTAATGTTACAACAAGGTTAGTCTCAATTACGTTCTATTGTACAGCTTGGTTGGACGTTGCAAAATCTGCGTTCAGGCTACGTACCATGGCGTTTACTCGAAACACAACGTCATTATTCTCTATCTTTAACCTTACTGATAAACAAATCAGTTTGGCACAAAAAGGAGCAGACTATACGATTCTGAGCATTGAAAAACTCAAGAGATTACCATTGACAATGTCAGAGAGACCTGTCATTGAATGGATAATACATGGAACAATTACAATTCCGATAACAACTTTCCAGTTTAAATACTGTCAAGAGTATATACCTGTAGGCCAGTATGAAAGGTTGGGTAAAGAATACATCAAAATCAACCTGGGATCTACCTTATACACACAGATGTTTTAGTGAAGGGAACAAGGAGGTATTTCTTAGTGGTAAAAATTGTAAAAAATCACTAAGCTGTACACTTCTGTGTCAAGGTATCAATTTGCATGGAGCCTGCAAAGGCTCTTCAAATAACCTTTCATGTCACCTGCATAGCACGCCTGCAAAACGGATAGAGACATTTTTTAGACCACTTTCTAATGGCAGTTATGTTTTAATAAGTGACCACAGCTGTTGTGGCATGCTGCCAGGAAAAGCCTATCTGACAACTGTAACTTCCAGGGCCGTTTGCTGTATGCAAGTATTGTATCCACACAGCAATCCAGATATGGGGGCTGCGTTGTGGCCTCGGTTGAATATCTCTTCTATTCGAATTGATACTTTAAGCAGAATGAAGTCTATTCTTTTACAGACAACTGTCCCTTTAACGTCATCAAAAGAAATGTATGATCTGCAAGTGGCAAGGACATCGGCAGAGATACATTCCCTTTTATCGACAAATTGCCCCGTGCATTTCGTAGAAATATTAAGCCAAATCTTAAACATGTCTGATACCAGTGGCATCGCAAATGTATTTAAGACAATTTTTTCGGGACTGTTAGCACCCTTTGAAACAGTTCTGGGCATCTTCCCGAATTTTTTCCATTCTGTCTTTGGCGGCCTACCTTAATCTTGGGACTCGTGGCAGGAATTTTATTTTTGCTCCTTCTGCACCGATATGGCAAGCCAATCCACAGACAAGACTCTAGCAACAATGGAAGAAACGACCCTAGCAATACGATACCGAGACCGTATCACTAAGGTCCTCGGATTGGCCTGGCTAAAAGATCTGAGTACAACCTGGTTTCTTTCATTCAGACTGATCTGGCAAGATTGCATCATACCTGTGCTTCGATGTCTGCTATGCGGAGAAGAATGCGTGTTGGACGTCTGTCCTACTCTACAATCAGCAGTACCAATGGATATCGATACTTTGCTAGGTCCTGTAACGACTCATGCATCGTGTTGTCCCTAGCGGCTACCGATTCTGATGTCGGCATTCGTTGAGACTTCACCACTACGAATAGGTGGCGGTGAAGTACGAGAGGAAAGCAGCACCAAACAGGTACAGCCCTCTGTGAGCATTGCTGATCCAACAATCGATGATAGCAATCACGCAGAGAACTGCACAGTTGCAGTATTTTCGAACTTAGTCGAACTTTCACCTGATGTGGCAGACCAATTTTTTGCGGGTCTGTCCGAAATAATATTCTCTCCAATCAACGAGAATAACTCTTAATAAAAACAATGAGCACACAGCATTCCTTGAACTCTGAATTCGGCCTTCAGTTTTTGATAAACAAACCTACAGAAAATATTTGGAACTCATTTTCCCCCGAAAGCAAAAATATTTTTGCCCATTTTTCAAAATATTTACCTTTTTTTGGCACATGGTACTCTGCTTAAAGTAGAACTATTCTTAGAGAACAGAGCTTCTATTTTTAGGATACTAGAGACAATATTTTACCTTAGCTTCTAGCACATATACAGCAATTTGTATAAATATGTGATGAAATGGTCTTGACCATCTTTTCTATATTTAGAGCCATTTCATGTGTAATTTTCACAATTCATTCAGCTGATATATATATGCATTTATCTGAATGATGACACTGCTTGAAAAGCGTACAGTACCCACACTAATTTTCATGTATTTACCTTATACCATTTCAAATGCGAAATATGTATTTTGGGGTGGGTCGGAAAACACACATGCATCGTTGAATGTTTACTATTGCTTAATTTTTTAGTAATGATGGACATCAATCCATGGAGTGGGTGTCGTGTTTATATCTAGGACCCTAATTCGATATTCCCAATTTATGCCCTTGTGAGGTTATAATCAATAATATCCTGATAAAGGCATAAGAATCAGATCCATATTCAGTAATAGCCCATGCAGTCCATAGCACAGCACAGCACGGCTACTCCCATCGACTCCTAGAAAGCACAACGCATTCTTTAAACAAACCAAGACTCCAGCAGCCCGGAAATCTCCCCTGCTTTTGTTTTGATTTGAACAAGAACTCCTGAAGTCCAGAAAGAACTGTAAGTTCTTAGTGACGTCTTATGTCCAAACTTACGTCAAACCCGGCACCTTCCAGGTATAAAATACCAACAAGTTGCCTTAAGCAAACACACGGGGGTTTGGAGCAGAGCGGCCATCTACTTGCCCAAGAGCCCAGCTGATGCGAGAGCCCACGGACGCCGCCCCTCCCGTTTGACGCACTGAGAGAGACGCTGTCTTTTTCTCCAGCCGAGAAAATCCAGCTCCGGTGTTTCCAGCCCACCCTTGCGGGTTGCTGGGATATCGAGTCCTGAGGAAAGAGATACCAGACCTCCCACATTCTATTACCAAGGTACGGAGCTGACTAAACCCTTAAGAGAATTCTCGATGCAGATTCTTGGCAAAATAATCTTAACCAACTTAACTTAAACTGCTACTTAATCATCCCTTTCCAAGTATTAGGCTTAGGGCAAGTTCACCGGGGTAGGCTTAGTTAGAAGCACCAGTTGAGTAGTCAATGTATTTATGTATGTATATATTTTATCCATTTTAAAGATCAAATGCCTCCTATCTTTGCAGGTGAGCCAGCTGTGTCTCCAACTGAGACAAATAGTGGCTGAGTCTCTGGCTCACATCATACAACCACCCCATACATTCTCCCCTCTTGACCACATTCAGTGCTTCCCACAGCCCTGGTCAAATATGTGCTGAACACCTCTCTCATTTCAAATTTGAAATCTGAATAGGCTGAGGCCCTGGTCTCAGCCTATTCAACATCAGAGGCAAATGGTGAGAGAGAATCTTTGTCAGAAACTGAGTGGTATTTATTTTAAAAGATTAATCTTTTGCAACCAGTACCCTATTAATTCTACTATGTGTGTATTACGGGTTAGAGAGTAACAGGAGCCTTTCTGTGCCAGTGTGTGTAGCTCTGTCAACACATCTATGCAATCCAATCTGCGCATGTCCTCCTGGAACAGCCCCACCATTGCAGAATTTTCAGGGATCCTTGGTGGATGTCTCTTCCTTGTCCCATCAAGCACACAATTAAAGTCTCATTCTATAAGATCAGGATATCTATGCATGGTGTGCATATTTCTAAGATTGTCCCAAAGAAACTGTTTACCATCAGCAGTCGGTGCATAAGTATTAGCAAAACATATTTGTGTGCCCTTCAGTAGTCCATAGACCACCAACTATCTAACCTCAACATCTGCTCTAGAGGCACAGTGCAGAAACTTAACACACAGAGACATACAAATCAACACTTCTTTTGTGTATGATGAATATGTGGAGGAATATAATTGTCCACGTCATTTCTTTCTGTCTCCTCAACTTCGTCAACTAAGTGGGTTTCTTGGAGAAAGGCACTTTTAAAGGCCACAGACATTCTAAGTTGCTATCTTAATCTTTGTGACCACGTCACCTGCAGTGGGTTAAGTGTGAGATCTTACTCCAGAGAGTTAATAAGATTTAATTTTAAAATGAAAAAGTCACCAAAATATTTTAGCAAAAAATAATATTTCTTTTTTATTTATATATAATATTTTTAATTAAATTACATTTAAATATATCTTCTAAAAAGTATACATTTATTAATTTGCTTTAACGTTAATTCCTAAAGGGTTCTATTTTAAGTCCCTGCTTCCATTATTTTCTATAGAAGGATGCTGCAGTACCAGTGGTTGTCCATTTGTGGAACTGGACATATCCAAACACACAACACTGGAGGATATCCAAGGTAAGGAACTAAAGACTATGGGGCCTCAAGGGTGAGCTGCCACTCCAAACACAATGTTGTTAACCAACAAAGCCATCCAAGGTTGCATTTTGCTTATCATATATCCTTCAGTATTCTGCATAAAACAATATACTACTGGACATACGCAAAAATGTGACGTGATGTCCTCACACACCACCAGGTGGTATGTTGCATCATAGGACTCCCAACGCTCCCAAAAAACCAGTTTTGATGGAGAGTGGGCCTACACCTGAAATCAGGGAGGTCTTCTTCCAAAGAACAGACCAGTGATCTATAAAGATGAAAAAACAATGTGACATCCTAAACAGACCTTTATTTTCACAGGAAATATCACTTGGTATTAAAAACCAGCGTGGAGATAAGGGGAATTAGTACCCCATCACAACATGTACCGTCAACATGTTTCTACCTGATGGCTCTTGGGAGTCAGTGGCATTCTTCAGGATGGAAGCAGGTGATCCAAGTGTGGCAACAGCCCACTTGTGTGCCTCTAATCACAATAGGGTTGACCTTCGTCACCTTTACTGTACCAGGCTCATAGGTACCTGTAACAGAATATTATTATGTATTTGAGACCTTTTATAGTAGGTAGGTAAGGGATATATAGAAATGACCATCAGCATGCAACACTCGCATGCTTGGTAAGGAAGTGACACTGCACATGTTATAACAACATAGTTTTCAAATATATCAAGTTGTGAGACCAGCTTATTTATTTATCAAATATTTGAAAAGTTTTATAAAGCACAAACATCACCTATACGGGTATCAGAGAGCTGTACAAAGGAACATACTTTGAATGAGGTAAATGCATGAGTACAATACAAAATGGAACAAATGAAGTACCTGAAAAATACCAAGATCATAGGGGGCACGGGGAAGACAAAATAATAAAGGTGATCCAAGGTATCAGCCCATCTAGTGGGACCTGTAAAGTTCAAGCAAAGCAATACATCAAAAGGACATGTGAGGAGAAACATAACACACAATGAACAAAAGGTATAAAAAACTGTCAAACAGAAGATGGAGGTAGATTAAAGATGGCATCAGGGCTTTTGCTGTTGATGATCATTCAGGAGTAGCTCTTTGACATGTTTTTTGAATGAGGCAGTCAATGGGTTGGATCTGATCTCGAGAGGAAGAGCGTTCCAAATTCTTAGAGCAAGATCAGAGAAAGCATGATTGTATGTTCTTTTCTTATTGACTTTAGGAAGTTTTAATAACACTGTATTAGAGCTTCTTAGGTTCTGACTCGAGTCAGATAGCTCAATTTTTTTTGCCAGGTAAACTAGGGTGTTGTAATGAATAGCTTTGTGCGTCAGGCAGGATATCTTGAGATGGATCCCTGCTTCGATGGATAGCCAGTTTAGTTGAATTAGGTATGGTGTGATATGGTCATGTTTTCTGGTGTCTGTGATGAGTCTGCTAGAAGCGTTCAGAGTGGCTCTAAGTGGAGTCAATCTAGCTTTAGGTAGCCCAGCTAGAATCAACAAACCATATTTTAAACGTGAGATAACTAGAGTTTGGACTGCTGACGGGATGCCCTCAGGAGTTAAAAATGGCTCGAATTTCCATAGAGTGTTAAGCTGATGACTGGCCCCCTAATAGTGGTACAAAAGGGGGTGGTGATGGACGGAGCATCTGAACCAATCAAACACTCACACCCAGTCAACAGATCTGGGTTTAATCCATCACTGTTCTTTAGCCCACTCTGCCACCCCAGTTCAGACATGGCCATATGCAAATCAGTCTGACCCTGTGCCTCATGGGAACAGTCCAGCCCGAACTGCCAAGCCATGCCTTCCCTGGACCAGATTCAAGCTTCCGAAGGACCGGTTTCTGGCATTACAGCCATCTTCAGCCAGGCTTGCTTGAATCCAGTGGCAAAGTGAGCAAGGGACTCATGTCTGAGCATACCCTGCCAACTTATGGCGAACAAAGCGGTACAAAAGGGGGTGGTGATGGACTGAGCATCTGAACCAATCAAACACTCACACCCAGTCAACAGATCTGGGTTTAATCCATCACCGTTCTTTAGCCCACTCTGCCACCCCAGTTTAGACATGGCCATATGCAAATCAGTCTGACCCTGTGCCTCATGGAAACAGTCCAGATCTGTTGACTGGGTGTGAGTGCTTGATTGGTTCAGATGCTCCGTCCATAACCACCCCCTTTTGTACCGCTTGGCCCCCTAATAGTGGCACTGATGTGATCTTGCATATTTAGGTATTTGTCCAGGGTTATACCTAAAGATCTAGCAGAGTCAACAACATGAGGGGTGCAGTTAAGCGCAATAAGTTGTTTGAGCCAGTCTTGAGGAGATGCAGAGTGGTTGCGGGGGAGGCAATCAGAAGGAATTCTGTTTTGAGGGAATTTAACAACAACTGATTATGAGTTAACCATGTTTTTTTTTTTTAATGGATGATACAGTGGTGGGCAGTGAGGCAACATGACAGTAATTTACAATGGTGACATATTCAGATAAACAGAGAACACAGATCATATACAATCCCCATATGAGTTTAATTCAATTCAGGATCGGTGTCAACCCCAACACGACGTAGCTCCTCAGTTGGGGATATACAGAGACCACAGTGTGACACATCCCATTTAGCCCATTTGTGGTCCCATTTCTTAGGGCAACCCCTGTGTTTGAAGATATCTTTCTCTGCAATCATCACACTGTTCATGTCATTGGACCATTTCTGATAAGTGGGCAATTCCCCAGTCCCCCATATCTGAACTACATTTCTTTTGGCAAGGGCAAAGCCCAGTGAGGCTCACATGTGCTCGGTCTGAGTCAAGTTGGTGGCCTCCCAAACATTAAGCAAACAAAGTCGTGGGGAGCTGGTTATGTTTTTCCCACAAACCTATGTAAGTATGGAGAGGATTCTCCCCCAGTAGGACTGAATGTGTGGGCATTCCCAGAGCACGTGGAAAAATGTACCCTCCGCTCGCATCGTCTAAGGCATCCTGCGTCTGTCCGACGCCCCATTTTTGCCAATGTCTATGCCGATAAATAAGTTCTGTGTAGGATTTTGAGTATGACTAAGCAGAGCCTCATTGGTATAGCGACCTCTTTGGGGGAGGAAAATGCTTCTTGCCAGTCGTCATCTTTCAAGTAACCGAGATCTGATTCCCATAGCTGCCGGAGATGCACCAGTGGGTCCGGCTTGTTGTTGATTAATTTGCAATATGTGAGTAAAATTGCTTTGCTGGACATGGGATCTGCTAAAAGCCTGTCCTCCAGTGGGGAGGCTTCAGGTAAGGTCTTACCACATGCCACAGTGGTCGTTATTGCATGGCGTATTTGTAAGTATCGGAATGTTTCTGACCCAGCCAGCTGGTATTTCGTTTGCAGGGTACTGAACTGGACCATCTCATTTCGCTTTCAAAGGTCATCTACAGAGGAGATACCTATTAAGTCCCACTTATCAAAGCCCGGGCATTTACTCAGTGTGCCACGTTGCTCGAAGTCCCATAACGAAGTCCCATAAGGGAGTGCCAGTGTTAATTTTTTGTTCCACCACAGTGTTCTTGTCGCACAATGCCAAATTGCAACTGTTTGGGCCCTAGGACCGGTGAGGCACTGGTGTTTGGGATAAGAATAAAGTGCACTCTGATACCCCCCTGGGTCCATTATCCATTTGTCCGTCCGGTACGCCGGTTCGGACGGTGGGGCAAAAACCAATTGGTTGATCACCGCCAGCTGGGAGGCCCAGTAGTATTGTTTACAGTTGGGTAACGCGATCTCCCCGTCATACCACCCCATAGTCAATTTATGTGTTGCAATGCGTGGGTTTTTCCCATCCCATAGTAGCGTTCTGACCTCACTGTATACTCTGGTGAAGTATGCATCTGGGACTGTATAGGGGTGTTTTGCGACACATATAGGAACCTGGGCAACGCCAACATCTTAAACAGCGCTGCTCTGCCTAGTAGCGTTATAGTCAGTGGAGCACATCATTATGGAGTCTAGTCAGCGGGCCCTTAAGATTGACTTCATACAATTGGGTATTGAATTGGGTGACATATATGCAGAGATAGCGAAAACCCTCAGTGGCAATTGTAACTTCGGTGCCCTGGGGCAGTCTAGGTAGGGGGCCTTGCAGCATGTAGAGTATCAATTTTGTTCATTTTATAGTATATCCTGAGTGTGCACTGAAAATTGCAAAGATATGTAAAATGAGGTGGATCATGGCTGAGTGGTCGCGACAAACAATAGGAAGTTGTCGGCATACAAAGAAATGCGATCCTCATGGTAATCTGTCCATTTGAGCCCTCTAATCATGGAGTCACCCCTCACCCGGGTCGCCAAGGGCTCCAATAGTAAGATGAGGGGCGACAGGGGGCATCTCTGTCAAATCCCTCTTTTAAGACTGAATGGCCAGGATGTATGTGGTTGACAACCATTTGGGCCATTGGATTGGTATATAGAAGCTTGACCCACTTTATAAATTGTGGACCGAAGCCCATACGTTCGAGAAGAGCAAATAGGTAAGGCCATTCGATAATGTTGAATGCCATTTTGGCATCTAGTGATAACAGTGCTACGTCTTCTTGAATGGTGTTTATTCTTCTCATAACCCCATGTAGTCATCTAAGATTGAGGGCCGCGTTCCTACCTGGCATGAAGCCTGATTGATCTGGGTGCACAAGCTTATAAATAACTGGATTCAAACAATTGGCCAGTGGCTTGGTAAGAATTTTAGCCTCGCCCGTTAACAGGGAGATCGGACGATACAAGTCGCACCTCGTCAGTGGCTTATCCTGTTTGTGTATAACGACCACTGAGCCCAGCAACAGATCTTTAGGTAGGGATCCATTGTGGTAACTCTCTAAGTACATAGCTCGGAGAGCGGGAGTTATCTTGGAGGTCACTAATTTAAACAGCTCTATTGGAAGCCCGTTGGGGCCCTTAGCTTTCCTTGACCTCATCTCACGTATGGCAGTCGCTAATTCCTTCCCAGTAGGAGCGCCCTCCAGGGTCTCGCGATCTTCAAGGGTGAGGGTAGAGATCGGGATTGTGGCCAGGAGATCACTGGAATCGGTAAAGGTGGTGCGAGTAGTGGAGGAGTATATAGAGGCACAATGGGAGGCAAAGGTCTCAGCAATCACCTGTGAGTCACGCAGCATTTTTCCTGTGTCCACTTCAATAAGGGGCACCCATCTCTGTGCGGCTTCATGCTTTTCTAACTATGCCAACAGCTTTCCTGTATGGTCATCCAGTTTGTATATTTTGTGCAGAGTAGTTTTCTGTTTCGACCTAGCTGCCTCCAATGCGAGCTGCCTGTAATCTTGCTGCTTTACACTAAGGGTATGTAAGATCTCCTCGTCATCTGTGGTTGCCACCTCATCCTCCAGCCCTTGGATCTCGTGTTCTAGAGTCTCCAATCATACTCTCACTTCCTTCTCATGCCCCGACATCAAAGAGAGTACCTGACCTTTGATAACCTCCCCAAAGGCCCCCCACAGGATCTGATGGGAGTCAACAGTGTTGGTATTCTCGGCAAAGTATCAGAGATATCCTGCACCACAGACCTGGCTTCGATAAAGTTAGAGAGATCACCAACGTGAGTGAGCAGGTTATTGATTTTGGATTGACTACCATGCGCGCCTGAGTGGAAAGTAAAATTACGCAATGAGTGATTGAAATGGTGCCACAGATAAACCAAGCCAAACGCCAAGAGAAAATGCAACAACGGTGAAGTGCCCTGTGGATCCTGATGAGGCGGACGCTGATCAACCCGCCCATCAACCGTTAAATTAAAATCGCCTCCCATCACAAGAATACCAGCTGTGAGGTTTAGCAGGAATTTACCCAAGTCGTCCAGTGTAGGTTTTGTCAGCGATGAAGGGATGTATAGCGAGAGGACATTTAGGGGGTACCCCTTCCCATGTTCCGGCATCTGCGGCAAATCTACCCTGGGCATCCACCCATGTGTCCCTTAATATGTATGGGCATTGCTTGCAAATGAGAATACCGGTCCCTCTCGAATTGGAAGTGAAGCCCGAGTGGGCCACTAGCCAATAACCCCATCGATCGAGTGCCTTACAGGTATTACCAATGAGATGTGTCTCCTGCAGCAGAGCGATATCAGGGGCCTACCTCTTGAGATGCTGGAGCACAACCCCTCGTTTCAATTTATCCCCCAGTACGTTGACATTCCAGGTAAGGATACTGAGCGTTCTCCTCACGTCTCGGTCAGACATAGTGTATGTGGGTGTTGTAGGGTGCAACTCGCCCCAAGCCTGTGTGTGGTTGTCTCTAGTTGGTGCAGTGTGTCCGTAATTTGATTGTGTTCATCTTAGGGACGTCCCTGTTCCCCCCACCATCACAACAAAATTGCCACATAAACTAGAAAAACAAACAACCAGCCCCCCCCAAAACGTCTCTTTCCCTTCCCCTCCCTGCCTCTCTGCATGGCGCACACAGAACCTCCCGTCACCCCAAACCTGCAGAGTGCCTATTGTGAGTTGGCCATTGTTGAGTTTTAAGGAGCTCACAATCTTACCCCACTATCGGGTCATCCGGGCCCCATGGAGGAAAGGCTCATGAAACCCTGTAGTCACGCTCTAAAACAGCAATGATGGATGAAGCACAACACGCTGCAAGAGGAACAATACCAGGTTGACACGCCACTACCTTGAACAGAATCATACAGATGTGGACATAACCTGGGTGGTCTTGGAGAAGTTGAATGCTAACACCCCCAGCATCCACAAGAAGCTATTCACATGCAAACAAAAATGGGTGTACCATTTGAAGACATGGGAAAAAGGTCTGAATACTCAAATCCCATGGTTACAACAGGTGTGAGTTTATTATCACGCCTGTTTAGTGGGAGTCCACCCTCCTTTTTCAAAGACTGATGTACCAACCCTGGGAGGAGTATATAGACCATGTGCAACACTTTTTCTCCCGCCCCTGCCCAGTACACCCCTGGGTGTGAAGGGCCTAATATAATATAATATACAAAATAGTCTCTCCCAGACGTTGGGTTCCAAATAAATATCCATTTATTTTTTTCACAAAATCTTGCACTCATGTAGGGAAGGAGCTGCTAAATAAGAGGCTACAGCTACCATGAACCATCGCCCACCCGGGTTTGGTCTCCCGGAGGGACTCTCTGATTATGCTCCCCGTTCTGTATTAAAAAACCCTCCTTCTGATAGGAGACTGCATCCCCCATGAGTCAGCAGCTCAGGCTGCTGCCTGTGATTGGTCTGCTATAGGGGATGCCTTGATGATATCACATGACACATCTACATCATGCATGGAGAGCGTTACCCTCAACCGAGTGCTCCCAGTGTAATGCCAACGCAGGTGACGGCACTCCCAAGGGAATAGCACCTTTGAGTTAAAAGGCTACAGCTGCATACGATGATGTACTTACAATGAGGCCATATTATAAATACCCAGCTACATCCAAACTCCCTTGCACATCAGGACAAAGGAGCAGACACAACCAGGTTTACAGACAGGAACGCACTTTGATGAAGTAAGAGGGTGTATGTATGTAGGGATATTGATCCCACGTTTGTATTACAGAGAATGTGGAAATGTAATTTGATTGACTGAAAACAGAGCTACTCTTCCTCCCACATTGCTATTTTAGAGTGTGACTACAGGGGCTCTTGAGAAATTCCTCCGTGGGGCCCGGATGACCCAATAGTGGAGTAAGTTTATGAGCTGGTCTCAAAACTTGATGTATTTGAAAAAGACGGAAGTCCTCATCCTGGGATCTTCACCCTCCGCCTGGGACGACTCCTGGTGTCCCCCTGCCCTGGGCAGCGCACCAAAACCAACAGACCACGCACGCAACCTGGGCTTCATCCTGGACTCCTCCCTCTCCATGACCAGACAAGTCAACGCCGTCTCCTCGTCGTGCTTCAACATCCTGCGCATGCTACGCAAGATCTTCCGCTGGATCCCCACCTAGACCAGGAAGACGGTCACCCAGGCCCTCGTCACCAGCCGACTGGACTACGGCAACTCCCTCTACGCCGGAACCACCGCCAAACTCCAGAAAAGACTGCAGCGAATCCAGAACGCCTCAGCAAGACTCGTCCTGGACATCCCCCGACACAGCCACATCTCCGAACACCTGAGAGACCTGCACTGGCTCCCGGTCAACAAGAGAATCACGTTCCGACTCCTCACCCACGCACACAAAGCCCAACACAACCAAGGCCCAAGATACCTC
The DNA here is from genome assembly GCF_964263255.1 of Lissotriton vulgaris. NCBI lineage: Eukaryota > Metazoa > Chordata > Amphibia > Caudata > Salamandridae > Lissotriton > Lissotriton vulgaris. The sequence goes on along the minus strand of NW_028250285.1, from coordinate 924,273 downwards.
AACAACCGCCTCAACTTCTACACTCCCACACGCCAGCTTCGATCAACCAACCACGCCCTCGCCGCCGTCCCCCGCATCCGAAGAGCCACCACAGGAGGAAGGTCCTTCTCCTACCTGGCCGCCAAGACGTGGAACTCCCTCCCGACCCACCTCCGCCTGACCCAAGACCACCTCGCCTTCAGGAAGCAGCTCAAGACCTGGCTGTTCGAGTAGTAGCGGACCTCCCCTCCCCAAGCGCCTTGAGACCGTCCAGGTGAGTAGCGCGCTATATAAATGCTTTGATTGATTGATTGATTATGTTGTTTCACATGTGCAGTGTGTGTCATTTCCTGTTAATATAAAGGTCTGTTTAGGATGTCACATTGGTTTTTAATCTTTATTGTTCACGGATTCCTTCTCAGATAGAAAGTGGGTTTTTGGGGGGCGTGGGGAGTCCTATGATGAAGCATAACACCTGGTGGTGTGTGAGGACATCCCTTCACATTTTTGTGTATGTCCAGTAGTATATTGTTTTAGGTAGATTCCTGGAGGATATATGATAAGCAAAATGCAACCTCGGTGGCTTTATGAGGCTGTACATATCCCAAGTCTTTGCTTGAGTACATTTACTACTCTTTTGAGTCTTTTTTGGCTTTTCCAACTTTAGGAGTGTCGTTTGTGACTACCAAAGGGCTTACTATTTTGTGGGTGGGTGTCTGTCCTTCCCCTCTATTAGCCCTACCTAAACACCTCCTAAATCCACCCTAAACTCCTTCCATTCAGTAGTAAGTAGACTTCTATTTTTAGCTGCTCCACATGGTCCCGCCTAAATTTACTGCTAAGTAGTAAACTTACATGTGTGAGGGTCTCACCATAGAAAAGACTGGAGAGGTGGAGGTGGAAATTTACACTAATAGGTTTGTGAATTGCATTTTGTAATAAGTAGTACCATGGTAGTGCTACAAAACGCAGTGTGTGTATTGGATTCTTCGTGTGCAATTTGCACCTCACTATTGCTTCGCTCCTAAGACTTTTATATAGCAATATGCCAATAGGTAGGCAGTCTGAAATGGAGAAGAATCGATAAATTGACTGTGGATACCACAAGTTTGCACCTTAACACCTCAGGGCATCTCTTTGACCTTGCTTTTCTTCCCTCATCTGGTCTCTATTCCTCATCACTCCACGAAGTCAATGAACGTTTGTTAAATAGACATGTTATTGTCTTCAAAAGGACAATGGTGGACAGTGGCTGCAAAAGACTTCATGTTGAGTATATTAAAAGCATTACAAACTATTGCAGGGACACAGAGATCCGAACAAGACAATGTTCACTGGTGGTACAAGAAGCAGGCTCTCACTGTCACCATAGCGGTATGTCCTTTCACCACTTTCAATAGGAGAAGCTAATGGTGTCTGCTAGCACTTGTGCTACTTTTGTCTCTACCGGTTTGATGGCCAACCTAGATGGCCATGTGTTGCTGTCGATCTCAGGATATTGGACAGGTGAGGCCTGCAGTTGGTTTGTGGCAATGATGGAAGGGAACGTGACTGACGTGACTGTCACTGGCCCAGTTAACAAAGACATAAGGGCAATTGTTCTCCATCAATGAGGAGATCAAATAATCCTGAAACTGGCATCCTGCATAAGCAGTGTGAATGTCAGTCATGCCTAGTAGTGAAGTGGGTATGCCAATGGTCATTACTACAGCAGTTTATACAACAAAGTTTCACACTCTGCTGGGCACCTATTCGAAAAAGTGTTGGTTCTAACACATTACAGATACAATTACGATCAGACCGGTAATTTCATTTTGGATGCAAACTCCCTTTAAGGATTGTGATGGGTGCGTCAATCACAGGTGCTTGCTTCCGCCATTTTCACCGTTTGCTTATGTTGGAATGGGAATAAAAAGTGGCACTAGCATATCATTTCCCATTCCAAGGCATCAAACATGTAAACAGGTGTCAATTGTGGACCTTCTGATTTACAAACCCCACAAAAATTTTAACCCATTTTTTACAAGAAAAATGTGATCTGGCCCCATGTAGGCAAACCTTTGTTAGCGTGCTAGGACATTTGGAGCTCATTCAAACTGAGTATGGTCAAGCATGCAAACATGGCAGAAGAGTTTGCAGATCCAAAGTGCAGGCTGGTGTTTTGTTATTTCTTCCAATAATGCATGTCACAATAAATATCCAGTATGTTCTGAAGGGACAAGGGCACACTAGAGGCTTCCCTTTTCCCAGTATTGCCATGACTGCAGAAGATTGAGATGAGAGATGGGTGCTACACAACAGCTTCATTGGTTGAGAATCTGGACTGGTTCTCAATCTGTTTTTAACTCGCAAGAAGAACTAGATATTTTTGTCTGGGACAGGTCTGCTCCAAGATGGTTAATGAAGACACTCTGTCAGTCTTAGACTGGGCAGGACCTCCTTTTTAGGTCACAGCCTACCAGATAGCGCAGCTGTCTGGTTTGCTAAAGACATCTTGGGCACATTCAGAAAGTTGACCCAAGAATGCATTCTGCCCATTGAGCGCCATTGGCTTTGTGGTTTGTAGCTCAGGTTTTCTTGCTTTCCATTTGCTGGATTTGTCTTAGGTTTTCCAGCTTGAGTTCATACCTTCCCTTGCCCAAACCTTATTTACAGTATGCATACGTAAATCTTGTCCTTATCTTGTGACATTTGCTTTGCATTCAAAGATTGAGATCCAATGTCAGGCATCTTCCGAGGGTGCTTGTTTACTTTTCTTTTTCTGACTTCAACGTGAGAGAATTTATGTGACAATCTTGATAGATACTGCGGGTAGGAAATCGTTTTTGTTTCTAGCACACCTAAATATTTAAATGAACTGTATAAGTATTTCAGACCATATCAGAACTAGGAACACAAATGAAGCACATTTTCTGTAATTTCTGAAGTGTGTTGGAAACAAATACTTTAATATGATCAAAACAAATTGCACTAGGTGATGCAATTTCCACACATTTTCGTCTGTGCGCTGTATAGTTTTATAAGTAAAACTGTAAGTCTGTGCAAATGTAATAGTCATTTCAATTGAAAATGTGTTGTCGGTAATGGCAGTGTGCTACAACACCATGCATGCTGACCTCTATGCCACTCCACTCTGCACCCCTCCACACCATTGCACTCTACTATGCACCACTCCACTCCACACCACTGCACTCTGCAGCACTCCACTCTACACCACTGTACAGTACGCTTTTCTACTCGACCAGTGACGGGCGGTAATTTTATAAGGGAGGGGGCGGGGAAGCACACATGCAGATATACACCACACTCACACCCATTTATTCACACAAACCCACTAACAAATACACATACATTCATACATAAACGCATGCATGCACCAGACAAAAAAAACACATACCTTAACAGCAGCACTCTGACAGGGAAGCCTTGAGGTAGCAAACGGGTTGGGACTGCTGCCTTTTCTCATTGGCTGACTTAGGGTCAGCCAATGAGGAACGGTAGCAGTCCCAAGCCTGGGAGATCCCAGGAGGGTTGGAACTGTTGCCTTCTCTTATTGGCTGAACTTAGTCAGCCAATAATGGAAGGCAACGGTCCCAATCTCACCACAGAGTGGGATGTGGTCACTTCAGGGCTTAAAACTGAAATGCCCAGGTCCAAGGCAATCTGTGATACTCCCCGTCATCACGTGGGGGAGGGACCTTGAGGCACATTTGCCAGGCTGAGGAGGTCACACCCCGAGGGCTGTAAAATCCTCAACCTGGCAAAGTCCAGCTCAAGCAGTCAGGAGCATGCCTGTTTTATGCTTGTTTAGCTGCTGGCTTCCTGACCTGAACCAGAAGAGTGTCTGTTAGGCTGACCTTTGTTAATCCTCTTAGCCCTTTTTTTCCCTGGAAAAAGGCGGGGTTCATGGCCCCGTAGCCCGTAGAGACAGGCAGCTTCTGTACTCTACCCTGTCCATGCCAATACACTCTCTACTCTACCCCACTGCCCTCTTCACCACTGTACTCTACACCTGTCCAGTCTTGGCCACACCAATCTACTCTGCACAACTCCTCTCTACACCACTGTACTTTATGTCACTCTAAAGCAACACTGCACTCTACGCCAATGCACTTTACACTCAACTCTATGCCCCTGCACTCTGTGCCTCTCCACTATACGACACTCTAATCTACTCTGCACCACTGCACTCTATGCCACTGCACTATACACCTCTTTACTGTACACTATTACAGTCTATGCCACTCTATGCAAATGCACTCTACCCTGCACCACTCCAGTCTATGCCACTTCACTATACTCTGAAACAATTTACTCTGCGCCACTGCACTCAACGCCACTCTGCCCCACTACACTCTATGTCGATGCACTCTACGCCACTGCACTCAACACCACTGCTCTCTATTCCATTCTACTCTGCAACACTGCACTCCTCGCCACTGAACTCTACACCACTCTACTGTGCAGTACTCCACTGTATGCCACTGCACTCTACAACATTGCACTTTACGGCACTATTCTCTATTCTGCATCACTCTGTGCTACTCTACTCTGCACCACTCTACGCCACTGCACTCTACGCCACTTAACTCTACTCTGCACACTGCCCTCTGCATCACTCAACTCTATGCCACTCTACTCTATGACACTACACTCGATGCCATTGCACTCTACTCTGCACCACTCTATTCAGCATCATTCCACTCTGCGCAATTCCACCCTAATCTGCACTACTCTATTCTATGCCACTGCATTCTATGCCACTGCATTGTAAGCCACTGAATTGAATGCCACTGTACTCTATGCCACTGTACTCTGCAACACTCTACACCAGTGTTTCCCAAACTGTGGTCCGCGGACCCCCAAGGGTCCGTGACACATTCCCAGGGGGTCCACAAGCAACAGTTTTAAAAGCACTTCAAAGTTCCTTGAGTAATCTGTAGTTTTCAGGCAACTATAAAAGTGTCAAGATAACATCCAGTGATTAATGTACCTGCTGGAGAGAGATGCATGTTTTGTTCAGTAGCTAGCAGGTTTGACTCATCTAAGGCAGCACAGAGGGTTAAAATGCCTGCTGCAAAGAATGTGTACCATGCATTAAAAAATAGTAGTTTATGTGCATAGCTCAGTGTGTTACTGCTTTTGTCACAGAGTTTCTTTTGTTATTGTGCAGTTTATGAGTTACAATCATAATCTAGCACCTGAAGCTATGACCTGCCATCAAGCTGCTGCATGCAAACTTCTTTTTTTCCCAGTATTTCATAATCTTCATTTTGCCAAAAAGGTTTGTTTGGGTAGAATTAAACTGTTATAATTAAAGTCAAAGCTAACCCCTATGTTACATTCTGTGTCAAGATTTTGTGCTTCTCCAGACCAATCACTCTTACAAAATGTGCACCAGAATGGACGACATGTGAATCCTACACCTTGAAGTCCCCTTTGTCATATATAACATAACATTTTCTATACACCGATACTATTCTTTATTCTATTCTATTCTATTCTATACTATTCATTGTCTCTGTATGTGTGTGATGTAAAGTGCTCAGACACCCTATACTTATATGAGAGATGCTATAAAACACATGAATTACATGTGACAGAGGGGCTATTGAGAGAAGAGAGGCACTGTTGGAGAGTGATAGTGAAGGATTCATAAAAGAGCCCCAAAAAGATTGTTTTATTGGTGCATAGTAAGGTCATCATTTACTATGCTTTAAAAGCAAATTCAATATATAATGACAAATGTGCTGCAGAATGCACCATTTTTCCCAAATTTCCTTGGTGGGAGAGCCCCTCAAAGTTTGCTTTGCAGTGGCCAGGTTCACTCACTGCACTTAGTACTGTGACTGGTCTGACAACATTTGCCAGGGTGGCTTTGGGTTTCCAGTCTGGCCCTGGCAGGAGCCTCATACTGTGAAATAGAACCAAATACTGAAAACTTAGTTGCCGAGATGCAGCACTAACCATCTCATTAATAGATTTCGATTTTGCTAATTCTTTCTATATAAAATACTAGCAGCCCGTCCCGACGTTGTCCGGGTATGAATTGCTGCCGGCCAGTAGTATATTGTTTTGTAGGATTTCGTTTTGATAGCATTTCTTATCTGTGACAGGCCTGTGAAACGCTCCGATTCACAGTGCACTGCTGATGCAATTAAGAGTGCGCGTTCAGTAGTGTGTGAACTCGAGTTTCCCTACTTTATTTTTCCTTGCAATATTATATAGCGCAAACTCGACAACATGGCATGAGCACAATTTACATCACAAAAGAACACATTCATTTGTGGTAGGCACGGGAGACAAAGCAATTTGCCTGGAATCACAGGATGTTGAGCTGATGCCGAGATTCGAACGTAGCTCCCCAGCTCTAAAGTTCGCAATTCTAGAACTTGTGGCGAGAATTGTGTCTAAAAGTGTATGTCGGTGCTGGACATCAATGGGAGAGACCTGTGCATTTTTCAAATGGGTGGTGAAAAATGAGTATGTTGCTGGAGATTTGGGCCGCCGTGCCACCAATGTACTTACCGGGGGAGGGTAAACACCCATTATTCCACAACTTTCTTTCCGCATACTTTAATTACAAAAGTACCATGACTCCGCAATGCCATTATAACGCATGGCATTACATTTTATATGCTTTTACCACGCATACACTTACAACGAAATTCGTTGTAAATGCATGAATGGTAAATGCATGTTTTTTTAATGTTTGGATAAGGTAAGTGTGGGTGTAGGGGTATATGTTTTGGAATACTAAGGTATATGTTTTGGGGTGTTTGGGTATTTTAAGGGTCAGATATAGTTTTGGGTTATGGGGTACAGGGGTAGTTTTAGGGTTTAGGGATAGGTATGGGTTTTGGGGTACTGGGGTATTTTTAGGGTTCAGGGCTAGGTTTGGGCTTTTGGGGTATAGGGGTATTTTTAGGGTTCAGGGGTAGGTTTGGGTTTTGGGTTACAGGGGTATTTTAAGAGTTCAGGGCTAGGTTTGGGTTTTGGGGTACAGGGGTATTTTTAGGGTTCTGGGCTAGGTTTGGGTTTTGGGGTACAGGGGTATTTTAGGGTTCAGGGGTAGGTTTGGAGTTTGGGGTACAGGGTTATTTTTAGGGTCCAGGGTTAGGTTTGGGATTTGGGGTACAGGGGTATTTTTAGGGTTCAGGGGTAGGTTTGGATTTTGGGATACAGGGGTATTTTAAGGATTCAGGGCTTGGGTTGGGTTTTGGGGTACAGGGTATATTCATAGGGTTAGGATCGGTTAGTGTTTAAGGGTGTTGTGGTATTTTAAGGAGTACGGATGGGTTATGATTATGGGGTGCAGGGGTATTTAAAGGGAGCAGGGTGGGATTAGCACACGATATGAGACATGGCATGAAGGGCAGAACGTACCACACTCCCCCAGCATTTGTCACACCCCCAGCACACGCCCACAGCACAACGCAGACACGCCCACAAGGGACTACTTTGCTTGCACGGGATTTTTACCTTTTAAATGTATATGGTGGGCGTCTGCATAGCCTATGTCCTTCTGCTGCAACTGCCCTTTCCAACGCTGTATTGGGTGTTGTGATTGGTGCTGTGGTTCCTGACATTACCCGCCTCAAAGGTTTGGGCTCTCTCTTTATTATATTAGTATGGATTAAAATCTTTAGTGATTCGAGTATTTGTTTGGTGTGCACAAGTGTATGTTTACTTTTTTTAAACTACTCTTTTAATGATTGGAATTTAAATCGTACAAATTGTTTGGAAGTCCTTGGCTTCCAATAGTGACTCAATAGGGGTCCTCAGGAGTCAAAAGTTTGGGAACCACTGCTCTACAACAAAGCACTTTACAGCAGTCTAAGCTGCACTATGCCACTCTAAACAACTCCACACTATGCCACTACAATACACAACACTCTTTGCTACTCCACTCTACTCCGCTCTTCACCATTCCACTCTACGACACTCCACGCTACTCTCCTCTACGCCACTAACTTTTAGTCATGCTGAACAGCAGCCAAGTTGGTGTAAAAGAAGGCGAAAACACTTTGACAATTCTAATATCCAATCCAATATCTCTTGCATAGGCAAGACAAATCAGCTTTGCCAATGCTGGTTTCTGTGGGGATCGTTCTGCCTTCCGCACATGAAACAAGATCATTCCATAAGTCAGTTAAAGAAGCATCCGAAATTATGAAACCTCATTCCACTCAGAAAACAAATGGTGCCTTTCTCAGATCCTGGTTTTGTCATAGGGACAGCACAACAAAAAGTAATGACATAGAAAGGGTTAAGCCTTGCTCGGGATTCGGGCAAAGATTTTCAGAACTTCAGGTTAAACAGCATTTTGACACTGGAATACTCCCTTTCAACTAATAAAAAAGATAATTTTGGGACTTTTATAACAATTTAGTACCATAATGCTGCCTGACATGCCCGTGTTATCCTGACATTTTAGGAGACTGGTTTGAGATAAACCGTTGCCATTGTCAATAAAAAAGTGTAATAAACGCCAAGTAAAAAGAAACAAGATTGTCCAATAAATTCTGTTGTTGTGTATGCAATAGACATTTAGATGTATTAGAAATGAATTAGCTGAAACACTGGCCCACACCTATAGGCCTTTTCCAGCTCTCATTGAATTAAAAGTTCATGTTTATAAGTGGACATATTTATCTAAATTATTTTCATTGACATGTTTTGTGTGGCAGTGGACGGAGTTGGTAGGTGTCTGGCACGATTGCATGTCAGAATTACGCATGCGTTTAGAACGCATGCCTTTTTAACGCTGTCAATAGGAGAATTGCGTCTTAATGATGTATTTCTTTTGCATGCAAGTCGTTATTAGGGGGCGCTGGACTTTGGATTAGTATAATTTACTAATCCAACTCCAGTCTGCGCATCAGTAGGGAAGGTGTTGGATTTTAAATCCAACGCCTCTACACCAATGCGCCCCCCCTAAAGCAAGTCGTTGTAAGGACTAGCGTGCTAAACGAATGCATGTTAATGACGATTGATTGTCCGCATTACGCATGCATTAAGAACGCATGCCTTTTTAATGCCGTCATTAGTACAAACGCGTCGTAATTACATGTTTCTTTTCCACGCAAGTCGTTACAGCGACTTGCCTTAGGGGAGCGCTGGACTTTGGATTAGTATAATTTACTAATCCAACTCACTCCAGTCTGCGCATCAGTAGGGAAAGTGTTGGATTTTAAATCCAACGCCTCTGCACCAATGCGCCCCCCCTAAAGCAAGTCGTTGTAAGGACTAGCGTGCTAAACGAATGCATGTTAATGACGATTGATTGTCCGCATTACGCATGCATTAAGAACGCATGCCTTTTTAATGCCGTCATTAGTACAAACGCGTCGTAATTACATGTTTCTTTTCCACGCAAGTCGTTACAGCGACTTGCCTTAGGGGAGCGCTGGACTTTGGATTAGTATAATTTACTAATCCAACTCACTCCAGTCTGCGCATCAGTAGGGAAAGTGTTGGATTTTAAATCCAACGCCTCTGCACCAATGCGCCCCCTAAAGCAAGTCGTTGTAAGGACTTGCGTGCTAAACGAATGCGTATTAATGACACGTTTGTTCAATTGCCTGCGCTGTAAAGGCACAGCGTGATTCCGGCCTCATGCTAAAGGCCGTTTCCCCTCCTGATGAGCGTCATCTTTTTCTAGCTTTCAAGGATCTTTTTCCAACTTTCAGGTATATGTAACACACATCTATCTAAAGCTGGCTTCTCCACATAATCCAATATAATAAGTCCTGAAGAGAAGCACTTGAGTTTAGACAGACCTAGCCAGGGAAACTGCTTCATACGCTTACCTCCTCCAAATACTTGGCATGAAGGGATTAAGCAGGAGGAAAGGATATGGAAGACAACTAATAAGATCAACACAAGACGCTGACCTTGGTGGCACAAGGTAGAAGAAAAAGAGTCTTTCTCCAACTAGGAACAGAAAATTGAGCGGATACAAATACCATAATGTGGGAGAGTGGGGAGTCCTGCTGTGACTCCTGCCCATGGATGTAGAGAAGGGTTAACAGAACATGGATACACGTATCTCACGCAGCCACCAAGAAACATCAGACTGAAGACCTTAAAAGCATCAAATACAAGGCTGATATACTGAATGTTAGTTTCATGGCGCTGACAACCCCACTTCCCTCCCAGCAACAAAAAACAAGCATTCAACAGAAAACATTTGGCAGTATTCTCACCACCCACCCAATATATCTCAGATATTCCATACATATAAAAATCAACAAGCTCACAACAGCATAGACAGTAATAAACACCACACTAAGAAAGCATATTCGGCACAAAAATTGAGCAGACATGTTACAACTCAGATATTTTATATACTTTGTCATTGTCATCTTCACAACAGTACCAATTTCAATTAACCTCATAGCTGCTATGGAACGTCCAGCTCCAGTGCTGGACGTTCCATTGCGCAGGTGAGGTTCGAACGTTCAACGGCCGACGGCAGAACTACGGAGGTAGTGGTGCCGTCGGCCGCCGAACGTGCGCAGCACCTAAAGGGTTAAAAACAATTGCAACCACTAACAGAACACATTAGTCAGAACAAAAGAATGCCGTCAGCAAAACACTCAAATCAATAATACACCTCAGAGGCAGAAAATAGTTAGGGCCACGCCGGGCTTTAAACAGAACTACGGGCATATTATCAAGGGGGTTTATCTCCGCTTTTTTGGCTTTAAAAGCCAAGAAAGCGGAGATAAAATTATCTCCCTATTACCTAGCTGTCGCTAACACCAGTTAGCGACAGCTAGTAGGAGATAGGGACCATCTTGGGCCCCACTTTGCATGTCGGTGATATTTATCACTAATGACTTGCAAAGTGGGCTAAGCGCGAATATCTCCAAAAGCTAACACCTGCCCTGAGCAGTTCTTAGCCATGTTATCCAATTGGAGGTGGATAACATGGCTAAGAGCATTAGCTCGGTAATGCATGAATATCGCTGACTTTTCAGCGATATTCATGCATTGCGGCCGATTTTTATCGCATTTGCGATAAACCTTGGTAATACCAAGGTATATCTGCGATAAAATCGCCGCAGCTCAGCGGTAAATTTTTGTCTCTAACCAAGCAATAGCGATAATTATCGCTATTGCTTGGTAATATGCCCATACATTCTTTTCAATATCCGGCGCCAACACATCCCATAATACTCTAAACCAACACCAACACAAAATCAAAACAGCTAGAATGATTAAACAGACTACTGTAAGTCCTCACAATACACTACAGTGTGGATTCATTCATAAACAATAACTCACGAATGCAGTGCACATACAAAATCATCAGATGGCACACGCTAATATTAGCAGAGCTCTCCGGTTACACACACCAAACAACTTTAGCACAAAACGCATACAGCATATATTAACCGTACTCCCAATATTGATGATTGTACTCAAACAGAAAGCAGACTCTAGTCTATGATGAAATCCTCAAGACAAGGGTGTGAAGTTACTCAAACATGACAGAACTGAGAGGACATACTAATGGCAAAGCAGCATGATAAAAAAATCTTTTTAACGTAACGTAGCGTAACATAACGTAACGCAAAGCAATGTAACGTATCGTAACATAACTAGGGCTCCCGGTTTATGGTATTTATTTTTTTGACATTTCCGTCTGTATTTATCCATATTTATTTTTTGTTAATTTTATCTATACTTATTTTGCATTTTGTGGAAAAATTAAGCTGAAATTAGAATATTTCCAAATTAATTTAACTGCTAAATATGCACTCATGCTTGAATCCCTGTCAGGCGAACACCGGCAGAAGATACATCAATGCACTTATATGAAAATATGCCCATTTCAGTATCAACCTTGTGCATTTCTACTGGTGTTAAAGCCTCTTTACTAAAATACCTTTCTTTTTTAATCCCCTTATCTATCAATTCACACAGCTATTGGCCTGGCGTCATGGCAGACAGTATTTAGAATTTCTCAAAAAGCAACCCAATTTCCGTTTTAATCCACATTTAAAAATAAACACAGGCAAGAAAATAAATGTTTTCTGTCTGTATTTATCTGTAAAAATCTGTAAAAACTGACAACCGGGAGCCCTAAACATAACATAGCATGCTTACCAGACAGTACCCTTGGTTGTCCTGTATGAACACGAAGATGTTGTGGAGGTAAGGCCCGTCTACTCTCATGTTCATAGAAGTTCATTCATGAAGGTTCTTAATGATATGCTTTACATGCAGGGCACATACTGTGATTGAAACCCAAATAAGGATATGGGCAAACAATCTTGATTTTTTTTTTAATTCAGTGGATGAACGAGTGTAACACCTGATTGTGTAATTTGAAACCTGCAGGTGACCTCCCTTTTGACAATAGGCAGGGAAAGTGAAGTGGAGATGACCTGCCACTGATAGAAATGTCCAACATTCAAGGGTTTTGGTCATATCATTCTTGCCTCCTCAGAAAAGCCCTAAAATCAGGAAGTGATTGGTACGTCTTGTGCCAAAACTACTTACCTAAAACATAAAGTAAAGGAAACGAGTAAGGAGACACTATTGTCTGTATGACAAGAGATATAGTCTAATATATCTATAATTTGGGCATAGAACTAACCCACAATTTGTGGTATGCTTCATCATTGGGTTCTGTCCGCATTCAGGACTATTTAATCGTCCAAGTGGGCTCAACTTAACGAGGGAGTTTTTAGGTCGTGCCTGGGCAGAGCATGTGCTGCTCTGCAAGGCATGCTGTATTGGAGTATAGACTTGAAGCCCCTTCCACTATTCGCCCATATTTGTCATTGGCTTCTGTCATTGTTCTTCGTAAATGCTAACTTCTGATTCGTTAATAAGCTTGTTAGTCCCTCCTTAGTACCGCCTTGTCTTCATTTGTAACCTCCCATGAGGATTGGCTCTTTTACTTCGGTTGTTACACAGTGCGTCTTATGTAGTCTGTAAGCACCATTTTCTTTAATGAGTTTCTCCTACTGCAGGCATTACATGCTTTTCTGCAACATTCAGAACATTCAGCATGCCATGCACACTTTCACGGGGCACTTTTACAAAAAAAAGCATTTGTTTGTCAACTTGACAAACAAATTCTTTTTTTGGGTAAAAGTGCCCCATACCGCGCTTTCATTTTAATAGCGTCCACAGACTTTCTTTAGACACAACTGTTCTAAAGAAAGGGGTGTGGCCTCTATTAACATGGAAGCGCACCATGGGGTGCTTGTAAACAACAAGCATTTGCAATGCAATAGGTCTCACATTTTAGAAACTTTGACCTTTTGGTATTGTATATGACAATGCCTTTTATTACTGCAGGTTTTTTAAACACATAAATAAAAAACATTGTTATTTACAATGCCAAGAGCTCAAAATCTCGCAATTGCGAGACCTATTGCATTGCAAATGCTTGTTATGTATTAGATTTGTGGAGAGATTGAAGTGTATAAAGTTATCTAGAGGAACAACCAGATTTATTTTTATTGTGGTGGCCCTGACAAGATCAAAAATATACAGTAGGATGTACTGTAAGTCTAATTATTCACACATAGATCCATCAACAAGTTCCAGCTATCAGTAAAGCCCATACAGGCTTCTAGTTGTATCTAACCCCAAGTAAAGGCAACAATAACACACACATTACACTGGCCCACATGTATGCTCGCATCAACCTGATAATGAGCTACAGGTGGTTCCAGGTAATACATGATCAGTAGGCATACTTTGAAGTCACACAACCAAATTTAAATTATGATAAATTATTCTTTAGTAGCAATTACTCAACCTCAAAGATGCCTGTCAGTATTTGAGAAGGGAGAGAAGACAGCACTACAAACCTGATTTAAAGCAATAGAACCTTGGCCTAACTACTTACCATAACTTACCACAGACTCTGTTACAGGAGACTAAATGAAAAAGTTAGCACATCAGTGGTACCTTGCTATTATATTGGGCAAAAGGAGAAGTGCAAAAACTGTGTTATTGAAGTAGTCATTGTTAAAGAATAGATAAGACTGATTTTGTCTCGGGTTAGTGTCCAAAGAAACACCTAAGAGCCTCTGTCCTTCTGAAGAGTGAGGGATGGCCATAGGCAACCCTATATAAACCCACTGAGGTTGCTGAGAACTGGCCTGTACACTGTTGCAGACCGGAGTGCATTATTCTGGCATGCTACATCATTGTGTAACATAGTGACACCCCAAAGAAGTGTCGACACATGATGTCATCCTGCGGCAAAGTATCGTAATATGCTGGAGTTAAGTGAAACAGCTTAAGAACAAGTAGTCATCATTAGCTAAAAGAAGAAACTGAAAGATGCCTATAATGAGAACTACTTGGACATCAGTGGGTGAATATCAAAAAGGATAAACATAAACAGCTGTAATCTTAGTTTATGATAAACAAAAGGATATTCATCCCTACCTCGATGAATATTATAGATGGGAAAGAATGACATCCAATAATATTGGTTCCATAGTGTTCAGCAAACAAGTGGGTGTGCAGTTCCTCGAAGGTTCAAGGCGGCAATTCTTCAGGACCTTATGATTAGCACTACACTACTTGACAACTTGATTCCCAAGTTTTATCAATGCGATTGTGGTAATCAGTCATTAAACAGGCCATTTAGGCAATACACTGTACCTTAACCTGGATAGGAAGTACCCAGATTGGGTGACTGTTGACCCCTTGAGGATCTGGCAGAGTACGGCACGTATTCGTTTTGCGGTGTCGGGTCAAGAACTCCTCGGGATCGGAATGATGCTAAAAAATGGTCCACCTCTCAATAGCTCCAAGTCTGCTTGCTATTATAGCACAGATCAGTGAAGCAATTAAGCGAGGGAAGGAAAGGGTGGGGACAGCAGGGAAGGAGACCTACAACAACAAGAAGAAAAAACAGGGAGACTATGAGCACCTTAAATATAATCTCTCTAAATAGTATTCATAAGTATTATACCGAGGATAACCACCTGTTAAGAAAAAATAAGAACTGTTCAGCTGAGTCCACAAGGAGTGTTGTGTTCCTTGTAGATCAAGTTAGTATGGAACCCTAGCGCATTCTTGATAGAGCACATTCATACAATGCTACAAGAAACAAGAAACAAAACATAAACAAGAGACACTAAACATATATGGATTTATTGGTAAGATAAGAATTGCTCCTAATAGATTTGTTTAAGGATTTCATATAACCTACCCAGATGTGAGTGCACCACGCTTCACAGAGGATGCAAGAGGCTGAGGAGAATCGCTCTACCACAATCTCCTGTTAGTTTAGGGCAGAAGAATTGAAATAGTGTCATTAAATAAGCGCCTATGGTTCCAAAGGAAAACACATATGAGCAGAACCCTCTCTTTATCTCAGGGAGGCATATATAATAGAAACCTTACAGTTAATTCAACCGAATTATCTTCACCGTGCTTTGGGGACGTGTCATCCCCCACTGAATCATAAATGTCATCCGTAAGTTCAGAAAAATAGAACAAAGACAAACACAAAGGACATACACACAGTTAGTATGTTACGTGAAGCAAACGTACCATAAGTATCTGAGCCTTGTAGCAACCAATGATAATCTCACTTTAGGTTGGTTCTCCGTAAGTGGTTATGCAGTCTTTCACTCCCATACGCATGAATTTGCAGAAGGCAAATTCGCCAACGAAGGGAGAAATGAATAAAAGGACTTTATGTGCTTGCACCGCATGAGCCCACACTGCCAGGGAAACTCGCCAACAGGACAAGTATACCGGAAATTAGCTAATATTCTCCACGCGGGTGTCGGTATCCCTACCACCCGCATGAGACCACACATGTGTGTCTCACCAACAGGGAGGGACACCACGTGCTAGGAAATATCTGGGAAGGAGATGGCCGCAACCCAGATCCTCTATTTTCCCAAAGGAGTCATTTTGACTCTCCAGGTGCATCAGCGAATAGAAGCGGATCCGTCAAAGAATTAGTGGTCCGGTCCTCGGATGCTTGATTCCGGTCTGGGAAAGATATGGCTGTTGTAGTTCGGACTGGACTGTTCCCATGGGGCACAGGGTCAGAGCTGATTTGCATAAAGCCATTATCTGACCCAGGGTGGTGTGGAGTGAAAAAAACGATGGATTTAGGCCCAGATCCTTGTACTGGGGTGAATGTAAGACATTGATCTACATTCTGTCCATCAAATTGTTTTTTGTAATTTTCTCCCTGAGTGTACTGGGGTAGCTCAGACGTGGGTCCCAGAGCCTCCACACCACTGGAGTCAAGCTAGCCGGGCTGATGAGAGGTGTTACCTCGAAACCGGTCCGGTCCTCGGATGCTTGATTCCGGTCTGGGAAAGATATGGCTGTTGTAGTTCGGACTGGACTGTTCCCATGGGGCACAGGGTCAGAGCTGATTTGCATAAAGCCATTATCTGACCCAGGGTGGTGTGGAGTGCAAAAAACGATGGATTTAGGCCCAGATCCTTGTACTGGGGTGAATGTAAGACATTGATCTACATTCTGTCCATCAAATTGTTTTTTGTAATTTTCTCCCTGAGTGTACTGGGGTAGCTCAGACGTGGGTCCCAGAGCCTCCACACCACTGGAGTCAAGCTAGCCGGGCTGATGAGAGGTGTTACCTCGAAACCGGTCCGGTCCTCGGATGCTTGATTCCGGTCTGGGAAAGATATGGCTGTTGTAGTTCGGACTGGACTGTTCCCATGGGGCACAGGGTCAGAGCTGATTTGCATAAAGCCATTATCTGACCCAGGGTGGTGTGGAGTGCAAAAAACGATGGATTTAGGCCCAGATCCTTGTACTGGGGTGAATGTAAGACATTGATCTACATTCTGTCCATCAAATTGTTTTTTGTAATTTTCTCCCTGAGTGTACTGGGGTAGCTCAGACGTGGGTCCCAGAGCCTCCACACCACTGGAGTCAAGCTAGCCGGGCTGATGAGAGGTGTTACCTCGAAACCGGTCCGGTCCTCGGATGCTTGATTCCGGTCTGGGAAAGATATGGCTGTTGTAGTTCGGACTGGACTGTTCCCATGGGGCACAGGGTCAGAGCTGATTTGCATAAAGCCATTATCTGACCCAGGGTGGTGTGGAGTGCAAAAAACGATGGATTTAGGCCCAGATCCTTGTACTGGGGTGAATGTAAGACATTGATCTGCATTCTGTCCATCAAATTGTTTTTTGTAATTTTCTCCAACTGCTCCAACACAGCAACACAGAATATTCGGCGGAGCCGCAGGAAAACGGATGAGCTTTTGTCCGTTTCCGCTCTCCCGTTGACTGCAACGTGCCACTGCCGAGGCTCATGGGAATAGGAGTTTTCTGAGTCTCAGTGGATAGGCACTAACCCTGGGCAAAGTACTACGCTGCGCTTGCGTAGTTTGCGAAGTTTGCGCTACTTCGCACTACGCGCATTGCACGTAGCACAGTGCAAACATGCGTAGCGTAGTGTAGTGCAGCGGTCATTTTTTGCTTGCTCGCGGTCCTCAATGTCAAGTTGGCGACCGCGAGCAAGCAAAATGACATCCCGGCGAGACTTTTTACTCGTTTGCGATCAGCAACATCAAGTTGCTGATCACGAGCGTGGAAAATAAACATCCCAGCGAGCTTCTCAACGTGGGGAGGTCAGTTTTCTCATTGCGAGTGGTCGCGTACGCTCGCGACAGCTCGCGATGAGAAACTACCAGTCCGCGTTGAGAAAGCTGCCGCTCGAGTAAAAATCTACTCAAGCGGCAGTAAAAGACATCTCGCACTGTGTAAGATGCCGTTTTCAATGACTGCACAGTGCGGACAAGCATCCCGCACTGTGTAATCATCGCGAACAGCGTACTACGCAGTTCGTGTAGTGCTACGCGTGGCTCGCGAAGTGCACTTTGCTTAGCTTCGCATAGTGCTACTTCGCGAACTACGCCCAGGGTTAATAGGCACTGCAGAAGAGCGATCACGGCAGGCGAGGGAAGATGCACGACAGGGTTCAGGTTGGGGGGAACATGACACGCAGACGCATACTGGTGTCCTGAGTCAAGCCTACCCTGGCTCTGTTCACCTCGGTCGGTTTTTCAAGGTACAGTGTATTGCCTATATGACCTGTTTAATGACTGATTACCATAATCACATTGATAAAACGTGGGACCCCAGTCGTCAAGTAGTGTAGTTTTCATCATAAGGTCCTGAAGAATCGCCGCCTGATCCGAGGGGACAGACAAAGGCGAGAAACATGTCAACCATATACTTTTAAAATATGATATTCATGAGACTTATTAGGGCCATTGCACCCTAATAGAGCACCCCATTTTTTATTTAGGTTAGTGAGCTCAATCAATAAACGTATTTGACCAGGAACATCACTAAATTTATTTTAAATCACTTTCTGTATAAATACCACTTTACACACACTACGAAGTATCACCCACACATCCCCCTTCACCAGATGGCTATGAGAAAGATCTCCAGTAAACAGCCCCTTTGTGGGTGCCCATCAGGCATTACAGCGCTGGGCTGATGAGGAGCAAGCCCTATGATGAAGCATGATACCCTGTGGGCTGTGTGAGGGCACCTGCTCCTATATGGAGTACTCATCCCATACAGGAACACAGAAAGAATCCCCCTATTTTGTTCACTCCTTGAATCCTCAAGCAACTGCTCACCCCCTTGTTCGCTAACTTTGTATCTATTATGGAGCAAGTGTGCTGGACTTATTTATGAAAAGCTCCTGGTTCCCCTTTTTTGCAAAGGGTTCCATAGTGTTAACACAGATGAAAAATGCACTTAACTTGAACAAATAGTAAGGAAGAGCTATTATTAAACTATCCTGTTGTGGAAAGGGCAAAACATGATTAAACTATGTTGTGCCCAGGGCAGGGAAAGACACACTTGTTAAATGGGTGGATGCTTGTATGATTAGAAGGGCAAATCTAACCCTGACTATTGTTTTGTGACCATGGGATTTCATCATTCAGATCGATGATATGTGTACATAACCTATAAATCCGTCGTTGTCCTCTATCAAGTAATAGATTGTTGACATTTGTTGTGGAATCTACCCCTAGCACCTTGTGAATGACCGTCCATTCAAAATGATGTTCTGCATGGTCGGATTCCAGAAATTAGTTACTCATTCGTGCTGTGTTACGTTTGCACTGGATATTGCTTCTATGTTCGCCTATCCAGATGCGAACCTTGCAGGTCATGATGCAGATACTTAGCTTGTGAGAGCATGTAATCTTCTTGAGTACATTTTTGGAATTGCAGTTAGGATGCGTGGTTGGTCGCCAAGATGTGCGTAGACCTAACTCAACGGTCTTGATGATCTTGGTGAAGGGGATGGTGCTACATCTTGTCCTGTAATGGGGGCAAGTCTCAAAACGTGGAGCTCTTGGCTCTGAATTAGATTTGCATGCTCTAGAGTGGACTATGATATAATTTAAACAACTGACCCCTCCTTTAAAGGAAAACTCGTTATGGAACTATATATGGTAGTACAAATCAGTTTCACTTCATTTTCTTGTACTTTGGTTAGTAAGAGAGCCTCTTGATTGTTACTACTAGCTCATTTATAGCTATCTGACTAGTCCTGCTAAGGTAGTGGCATCTCTCTAACTTAAGTGAATATTTGTTTGCTTGTTTCTCATAATCAGTCCTGATGGTGCAACTACACCTGAGTGTCAACTAGCTGAATTAAAGATTTTCCCACAATGGTCATTGACACAACCTGTCAAAGAAGAAAATTGTTTTTATCCATCATCTCCATGTGTTGGCTTTGTTCACCCTAGGTTGGCAGGGTATGCCCAGACGTGTGTCCCTTGCTCACATTGCCACTGGATTCAAGCTAGTCTGGCTGATGAGGGTTTTACCACAAAACCGGTCGAAGGATGCTTGTTTCAGGTATAGGGAAGACCTGGCTTGGCAGTTTGGGCTGGACTGTTCCTATGAGGCAGAGGGTCAAGACTTATTTGCATATAGCTGGGTCTGAACTGAGGTGGCCAAGTGAGCTGAAGAATGATGATGGATTCAACCCAGATCTGTGACTGGGGGAGAGTGTCTGAAAAGTTTCAGCGCTCCGTCCATTATCTCCTTGTGTTTGCTTTCTCCATTGGTTTACGATAGGCATCTATGATAAAGACCCCAACCTTAAATACTATTTTCAAGTCTAAAAACTAATTTTTAATGTACATTTTAGAAAACGATTGAGAGCTTTAAACCAATCAATACATTTGCTGGCTATGTCTTTTTCCCCATTCCAGATGATGAACACATCATCATAATTCCCTTGCTAGATTTTTATGTAACCTCTAGAAGAGTTGTAATCGAAAAGATATGTTCAACTTAGAATGTATGTACATAAGCATATGTCAGGCTGGGGGAAGATGTACTGCTGATAGAGGTACCAAGGGTCTGTAAATAATAGACGTCTTTCAAATTCAAAGTTCTTTGGTTAGATCTATCCATGCACAATCAATGACAAAATGTACGGGTGACATTTGGTCCCATTGAGATTCACAGAGAAGTTCCTTGATAATACATAAAGTGCCTACTTGAGAGTTCATCGTGTATGATGTCAAAACCTATCATTATTTCCTTGTTTGGATCAAAAGATATGTCTGAATGTAAATTCAGCACCTCCCTGAAGTCTTAAGTATGATGGCATCAAAATAACCAAGGAATGTAAAAACAATCACAAAACCTAGACAGAGGCACTAGGATTGACCCTATACCTGATACGATTGGCCAGCCAGTTGGAGGTCATAATTTTTACAATTTATAATCTTTATTCGGTTCTTAAAAAGACACCATAAAAGCACAGATACAAAGTACACACATAAAAATGTCTTTAAAGAAAAACATCAATAAATTTTCCATAAAAAGGGTATAAATGTTAAAATTATTTTACACTCTAGAAAAATACGGGAATCATTGATTTGAATGTTCGTGCATTTTAAATCGTCAGGGGAACGAGCAGGTGTTAGGGGTCAGTTTTCTCTGGTATTTCTTAGTCTTATTGCTACACGGATAAAGTTTATGGTGCAAAAGAGAGTGTAAGCATCCTCCGCTTCCTGTAAGAATCTCAAAGCCGATCTTGCATGTTTGAATTTTAAGTCTTTCAAGATCCCCACCAGGAACTTGCGTCTTGGCATGGTATAAAATGGGCACAATAAGACAAAGTGAAGGGTATCCTGCGGAGACCTGTGGTCGCAGCCGCAGGTACCCTTCTCCGCCAGTGTGTGGGTGAACCCAGCCGGGACCGCGAGGATATGATGCAGCATGTTTAGTCTGAAACGTGTCATGACAAAGCGGTCCTGGGCATTAAACATAACCCTTAAATAAGGTTCCATGCCATGCTTTGCTGTAAGTTCATTATAGGTGGAATTTGTAGGTTTACGATTTTCTTTTTCTACTCTTGTTAGCTTAAGCTGTGCCAAGAAGAGATTCTTCACCAATGTCTTGCTCTCGGGTGTTATGGAGTCTGGGGATGTGAAAAGTTAGTGCAATCGATTTCGGCTAGAGATTTCTTCACATATTTCCGCCAAGGGATGGTATCACCTTTGTCTTTTTTGAGGCAGTCCCCAATGATTTGTCTTGTAAGGGCGGCCTCTGGATTAGTCCATATTTTAACCCATGCCAGGAGAGGTTTAATTTTGATTTTATCTTCTATGAAGAGTTCTCCTAGTTCTTCATGGATAATGTGGGCCGATACACTCTGTGGGATTTTCAAAATTCTCCTCAAGAATTTATTTTCTTCAGTCTGTATCTGCTGAGCTTTATTATCCAGAAGCCCCACACTTCTGCACCATAGGAGACTTTCGCACAGCAGATTGACCTATACAAGTTCAAGATTTGGTCCGGAGACCATTTTCCCAGTCTTTGCCCGTATCCCATGATGGCTCCCACTGAGCGCACCACGCTTCACAGAGGATGCAAGAGGCTGAGGAGAATCGCTCTACCACAATCTCCTGTTAGTTTAGGGCAGAAGAATTGAAATAGTGTCATTAAATAAGCGCCTATGGTTCCAAAGGAAAACACATATGAGCAGAACCCTCTCTTTATCTCAGGGAGGCATATATAATAGAAACCTTACAGTTAATTCAACCGAATTATCTTCACCGTGCTTTGGGGACGTGTCATCCCCCACTGAATCATAAATGTCATCCGTAAGTTCAGAAAAATAGAACAAAGACAAACACAAAGGACATACACACAGTTAGTATGTTACATGAATCAAACGTACCATAAGTATCTGAGCCTTGTAGCAACCAATGATAATCTCACTTTAGGTTGGTTCTCCGTAAGTGGTTATGCAGTCTTTCACTCCCATACGCATGAATTTGCAGAAGGCAAATTCGCCAACGAAGGGAGAAATGAATAAAAGGACTTTATGTGCTTGCACCGCATGAGCCCACACTGCCAGGGAAACTCGCCAACAGGACAAGTATACCGGAAATTAGCTAATATTCTCCACGCGGGTGTCGGTATCCCTACCACCCGCATGAGACCACACATGTGTGTCTCACCAACAGGGAGGGACACCACGTGCTAGGAAATATCTGGGAAGGAGATGGCCGCAACCCAGATCCTCTATTTTCCCAAAGGAGTCATTTTGACTCTCCAGGTGCATCAGCGAATAGAAGCGGATCCGTCAAAGAATTAGTGGTGAAACTGCACCCTTACTGGACCCCAAGACCCCGCAGAATGATGTGGCTCCAACTGCTCCAACACAGCAACACAGAATATTCGGCGGAGCCGCAGGAAAACGGATGAGCTTTTGTCCGTTTCCGCTCTCCCGTTGACTGCAACGTGCCACTGCCGAGGCTCATGGGAATAGGAGTTTTCTGAGTCTCAGTGGATAGGCACTAACCCTGGGCAAAGTACTACGCTGCGCTTGCGTAGTTTGCGAAGTTTGCGCTACTTCGCACTACGCGCATTGCACGTAGCACAGTGCAAACATGCGTAGCGTAGTGTAGTGCAGCGGTCATTTTTTGCTTGCTCGCGGTCCTCAATGTCAAGTTGGCGACCGCGAGCAAGCAAAATGACATCCCGGCGAGACTTTTTACTCGTTTGCGATCATATTTCTTAGTCTTATTGCTACACGGATAAAGTTTATGGTGCAAAAGAGAGTGTAAGCATCCTCCGCTTCCTGTAAGAATCTCAAAGCCGATCTTGCATGTTTGAATTTTAAGTCTTTCAAGATCCCCACAAGGAACTTGCGTCTTGGCATGGTATAAAATGGGCACAATAAGACAAAGTGAAGGGTATCCTGCGGAGACCTGTGGTCGCAGCCGCAGGTACCCTTCTCCGCCAGTGTGTGGGTGAACCCAGCCGGGACCGCGAGGATATGATGCAGCATGTTTAGTCTGAAACGTGTCATGACAAAGCGGTCCTGGGCATTAAACATAACCCTTAAATAAGGTTCCATGCCATGCTTTGCTGTAAGTTCATTATAGGTGGAATTTGTAGGTTTACGATTTTCTTTTTCTACTCTTGTTACCTTAAGCTGTGCCAAGAAGAGATTCTTCACCAATGTCTTGCTCTCGGGTGTTATGGAGTCTGGGGATGTGAAAAAGTTAGTGCAATCGATTTCGGCTAGAGATTTCTTCACATATTTCCGCCAAGGGATGGTATCACCTTTGTCTTTTTTGAGGCAGTCCCCAATGATTTGTCTTGTAAGGGCGGCCTCTGGATTAGTCCATATTTTAACCCATGCCAGGAGAGGTTTAATTTTGATTTTATCTTCTATGAAGAGTTCTCCTAGTTCTTCATGGATAATGTGGGCCGATACACTCTGTGGGATTTTCAAAATTCTCCTCAAGAATTTATTTTCTTCAGTCTGTATCTGCTGAGCTTTATTATCCAGAAGCCCCACACTTCTGCACCATAGGAGACTTTCGCACAGCAGATTGACCTATACAAGTTCAAGATTTGGTCCGGAGACCATTTTCCCAGTCTTTGCCCGTATCCCATGATGGCTCCCACTGAGCGCACCACGCTTCACAGAGGATGCAAGAGGCTGAGGAGAATCGCTCTACCACAATCTCCTGTTAGTTTAGGGCAGAAGAATTGAAATAGTGTCATTAAATAAGCGCCTATGGTTCCAAAGGAAAACACATATGAGCAGAACCCTCTCTTTATCTCAGGGAGGCATATATAATAGAAACCTTACAGTTAATTCAACCGAATTATCTTCACCGTGCTTTGGGGACGTGTCATCCCCCACTGAATCATAAATGTCATCCGTAAGTTCAGAAAAATAGAACAAAGACAAACACAAAGGACATACACACAGTTAGTATGTTACATGAATCAAACGTACCATAAGTATCTGAGCCTTGTAGCAACCAATGATAATCTCACTTTAGGTTGGTTCTCCGTAAGTGGTTATGCAGTCTTTCACTCCCATACGCATGAATTTGCAGAAGGCAAATTCGCCAACGAAGGGAGAAATGAATAAAAGGACTTTATGTGCTTGCACCGCATGAGCCCACACTGCCAGGGAAACTCGCCAACAGGACAAGTATACCGGAAATTAGCTAATATTCTCCACGCGGGTGTCGGTATCCCTACCACCCGCATGAGACCACACATGTGTGTCTCACCAACAGGGAGGGACACCACGTGCTAGGAAATATCTGGGAAGGAGATGGCCGCAACCCAGATCCTCTATTTTCCCAAAGGAGTCATTTTGACTCTCCAGGTGCATCAGCGAATAGAAGCGGATCCGTCAAAGAATTAGTGGTGAAACTGCACCCTTACTGGACCCCAAGACCCCGCAGAATGATGTGGCTCCAACTGCTCCAACACAGCAACACAGAATATTCGGCGGAGCCGCAGGAAAACGGATGAGCTTTTGTCCGTTTCCGCTCTCCCGTTGACTGCAACGTGCCACTGCCGAGGCTCATGGGAATAGGAGTTTTCTGAGTCTCAGTGGATAGGCACTAACCCTGGGCAAAGTACTACGCTGCGCTTGCGTAGTTTGCGAAGTTTGCGCTACTTCGCACTACGCGCATTGCACGTAGCACAGTGCAAACATGCGTAGCGTAGTGTAGTGCAGCGGTCATTTTTTGCTTGCTCGCGGTCCTCAATGTCAAGTTGGCGACCGCGAGCAGGCAAAATGACATCCCGGCGAGACTTTTTACTCGTTTGCGATCATATTTCTTAGTCTTATTGCTACACGGATAAAGTTTATGGTGCAAAAGAGAGTGTAAGCATCCTCCGCTTCCTGTAAGAATCTCAAAGCCGATCTTGCATGTTTGAATTTTAAGTCTTTCAAGATCCCCACAAGGAACTTGCGTCTTGGCATGGTATAAAATGGGCACAATAAGACAAAGTGAAGGGTATCCTGCGGAGACCTGTGGTCGCAGCCGCAGGTACCCTTCTCCGCCAGTGTGTGGGTGAACCCAGCCGGGACCGCGAGGATATGATGCAGCATGTTTAGTCTGAAACGTGTCATGACAAAGCGGTCCTGGGCATTAAACATAACCCTTAAATAAGGTTCCATGCCATGCTTTGCTGTAAGTTCATTATAGGTGGAATTTGTAGGTTTACGATTTTCTTTTTCTACTCTTGTTACCTTAAGCTGTGCCAAGAAGAGATTCTTCACCAATGTCTTGCTCTCGGGTGTTATGGAGTCTGGGGATGTGAAAAAGTTAGTGCAATCGATTTCGGCTAGAGATTTCTTCACATATTTCAGCCAAGGGATGGTATCACCTTTGTCTTTTTTGAGGCAGTCCCCAATGATTTGTCTTGTAAGGGCGGCCTCTGGATTAGTCCATATTTTAACCCATGCCAGGAGAGGTTTAATTTTGATTTTATCTTCTATGAAGAGTTCTCCTAGTTCTTCATGAATAATGTGGGCCGATACACTCTGTGGGACTTTCAAAATTCTCCTCAAGAATTTATTTTCTTCAGTCTGTATCTGCTGAGCTTTATTATCCAGAAAGCCCCACACTTCTGCACCATAGGAGACTTTCGCACAGCAGATTGACCTATACAAGTTCAAGATTTGTTCCGGAGACCATTTTCCCAGTCTTTGCCCGTATCCCATGATGGCTCCCACTGAGGCTGCAAGTTTCGTGGAATGCTTTTCAACCAGGGGTTTAAAAGTAAGGTGATGGTCGAATAGTACCCCCAAGTATGAAAAAGTCTGGACCTTGTCGATTGTGTGTGACCCGATGTGAAAGGAAAAAGATCCTTTTGTTGATTTTCCAGTTGACATAATGTAAGATTTTTCCAGATTGGTTGCCAGGTCCAGTTTATCCATGAACCTGACAAACCCGTCAATCAGTTTTTGTAGACCTAGGGGGGTTCTAGCGAGCAAAACCGCGTCATCGGCGTAAAGTAGTACAGGTACAGCACGATGACCGATTTGGGGTGAATCCACCTTGAGTTTAAGCAGGTCTTTTTCCAGCGAGTTGATGTAAATGGAGAACAGAAAGGGCGCGAGGATACATCCTTGCCTTACTCCACTCGTGCAAGTGAAGGGGTCGGTCTTTTTACCCTCTTGGCTGTACCTCACACTTGCAGTGGTGTTCCGGTGGAGATTTTGCAAGGTGTCCACTAGTGGTTGGTCCACTCCTAGTTCTGATAACATACTCCAGAGCTTTCTCCTGTTTACACGGTCGAAAGCCGCTGAGAGGTCCATAAACCCCATGTGAATGGACCCCTTCCCGGCGATGGTATATTTGGCTATCAGGAGGTATAGATTTAAACATTGATCGGTGGTGGATCTACCTTTCCTGAAGCCATATTGCATTTCCGAGAGGATTTGATGTTCCTCGGCCCAGTCTTGCAATCGCTGTAGAATGACTCGCCCTAGTACTTTTGCAGTCACATCTATAAGCGATATGGGTCGGTAGCATTGGGGGTCATCACGGTTCCCTTTCTTGTAGATTGGGACTATGGTCGCCGTTGACCAGGACTGAGGCAGTCCTGCCACCACAGCCTCATTTAATACCCTGGTAAGCAACGGTGCCCACAGGTCAGGTTGACTTAGATACAGGTCTGGTGGGATTCCGTCCGGACCCGGAGCCTTATTTTTACTCAGCCCAGTTATTCCCATTTCGACTTCTTTCAGAGAGAAGTCTAACTTTGCCGGCTGATGATTCCTCGGTATATCCCCCAGGGATAGGTGGCTTGAGTGGTTGTATAGGCTCTGGAAGTGAGTCTGCCATTGTTCCGGTAAGATGATGTTTGTGATTTTTGGTGCCCCTTGGTCCTGGAAGCATGGGGAGTTAATCACTTTCCAGAAGCTTGCAGAGTCTTTTCTTTCGGCAGCGTCCCTTAGGTCCTCCCAGGCCTGATTTTGTAGGCTTTGCTTACGTTTTTTCAAAGCCTTTTTATACTCGGCTCTGTTCTTTGTCACCATGGTCTTGTCCCTTGGTTTGCAGTGGAGGCTATCCTTCAGTTTTTTGAGCGCCTTGGTACAGTTCGCATCAAACCAACGGGGATTTGAGTCCATTTTGTTAGGTCCCGTGGTCGTTAATGAATTGTTTACATGTCGCGCGATTTCTTCGAAAGCCTTAACCACACGTTCCCCACACACACTTGGGTCTAAACATTTGTCGATTGCAACTGAGGCCTCTATTAATAATTTTTTGTAAAAACTATCCCCGTCGATTTTTGCCCATTTGATTCTTCTTCCCTGATCCACTACTTTTTCCACGATGTCAGGTTTCTTTGGGCACATGTTAAAATCAAAACCTTCAATTGAGATGATGACCGGGTTATGATCACTAAAACTGCTGGCCTCAATTTTAGTGTTGTTAATGTTTCTTTTTAGAATGGGCGAGACTAGAATAAAGTCAATGTAGGAATGGCACCCTCTTCCTTTGTATGTTGGTGTCAGTTCTCATAGTTCACCCAATGCCACAAGGTCTAGCGTTTGGGTTAGGTTATGCCTTTTCGTTAGTCTCTCTAAATCCCATCCCTCTTTTGAATGTGCAAAATGTGGGCCTTTCATTAAAGTGCATCTTGACCAGTCTTTATTAAAAGGTTTTAATTTGTCGCATAAATGGCAATTAAAATCTCCCGTTAGTATTACGCTTGGATGGTTTGGTGTCTTGTGTAAAAAGTTTAGGTTTCTTAAACATTCCTCTAGTTCAGTGATAGCTTTTCCCTTCTCCGTCGGTGCAGGAGCATTGTACCAATTGACTAGGAAGAGGGTTATTCTTGGTGAGGTGAACCTTAAAACTTGAAGGTTATGTGAGGCCCATTTGATGTTACTCCAGGTGCCCTTAATGTCTAAGTTGGCGTATATAGCAAGACCCCCACTTGCTCTCCCAGAAGTTACTTTTTTGGCTGGGACACAGAAGCTTTTGTATCCTTCCAGGCTGTAGTCATTTAATTCGAGAGCCCAGGTTTCCTGAAGGCATATAATGTGGAATTTTTTTATATAGCTGAGCCATTCCTGTGATTCGAATTTGGCCGCTAGTCCTGCGATATTCCAAGATACCACTAATAGATTTGCTTGAATCTTTTCCTTAGAATTTCTTTTTGGTTCACCTGATGGAGGCATTACCTGTTTTCCTGTTTCCGTTAGAATGGCATTACTAGGGTGAATGCCACTGGAGATATTTGATGGATTTGTCCCCTCTTCTCTTCCAAGGCTAGTCTTCGGGGGTTTAGTACGTCCTCCCTTGTCGGGCACATCATCTGATCCATTGTCCATCCCCTTTTTCCTTCCTATTAATGGTGGGCTTTCCACTTTCCGCCTCTCGATCTTGGGCGATTGGTTGACCCATCCCTGTCAGTCGACCTCTTCAAGCGCACCGAACCTGTTCCAGTGTGCATATTGCATTAGGGAGGAGTCGTAATTTAGCATGGCAAAGTTTGGTCTTTGCCATTGAGGTGGTCCATAGTGGGTGCCAGAATGTGGTATATTATTCGGGAAAGATCTATTGTTCTGCCTGGGTCTTTGGGATGCGAAGGGATACAAATAGGACAGATGAACCGGGTGAATCTGTGATCGGGTATAACTAGGGGGGGCATTACAGATAAAGTTGACTGCTGCCATGTCTCTAAAATTTATCGTAATTATGTCCCCTGCTATGGTCTTGGTGCCTTTGCCGATCCACTCCCCTCTTCTTACAGACAGAATTTCCCCATAAATATTGGGGGGCAGGGGTCTGTGTATTTGTAACCACTGTGCGCATTTATTTTTCAGTTCTATTTGTGATTCCCGTTGACCCTCCCTTAGAGGTGGAACTCCTGTTAAAACAACTACGAAGGGCAATGCTTCAGGCGGAAGATTAATTGTCCTAAAGCGGGTAGCTGTTTTGTTTTCTTTAGTTGTTGCAGTGGACGGAGGCTTTGGATTCACATTGGGAGTTTGAGCGTTGTTTGCTTCCAATGTTTGGGGGGGTCCTGGGTTTGATTTATTGTTTTCAGTGGTTGTTTGTTTATTGCTTTTCCCTCTGTCTGGTGTGGAGGCAGCCTTTTGCTTATCTTTAGTACTTTTTTGGCTGGCTTTGTTTGGGGTTTTTGCGGTCGGGTCAGGGATCGTAGAAGCCTTGTCCATAGTTTGGCTATGGGATGTGACGTCGTTCTGTTTTCTTAAACCGCCTTCTTGCCCTGGTTGGGTTTTTGTGCCGTTCCCTCTGTTGTTTACAATTGATGTTATTCTGTCTATTTTAGCTATGAGGGGTTTTAGTAGCACAGTGATAGAGTGTTCGAGGTCCGTTTTAAGGTCAGCCACCATATTGGTGATCCAACACGGTATTCCCGAAGCCGGTGGGTTTATAGGCGTTACCAGGTTGTGATTTCTAGATTTTAATGATCCTTTTTTACCCCCACGTTTAGAGCCTTCCTTGTGCAAATTTTTCTCTGTACTGCAGGGAATATTGTTATGGTTGTGTATTTGTGCATCAGGTCTCTCACTGCAAATTTCGGCAGGCGCCTGGGCACAAGGTAGGTCAACAAAAGAAGAGGGGGAAAGGGGCAAGCTGGTATCGAGTTCCTCTGCCAATTCTCGGGAGGCCTCGGTCAAGTTAATAAGGGATTCCTGGGTTTCCTGGATAATTGTCACGGGTGGTAGTGACATTCTTCTTTCGGTGTTTGCGATGGCGTTAGACACCGCCCCTATGGTTTGTTTGAGCATTTTGTCAATGGCGGTCAGCGTTGGTAATGGCGGGGGAGGATCCGTTTTGCTTTTTGTGCTCGATCTTAAGGTGGGCATCTTGAGCTTCTTGGTGGTCTTCCTCATAGTCTGTAGTGCTAAGTACAAGAGGTAGATTTGGCTAGTGCAGTTGGGACCAAATAAAAGCCTAGTGCATAAGTTGCGAAGTACAATTTTTTAGGGAGGTGGCCCAGCCCGGCCTCTTCTGGCCTCTGAGGGCCACAGAGGGCCCGCCCTTTGCTCAGGCTTCGCTCGGCGTCCCGCTCGCGTCCCGCTAAGCGATGTTACGCTGTTCTTAAAGAGGACGTTGCGGTCGGGGGCGTGTCTTGCTGGGGGCGCGGCCGTGCACACCTGTGCAATGCGGAGACTCCTGGTCTATGGAGTCTCTGCCGCACGCGCCCACAGTTACCTCACGCGGCTCACTCTTCCTCCCGGTTGCTCTCCTGCACTCCTGCTGCCTCGACCCCACACCAAACGCCGCGCAGCGGCACCCGCGAAGCGGGTGCTGCAAGTTGTTGAGTGGCGATATGGCGGTCAATCCCTCCTGGGACACGGGGAGGCTGCAAGGTCAGGTGGCGATTTCCCAGTCTGCTTCGTCTGCTAATGGCGGCGTCCAGGTAAGATTCCTCTCACAAATGAGTCCCACTGCTCTCAGGGCGTCTTTGCTTTTAAAGATGACTTGGCCGGTCGGGGGCGTGTCTTGCTGGGGGCGCGGCCGTGCACACCTGTGCAACACGGAGACTCCTGGTCTATGGAGTCCCTGCCGCACGCGCCCACAGTTACCTCACGCGGCTCACTCTTCCTCCCGGTTGCTCTCCTGCACTCCTGCTGCCTCGACCCCACACCAAACGCCGCGCAGCGGCACCCGCGAAGCGGGTGCTGCAAGTTGTTGAGTGGCGATATGGCGGTCAATCCCTCCTAGGACACGGGGAGGCTGCAAGGTCAGGTGGCGATTTCCCAGTCTGCTTCGTCTGCTAATGGCGGCGTCCAGGTAAGATTCCTCTCACAAATGAGTCCCGCTGCTCTCAGGGCGTCTTTGCTTTTAAAGATGACTTGGCCGGTTGGGGGCGTGTCTTGCTGGGGGCGCGGCCGTGCACACCTGTGCAACGTGGAGACTCCTGGTCTATGGAGTCCCTGCCGCACGCGCCCACAGTTACCTCACGCGGCTCACTCTTCCTCCCGGTTGCTCTCCTGCACTCCTGCTGCCTCGACCCCACACCAAACGCCGCGCAGCGGCACCCGCGAAGCGGGTGCTGCAAGTTGTTGAGTGGCGATATGGCGGTCAATCCCTCCTGGGACACGGGGAGGCTGCAAGGTCAGGTGGCGATTTCCCAGTCTGCTTCGTCTGCTAATGGCGGCGTCCAGGTAAGATTCCTCTCACAAATGAGTTGGAGGTCATATGTGTTTATGGATTTTTGGTGGTGTGTAAAACTATGACATTTTGGGAAGACTTACTACCCCAAAAAATCAGCTCAGTTACTCGTTATCCAATTGCACTGTTCTGCCTCTCCCACAATTAATATAATTTGCCTCCTTATTTCTGTATTGATATTAGTCTGCAATGAAAGGGAATTCAGTGACCCCGCCCACCCCCAAATAATCTAAGACATTCTCAATTGTTGTTGTTAATAGACTATATCATAATTACCCTTCTTTTATAATATTTAGGTCGAGCCTAGAGCAGCACATGCGCTGCTTGCTCGACTTTGAGTAAGGGGGTTTTCAAAGTGCTACCAGAGGCTTTTGCTGGCCTCAAGCTGGCAGTAACGCGCGCGTGCACACGCGCAGTCGCCATCTGTCTTTTCTCCGTCACGGGTAATTAAGTGCATCGCGATTGCGATCACTTTCACTTTTGGCAATTAAGTGCATCGCAATGCACTTTCACTTTCGGCGCCCACGCAGCCAATGCTTTTCGCGTGCACTTGTTTTCCCTTCATTTCATTACCATGTGGAATTTCACTCGACCCAGTTAAACTTTAGCAGGGCCACGCATCATTAATCACTAAAACATTCCGAAATCGATTAGTTTACTTTACGATGCTGCTTTGGTACATCGATCAGTGGCTATTCGAGTGGAAGAGGCAGTGAATGACCAATACAATATTCTGTAATCATTTTAACAACTTATATTTAGGAATACTTGGTAGTACATACAGTTCGACAGCGTTGAGGCCCCACTACGCAGTAGCTCCTGCTACATTAACCACATACGGCAGCAGGTTAAAGATGTCACCCATAACCCTAACACTGCCATTTACCTCAATCCTTAAACCCACTCCTACCATATGGAACACCAAACCCTATATGTATGCAGGGTTGCCACAATTCCCACCGAAAAATACCTGCTTCAAGTTTTGTAATTTTGCAGAGGCCAGAAATGATTCTTCTGTAAAACTTTACATTAAGACACCTTCATTCATTCTTAACATGGCCTTTCTGTGTCTGGTTCGTTTAATCACCAGCCTGAGGTCATTCGGGTAGCTGTAGCCCATTATGAATAAATCAATAGTGGATCCTTTCCTTTTGGAGCAGCCATGCTCAATAACTTTCAAGATCACATGCTTGGCTTTCTCCTAAAATTATAACAAAATCTGTGGCTGATTTTAATAAAGAATAGAATAGAGAATAGTAGTTTAATAACATTTAACATATTGTGACCGGAAATGCAAGCAAAGCACAATCCGGAAAGGATAAATCTATTGATTTATAATGGACTGGCCATTAAGGATCTCTGCTTCTGTAGCCCCCTGCATTCATGTTACATGACTGTGCTTTCAGAGTTAGACAGCTCTCTTCTACCCTGCATGTTAAAATGTAAACTTTCAGGCGCACCTCTTCATTGGGAATGATTTGAGTTATTGTGAATTGTTAATTACTGATGTGTGGAATTTTGGTGAATTGCCTGTGTGACCTACTCTCCAACTTTTTTCAGGAGATTATAGCCGCAAAAACCTCTTTTGCAGCAAAATACTAATAAATATATAATACATATTGGATAACTGTGCAGTATGGTCAAGGGTTCCTAGTGACGACATAAACCACAAGGCCAAAGGCAGAGTGTCTATAAACGTTACTAGAACCCGAGAGGCTAATAGGATCCTATTACACGTGTAGCCCGTTATGTATCTTTTTTTTCATCAAACTCCTATTTTTTGTTGGCCAGTTAGTTTGAAGGTTTTTTTTTCCTTAAAACTGGCAAATGTTTATTGAAAACCGTTAAATGCTGGTCTTTGGAATGTGGTTGCCTGTGAAGACGTAAACCATACTTAATTGTGAAGCTAACATTGTAGAATTAAAAAAACACCCTTTACTTTAGGATGGCATCTGGGCTCTCCCTCCCCACGAGCTTCCATTGTCTGAGCCATCACGCGCAGGCCTACACCGTAGAGGCAGACATGGCGCAAGCTCGGAAGGAACTGGATGCTGTGATAGGACTCACCTCGCCAGCCGGTTTCCAGCCCCTGTTGTTCTCATGAGGAAACTAGTCCTCAGCTACCCCCACTCCCGCCCCTTCAAATCATGCCTTTCCACATTTTAAAACTGCCTCTGCACTGGATAGTAAACAATGCTGCCTGGCTTGAGGTACTCCTGCAGGGCCAATCTCCAGCACAGAGTTCTATTATGATCTTTAATTCATAATAAGGAGAAATGGTCTGAGACCTCTCACCAGAATACAAAATGTGTTTCTATCCTCACTAAAAAGGTAAATAACGAACGTGTGACTACACGCGAACCTCCCTCACCCTATCCCTGAGCTTCAAGTCCAGGTCAAAGCAAATGATCTTCTAAATCATGCCTTCCTACGACCCTCGCGACTTTCTACACGTTCCAGTCTGTCTTGTTCTGAGGTGTATTAGGACCCATACAAGCCTGCGCGGTCCTCCCCTCCCCTCTCCCGCTCTCCCCTTTCCCCCTCTTTGATCGCACCGTCTCCCTCCCCCCCTTGTGCTTTGATCGCACCGTCTCCCTCCCCCCCTTGTGCTTTTCAGCTCTTACAGACTCTTTCCTCCTGTAGCTGCCTGAATGTTCCCTTTTTGAACCATCATGGAAGCACCACTATCTACATTTTAAGGATTTTTATAAAAATATCTCTTGGAAACAGTTGTGATGCCAAAACAAAACAAGCATTGGCATAGCCAATAGGTCTCGCCTTTGGGACCTTATAAGTATTTAGCCATGCAACAGTTGATGTTGTTGCACCCAGTGCTTTAAATGGAAAATTAAAAGTGCCGGTACTCACTAATTTAAGGTGACCAGACGTCCCGGATTTGCCAGGACAGTCCTGGTTTTTCAGGAAATGTCCCGACACTTATTGCAAAAATGAACAAATGTCCCAGTTTTGAGAGAGGGTCGGGTGAGCACGAACATTTACACTTTGCTGTGAAGGCTCACCTTCACACCGACCCTCTCAAGAGACCAGGGACAGAGAACTGTTTGCAAGTTTCTCTTACTGTGCTGCCTGACTTAATTCAGGCAACACAGCAGGGCTTAATGAAGGGTGAATCAACCCCTGCAAAGCACATCACCGGAGGCCAGAATCACAATGCTACCCTTGCAACACACCCCAGTTTGGCCGAGGAAGTCTTTCATTTTCATGCTACAGTAGAATAGAGTGTGTGCACGTACCTTTGTAGTATGAAAATTAAAGACTTGCTCGGCCATGCTGTGGTGTGTTTCATATGGCTAGACTGAACACAAACATGTATAAATATATATATGGGAAAATGAATTGATATAGAAATAGGACTAACTGTTGATCAGTGCCAACATTTAGTCCTTTTTCTATGTGTGTGTGTGTGTGTGGGGGGGGGGGGTGAACGCTCAGAAAAAAAATTGGGTTGGGGGGGGGCTAATTCTTCCAACAACATGCAGCGTGGAGATGCAGGGGCTCTAAGCAGGGGCAAAAAAACAACAAAGCCTAATTAATAAGCACATGGTCTTTTAAAGACCTGTGAAGTACTCAGGTGCGGCTGTGTGTGTGCCCGGGAGCTGTCTGAGCCCGGGCTGAAACACACGAGGGGAGGCGGGGGGGCGCTGAAGCCCTTTGAACCCAGCGCAGGAATACACAAATACACAGGCTGTTGCCAGCCAGAGCGGCACATAAACACACTCCATTTGAAAATGTCCTTTTCAGGTTTTGCGTTGCAGGTACACGTACTTCATGGCCTGAGCCCGGCTGCTTCTGAGAGTACCGGTACTCTCCTTGCCCGGAATTAACTTCCGGTACTCAGGGACAGAAAACAGAGAAGTGCTGGTACTCAGTACCGATGAGTACCGGCCCATGGAAAGCACTGGTTGCACCAAGGATATTGTGCAGCATAAATAAATACTCATAAGGTCCCAAAAGCTAGACCGATTGGCTATGCCAATGCTTGTTATTATTAAGTCCCAGGTGGAGCGAAGTTCTTTTAGTGTCTGTCTTTTCATGCTGAAATTTTATTACAATGTGATCTTGTGACTGTCAGTGTGCTCTGTCTCCTTAATAGCTGCCTGCTCAAAGGCTAATATGTCTGGAGGAATGTTTCAAACTGGAAATAAAAGAAATTGCGAATACCTGTATTAATGGCCCCAACCTGGTTGTCTAGGTTGAGGCTGTATCTTTCTACAAAAAAATAAGTCTGCTAACTCACAAAGTAACCCAAATATATTCACTTTCACAGTGCGAACAACGCCCAATACTTTATTCAGCACATTCAACAAATCAATCCCATTTCACCTGAAACTACACTCATGGGTGGCATGTACTTTCTTGCAGAGTTAAGGATGCTACAATGGTCTCTGAGATGAGATAAGTTTGCTTGAGGGATCGATCATGAAATTAATAGCGTGTGCCTGAAACAGTACCAGCAGCATTGACATGTTTGAAAATTTCTCGGTGTGTGTTCAAAATGAGATCTCCAGGTAAAATTAAAACTGAGGTTGACACACTACAAACTCAGACTCTGGAACCTGAAGTTTTTTCTTCTCCTTCACTCTTTCTGTGTTTGCATTTTCTTGAAGTGGTAGGAGTTATGCTTGGCAGTGCACTAGATAATTCACTTAGGAAATGTATGAAAAGGAAACAAGAATCCTGTGTCGGGGGAGGAGCTTCGCGGGCAACCAAGATGGCCGCGTAAGCTCGGAGCTCCGTGGACCGTCCGACCCGCCGCAAATATCCTGTTCGAAATCCTGATCCACGTTGGTGGAACCTTATTGCTGGTGGTCTGCTGAGACGGGGACTGCCTTCCGCCTCCAAATCAGTGGTTCCAGAGCTGAGTTACGTCGAGCTGAACTCCGCACCGGGACGTTGTCATTGTCCCTCCGGACTTCGCCACTTCGCACGACTGGAAGGCATAGCGGCTGTCTGCTGTCCCCACCGGCGGAGTGATAGTGTTTCCAGTTCGTGCACTCTACACCTTGGTCTTGCTTTCGGCCCTACTTGCCCGTTGGCTGCGGACCCGAGCTTGGGTGGCGCCTTGCCGTTGTTCTCTGCGAACCCATCATGGCGGGCAGGGGTGACTCGAACAGGGCACAGAACAAAGGCGGCCGAGGCAAGTCGCAGACGCAACTGAACCGCATTGAGCGCTATGTCAATTTAAAGTCACCGCCTGCAGCGGGGGCCACGACCAAGGGCCCTCCTTCATCGAGCTCGCCTGAGGGATCGGATCCTACCCTTGGCGACATCATGGGTGCCATCACGAGTCTTCGGGCCGACATGCAACAACAGCACGAAACTCTGAATCACAAGGTGGACTCGATGGCTGTTGACATTACTCTTATAAGGGCCGACTTGGGCAAGACCAATGAGCGTGTGAAGGCACTGGACAATAAGACCTCCAGCCTAACCTCTGATGTATCTGAACTGCAAACCGAGGTCCGCAACCTGCGGATGACAACGGACCTTTTCTCGAGGCGACTGGAGGATTTTGAGGGGCGAGCCAGGTGGCAGAACGTCCGCATAGTTGGCGTACCGGAGGGTTCCGAGGAGGCTGCTACGGACCTGTTTGTGGAGGAATTGATCCAAACTCATCTAGCACCCACTGGACTGAGCAACTTCTTCTCGGTGGAACGTGCCCACCGGGTGCCGGGTGGCCCGCCGAAGTCAGGAGTGGCGCCGCGACCTATTGTGGCGCGCCTCCTCAACTTTAGAGATCGGGACGTAGTCCTACAAGCTTCCAGATCGCATGGGCCACTCCACTACCAAAATGCGGAGGTGCATTTCTATCCTGACTTCACCAGGACGGTGCAGCGCCAACGACAGAGCTACGCGGGAGTGAAGAGGCGACTCAGGGAAATGGGCTACAAATATTCGATGATGTTCCCCGCTAAACTTCGCGTTGAACATAAGGGACGAGCCCTTTTCTTTGACTTCCCGGGCAACGTTAGCGAATGGCTGGACACGGTCTCTCCTCAGCGGGATGAACAAGCGGATCAAGATGGAGGTGCCTCTGGTGGTTCGGGATAGTGACACTGAGCGGCGGACTTGTGGCACCCCCGCCTCGAATGACTGCCGGTGCTGGTAGCCGTAATTAGACTTGACTCTCCTGATGTTCACAGGGTGGGTGGCGGGACGTGTTCACGGCGATTCCTTACTCCTCTGGGGTCTTTTCGTAGATTAGTTAATGGGGCGACAGGCACACTGCTGGTTGGGAGGGCTTTTTAGTCTGATGCAGGGGTGCAGGGTGGGGGGTAAGTTGGGACGAGTGTTCTTGTTTGTTGGTTCTTTCTTTCCTTTTTCTATCTGGCAATGGGTCGTGTATTTTGTTGAACTGTATTTGATGTCGGTGTCTTTTGGGACTGGGTGGGGCGGGCTGCGGGGTGATGGGGGTAAGAAGTTAAGAGTTCTCAGTTGGAACGTTAACGGGTTGGGTGATCGGGTCAAAAGAGGGGTGGTGGGACGTGTTCACGGCGATTCCTTACTCCTCTGGGGTCTTTTCGTAGATTAGTTAATGGGGCGACAGGCACACTGCTGGTTGGGAGGGCTTTTTAGTCTGATGCAGGGGTGCAGGGTGGGGGGTAAGTTGGGACGAGTGTTCTTGTTTGTTGGTTCTTTCTTTCCTTTTTCTATCTGGCAATGGGTCGTGTATTTTGTTGAACTGTATTTGATGTCGGTGTCTTTTGGGACTGGGTGGGGCGGGCTGCGGGGTGATGGGGGTAAGAAGTTAAGAGTTCTCAGTTGGAACGTTAACGGGTTGGGTGATCGGGTCAAAAGAGGGGTGGTGATACAATTGATTAAACGCCATATGCCTGATATAGTTCTTCTCCAAGAGACACATCTGGTGGGCAACTCGTGTAAAGCTTTGAACCACAAAGGCTACAAGATGGTGGCCCATTCAGGGTTCTCTTCCGGATCCCGGGGGGCGGGTATCCTGGTGCGCGCGTCCCTTCCCCTGGAGATAGATGTCACTGTGATTGATGACAGGGGGCATTATGCTGCTGTGGCGGGAAGATGGGAAGGGCGTTCCCTCTTGTTGTTCTCTGTGTATGTCCCCCCGGGGCTGCAGTCCAGTACCTTTCAGGACCTTGGTGGTGCCATTTTGTCTATGCCGGTTGGTCTGTTAATAGTGGGGGGTGACTTTAACTCGGTTTGCTCTGGTTCCCTTGACCGTCAACCGCCCCGTGATCTCCGTAGCTCACAGTTGTGGCTGCCTTCCTTCCTTGAGTCTATGGGCCTGGTGGATGGTTGGCGTCTTCTCCATCCGACGCTCCGTCACTTTTCCTTTCTTTCGGGCGCACACGGGAGTCTCTCCCGTATTGACTATGTCCTTACGCTGGCGGCGCACGCATCGGCCGTGTCTGAGGCCCGCTTTTTAGCGCGGGGCATTTCTGATCACTCCCCCTTGTGGGTCTCCTTTGACTTTGATGTGGCCTTGTCGGGGCGTCCGGCGGCGATTAACCCGTGGTACTTCTGCAACTTTCAGACTCGCTCCCTTCTGGCCAAGGCCATTGACCTTTATTTTGCCGAAAACGTGGGTTCGGTCGGTTCGGCCGTTACCTTGTGGGAGGCCTTTAAAACTGTGCTCAGAGGTGAGGCCTTGGCTCTCATCGCAGAGGCTCGGAGGACTAGGGAGGCTGACTTACTGAGTATTGAGGAGGAGGTCCTGAGTCTTGAGTCCCAATTAGGACCCGAGCCGGACCCCTCGGTTCTACATGCCCTCTCGCTTAAGCAAGCGGAATACCACGACCTTGCAACAAATGCTGCATTGACTCTGGCTAAGGAACAACAGGGCCGTATCTACGACGTAGGCGACAAGGCCGGGAAATTGCTGGCCTGGTTGGACAGAAAGGAGATGGCCAGCCGAGTGGTGCCTGAGCTGGTAGGTGATGACGGGGTTGTCCTCACGGACCCGAGCGCCATTGTCGACTCCTTTGCTGGCTACTTTCGGGGGGTCTATGACTCTACCTCGGATCTCTCCGAGGCTGACTCGACGGCCTTCCTGTCGGACGTGGAACTTCCCCGCCTTTCTGAAGAGGAAAGCGCAGACTTAGACAGAGAGATAACCGCTGACGAGATTGCATTGGCGATCCGCTCGCTGCGCACCGGCAAGGCCTCTGGTCCTAATGGCATTCCGGTCGACCTTTATAAGATTCGACCGGATGCGGTGTCCCCGCACCTGCGGAAAATGTTCCTAGAGTCATTTGAGAAAGGCCGTCTTCCCCCTGATCAGAGGTTGGCCACTATCGTGGTCATCCATAAGGAGGGTAAACCGCGGGACGTCTGCCGATCGTACCGCCCCATCTCTCTCCTTAACGTGGAGCCCAAGGTCCTCGCTAAACTGCTCGCCAATCGACTGATTGGAGTCATTGGAGATCTTGTACATCCCGACCAGTTGGGCTTCATTCCCCACCGGAATACCGCCCTCAACTTGCGCCGACTTCACGGCGTTATGGCTAGAGCCCACACTCTCGAGGAGCCAGCTATCCTTGCGTCCCTTGATGCCACGATGGCCTTTGACTCCCTCGAGTGGCCTTATCTCTGGGCAGTGTTGTCAAAACTCGGCTTTGGGCCGGTTTTTGTGAGCTGGGTGAAGTTGCTGTATGCCGAGCCATTGGCTAACGTCACGGTCAACGGCCGCCTATCGGCGTCATTCCCCCTACACCGGGGTACTAGACAGGGTTGTCCCCTGTCGCCTCTGCTGTTCGCTCTGGCCCTTGAACCGCTCGCGGCCCTACTGCGTACGCACCCTGACTTACACGGCATCACTTGGGCCCCTGGCTTTGAAGACAGGGTTTCCCTGTACGCAGACGACATCCTGCTTTATCTGACCTCCCCTTGTAAGTCCCTCATTGTGGCCTGCGACGTACTTAAACATTTTGGACGCTACTCGGGCCTGATTATAAACTGGGCCAAGTCGTCCCTGTACGTCCTTAAGGGGGATACTCCGCGACTCCCCAGGGGCTGTAATATCCAGATCGCCAGCCATGGCTTCAAGTACCTGGGCATTTACGTCTCCGGAAATTCGAAGGTGCGGTACGACCACAATTTGCTCCCTCCTCTCCAACGTCTACAGCGAGATGTGGACAGTTGGCGTAAACTTCCGCTCTCCCTCATCGGCCGCGCGGCATTGTTTAAGATGATGTCCCTGCCCAGGTTCTTATACGCCTTGCAGAACGCTCACGACCCGGTTCCAGCCCGCTATTTCCGTGAGCTTGAGGGTATCCTGCGGACCCTCCTCTGGGACGGTCGACCTCGTGTCGCTATCCATAAGCTCACGCTTCCATGGTATGACGGCGGCATTGCTCTTCCGGATGTGCGCCGGTACTATTGGTCCTCCCAACTTGCTGCCCTTAACCACGGGCTCTATGGTCCTGTGGAGAATCCCGGCTACGCCATGGATAGATGGCTTCTAGGTGGCGGCAACTACTACCGCGCCCTGTACTCGAGGTCCTTCGATCGGCGGCTGTCGGGCCCTACACGTACGGCGGTCCACATTTGGCGGGCAGTTACCAAGGCGCAGGGTTGGCAGGGTAGACTGACCAGACTCACCCCTCTATTTGAATCGGACATCCTGGGTAGACTGTGGCACACCAAGGGTTTTGACAAGTGGGACCTCATTGGCATTACCAGAGTGGAGGACATGCTTTCCAGGGGCGCTGTTAAGACCTTTCCCCAGCTGCAAACCGAATACCAGTTGGGTGCTACGGAGTTTTTCCGCTACGCCCAGCTGAGACATGCACTGCTCTCGGCCACACCGCCGGACGGTGACATCCCCGAGAGCTCCCCTCTGGAGGATAGGATTTTGGATGGGCATATGCCAGATAGTGCGATCTCCCTCTCTTACAAGAAACTGATAAACGTGCGTACAGATCTTCTCCTTGGCTTGCGGGACCAGTGGGTGGCGGATGGCCTAGAACTTGATGAGGAGGACTGGCAGGGCGTGGTTTCCTCCCCTAAGGAGGTTGCAATCTCCTCTCGTCTCCGCCTAGTGCAGTTCAAGATCTTGCACCGGGTGTATGTAACAGGCCCCCGATTGATGCGCATGGGGTTCTCACCTGACGGGCTCTGCCGCAGAGGCTGTGGAGCCCTTGCTACTTTCCTCCACATCCTGTGGGAATGTCCCGTAATAGCCTCCTACTGGAGGAGGGTGCACCGAATTATGGATGAAGTCACGGGTGTGGTCGCTCACGCAGAAGCTCGGCGGTGCCTACTTAACATATGGGAACCTTCCGACCACAACACGGCGCAGACTAGGTGGGTGACCTTGGGGAACATGGTGGCCAAATGGGATATTGCTCAGAAATGGGGTGCGTCCGCGGCCCCCCTGGTGGTACAATGGAAAGCCAATATGGATTGGTGTATGTTCCGGGAAAAGACAGTCTATGTGGCGAGAGGGAGACCTCGTACCTGGACTAAAGTGTGGGGGGCCTGGAACGCATATAGGGGAGATGTGTGCTTGCCACCTGAACCTATCTCTCTGGATGAGCATGTGTCACCCTGACCTGTGACGCCAACTGTGATTTGATGTACTGTATTCTCCTGTTGTCTTCCCCCCCCTCCTTTTCATTCTGTCTTCTCTCCTTATTGGCCGTTTCCCTGCCTTTCCGCCCATACCTGTCCCTGACACCCTGATTCATACTGGACTCCACTGCCATCTTTTCGCGCCCTAGGGCGTCCTTGTTTAGTTCATCATATATAACATAAAATTAACCTTCAATGATTATGTGTTAATCTTCTTGCACTAATGTCCTCCTATGACCCATGCTGCCTTGCCTCCGGGATGTCAGGCTAAATAGCTGTGTGCTCTGTTCTTAATAAAGGTTTTCAAAAATGTTATAAAAAAAAAAAAAAGAATCCTGTGTCAGATACAAGATTTCAAGGGCTAAGCATGGTATTTTTAAGGGTAAATGTATGAGTCAGATGGGCCTCATTTTTGGCTGTGGAATAGGAGTCACCATATTAACAAGCCTTATTTGACACCAAAGTCATTAGAAAGGTGCTGGGGACAAAATCTTAATCTGATCTAAGAAGGAGGTGCAATGTGCATTTGTGTGAGAGGATATTACAGGTCAGATGTAAGAATACCCAGAACAAAGGAAGAACAGCCGTTCTCCCTGCTGGGGTGCAGTAGTACTATGAATACTTCACAATGTACCATGCCAGAGTACCATTTCTTTTCTGTTAGTTGGCAATGAAGATTGTCTACAATGGCTATGTTGATTCTAGAGAGATCATGTGGCTATCTGTGAAGAAAATGTCTAAGTTACAAGTGGCTTTAAGTGACTGAGGCTGCAGGGGCAGTGTCTTTGATGGTCTGTTAGAGAGATACCTTCTGCTCTACGCGTACTCCTTAGTCTTGGGTACATTGTCATGCACTGATTGCAAAGATAATTAACAAAAAAGGGGTCAGACATCAGACAAATAGAAACCCATGTGTGCTGGAAGCCACTACAAATAAGCAACTGTTGTAAAGTGACCTTTTTGGGTGGTCAGCCCCCCATTTTTTTTGCTGCTAGATGCTGTGGTAATTGATCTGAATGTGTGTTGGTTCCTGCTAACCAAGCCCAGCACTAGTGTTCTTTCCATTAAACTGTAAATGTGAATAGGTACACCCAATTGGTAAGTACTTTTACACCCCTGCAAGGCCCTAGTATATGGTATCACGGGTACCCAGGGCAGGGATGTAAAAGGGGTACCATGGCTGCAGCACTTAGTGTGCCACCATGAGAGATCTGATTAAAACTCAAGTCTGCAGGTCTGCCATGTCAGCCCTGCACAAGCTGCTTGCCTGCTCGAGTTTGACCCTGCACACACAATGTGTGACAGAGTCACCTCACTGCATTTAATATATGTCAATCACCCCTAAGGTAGGCCTCCTATTGCCCAGGAGGCAGGGTGC
This sequence comes from Lissotriton vulgaris, assembly GCF_964263255.1. Taxonomy (NCBI): domain Eukaryota; kingdom Metazoa; phylum Chordata; class Amphibia; order Caudata; family Salamandridae; genus Lissotriton; species Lissotriton vulgaris. The sequence goes on along the minus strand of NW_028250285.1, from coordinate 880,888 downwards.
ATTACATTATATGCATGAAAGTTTATCTACAAGCATATATTGCCATATGGTAACATTCTAAATGTATTTCTACAGCAAGGGACCGGCGGGCCATCGGATAACATGGGCTGGCATATTGGCATTACCTATATGTCCAGTTCCATGATTGCCTGGCCAGTTTCTTTCATGTTTGGTGTCAAACACTGTGCTTTGTAACCCCTGACATGATGGTGGAAGCGAGATATAACCAGCATGTAGCTAGGTGGTACTTTAGAAAGTTTAGACAGTGTGCACCAAGTTACCCAAGCGTTTTCGTCCTTTGGTGGGCTTTTTTTAAACGTTTGCCGCCAAGACAGAAGTTTTACCTCCTGCTGGGGAGTGTATGCTGATCCCAGAGGCCAGAGACAACAACCTGTGTGAGCAGGAGGTGACACCTCCACCCACACAGGATGGCTAGTGATTAAGACTGGTGCGGCGGTCAAGCTTCCCTGGCACCTCTGGACAAAGGAACTTGTCCCCTACCGAGGACAAACCCTTTCCCTACCCCTGGCACTGTTTTTCAGGAGCAGGGGGAAATTAGCTATGCAGGAGGCGTTCACCTCCATAAGGCTGACCATACTTCTAGGAGTTGTACAGTTGAGGATGCTTTCGGCAATCTTAAATTAAGGCTAGAATTCAGGTTCTGCATATCTTTAGGGACAGACACCCGCAGGATGCTGTCAAAACTGGGGTGTATTAGCTGCAGGACTAAATGCCCATTGGCTACTAGCCCTCACACCCACGAATACCCCCTAAATCCAGGATTTAAGAGGCACACCAGACAACAGTTTTGACGTGATATCAAGAAGAGACCCGTGTCCACCACAAGGTAGAACTCAACTAAGATAGGCGCTAAGCTCTGCACCTGTGGCAGCTACCCTTTGTCTGCTGGATTGCGAATTGACCAAGGCAAGAAACAGGTTCCACAAGCAAGGTGAACCCCTCTGCAAACTGCAGACTTCACAAGAACTCCCTTGGCTAGAGGAACTAGTCCCCTGCAGTCGGCAGGCACAAACTGCTAAAATCCCTGACCTCGAATTCCTACCCCTCGAGCCATCTGGCGAGACGGCTCAAAGTCCCTGTGCAGGTGGCTTCTAGGGCAACCAAACTAGAAACGATCGTCCCTGATTGATGCAGGTTAGTGGCTCACAAGGAGTCCAAAGGATTCAAATTAACAACATTGAGCTCACCACAACACACGATCAGGCCACACGATTAATCAAACCGCAAATAGAAAAATAGATATTTTTATTCTCATTTTAGTATATAATTCCGTAGTGAATCAAAGATTTAAATAACAATAAAATTGGTAGCATTTCACATTTCACAAGGTTCCATATCAACCCCACCTCACCCTCTCAACAATCATCCAACATCATCCTTTCTCTTCACTTATACCTCCTCACACATTCAAACAACTAACCACACGGAACACAGTTCATACAACATCCTCATCATCAATAAACAGAGTGGTACATTCAAGGACCCAGGAGGGTCTTCTCGGCACGAGGCAAGAGACCCCAGATCGAACTAGTAGGTTCCGAAAAGACAACGCCGACGCGCGTTTCGGTGCTTGGCCCGATCTTATGACTGCACCTTCATCAGGGCTTTTGCGTCGGTGGGGTGGGGTAGAACACAACAATCAGACCAGTGGCCAATCTGAAAACTGGGCCAGTTTGAACCATCAGGGAAATATCTCGTATCTAAAGATCTCGATTCCAGCGTTTATGGAGAAAGATACACAAATGCATCGGATGTACACCTAATTAAAGGTTCCTTTTCAGGCAGTGGTACAGATAAGGAAAACTCATTCCAGGTATACGGACATCCGCAATTCAGGAAAGCCAGTCTCCAAGCAATAGTCGAAAACTGCATGTATACGGCCAACAAGGAGTCACGCAATCACGGGGGCTCATCACAGGGGCTCGTCAGCGAATTTCCGGGGCATAGTCCGCAGGAACTCAGATACTCAGTTTTGATTCAACAGTTCTTGTGTAAATACAGATATAATGAATCCACAGCCGAAATAAAGCTACTTTTCGAGCCTCCGTCACGTCAGGAGTGCTTCAGTAAAAGTTATTGGTCAGGTGGCTTCTAGGAACTGTAATCCCAACTCCCAGGCTCAGCTTTCTACAACGTTCTCCTTGTCCTCTGGATACATATTTCCTTAACCCAAGTGCTTTCAGGTACCAAGGCTTGTTGGTGGTCAATCTGACTACAACCTCCTTTACTCAACACTTCAAGAGAAGAGATTCACCTGCATGAACAACCAGCCACCCCTGTAGCTCCTTTGGAAAGATCTTGCATTTGTTTTTACCCTCTCTTGGCACACCTGCTAGCTCCACTGGCCGCGGATCGGTTTCAGCACCATGGATAGCTAAGAGCACCTCAGCACCTGAGTCCCCCGAGCCAGGAGGCTCAGTCAGATCTGCCGATCCAGGCCAGCTCCTTGCCTAAATTGCAAAGGGTTTTACTCAACTCTTCTGCAAGTATCTTTTTGCTAAGGTAACCATTTCAACCCGGTGAGGCTGATTGACAGCTCGGTTTGACATGGTCTAGGGACTCACAAGACCTTAACTTCAAGTGGTTTCCATTGAACCCACTCTCTAGGTATCCAATTACATAAACATGTTTTTCCATTGACAGCAACGTTAACGTTTTCACATTGCAGAGTAATGATTTAATTACTACTTTTAAATAGATAACTCCGGTTATACTGTATGCATTGATTTCATTATGGGGTCTAAAAATATATAAAAACCAGTGCTATTTTTATAATTTGGTGTCAGGTTTAACTCGAGTTGTGTCAATTATTTATCGTCCATGTTGGTGTTGTGAAATACTTAACACGTTTTCCTCTAAGTAGTCTGCCTGCTCTTTGTCACTCTTCCAGCAGTGAGAGAATGTGTACTGAGAGAGTACCTGGAATCCATCTTTGTGTATTGTGCTAGTATTACATGATAAGGCACACCTACCATACCAAATAATACTTTCACCTTGCAACACTAACACCATAGTAATAGAAAATGGGACTGAGACACTGTTCCTCTTCAATCCTGTCCATTAATGAAAAATGGAACTGAGGAGTGAGGCATGCAGTGGATGCAAAGAATGTGTCAATAGTTGCATTGGATGCATTATTACATGAAGGCTTTGGCAAAAGCTTCAGACCCACAAATTAACATATTTTTTCACACACATTTGTACTTGAGAGTGATGAAGCTAAGGGCACTTTTGTTGTACACTGAAACCAAACATCCTTTTAGACTCCAGGTGAGGGAAAAGCACAGTGTCTTACACTAGCATATGATTTCTGAACTTTCAATGACTAGATTAGGACGCCTTTAGAAAGTAAACGATGCCTTGAAGCAGTCAGAGGATTCCTTGAGTGTTTATAATGCATAGCTTTAGCAAACGAAGAGCTTACAGATTTTTGGACACCATTTTTAATAGTTTCACTAAAAGATCTGGACCAAAGACTGGTTTTGTGATGACCTGAACTATGCTTGCCCTTGAAGACAACAGCAGCACTGAATATGGGCAATGTGACCAAACAGCTTATTTGAGAGTATAGAAATTAAGAATTACTTGAAGGACATCTCTATAGTCAGTCGCTTAAAAACATGGGGCTTGGAAGTCGTATAAACTAAGCCTCAAGTTTAGGTTCCATGGAGGCGTTTTCCTCTTACACCTTGTCATGTTCAGGTTTATGAAATTGGATATCTGATGCCTGCTTTATGAAAAGACTGTCTCAGAAATTGGTGTTTCACGTTTATAGTGAAGGGGGGCAGTATGGCACAGACAAAAAATCAACACCTGATTTGGCATAAAGTGACAGTATTTCAGGGCAATGGCATATCAATAAGCTGAAAGAGAGTAGCTTCTTGAAGAAAAACATCGGTCTCAAACACCGCCAGTTGGATATGTGTATATCCATACTAATATTATAAAGAGAGAGCCCAAACCTTTGAGGCAGGTAATCTCAGGAACCACAGCACCAATCTAAACACCCACTACAGCATTGCAAAAGGCAGTAGCAGCAGATGGACATAGGCTATACAGCAGCCCACCATATACATTATATGGGGGAAAGAATGTTGGGGAAAAGTAGTTCGTTGTGGGCGTGGGCGTTCTGCTGAAAATTCATGGGCGTGTGCATGGGCGTGTGCATAGAGCAATGGGCGCGGCCTGCTGGGACTGCTGTCTCAATACGAGGGGGCGTTGCATTTACCATTTGGGCGTGTGCATGGGTGGGTGCATAGAGCAATGGGTGCGGCCTTCTGGGACTTCGAGGGGGCGTTGCATTTACCATTGTTGTGGGCGTTGGCCATTGACGCGATGTGGGGCATGTAATTGCCGTCAGATGGAGCGGAGCCGTCCCAATACTAATGGGCGTCGTCCCAATACAAGTGGCCGTTGCATTTACCATTGTTGTGGCCGTTGCATTAACCATTGTTGTGGACGTTACACGTTGACGCGATATGGGGCATCTAATTGCCATCGGCTGGAGCGGAGCGTGAGGTGGAGCGCACAAACATGTTCGCGTCTGCAGCAGACACAAATGTTCCCATATTGCATTGAAGACACGGCTTCACAGTGGACGCATTCTTCTGCGGGGGCTGACCTGGGTGATGCGGCGATTCTGAGTCGCAGGGCCTGAGCCAGGTGATGAGGCGATTCTGAGTCGCGGGGCCTGAGCCGGGTGATGAGGCTATTTAAGTTTTAAAATAAATTTGGCTACTCAAAGGTTGTGCTGAGGGGCTGACCTGGCTGGACGCTGGTGGTTCTGTTTGTGACCGGATCATCGCTGGATTGGAGTGCTTTATCTCCCCTGGATGCGGCTCTCCGTTGAGAGTTGCTGCTGCTGCTGTGTACAGGTCCCGCCCACACCGCTGCGGGACTGCGAGGCTGTCTCTACACCTGTAGCCTCTTTCCGCAGCGGCCCCGCCCCCCACCCAGTGACCTATAAACTTTCGCAGCACCCGCTGCGCGGGTGCTACTCAAATTTTGTACTGAGGGGCTGACCTGGCTCGACGATGGTGGTTCTGTTTGTGACCGGATCATCGCTGGATTGGAGTGCTTTATCTCCCCTGGACGCGGCTCTCCATTGAGAGTTGCTGCTGCTGCTGTGTACAGGTCCCGCCCACACCGCCCACACCGCTGCGGGACTGCGAGGCTGTCTCTACACCTGTAGCCTCTTCCCGCAGCGGCCCCGCCCCCCACCCGGTGACCTATAAACTTTCGCAGCACCCGCTGCGCAGGTGCTACTCAAAGGTTGTGCTGAGGGGCTGACCTGGCTGGACGCTGGTGGTTCTGTTTGTGTCCGGATCATCGCTGGATTGGAGTGCTTTATCTCCCCTGGACGCGGCTCTCCGTTGAGAGTTGCTGCTGCTGCTGTGTACAGGTCCCTCCCACACCGCCCACACCGCTGCGGGACTGCGAGGCTGTCTCTACACCTGTAGCCTCTACTCGCAGCTGCCCCGCCCTCTACCAGGGAGGATATAAACAGTCAACCCGTCTCGCGCAGCGGGACGCGCGCGGGACGAAGCCCGGGCAAAGAGCGGGCCCTCGTAGGCCAGAGTATGCTGGGCTGGGCCCACCCATTTCCGTCTGCAGCTCAGTGGTCCGTGCTTCAGGCAGGTGAATGGCAATGCTGGCTGAAGAGGGAACCCCTGGGAAAAGAGGAAGACTACGCAACGGGTCTCTGGACAATTACTTCCCTAAGGTTCTGTGTGAGGGTGACAAGGACTCTATTTTGGCCGAGCGAAGGGCTGAGCGGCGACGTTCAGTCGAGAGTTTGAAAAATAGATCCCTTACTGACAGTGCTCCTCTTGCTTTGGCCCGGGAGGGAGGCTTACTTGATATGAGTGGGGAAAATGCTAGTCAAGAAGGTGTCCCTCTTCTGTTGCGTGATTGTACCCCTACACCCTGCTTGCCTTCAGAACATATTGTAATTGTTTCCCCTACTCCTAGTCCCGGCTGTATCACTGTTACAGCGAAGCCGAGGAAGCCGAAACCCAAGCAATTAGTTGTTGCCCAGATTCACCGCCCACCACCTAGTAAAAAAGGAGGAAATCAAGGGCGGCCCCAGGTAAAGCTAAAGTCCCGCACTCTGACTTTGGTAAAGGGTTAAAAACTCTCACTACAAATGAGAGTGCACTAGTCGAGGTGCCGGATTTTCCATCACCTGAGGCACCACCGCCAAAAACCAAATCACCAGAAATAGTCACACAGGTTGTGGATTCTGATAGTAATGTTGGGGTCGTAGCATCAGATATTCCATCTCCCCCCACATTAATAGGGAACTTGGAATTTTTACTGAGATCTCTCCTCCTACCTATTAATGAGACCATCAAAAAAGTTGAAATCAGATTGACAATCCTGGAGACTGCTCTAAACAGCATGGTAACTTTAACCAAAGCCCAGGGGAGCGGGGTGGTGCATCCCACACCCCAGTTAGGATACCTACTAACAACGTTGCTAATACCCCAATCGCCTCATCCCAGCCGACTAAACAGAAGTCACAGCCCCAGGGTAGGGCTGAGCCCGGCCCTCAAAATCCACCCCCTCCGAAACACATAAATACCCCAGTAACTGAAACGGGTGGTGACCCCAAAAGATCAGCGTCGAAGGCCCCCACAACTAACAAACATAATGAACATGGGGAAGGCAGATATATTAGAGACCCAAGAAAGAAGGGGCCGCAAGTGGAAATTCCCCCAGAAGCAGTGCCCTTTGTGGTAGTTTTGACCGGGGTTCCACCGTTAGCAGGAAACAAGAAGGAGGGACATGCTGAATTAAAAAACAAAATCATACACTGGTTGAGGACATATAGGCCCATAGCACATAATATAGATGGGGATATAGTGCATGTCAGGAGGATCAACTGGCTGGGTAGCAGACGTAAAGATATTGAAGGGGACATAGTGGAGGTTAACTTCAGAGACCCTCGGGCTGTAGACTACATCCTAAACTGGCCCACTGGAAGTGGGGACACTCGTATCATCCCTCGGGCCCTAACTTATTTCTATCCGAGGTCAGAGGCCTTCTCCCCAAATTACCAAAACAAGTTCCACCGTTATAGACCAATCCCTCCTTTACCATATAGCAACACTTATTCTCAGCACGGGCAGTACCCTGCCCAGGCTGCTGATCACTTTGCCTGGATTACAGTGCCCCAGAGACACATAATGAACCATGACACTAGGATGGAACATCTAAGACCCTTTACTCCTCTGGATACTTACAATAGGTTCTCGCAGCTCTCCGGGTTGGAAGACTGCGATTGATGTTCACAGTCTAAGGGGGAGAGAGGTGATCAGTTAGGTGTGGAGGCTCCGCGCTCAGGTGGCCGTAAAGGTACATGGCAGGAGGGATCCCCTGTAGTTCAAAATGCCGCTACCACCAGCACCATTGGGGCTTCATTGGTAGCCGCGAGTACGGTCAGTACGGTTGGCTGTACTGTACAGCCCAAATCTCCCATTCGGGCGGTGGGTAGCTACACGACCAAGGTGGGTAATGACGGGGGGAGTAAGGGGGTCCATACTAAAGTATCCAAGGGTCGACGGGTAATAAACCTGTTATCTTGGAATGTAGCGGGGTTAAAAAGGAAGCTGGACATACCGGAATGGCATACATTCATCGAGAAGTTCGATGTTTGTCTGTTTCAGGAAACCTGGAGCCTGCTACCCATAAACAAACCCGGTTATACCACCTATTTTTCTCCTGCAGTAAGCAGAGGGAAGGGCAGGCCTGCGGGAGGCCTCACGGTCTGGATAAAAATTGATTTAGACTGGGATGTGACCCACCACGACTCGGAGTGTAGTGATATACTTCACCTCTCCTCTAGGGGTCACATTGAGGGATGTAGGCTTGAACTATTCAATGTGTATGCCCGAGGGGCCCCAGGGGATACCATCTCAGCAACTATATCAAGTCTAGATTCAGCCTTAGTTAACTGTCCTCCTGCAGCTAAAATCATCGTGGGGGGGGATTTCAATTGTACGTTCGAACCCCTCCTCGGAGATGATCCCCTAGGTATTGAAGAAGAAGATTCGAAATGGTCCATCCCAACCCTTTCTTTGCCCCCTATTAGAAAATGGTCTGCTAGGGCAATTCAAATCAATGCTCTAACCAGGGATCATAAGCTAAGAGCTCTTAACGGTAGGACCTTGTCCGACCGGGCAGGTGCAGTGACCTTTAATAGGCTCATAGGGCCGTCCAGAATCGATTACATCCTAATGGATGTTAGCTTGTGGACTGACCTAATTGATATGGAGGTGATACCAACTCAGGATAGCGATCATAATCCCTTGTGCGGTAAGTTTAAGTGGGGTAACTCTAAAGATAGAAGGGTGAGTGCTCCCACGATGATAACTAAAGAGACTATCCCATATAACAACAATCGTAGATTGAAATGGGATAAGGCAAACTTGAAGGAGGACGAATTAGGGACCATTAAATCCCTTGTGGTGGGCCTGTAACTGGATCTGGAGGTTTGGGATCGGGAAAACGGGAGTAACCTGAACCCTCCTACTTCCCTTGACACAGTCTATAAAGCCGCAATTGAGCAAGTGAGTCACTTCTTTAGCTCCAAAGGGAAAAGCCGCAGGAAGAACATCACACCCCCCATCTCAAGCAACCCTTGGTATTCGGACCAGTGCAAGGGTAAAAGGAAAAACCTGACAGAAGCCCTACTTTCAAGGGATCCTTTACTAGTTAGAGCGGCTAGAAAGGATTATTTGAAAGTATTAGCGCTGGCTAAACGCGAATGGGAGGAACAGCATTGGCAAGACCTAACAAATGCCATGAGCAGGAGGAACCCGAATCTTTTTTGGGACCTAATCAATAGAGCTAGACAAAGGAGATCGCAACCATTAGCAGCTCATATAACTAGCCAGCAATGGTTTAATCACTTTTCAGCCTTATACGGCGGAAATGAGGACACAAATAGCCTCGGGGTAGACAGCTGTGGGGGTGGGGATCCTATAGGAGAGGACGAGTTCCCATTTACGGCCTCTGAAGTAGCAGTGGCTATCAGACATATAACCCCCAAGAAGGCGGCCGGTCCGGTTGGGATCCCTGGGGACCTCTTGATTGCGGAACCTTTGGCCTGGGCCAACCTAATCGCCACAATAATGAATCTGATTGTAAGGGGCCACCCTGTGCCTGACTCTTGGAAGGGGGGCGAGGTGGTAACAGTGTTTAAGAAGGGGGCAAGAAATGACCCTGCCAACTACAGACCTATCAGCTTGATAGATGTAATCCAGAAAGTGGTTGGCAGGGTCATTATCTCAAGGGTTGGTGATTGGATGGAGGAGGCTAGCATCCTCTCCCACTTCCAAGCTGGATTCCGACGAAAGGTAGGCACGATGGACCAGGTCTTTCGTTTTTTTGTTATCTATTGGAAGACAGTTACCATCAAAAAGGGCAGTCTATATATGGCCTTCATAGATCTCAAGACAGATTTTGACCTGGTCCCTCTGGTTAGTGGGAGATCCTAGGAGGGATGGGCTTCCCCGGTAGACTCTTGAGTTTAATTGTTAAGCTCCACGAGGGGAACTACGCGAGGATCAGATGGGGTACCCAGGGACAGTTAACTGATAGGGTCCCTGTGAGGAGTGGAGTACGCCAGGGCTGTGTTATGGCTCCAACTCTTTTCTCCTTGTTTGTGAATGGAGTGGTGGACCATCTGAGAGGGGAAGAGTCGGATGCCCCATCCCTGGCAGGGGAAAGAATCCCCACCCTACTCTTCGCCGACGACACTATACTGATCTCCAAATCCCCAGTGGGTCTGCAAAAACTCTTGAATCGATTTAGCTCCTTCTGTATAAATAGAGGCTTAACCATCAACACCTCGAAAACCAAGCTGATGGCCTTCGCACCCTCCAAAAGATTTAAAAATAACTTTTCGCTCAATGGGGCCCCTCTGGAGATGGTCGATTCATTCGACTATTTAGGGGTGCGGATAAATAGTCAAATGAACTGGAAGGACCATCTGGCCAAAATGTTACTTGGTCACAAAAGAGTATCTGGGGTGACGCTGAGGGAGCTTCGTGAGTCAACCAGTAAACCTGTCTCCCCGGCCATGGCCATTTATGAGGGCCAGATACTCATTATATGGCTCTGAGCTCTGGGGGTTCGAAAATGTTTCAGAACTTTCCTTAGCGGAAAATAAGTTTTTGAGGGAGGTGGTGGCTCTTCCCGCCTCCACCCCGCTTATCCCCTTGCGACTAGACTTGGGTAGACGAGCCCTTAAGGACCTAGTGAGGCTGCGCCCATTGCTCTTCTGGGTCCGCTTAAGAAGGACTAAGGAGCTTGTTAAATATGCTGAAGGGTTGGATGACCTATTACTGCTTGACACTGGTAATTAGATTGGATGGCTGAACAACGTGAGAGACCTGGTTTTCCAACTGGGACTGAGAGATGCATGGGAGTCACAAATGCCGCCGCCCAAACTAGTGATCAAGAAGCTATACTGGGATTGGGTACAGGGCGAGGCATTACGCGGTATGGTTGGGGGTTCACTCACTGATCGGTTCTTAGAGTTCAAATGGGTGAGAAAGCTGGAACCCTTTTTTGATCTGATAACCAAACCCTTAGACAGAGCGCTATATTTAAAACTAAGGTATGGGACCCTCCCGGTGCATGAATTTACTACGAGGTGGTCCAACTCTGGTGCCCCCTTGCATTCGTGCCCTGGCTGCGCAGCACCTAAGGAGTCTGTGGCCCACCTTTTTTTTGCCTGTCCCCCCTACAAAGTGGCCCGGAAGATCTGGCTGAAACCTGTATGTAGGGAGTTGGGGTTGAGGTGTCATAGTCTGGCCTTACGTGTACTCTCTACTGACTCAACATCCATTGCCATGATTTGCGGGGTAGCAAAATTTTTGAGTAGTGCGTGGCTGACGCGCTCAGGGTTACTGAAGCTGCATTCTAGGTTACCAACGATTGACTGCATGTAACTGATGGCTCTTTTACCTAACTTAGTGACTGTTGAGTATGCTTCGTCCTAGGTCTATATTAATTATGCTGTTATATTTTATCACTGTTTTTTAGCGAGGGAATTGTATTTTATTGTGTATATGTATTCTTTTATGGTGAACAAATTTTACCGAATAAAGATATTCAACAACAACAACAAATAAATTTGCCTTGCAAATTCAAAGCATTGCAGACATTCTATTTCATCCCTGGACAACGTCGGGACGGGCTGCTAGTATATATATATATTGTGATCAAGGCCTCTGTGTAGGCCGAAACGTCATGCTGTGTGCCGCTTCCTCAAGGGTACAATAAAGTGAAAACTGCTCACTGCACCTGAGGTCTCCGTCTTCTTTCCTGCGCAGCGGTTTCCTGCATTGGGCTCCGGGCGAGAGGTTGCTGAGGATTGTTCGATATATATATATATATATATATTATATTATACTAATATAATAAAGAGAGAGCCCAAACCTTTGAGGCGGGTAATCTCAGGAACCACAGCACCAATCACAACACCCAATACAGCGTTGGAAAGGGCAGTTGCAGCAGAAGGACATAGGCTATGCAGACGCCCACCATATACATGTAAAAGGTAAAAGAACCGTGCCAGCAAAGTAGTCCCTTGTGGGCGTGTCTGCGTTGTGCTGTTGGCGTGTGCTGGGGGGCGTGACAAACGCTGGGGGGGTGTCGTACGTTCCGCCCTTCATGCCATGTCTCATATCGTGTGCTGGGGGCGTGTGCTGGGGGCGTGGGCGTGTGCTGGGCGCGGGATTATGGAAAAAAAAAGCGAGCGTTGTGCCCAATATTTCATTGTTTTTTCTTCCCAGGTTCTGTACAATCCAGCTCTGGGTGTCCACCCTGCTCCCATTTAATACTCCTGCACCCCATAATCATAACCCAGCCATACTCCTTAAAATACCCCAACACCCTTAAACACTAACCCATCTTAACCCTATAAAAATACCCTGTACCCCAAAACCCAAACCTATCCCTAAACCCTAAAAATACCCCTGTACCCCAAAACCCAAACCTAGCCCTGAACCCTATAAATACCCCTGTACATCAAAACCCAAACCTACCCCTGAACCCTAAAAATATCCCTGTACCCCAAAACCAAAACCTACCCCTGAACCCTAAAATACCCCTGTACCCCAAAACTCAAACCTACCCCTGAACCATAAAAATAACCCTGTACCCCAAACCTACCCCTGAACCCTAAAATACCTCTGTACCCCAAAACCCAAACCTACCCCTGAACCATAAAATACCTCTGTACCCCAAAACCCAAACCTACCCATGAACCCTAAAAATACCCCGTACCCCAAAACTAAAACCTAGCCCTGAACCCTTAAAATACCCCTGTACCCTAAAACCCAAACCTACCCATGAACCCTAAAAATACCCCTATACCCCAAAACCCAAACCTAGCCCTGAACCCTAAAAATACCCCTGTACCCCAAAACCCATACCTAACCCTAACCCCTAAAACTACCCCTGTACCCCATAACCCAAAACTATATTGGAACCCTTAAAATACCCAAACACCCCAAAACATATACCTCAGTACCCCAAAACATATACCCCTATACCCAAACTTACCTCATCTAAACATTAACAAAAACATGCTTTTATCATTCATGCATTTACAATGAATTTCGTTGTAAATGTATGTGTGGTAAAAACATATAAAATGTAATGCCATGTGTTATAATGGCATTGCGGAGTCATGGTATTTTCGTAATGAAAGTATGCGGAGTGATGGTATGCGGAAAGAAAGTTGCGGAATAATGGGTGTTTACCCTCCCCCCGGTAAGTACATTTGTGGTAAGGCGGCCCACATCTCCAGCAACATACTCATATTTTTTCACCACCGATTTGAAGAATGCACAGGTCTCTCTCATTGATGGCCCGGTCCGACATACACTTTTAGACACACATCCCGCCACAAGTTCTAGAATTGCGAACTTTAGAGCTGGGGAGCTACGTTCGAATCTCGGCATCAGCTCAACATCCTGTGATTCCAGGCAAATCGCTTTGTCTCCCCGTGCCTACCACAAATGAATGTGTTCTTCTGTAATGTAAATTGTGCTCATACCATGTTGTCGAGTTCGCGCTATATAATATTGGAAGGAAAAATAAAGTAGGGAAACTCGAGTTCACACACTACTGAACGCGCACTCTTACGTGCATCAGCAGTGCAATGTGAATCGGAGCGTTTCACAGGCCTGTCACAGATAAGAAATGCTATCAAAACTAAATCCTCCAAAACACTATACTACTGGCCGGCAGCAATTCATACCCGGACAACAAAGGGACGGGCTGCTAGTATATATATAATATAATATATATATATATATATATATATATATATATATATATATATATATATATATATCAGTTTTCGTCTTGCTTTTCCCTTTACTTGCGGCCGCGTGCTTTGTAGTGGGGTGACGAACACCGCGCAGATTCAAAATCCAAGGATCACGGTAAAACAAATTACCAGCACAGGAACATAGTTTTCCCAAATTTTATTGGGCTTCTCTTAACATGACTGTGATGGAACGGCCCGTAAAACCCTATCTGAGGACCCAATCCCCCCTATCATGCCTTGTCCGACACCCCCGGGACTGAGTTTACCTCACCGAAACGCCAGCACTGAGATAGGACGCCGAGCAACCTCCATCACCAACGAAACCCCGCCCTTCTCTCTCCCACAGGAGCCAACCCGAGCAACAGGAAGGGAGGAACCATATCCAGCTGACCCCGGAAGTCCCGCCCCCCTGGCAGAGTCAGCACAGGATAAAAGCCCGGATTCAGCACAACAAGGTGTCGGAGTTTCGTGGCAGGACCCTCTGGCTGGAGACGGAGAAGGTGACCAGACGTGCGAGGAAGAAGTGTGGACAGAGGAGTGGTGGAGTCCCTTGGAGGTGGCTGGAGAGCGGCCGTAACTCACTGGAGAGTTACGGCAGACCGCGTGAGTGCCTTTTGCCTCCTTTATCCCTACTCACTAGGAGTTTGTGTTAAAGTCCCTGTATATATACCCTCTCTGCATAGTCTCACTACCCTTGCACTGTATTATAAGTATATAGCACCTCACTGTATAAAGCCCTTTCGTTACTCGCACACCCTACCCCTGCACCCTCTCTATTACCCAAACCTGTGTTCCTTATTCCCGGTACCTTCCTTTCCCCACTGTCCGTTTCCGACCCCGCTCTTGCACTACCTGGGTGAAGGTGTACAGTTGAGTCTCTCTGTCGACTCGATCAGACTAACGGTCCTTTGTTTCTTTCCTCTCTTCCGGTCCTCCTGGGAGTCTCCCCGTCATCGAAATCTACCCGGACCATCTGCGGACATCACGAAGAGGAAGAAGCAACGCCTCTGTGTTCATCGCCTGGTGCCACACCCTCGACCTGTTGGGACTATCTGTACTGTAAATCTAGAATAAAGACCGAATATTGCCCACTACATACGGCCTCCTCGCCTGCTTTTCCGGCCCGCTACACTCACTCCACGACATTTGGTGTCAGAAGTGGGATCTGCTGGAGGCATGGAGGCCGTAATAAAGAAGATGGCAGAGTCCCAAGAACAATTCGGGAAACTTATGGAGCAGTTCATGAAGACTGCCGAAGACGACAGAGGTCAGCTCCACGATGTTCTGAAAGGCCAAGGGGCGACCCATGAAGATTCCATGACAAAGCTAGCAGACGCCCTGGGCCAACAAAGACCGATGACCTCTCTTCCCTCTGTCGTTCTTCAGAAATATGTCCCTGGAGAAGACCCGGACTATTTTTTCACAAACTTTGAGAGGATTGCTCAAGCCGCCAACTGGCCTGCTGATCGGTGGGGACAGTATTTGGGTCCACTCCTCACCGGTGACCTCCAAGCGGCCTACCAACAGGCCAATATCCAGGGCAACACTCCCTATGCTGACATTAAAAGGTGCATCCTAGAACGCCTTGGCATTGATGATGATACTTACAGGGTGAAACTTCGTCAGGCCAGGGAAAAGCCCCAAGAGAACCCGAGAGCACTCTCCTTTCGGATCCGCGATCTCGCCAACCGATGGTTGAGACCCGAAACCTCTACCAAGGAGAATATTCTGGAGAAGATCTATCTGGAACAGTTCCTTAATTCCTTACACCCGGCTACCCAACGCTGGGTGAGGCAGCACTCCCGACTCACCCTTGAGACTGCTATAGAGATAGCGTCTGCATATAGCAGGGCACAAGAACTTCAGCGGGGCAAGGACGACCACCCCCACAGGCCCCTGCCTGCTACGTCCACTCGCCCAACCCGGCCTCCCCAAGGCCGTCGACCTGAACCACCACCGCTATTTCCCTCCCCCGTAGTGTTCCGAACCCCGACTCCCGGACCCCAGTGTTATTCCTATGGTGGGTTCGGACACATTGCCCGGATGTGTCCACAGAAGGAGGAACCGATGGAGGTCGGTTTCGTCAGGAACTACCTGTGTAACCCTCCCGGTTACACGCCACCGCCGTTCTATTGTCCAGTGTCCATAAATGGTCAGCCACTGAGGGCTCTCGCCGATACTGGATGTCGACAGAGTGTTCTACGACCCCAAGACCTTGCCCAGCCTCTAAGCAAACCTACTGGGGTTGTAGCCATACAATGTGTGCATGGAGACACTAAACAATATCCCACCACTCAGGTACGAGTCCAACATTCCCAAGACCCCGGGACCTCTCTCACCGTGGGCCTTGTGCCCGCATTACCGGAACAAGCTATTTTAGGGAGTGATTATCCGGGACTTCCAATGCTCTTACAAAAGACTTCCGACTCCCTAACTCAGTGGTGGAAAGAGGCGCCCTATCCAGAGTGTCCCGATCAAGTACCCGATCCCAAACCCCACAAACCGAGGAGTCAGAAGAGAAGAGAAAAGAAAGAACACCTCAGCGCTTATCCTGCCATTATTGACGAACACCCCTGGCAGACTGACCAAGAGTTCAGGGCCGCCCAACGAGAAGATCCTCTGCTACAGGAGGCGTGGGGAAAAGCACTTGATCACGAGGACCCCTTACAAGTAGGTCCTTACTTTATTAAGAAAAACGGGTTGTTATATCGAAAAGGGGGGCCCCAACAGAATGCTCAGTTGCTTGTCCCCGGCCCCTTTCAAGACAAAGTCCTTTTTCTGGCACATAGTCACCTTTTGGGGGGTCATTTCGGGGACGAGAAAACCAGCCAAGCCATCTTGGAGAAGTTCTATTGGCCGGGGGTGTATCAAAGGATCAAGACTTACTGCCGCGAATGCATAATATGCCAAAAGAACAGTCGACACAGACCACCCCGTGTCCCGTTGCAACCCCTCCCTGTCATAGATGTTCCCTTCAGTCGCATTGGGATGGACATAATCGGTCCCCTCTTGCCCTCCCGTAGCGGGTGTCGCTATGCCCTGGTGATAGTAGACTATGCCACCCGCTTCCCGGAGGCCATACCCCTCCGCCAACCTACCACACAGGCAATAGCGAAAGCTCTGATCTCCTTGTTTTCGCGGGTTGGCTTCCCGCGGGAAATCCTCACCGACCAGGGCACCCCATTCGTTTCAGCCCTTATGAAACGGGTATGTGCGGAGTTAGGAATCAAACAAATCCGGACCTCTGCGTATCACCCGCAAACAGACGGGCTCGTAGAACGATACAACGCCACGTTGAAGCAAACATTAAAAAAACTCTTAGGCCTCGAAGCGAAGAGATGGGAAGACATGCTTCCTTTGGCCTTGTTTGCGATCCGTTGTAAACCTCAGAGCAGCACGGGGTACTCCCCATATGAATTACTGTACGGACGAGCCCCCCGTACCCTCCTAGATATGGCCCAGGAAGCATGGGAAGCTGAACCGGACCGGACTCGTCCACTCCCAGAATATATGCAAAACCTCAAGACACATCTGTCTATGATTCGCGATATTGTCAGACAAAACTTGGTGACCGCTCAGGGCAACCAAAAGAGACAATATGACAAGGGCACTCGCAGTCTGGTCTTTGCTGTCAACGACCTAGTACTCCTTATGATGCCCTCGTCCGACCAAAAATTATTGGGACAATGGCAAGGACCCTACCCCATCCTTCGGCAGGTAACACCCGTCACGTACGAGATAGAACTGGACCCTACCCGAGGCACCACTCAAATCTTTCATGTTAACCTGCTAAAAAAGTGGGAAGGACCCCGTCCGGTGCTGTCGGGAACCAAGAAGAACCTCATCTTCTCTTTCGACCCTTGTCTAGATTCCGACCTTAACCCAGTACAAATCCAGGAACTACGCCACACCTTGGAACCCCTGAAAAGCGTCTTCTCGACTTCCCCTGGTCGAACCACGGTCACCGAACATAGGATTGAAACCGAACCAGGGAAAGTGGTCCGCATGAGGCCGTATAGAGTGCCAGAGGCCCGTAGAGATGTCATCCGTCAGGAAGTGGAAGTCATGCAACAAATGGGAATAATTGAACCCTCAGTCAGCGAGTGGAACTCCCCTATCGTATTGGTACCGAAACCTGACGGCTCGGTCCGTTTCTGCATCGACTTCCGGGAGGTCAACAAGGTCTCCAAGTTCGACACCTACCCCTTACCCAGGGTGGACGAAATGATCGAAAGAATAGGGCAAGCAAAATTCATTTCCACACTCGATCTCTGCAAGGGGTACTGGCAGATACCCCTCCGGGAACAAGATAGAAGAAAGACTGCCTTTTCCACCCCGGATGGGTTGTATCAATTCCTGGTCATGCCCTTTGGACTTCATGGCGCCCCGCCACCTTTCAACGGGCCATGAACCAGGTCCTGAGACCCCATACAGCTTACGCAGGCGCGTATCTGGATGACATCGTCATCTTTAGCGACAGCTGGCCCCAACATCTGCAGCACCTTTCCAGTGTTATCAGCTCCTTAGGCTCATACGGATTTGCCATCAACCCGGCCAAAACCACGTTGGCCGCGAAAACAGTTAAATACTTGGGGTTTCTTCTGGGGGACGGCCTGATCAGACCCCAAGAGAGCAAAACGGCAGCCATCCGATCCCTCCCGTTTCCACATACAAAAAAAGACCTCCGAGCCTTCCTAGGACTCCTGGGGTAATATCGGCGCTTTGTGCCCAACTTTTCTCAAAGAGCGGCAGCCCTCACGGACCTGTTGAAAAAAACAAACCGCTCAGATGAACAACTCAGGAATCCCTCCTCAGAAGCCTGGCATGCCTTTACAGACCTCAAAGAAGCCTTGACCTCGGGTCCTGTGTTGGTTCCCCCCAATTACTCAGTCCCTTTCATCCTACAGACAGATGCATCGGACTACGGCTTAGGAGCCGTATTGTCCCAGAAGGATGCCCTGGGAAACGAACGACCCATTCTGTTTGTGAGCCGCAAACTCTTCCCCCGGGAAAAACAATATGGGGTGGTTGAAAAAGAAGCTTTAGCCATCAAATGGGCGGTGGAAAGCCTTCGGTATTACCTTGAGGGCAGAGACTTCATACTTTATACAGATCACGCCCCTTTGGAGTGGATGGCTAGAAACAAAGGGCAGAATGACCGGGTCCTGCGGTGGTTTTTGTCTCTCCAACCCTTTCATTTTCAAACCAAACATAGAAAGGGTTCCGATCAAGGCAATGCGGATTTTCTGTCCCGGTATCCGCATTCTCCTCCCATTACAAGAAGGACAGCTAGGGGAAGGGGATGTGATGGAACGGCCCGTAAAACCCTATCTGAGGACCCAATCCCCCCTATCATGCCTTGTCCGACACCCCCGGGACTGAGTTTACCTCACCGAAACGCCAGCACCGAGACAGGACGCCGAGCAACCTCCATCACCAACGAAACCCCGCCCTTCTCTCTCCCACAGGAGCCAACCCGAGCAACAGGAAGGGAGGAACCATATCCAGCTGACCCCGGAAGTCCCGCCCCCCTGGCAGAGTCAGCACAGGATAAAAGCCCGGATTCAGCACAACAAGGTGTCGGAGTTTCGTGGCAGGACCCTCTGGCTGGAGACGGAGAAGGTGACCAGACGTGCGAGGAAGAAGTGTGGACAGAGGAGTGGTGGAGTCCCTTGGAGGTGGCTGGAGAGCGGCCGTAACTCACTGGAGAGTTACGGCGGACCGCGTGAGTGCCTTTTGCCTCCTTTATCCCTACTCACTAGGAGTTCGTGTTAAAGTCCCTGTATATATACCCTCTCTGCATAGTCTCACTACCCTTGCACTGTATTATAAGTATATAGCACCTCACTGTATAAAGCCCTTTCGTTACTCGCACACCCTACCCCTGCACCCTCTCTATTACCCAAACCTGTGTTCCTTATTCCCGGTACCTTCCTTTCCCCACTGTCCGTTTCCGACCCCGCTCTTGCACTACCTGGGTGAAGGTGTACAGTTGAGTCTCTCTGTCGACTCGATCAGACTAACGGTCCTTTGTTTCTTTCCTCTCTTCCGGTCCTCCTGGGAGTCTCCCCGTCATCGAAATCTACCCGGACCATCTGCGGACATCACGAAGAGGAAGAAGCAACGCCTCTGTGTTCATCGCCTGGTGCCACACCCTCGACCTGTTGGGACTATCTGTACTGTAAATCTAGAATAAAGACCGAATATTGCCCACTACATACGGCCTCCTCGCCTGCTTTTCCGGCCCGCTACACTCACTCCACGACAATGACCAGATGCATTTTGGCTGCCGCCTTTTTCAATAGTGGCCAGCGCCGACATAAAGCAGACTTAAATATTCTCAACTGCTAAACAAAAACAAAGGACACCCGATTCACTTCAGTCAATGGTGTCGGCCATTTGTAAACATAAATTTGGTTCATTGATAACACAAGAACATTGCAGTATGTAGGATCACACAGCAAAATCTCGCTCTGAATGGACTTTTCTAATTGTATTACATTTCGCCTACACCAATATTTAGATCATAAAAATATCTTGCCCTGGATGGGCTTTTGTTCTCAATGTTATCAATCTATCGTATATGGAAAGTGCATAACAGACCACAGTTCATGAACAAAGTGGCATTCTCAACATCAATTGTTAATAGCAGTAAATTCAGATCCACATGCAGCATATATATATATATACACATTTATGGTTATAAAGATGCGATAAATGAACAGCCATCTCTTCACCACTATTTAACCCTCCTGGTCTTTTAGTTTGGTTGTCGATGATATGTCTCGACTCCAATCTACGTAGTTGCAGTTTCCTAGCACCACCTCTAACACTGATGGGCACCTGGTCAATACAGAAAAAACTCAACAAGTCTCTATTGCTTTGGTGCAACATCTCAAAATGCCTGGCCACCGGGTAGGTGGCATGCTTATTTTGAATGGCCCTGAGATGTTCCAAAATTCATATTTTGGTTGGATTGATCTTACTTCAAATGTAACGCAAGCCACACAGACACACTGAACAGTGTATAGTGTGGCTTGTGTTGCAATTCATGAGCCTCTTGATTTTCCTGGGTTCCTTCATCCCGGGCATTGTATACTCCAACACCTTTTTACTGTTTTTACAGGCCCTGCATTTTAAACATGGATAGAACCCAGCTAACCTTCCAAAGGATGGTGGTTTGTTTTCATTAGCACAGTGGCTTTGGACTAGAATGCTATGTAGTGATCTGGCTCTCCTAAATGCCATGAGAGGTGCTTTGGGCAATTCCTTCCCTATTATTGGGTAAGATTTTAGAATATGCCAATTCTTTGCAAACATTCTTCTGATGTCCGAAACATCCCTAGAATACTCCGTAATCATCCTCAGATTATTTGATTTTTCATCTTTCTCCTTATTTGCATTAAGGTCACTACTACTAGTTATCAAGTCCAGTCTAGGCTTTCTGTCTTCCTTGGACTTGCCTTCCTCTAAGGTCTCCTTTCGATAACCTCTGAGTTCAAATCTCTTTATGCTCTCATTTGCTGCTGCTTTGCAGTCACAGGTACGTGCGCAGTTTCTTTTTATTCTCAATAATTCACCATATGGGATACTGGTATTGTTTTCCCAGGATGGCAACTGCTCACGTGTAACACGGAATTCCCTGCGGTGGGTTTTGTGTGCAAAGAAGTGCACAGTCTGCCCACCGCAGGGAAAACCTTAGGGTCCAAAAAGTTGACAGATACCTTACTAACTTCTCCTGTGAATCTTAAATTGCGGTAATTTGTGTTTAGCACACTGATATATTCTCTAGCTGATTGCTCTGTGCCTCTGTAGATGATAAACAAATCGTCTATATAGCTATTCTAGCTTAGTACCCTAAGGGATCCAATTTTCATTGTTTTCTGCCCAGTCCACCCGCTTCTTCCACCAGCCCACAAAAATATTTGCATAGCTGGTGGCAAAGCCGGTTCCCATCGCAGTTGTATTTGTTTGAACAGTTGTTCCGGGAATGGAAAGATGTTATTACACAAACAGAAGTCCACAAATTCAACCAGCATTTTATTGTGTTCAGCCAAATTGGTCGGTCTTGTGCCTAGGAAAAATCTGACAGCTTCAATTCCCTGCAGGTGATCAATACTTGTATAGAGACTCGAAATGTTTAATGTTTTCATCACCAGGTCCTTATCCCAACTCAAATTCTAAACTCGTGTCAAAAAATCTTTAGTGTCTCTGATGTATGAGACCAGTTTTGTCACACAATCAAATAGGAAATAGTCCACAAACCTGGACATATGCTCCGTTAAGCTTCCCAGGGACGAAACAATAGGGCCACCAGGAGAACAAGTCACATCTTTGTGCAGTTTAGGAAGGTGATGGAAGGTAGGTAGATGAGGATGTTTACACTCCAAAAAGGCATATTCTTCCTTACTTCTGTGGTACCATTTATTGAGGAGAGCCTGGTATGCATTGGTGCTGTCATCAAATACCTTCTTTGTCACTCTCTTGTAGCTTAACTCATTATTGAGCTGTGCCAGGGCTTCTCTTTTGTAATATTCACTCGTCATTAGGACTATATTTCCGCCCTTATCATACGGCTTGCAGACAATAGTCTTGTCCTCTTGTCAGTCCACAATTGCCTTCCTCTGCATCTCAGTGATATTCCTCCTACCTTTCCTTATATTGTTGACACTGCAGAGTTTTAGCAGTTCTTTGGTTACTACTTCAGTGAAGACATCTATAGAATCGGCAGGCATTAGGGGGATAAACTTTGATTTGGGATTCAAAGGGCTACCAGGATTTATTTGTACAATTCCAGTTCGGTCTTTTTTTAGTACGGATGATGGCATTAATGATATCGGGTCCCCTTCTTTTGCCAGATCCTCTAATACTGCCAGAGTTTCCAAGTCTCCAGCTATGAGATTATCTGTGTCACTAACGTCAGCTTTTGTTTGTCCTTGATTCAAATGTTTCTTGCCTTTAAAATATTTGAACAGCTTCACTTTTCTACAAAACTTGAAAAGATCGATCTTTGTTTGTGTATTTTCCGATACTTTCAATGGGCAGAAGCTCAATCCAAGTTGTAATACTTCTTCCTCTGCCTTGTTCAGTTTTCTAGAGTTCGGTTCACAATTGTGAGCGTTTCGGTGTCCAACGCTTGCTCCCCCGCTTGCTCTGGGTTACTCTCAGTGAGGCGTTGCTGCCACCTATGCCAACCGCCTCTCCTCGTTCGGCGTTTGCTTTTTTCTTTTGTTGCTCCGTGGTTTCCCTTTCCCCCCTTTGCCCCACATCTCCCTGATGATCTAAAACTCCTCGATAAAAAAGGGGTCAATGCGGGGGCTGAAGCTCTCGTTCAACCTTGTCTCGTTTTCTCTCTATTATTTTTTGTTCATATGATGAAAGACGTTTATTCATGGCCTCTCTTAATTCCTCCTGTTAGTTCTTATCACTATCTTTAGCGATTTCCTTCTCCAATTCACTGATGTCATGTAGTGCCTTTTCCCTATCGGTCCAGGTGAATTTTATAAGAATCACTAGCATTCCTTTCGACGACGCTGCAGTGTGTTCCGACCATTCTTCGAGGAGCAACAAATTAGGATTCTCATAAGCGGGGACTGTATAAATTCGTAATCCTCGCAGCACCCTCCGCACTTCTATGTAATTCTGGAGTGAGGTGGCCTCCCACCTTTTGCGGGTTTCTCTTTTATAGAGTTTTTCCAGTTTGGTAAATTGCTACTTCAGCAGATTTGTGCCGCTGGCTGTCGTGTGGCTACTCCCACTGTTATCGCCATTTCTCCGTGGATCCTTTTTCTTAAAGATCTCTGTTGCTGCTTCATGTCATGCCTCTTTATCAAACATATTACTTAGAGAGTGTCGCTCAGTACAAGTGTGTTAAAAGTTCCTTCGACCTGCAGAGATTAATTATTTCTTTGTGCGCTCAGCCGAGCGCTGACTTTCTTCAATGACACCAGTTCTCAAACATGTTTACTTTAATTGTTAAACACCAAGCTTCAGCGTTCCCCCTGAAGCCGTACAAGATCGCCGGTGATACAATGTTGCAGTTTTCTGCTTCTCTCTGCGGTGAAGGGAAGTAAAAACATTGCGCTCAGTTTCCGTCTTGCTTTTCCCTTCACTCGCGGCCGGGTGGTTTGTAGCGTGGTGATGGACACTGCGCGGATTCAAAATCCAAGGCTCACAAAAAAACAAATTACCAGCACTCACAGGAACATAGTTTTCCTAGATTTGATTGGGTTTCTCTTAACATGACCAGACGTATTTCGGCTGCCGCCTTTTTCAATAGTGGCCGGCGCCGACATGAAGCAGACAAATATTCTCAACTGCTAAACAAAAACAAAGGACACCCGATTTACTTCAGTCAAAGGTGTCAGCCATTTGTAAACATGAGAATTTGATTCATTGATAACAAAAGAACATTGCAGTATGTAGGATCACACAGCAAAATCTCGCTCTGAATGGACTTTTCTATTGTGTTACATTTCCCCTACCCCAATATTTAGATCATAAAAATATATTGCCCTGGATGGGCTATTGTTCTCAATGTTATCAATCTATCATATATGGAAAGTGCGTAACAGACCACAGTTCATGAACAAAGTGGCATTCTCACCATCAATTGTTAATAGCAGTAAATTCAGATCCACATGCAGCAGATATATATATACACATTTATGGTTATAAAGATGCTATAAATGAACAGCCATCTCTTCACCACTATTTAACCTTCCTGGTCTTTTAGTTTGGTTGTCGATGATATGTCTTGACTCCAATCTAGGTAGTTGCAGTTGCCTATCACCACCTCTCACACTGATGGGCACCTGGTCAATACAGAAAAAACTCAACAAGTCTCTATTGCTTTGGTGTAACATCTCAAAATGCCTGGCCACCGGGTAGGTGGCATCCTTATTTTGAATGGCCCCGAGATGTTCCAAATTCATATTTTGGTTGGATGAATCGTACTTCTAATGTAACGCAAGCCACACAGGCACACTAAACAGTATAACGTGTGGCTTGTGTTGCAATTCATGAGCCTCTTGATTTTCCTGGGTTCCTTCATCCCGGGCACTGTATACTCCAACACCTTTTTACTGTTTTTACAGGCCCTGCATTTTAAACATGGATAGAACCCAGCTAAACTTCGAAAGGATGGTGGTTTGTTTTCATTAGCACAGTGGCTTTGGACAAGACTGCTACGTAGTGAGCTGGATCTCCTAAATTTCATGAGAGGTGCTTTGGGCAATTCCTTCCCTATTATTGGGTCAGATTTTAGAATATGCCAATTCTTTGCGAAAATTCTTCTGATGTCCGAAGCATCACTAGAATACTCCGTAATCATCCTCTGATTATTTGATTTTTCATCTTTCTCCTTATTTGCATTAAGGTCACTACTAGTTATCAAGTCCAGTCTGGGCTTTCTGTCTACCTTGGACTGGGCTTCCTCTAAGATCTCCTTTCGATAACCTCTGACCTCAAATCTCTTTATTCTCTCATTCGCTGCTGCTTTGTAGTCACAGGTACGTGAGCAGTTCCTTTTATTCTCAATAATTCACCATATGGGATACTTGTTATTATTTTTCCAGGATGGCAACTGCTCACGTGTAACACAGAATTCTCTGCGGTGGGTTTTCGTGCAAAGAAGTGCACAGTCTGCCCTCGGCAGGGAAAACCTTAGGGTCCAAAATGTTGACAGATACCTTACTAACTTCTCCTGTGAATTTTAAATTGAGGTCGTTTGTGTTGAGCACACTGATATATTCTCTAGCCGATTGCTCTGTGAGTCTGTAGATGATAAACAAATCGTCTATATAGCTATTCCAGCTTAGTACCCTAAGGGTCCAATTTTCATTGTTTTCTGCCCAGGCCACCCGCTTCTCCCACCAGCCCACAAAAATATTTGCATAGCTGGGGGCAAAGCAGGTGCCCATCGCAGTACCACGTATTTGTTTGAACAGTTGTTCCAGGAATGGAAAGATGTTATTACACAAACAGAAGTCCACAAATTGAACCAGCATTTTATGGTGTTCAGCCAAATTGGTCGGTCTTGTGCCTAGGAAAAATCTGACAGCTTCAATTCCCTGCAAGTGATCAATACTTGTATAGAGACTCGAAATGTTTAATGTTATCATCACCAGGTCCTCATCCGAACTCAAATTCTAAACTCGTGTCAAAAAATCTTTAGTGTCTCTGATGTACAAGACCAGTTTTGTCACACAATCAAATAGGAAATAGTCCACAAACCTGGACATATGCTCCGTTAAGCTTCCCAGGGACTAAAAAATAGGGCGACCAGGAGGACAAGTCGCATCTTTGTGCAGTTTAGGAAGGTGATAGAAGGTAGGTAGACAAGGATGTTTACACTCCAAAAAGGCATTACCTATCTTACTCAACATGCCTCTGTGGTACCATTTATTGAGGAGAGTCCGGTATGCATTGGTGCTGTCATCAAATACCTTCTTTGTCACTATCTTGTAGCTTAACTCATCATTGAGTTGTGCCAGGGCTTCTTTTTTCTAATATTCACTCGTCATTAGGACTATATTTCCGCCCTTATCATACGGCTTGCAGACAATAGTCTTGTCCTCTTGTCAGTCCACAATTGCCTTCCTCTGCATCTCAGTGATATTCCTCCTACCTTTCCTTATATTGTTGACACTGCAGAGTTTTAGCAGTTCTTTGGTTACTACTTCAGTGAAGACATCTATAGAATCGGCTGGCATTAGGGGGATAAACTTTGATTTGGGCTTCAAAGGGCTACCAGGATTTATTTGTACAATCCCAGTTCGATCTTTTTTTAGCACGGATGATGGAATTAATGATATTGGGTCCTCTTCTTTTGCCAGGTCCTCCAATACTGCCAGAGTTTTCAAGTCTCAAGCTTTGAGATTATCTGTGTCACTAACGTCAGCTTTTATTTGTCCTTGATTCAAATGTTTCTTGCCTTTAAAATATTTGAATAGCTTCACTTTTCCACAAAACTTGAAAAGATCGATCTTCGTTTGTGTATATTCCAAGACTTTCAATGGGCAGAAGCTCAATCCAAGTTGTAATACTTCTTCCTCTGCCGCGTTCAGTTTTCTAGAGGTTCGTTTCACAATCGTGAGCGTTTCGGTGTCTAACGCTTGCTCCACCGCTTGCTCCGGGTTACTCTCAGTGAGGCGTTG
The DNA here is from genome assembly GCF_964263255.1 of Lissotriton vulgaris. Classification (NCBI taxonomy): domain Eukaryota; kingdom Metazoa; phylum Chordata; class Amphibia; order Caudata; family Salamandridae; genus Lissotriton; species Lissotriton vulgaris. The sequence goes on along the minus strand of NW_028250285.1, from coordinate 854,362 downwards.
CTGCCGCATATGCCAACCGCCTCTCCTTGTCCGGCGTTTACTTTTTTCTTTTGTTGCTCCAGTGGTTTTCCTCTCCCCCCTTTACCCCATATCTCCCGGATGATCTAAAACTCCTCAAAAAAAGGGTCAATGCGGGGGCTGCAGCTCTCGCAGTTGCAGATGTCCCGGGTTCTCTTTCATCCTCACTTTGCTCTATGTCCGTGACTTCAGATTCTGACGTATCTTTATGATCCGCTGTAACTTTGTTCTTACTGCTCAGTAGTTGCTTCCTGGGTTTATTGTATCTCTTGGCAAAGGTCAAGATATGGCCTTGCTGATAGTCCCTTTCGTCCCGTTCAAACTTGTCTTGTTTTCTCTCTTTTATTTTTTGTTCATAAGATAAAAGACGTTTTTTCATAGCCTCTCTTAATTCCTCCTGTTAGTTCTTATCGCTATCTTTAGCGATTTACTTCTCTAATTCACTGATGTCATGTAGTGCCTTTTCCCTATGGCTCCAGGCGAATTTTATAAGAATCACTAGCATTTCTTTTGAGGACACTGCAGTGTGTTCCAACCATTCTTCGAGGAGCAACGGATTAGGATTTCTTCAGCGGAGACTGTATAAATTCGTAATCCCCGCAGCACCCTCCGTACTTCTATGTAATTCTGGAGTGAGGTGGCCTCCCACCTTTTGCGGGTTTCTCTTTCATAGAGTTTTCCCAGTTTGGTAAACTGCTCCTTCAGCAGATTTGTGCCGCTGGCTGTCGCGTAGCTACTCCCACTGTTATCGCCACTTCTGCGTGGATCCTTTTTCTTAAAGATTTCTGTTGCTGCTTCATGTCGTGCCTCTTTATCAAACATACTAGCAGCCCGTCCCGACGTTGTCCGGGTATGAATTGCTGCCGGCCAGTAGTATATTGTTTTGTAGGATTTCGTGTTCATAGCAATTCTTATCTGTGACAGGCCTGTGAAACGCTCCGATTCACAGTGCACTGCTGATGCACTTAAGAGTGCGCGTTCAGTAGTGTGTGAACTCGAGTTTCCATACTTTCTTTTTCCTTGCAATATTATATAGCGCGAACTCGACAACATGGCATGAGCACAATTTACATTACAGGAGAACACATTCATTTGTGGTAGGCACGGGGAGACAAAGTGATTTGCCTGGAATCACAGGATGTTGAGCTGATGCCGAGATTCGAACGTAGCTCCCCAGCTCTAAAGTTCGCTATTCTAGAACTTGTGGCGGGAGGTGTGTCTAAAAATGTATGTGGGTGCTGGCCATTATTGAGAGAGACCTGTGCATTTTTCAAATCGGTGGTGAAAAAATATGAGTATGTTGCTGGAGATGTGGGCCGCCGTGCCACCAATGTACTTACGGGGGAAGGGTAAACACCCATTATTCCGCAACTTTCTTTCCGCATACCATCACTCTGCATACTTTCATTACGAAAGTACCATGACTCCGCAATGCCATTATAACGCATGGCATTACATTTGATATGCTTTTACCATGCATACATTTACAACAAAATTTGTTGTAAATGCATGAATGGTAAATGCATGTTTTTTTTTAAATGTTTGGATAAGGTAAGTATGGGTATAGGGGTATATGTTTTGGGGTACTGAGGTATATGTTTTGGGGTGTTTAGGTATTTTAAGGGTTCAGATATAGTTTTGGGTAATGGGGCACAGGGGTAGTTTTAGGGTTTAGGGATAGGTATGGGTTTTGGGGTATAGGGGTATTTTTAGGGTTCAGGGCTAGGTTTGGGTTTTGGGGTATAGGGGTATTTTTAGGGTTCAAGGGTAGGTTTGGGTTTTGGGGTACATGGATATTTTAAGGGTTCAGGGCTGGGTTTGGGGTACAGGGGTATTTTTAGGGTTCAGGGCTAGGTTTGGGTTTTGGGGTATTTTAGGGTTCAGGGGTAGGTTTGGGTTTTGGGGTAATGGGTTATTTTTATGGTTCAGGGCTACGTTTGGGTTTTGGAGTACAGGGGTATTTTTAGGATTCAGGGGTAGGTTTGGCTTTTGGGGAACAGGGGTATTTTAAGGGTTCAGGGCTAGGTTTGGGTTTTGAGGTACAGGGGTATTTATAGGATTCGGGGATAGGTTTGGGTTTTGAGGTACAGGGGTATTTTTAGGGTGAAACGTACAACACGCCCCCAGTGTTTGTCACGCCTCCAGTACACGCCCACAGCACAACGCAGACACGCCCACAAGGGACTACTTTGCTGGCACAGTTCTTTTACCTTTTAAATGTATATTGTGGGCGTCTGCATAGCCTATGTCCTTCTGCTGCAACTGCCCTTTCCAACGCTGTATTGGGTGTTGTGATTGGTGCTGTGGTTCCTGAGATTACCCGCCTCAAAGGTTTGGGCTCTCTCTTTATTATGTTAGTATTAGTATAGATAACTAACTTCAGTAAGCCTACTTAAATCTTCTTTCTTCTAAGGCTAACATTCACCAAGAGTTTCAAGGAGCGCCCTAGGAATGAATAAGCTTTAATTTGGTTTATTTTCCTTTTGGATCCAAAACTATCAATCCATGTAAATAGGCTTTAGGAGAATTCCCCACTACAACAGAATTGGCTACAGTGTCAAAGTGTCAATGTTGCAATTAGAAAATTCATACATTTGTTACTTTCTGGATAGTGCTCACCGGTTTGTTAGATTTTTTTAACCTCTTTCATGCTCATGACGAGCTGAGCTCGTCATGAGCCACGGTGCTCTGGTGCTCATGACGAGCTCAGCTCGTCATGGCCCGTGGAATGCTCACATGCGGGGATAATTCCCCCGCTGTGCTGAACGTTCCACGGAGCCAATGCACCTGTGACGAGTTGGGCTCGTCATGAGCACAGGAGCACTGTGGCTCATGACGAGCTCAGCTCGTCATGAGCATGCGGGCGCTGTGCGCACCCCCCCTCCCCCCAGCACAGCGGGGCAATAACCCCCGCAGCAAAAGGGTTAATAGCAACAAATGTCTAATTCCTGCCTTTGTATAAAGTTTGAAAGGAAATTTTGAAGTCCACCATCACTGGTGCGTGGTTAGAAACCAGAATATTTCCAATTTCATGTTTAGTGACTTAGGGCTACATTTATCAATCAATTTTAGCGAACGCAAAAAATGTTTTTTACATGTATCAATCCCTATTTAGCGATTCGGTAACCTGTTACCAAATTGCAAAATAGGTTTGCGATTCGGGATTTGGAAGGGGTGTGTTTAGGGCGTACCTTCCAAATAACGAATAGCAGCAGTATGTGTGGATGTTTTGCAACCGTGAATCCGGTCGCAAAACATTCGCAATTTACCACCAACTTCTAGTTGGTGGTAACCCATTCGCAAATGGGAAGGTGTCCCTTGGGGACCCCTTTCCCTTTTGGAATGATTGTAAAAACGTTTTTCAAGAACAAGCAGTGGTCCCATGGATCACTGCCTGATCTTAAAACATGAAAAGAACATTTTCACTATTTTTGTTAACACAACCCGTTTGCTTTTAAGGAAAACGGGCTGCATTGAAAAAAAAAGATTGCTTCATTTAAAAGTAATTACGGACATGGTGGTCTGCTGCCCCCAGCAGCCCACCATCCCGTGATTTTAGCGCTTCCTAGGGGGTCCCAAATTGCCATCGACCTCATTAATATTACTGAGATAGGTCAATTTGAGACCACCTATGAACTGCTCTATGAGTTTCATACATTTGTAATAGAGATTACCTAATTGTGATTCAAAGAAAATCGCAATTAGGTAATCACTATAGCAAATGTTGATACATGTGGCCCTAAATGTAGGGACCTTTGAAATCAATTAAACGCCACTCCTTCATTGACTTTCACGCACAGGGTGAATAAAAGCTATGCTCACTTACTTGAATGGGGGATTCTTCACATATATATATATTAAAAAACAAAATATGTGCCTCAAGTATATTTTGGTGTACGTCTGGTCTTGCCCCTTAGGCTGATCTATTGTGGGTTTTCAAAATTACATCAAGGCCTGTGGCTAAAATATTCGTCATATTGAAAAAATTATATTTTAGTGTGCAAAGTTCGGTAAAACATATCTTGTATTGTGTTATGTACTTACAATTTACAACTAAACATTTCCTACTTTACGAGTTTAATTAAAAAAGATCAGTACAAATAACTACCCACAGATCTGTGATAGCACAAAGTGTACATAGAGGTGGTAAAACACCTGAATTAGATGGCTTGCCTGCTAAATTTTATAGAAAATATGGAGCTGTGACAAATTCTTGCATAACGTTTAAAAGAAATGCTACAAAATGATTGTAAACACAGTGGAACTAAATTTTACTGCGTTAATTCCAAAAACTGATGAAGCACTACCCTTGTGTTGCATCTATAGACCAATCTCTCTTTTAGTTTTAATATTGGAAAAAACTGTTACAAAACTACTGCATCACAATTAGACTGGTTTCATTAAAGGAATATTTAGCTATACAAATATACATACACTACTTAATGTGTTGGATTTATATAATGGCTCAAAGTCCCAAAAGTGACAATAATCCCTAAAGGTGAAAAGGCAATCAATGGCGTAAAATGGTCCTTTTTCTTAACAAAGCTCCTAGCTATTTAGGGCTTCCTGAATAATTCCTATCTCCTGTTACAACACTGTATATAGGAGTTAGAGTGCAAACACCAACCAATGGGGGAACAGCGTTTACAGAGCAACTTTTACCACGCAGTACCTTTACCACGCAACTTTTACAATGCAAGTCGTTACGACGACTTGCGCTGCGGGGCGCTGTAGGATAGGGAATAGTTTAATTTACTATCCAAAACCTTCCCTACTATCCACGGGGACTGGAGTTGGAATAGTAAATGAAACTATTCACTATCCAGCTCCCCCCAACGCAAGTCGTTGTAACGACTTGCGTTGTAAAACCTGCGTGGTAAAGGCATGCTTTGTAAAGGCATGCGTAGTAACGACATACATCCAACCAATGAGATTGTATCCAAAATGTTTAATTTAGAGAAAGGCATTCATCAGGGATGTTCATTATCACTAATTCTCTTTGATCTAGTTTAAGAGCCTCTACTTATACACATGAGAAATTACTCTGCTCGGAAAAGGACGTCTTCCGATACATCCAAAATCAAAACTATAGCCTATGCTGATGATATGTTGCTTTTCTCTCAACCGGTCCTACCCAATTATTGATACATACAGCCAGTGTTCGGGTTACAAATTCAATCTGTCTATAACAGAAATATTTCTAGTCTTTAATTCCACAAGGGCCATATGGAACTGTAAAGCAATAAACTAGCTCCCAAAGGGATCTGTCATCTGGGTATACACATTGTGACCAACTCTTTGAGTAAGAGCAGACTATCACAGTTCGGCTAAACTTAATTTAGTTTATGGCTTAAGATAAATGTTAAATGTAATGTAGTGTGCAAGTTCTTATACTAGTTTTATAAAGAAAAAATCCAGTATATAAATTGCTGTGGAGTTCCCTTGATGTCAGGGAAAGAAAGTTACATTTACCATAGAAAGGGCTCAGGAAAGGGGGTGATGGTTTGATTCCCTGATTTATATCACTACAGACTTTGGGACAGTTTTCTTATTGGCTCTCGAAGAGGGAAGACAACTCTTATAGTTAGATGGAACTAGCATCTTGTACCTTGAAACTTTCAGTTTTAAATTCAGGTTTGATGCACAACAAAGTAAAATTGACCAAATCTACTGCGGCACGTATTAAACTTTATGGAGAAAAATTGAAGACGTTGAAGCAGAAGCTTAGCTTTATACTAAATCTAAAATCGGGAGATACCAAGTCTTTACACATAATGGGTGTATTATGTTTTGATCCTCATGTGTTAGCTTGAAATAATCAAGTTAGATGAACTCTGGAAATATGGATCCCTGTAAATGTATGACTATTTAAAATTCAAATAGTAGCTGAAATATTGCACAGTAAGAAGATATAATATTTTGGAGGGAATAATTAAAAACCTGTCTGATGCACAAGTATTAGGCACCACCTGGTACTATAAAATCGAAAAATTGCCTGTTTCAGCTGTTCATATGATGGTCTGGCAGCTGTTTAATATTGTAACACCCCAAGCTAGGGCTTTCGTGTCCACTTACGCCGTGTTGGAATGAACCCTAAAGCTATAAGGAGGATCCTTTTTTGACACGCTATGAGACAGTTTGATGCAGAGAACCATCCATTGTAATATTGTCCATTTCTGGATCACCTTTCTTTTCTTAGCTGCAGCGAATCCAACAAACAGCTGATCACAATTATGTATTCCCTAGTGCTATCAAAGTTGGAGGGAAGGACACACCATGGGCTCCCATGCTGTTGCCTCTCTTTCCCTGTGGATAGATGCAGTAGAGAAAAGAAAGTGGGGAGCATGATGGACTGCCCCACATGGAAACGTGGCACCCCTTTCTGAAGAAAGAATGAGTGGATCCTGAGTGCCAGCCTTTTAGGAAACAAAGGTTCGATATAGAAGCTTAAATGCCAAAGACTGAGGCTAGCTAAAATGTCATGCAGAAGAAATAGCAATAGCCACAGAGAGCAGCTGTGGAGCGGCTAGAAAGGAGCATTCTTCAGAAAGATTAAGACCAAATTTAGGTAACACCTTAGCACAATAAAGAGAGCAGGGGTGAACATTCGAAAACCCTTTAAAGAAACGCATCACAGTGGATGACTTCAAGAGGGTTGATCAGGCAAACGACGAAAGGCCAGAAGAACTGATAAGTAACCTTTAGCAGAGCCCACCTCAAAGCCTTGCTAGGCCAAGTAACTCCCAAACAAAATAACATTAGACCGTAGGGAATCATCCCGCTTATCCTCACACCAGTCATCAAATTAGAGAAGGTATATCCTCCTGAAGAGGCATGACATATGCTCATGGTTGAGAATTCAGAGTACCAGACTTCAGAACCCAATCATACGCTGTCATAACAAGCTGTATTTGAACCTGTTTGACTTTCTAGTGAACGTGCAGGATCACAGAAAGAGGTGGATAGGAGTACAGCAGGCTGAAGTCCTTTTGAAAATAAATTGAGCCTCCTAGAGACCCCCTAGAAAGAAACAATGCCTGCAAAATGCTGGGCACTGAACATTTTCAGATGTGTCAAAAAGGACTACGGAGAGTGCACACAAAAATGTTACAGTGCAACTCATATAAAACAAAAGTGCTATTTGGCTTAGATCTAGTGCCTGGGTGAGTGGGGAGTTGGTCATGGGAGATTCTGGCACCTCCCCCAATCATCGGTGGCCAGAAACCTGTGCATTCAATTTGATTATCTTTCTTTTAAGTTTCAAGTCTCTTATGCGGTAAGACCCTACTTCAGAATGATGAAAGCTTTAAGGAAGTTCCTAGCCTATCTCCCATGGGAGGCTCAGCGATCAGTTATTCAGGCACTGGTAATCTCTAAACTGGACTATGTCAATATGCTTTACCTGGGACTCCCTAATTTCCTTTTTCGGCACCTGCAAGATGTGTAGGACATGGTGGCCCACCTCTTATTCAAACTTTCAGAACAGAATTCTACTTCATTGTATCTGAGAAAGCTTCACAGGTTGCCTGTCAGAACGAGAATTTAGTTGAAAACTCTGGCTTAATCCATTGAATACCATTATATAAAGATATATTCTGTAATATATGTACCAACATGCCCATCATGAATTATTTAAGGTATTTATCAGGAAATGCATGCCTTAAATGGGACATATGTCTGTTCCCTTTCTCAGGACAAGTATGTTTTCTCAATGACTTACTTTGCCTCTCTTGCTGCACAAATGTTTCTTTTTATCAAAACAACAAGTGGTCCTGAGCATACAAAGATAACGGGAAAAAAAGGTAAATATAGATCACAATGGAATTCTATATAGTTCAGGATTCCTTGACCAGCCGGCCAAGGAATATTTATTAGTTCAATTGTTTAAGATCTCAAAGGTACAAAAATTAACCCAATGGTAAGGGTTAAATTGGGGCACAGTCCTGTGCCATATAGAAGGGAGCAAGACAAGAGGGTAAAGGTAAGTGAGAAAAGTTATCAGGCAAACAAAAGTGAGCTAACAGGTCACTGGCATACAATATACATTAGCAGTGTATCCTGGAGTCATTCATACAAACAGTGGTATCATATAAGTACATGTATGAACTACTCTGAGGTCGACGTTTCGATCCCTAGCTCGAGTATCACGGGATCATCATCAGGACAAGAATTGGATATTGCCTGAAAGTAATTATTTTTAACACCAGGTTGGTGACCCGGGATATTTTAGGCTTCAATTGGGAGGGACCTGGATGCCGTGGAGAGCTCGTAATTCTGGTGGGTGCACCGTAATTCAGATTGCGTGGAAGCGCCGGTAAAAGTTAGATGGCATGGCCCAATCTTCTAGGTTGGTTTGGGTTGAATAATAATAATGAAGTCGCAATTCTTTGCTGTATTCAGTTTTAGGGGCGTCTGCACCTCCGCAATTATTTGCCTCGTTCGGTGGGGAATGACATAAATGTAGCATAGGTCCGAGGCAGTTAATGAAAATACTGTCTGCCGGATCTAACAGGAGCGCGACCCATTAGTAACCAGATATTTTCAGGGCGGGTGCGCTGTCCTCACGCGTCTTGCAATGGAGCCGGGTGAGGGAATGCGGCCAGGTGAATGACTGGTCCGCGGTGGGAGACAGCAGTTCTCCGTGGATGCCGGTCACTGTGGAGGCTCTCAATCAAACCCTTCCCCTTGGAAAAATAATTACTTTCAGGCAATATCCAATTCTTGTCCTGATGATGATCCCGTGATACTCGAGCTAGGGATCGAAACGTCGACCTCAGAGTAGTTCATACATGTACTTATATGATACCACTGTTTGTATGAATGACTCCAGGATACACTGCTAATGTATATTGTATGCCAGTGACCTGTTAGCTCACTTTTGTTTGCCTGATAACTTTTCTCACTTACCTTTACCCTCTTGTCTTGCTCCCTTCTATATGGCACAGGACTGTGCCCCAATTTAACCCTTACCATTGGGTTAATTTTTGTACCTTTGAGATCTTAAACAATTGAACTAATAAATATTCCTTGGCCGGCTGGTCAAGGAATCCTGAACTATATAGAATTCCATTGTGATCTATATTTACCTTTTTTTCCCGTTATCTTTGTATGCTCAGGACCACTTGTTGTTTTGATAAATACTTGCTACCCATGGTCCGGAGTGATTCAATGGGTTCCCCTTGTCCTTGTTGATAAATTATGCACAAATGTTTCTAAGCCCGTTTCTGCAACAGAGGCACTCCTTTGTGAATTAAGTTCCCCTGAACGAGGAAAGGTAGGGGATATCATGAACTAGTTCCTGGAAAAGGCAAAATGATGTGTTCTGGGCTGCCAAATCACAGGAGGGCAAGTGAGGCTCTATAGCTAGTCGGACTCAGGCTCATTGATACTGAGGTGGTATGGTGACTCAGTCCCTACATGCTAATGTTCTATGGTCCCAAGCATAATCGTTACTGAGTAGAATCCCTACAGCAGGGCACCAACATTTGGTCTGGTACATATTTGCAGAAATCCTGAGTAGAGCTTGTGATTGTCCACAGTACCCGAGCACCTTTTACCGGAGACATCCATGGTGTTGGGGATGTATCCTCCAGTGTTTAGGGATCACCTAATTCTGTTGGTTTTTCAAGCTTCAATATTAAAAGGTTAGAACCTCCTTAGTATTACACTTTGAATCCATCTCTAATTTCTCATGGCGCAACCTGCAAATATTGCAGAAAACTGCCGACCTGCAGTCAAAGCACATTTAGCACAACATGGAGTCCCTAATGCAGGAGCTCCTGTAACCTTTGTTGTAGAAGTGGACGTTGCATACCACTTTGAAGTTTTTTAATCTTGGATCCCATTTCCAGCTGTGGTTGCCAAAACTAACACATTTCATGAATACACTGTCCAACAAGCACCTGCTGCATACAGACCTTATGCACTTGTCGAAATTCTTCTTACTGTCTTGGAATACCAGACTTTGTTTAATAGCACCCTTCCCCATGTACATGGGCCAGCTCGAATGGGCCCCCTCAGTAATGAGGGGGTTACTTGGCTGGCATTAGCTAGATATACACCATACCCTGATTTAGGCAATTTAAATCTCATGCAAATCTGCGGTTTGTACAATTTTCTTTGTATCTTATACAGGCACCTAACTACATTTATTTTGCAACCATTAGCTGGTCCATCTAGAATTGGCCTTCAAGCGCAAACCCAGTTGCCTGCAGCACCTGCTAATATTCCTAGAATTGTTAATTTAGTTCTGGGCAATAGACCCACTATTCGTAAGAAAATTCCATTTTGGAATACCCCCCCAAAAAAATAACGATCAACTTGTAGCTGTGTTTCCAATTGCAGGACCACAAGACAAGCACAGAATTTTGACTATGTTCTTACCCACTGAGATAACTAGAACACCTGGGGGACAATTTTTGCCACAGTCTATACTATCTGTAATGGCATTCCTTCGTTTTACTAAACGTTCTCAAACAGATACAGGATGAACATGGGGCAGGTCCTGCCCTACATTTGGCGATTAAACTAATGGGTAATTTTCCCATTGCCTCCGAAATTATTCTTTCTAATGATAAAAGTGAAACAGCATCTCTGGCTATACGCCGGCAACTTACCGTGGTGGTAGTAGTCAACCGCGACGTGAGTTGCCTATAATTATTGCCAATGTATACACATCTTTGGGATGTAATAGTTTGGGAACCAGACCTTCAGCACCACCACTTGGTAAGTATAACACTGACAAGGAGTCCAGACATGCCTGTGAGTGTGTTAAAAAAAATGGGCTAAATCTAAACAGATAGGTAAACCTCGCGGAGGTTCTCCACCCTCGGAGTCCTCTGAACAACGGTATGATTTTCGTGATTACACTAAAATCAAGACTCCAGACAGGTATCAGGTTCCTGGTATACATTCTCCTCGTTCCTTTCAGAAATCGTCTTACCAGCAGTATGAAAGTGGTTAATCTGAATGCAGACAGGAAGGAGTATGTGAAACCGAAGAGGGAGACACAACGCTAGTCTGATGTGAAGATAAAGGAGGACAGGACTCCTCAGTATAAAGACCTGTTTCAGAAAAAGAAAGTTGACTGCTAAATATGCCACAGACAGTGAGAACCCTCCTCCTGAATAGGAGTTGGGCGGTGACTCTCCTTGACAGTGCGGCAGAAGTCACAATCGTGTGCTGGAATTTACTGGAGTTTCTGGTAGCAAAAGCAACTGTTATCTTTGATAGAGTTGATACCGCTGATACATGCATGGCCCTCAGACAGATTATATCACTTAGATATTCAAATTGAAGGTGACGTTAAATGCACCATTAGAACAATATTCTGGGAAAATGTAACTTTGTCCTACGACATCCTCTTAGCAGAGGTCGATTGGCCCTCACCATTTATACTCACATCCCCCCAGGGAGAGGCTGTGATTCGTTTTTCCTTTTCTACCCTCTTTCCCTGACCAAGACAAACAAGCTTATGCAGCCTAATGGGCACTTTCATTAGCCCATGCACGTTACCGCAATCATGTCGGCTGGGATATGCATTCCCCTTATCACGCTATACCTATACGGTCCACCCCGCAAGTACAACCACAATATCCATTTAAACAGGATGCTAAAGCACCTGTTAAAGAAATTCTCTCCCAATTGGAGTACCAGAGAGTAATTGCACCTGTGTCTTTCAGATGACTAATCCTATTTTTCCTGTCTTAAAACCGGATCATTTCTATCGCATTGTCTTAGACTATGGACATTTAAATAATCATGAATGCACATTTTCAGTGCCAAACACGCACAGTATAGCACTCATTAGCAATGTTGTCCGTAAGAAATACAAAACCACATTGGATGTTTCCAATGGTTTTTTCAGTCACAATTTGGCTCCTGACAGCCGAGACTGGACTGCTTTTTGCGCCCTTGGATTTCAAAAGCGTTACGCATGACATCTTATGGGCAATAAGATTGCCCAGGAGTTTTTGCAGCACATATTCGGTTGATTCTTCATGATATTGACCCTCACTGCACTGTCCTAGGTAGATGGCATTTACTTAACCAATGATGAATTAAATCCCCATTTGGCCAGAGTAGATCACATAATATTGGCGTTTGCTGAACTTGGCTACACGTTCAACTTTTAAAAGTCTAATATAGCTTTTCTAAGTATTCTTTTCCTAGGTTATGAACCTAAGCATGAGGGAAACGGTCTTGCCCCCTCATGTTTTGGATAAATGTGCACACTTATGACCTCCAAACACGCTCAAAGAATTGCAGTCACTGCTAGGATTTCTGAATTTTGGCAGAACATACATACCTGATTATGCATAACGTAATAAACCAGTTTGTGAATTAATATTCACTGATTTTTACACTGCATGGTGGACATCAGAACATATAGATATGTTCAGATCTTTAGAATACCAGTGTCAATACCATGAACCTGGTCATCCGTATTTTAATAAGTGAAACTTGATTTACATTTATCACCTTTAATGAAAGTGAAACTGTGCCTATAGCTTATAGATCGCATTTATATTCCAGAGCGGAAATGTGTTTTGCTTTCGTTTAAAATATACTGATTGTCATGCAGATGGCCATCCTTAAAGAGTAGTCACTTGCTCAAGAGAAAGACATAATTGTTGTTACTTCCGTGACAGCCTTTTAGGCTGTCACCAAAGCTAACATCCCTAATGCTGAAGCCCTCCATCCCAGATGGATACAATGGGCTACATCCTTGACAGCTGTTGATATGGACTTTGTCTTTGACCCTTTTTTTCAGACACAAGAATTTCTACATTATGAGCATGTGAACCCTTTGCCCTCTACTGTCAGGGGCGGCTCTAGGCTCATGGCGGCTCTGGGAAGGGAGCGTAGGTAGGGGGCCCCAGAAGAGGGGGTCCGGGCAGGGCAGATCCCCCGGAGCTCAGGAAGATGTTTTAATAAAACGTCCAGAAAAGGCGTTAGATGACCAGTACCCGCGGCTGCTCCTACCCTTCCGAATTCGTCTCAGAATGATAACATTTAGGCGAAGGAGGGTATTGTGACACACGACGTGAGGGAGTGGGTAGGAAAAAAAAGATGTCGAACAGGAACCAGGAGGAACGCAAGTGCGGAGGTCGGTGAAGAGGGGGGGACAGGGTGTTTGGAATTGGAACAGAGGCGGAGAGCGCCAAATCCCTGCCAGGGGACGCCACGCAAATATGTATCCATCCTCAGAGGATTATTATATTAAGGATATATATTGGCGTGGCGGCCCCTGGGGTTTGGAGGCCCTGTGCAGGTGCACAGCTTGCACATGCCTAAGGCCGCCCCTGCTACTGTTCTGCCTCTTGATCAGTATAAATATAGTATTTACACTGATAGTTCAGCTCAACCTGCTATAGGTTCTAAGCAATAATACTCTGAGGCATGCCCCATCATTATTGGTGTTATGTTGGACAGCGTGTTCGAACCTCAAACAACTCGCATGCATTGCATAGTGGGCTGAACTGAAGGCTTTGCTTCTTGCACTTGACTATACGGATCCTGAATACCCCACTTTTATTGTATATGATTCGCATTACTGTGTACAGACCTTTAATGATAATCTACATTTTACTGGCAACAAAATGGATTAATAGATTCAAAGGGTAGCACAATCAAGCATAAACTGCTTTGGGTTAACCCCTTCCAGGCTCATGACGAGCTGGGCTCGTCATGGTGTAGCCTCCTCGCACGCTGATGACGAGCCCAGCTCGTCATGAAACATGGGTTTTTTAAATCCCAGCATAGGTGCAGAATTCCACTAGCGCGGATGTGGTTAAAGAAGCAGACCTTAAAGATAGGTTGCCACAAACTCATGTAGTACATACACTGTGTTAACAATGTGTGGGAACACACACTGTGGGAAATTCTCTGGCTGATGAAGCAGCCAAATATGCAGTCACCACAGCTGCAGTAGCAGCAGTTACACAATCTAAAACAAATATAGATAACAATATCTTGGCTGCAGTGAATGCAATTAAAAACAGCACCCCTTTGTGAATGGGCTTTCCTTCTAAATACTCTGATCATTTAACTGACCAGAATGTTCCTTGTGTAAGAATTCCTGGGGTTAGCAATCAGTTTATTCCCAACCAAGACAGGAGACTCACTTTGGCTGTAGCGGCACTTGAAGGTGCTGCTTCTGTGCATGCCGGGGTTGCAGCCACAATTACGATGCTATAGCAATGTTTTTTGTGGCAAGGCCTATACCAGCAGGCCAAACAATATGTCACATGTTGTGACAAATTAAAATCTCCATCGTGGCTCATCTGCTGCCAACACTCCTCTTAATTTTCAACAAGCCTTTGGCTGTATCTATTTGGATCACTGTGGTCCACTGATTTCAGATACTGCATTCTTTCTTGCTCTAGATTCCTCTGGGTTTGGCCACAGCGCTCAGCAGACGCTTGAACTGTTATTAAAGACTCTCAAGTCTTTATGAGTACTTGTGCATTATACTCGGAACAGGGTTCGGCTTTTGCATCTAAAGCGTACAGGGATTCAATGATGTCCTTGAGTGTACAGCTGCATTATGCTTCTCCATAAAGGCCAGAGGACAATTATGTTGTGGAAAGAATGAACCAGGACCTAAAGCAGCCCTTAACAGCTAGAATATTAGCAGTGTTTAATTTGAGCCAGTGGTTTCAGGTGCTGGGCATCTGCAATTAATTGTCAGCACCAGTACTTATGACAGCTGCCACATGGTGGTGCTGATTGCGTAATATAGAGATGAGCACAACAGCAGTTGTTTATTAATCAAACAGACATTAATTTGGCACTTATTGTTTTACAAAGTAAGTACTGAGAATTAGGTACGCACATAGTTGGTTCAACCTCCTCAACGGGGTTCAACAAACTCTCAATAACCTCCCAAAAAAGATCTCTGGGTAGGCGGACCCCGTTCTAAGTACTTTTTGGCATCAAGATGTATTTTCCAGACCTTGACAGTCCACACATTGTGGCGGCTGCTGCAACCTTTGGCGTAGATAATCATTGTGCTGTCAGTCAGTCAGTCAGTCAAAATATCTTTATTCGATTTAGTTAAAAATCATACAAAGAGATAACATTTCATACATTTTAAAATATATACAATACAACTATTTACAGATCATTTACAGTAACAAGCAAATCAGAGCATATGTGGGATTAATAAAAGAAAAAATATTTTTTTTTAGTTGATTTAGTAATACACCAAGATCTCACATCTTGATTAACACAGTTTTACCGGGGCCATTGATCTAATAAGTATGTTTTTTGGTTCTAGCTGCAGCCACCAAGAAGTTAGCCATACAAAAAGTAGTATGTATGTTAGTCAATGATTGTAAGTAGAGCAGGGCTGGTCTCACTTGTGTGAAGCCAGCCTCCTTCAAAACCGGTACCAGATATTTTTTTCTTGGCTCTAAATAAAACCCACAAAACATAACAAAGTGCATGGTGTCTTGGGTGGAAAAATGATCACAACTATGGGGGGGGCTAGTTCAGGTTTTTCCCATGTTTTAAAGTTGCCCAAATAAAAATGTAACAAATTAAACCTGAACTTAATTAGAAGGAACCTGTGAAATGGGGTTGTGACGAAACCAAGATAAGGTGCTAATGCAAATGAGTTAACAAGTAAATAGTGTCTTCTCACCGCTGGTTTAGCTAATTCCTTTTCCTCACGACATGCTCTTGCCATCCCCATGAATTGCTTTTTAACAATATCAATATCCTGAATCTTGATGTCTTTGGGGGAGGAAAAGAGCTCTGGTAGTCCCAGATCTGAGAACGCCTTCATCAGATAGGTCAACCATGGAATCCTTTTAAAGTGGTCTAAAGACAAAACATCAGCCATGATCTTATGGTTGAGTGGCAGATCTTCATTAAGCCAAGTCTTCAACCAAAAGATCAGGGGTGCCATGTTCAGCCCATCAGTGAGGAAGTCTAAACCCACCTCCATATGTATGGAATAAGTCGGTGTAGACTGAGGAACAGACAGGAGGGTCCGTATAAATCTGTTCTCCGCTTTCTGAATTGGTTCCAGATTTACATAACCCCAAAGGGGTGAACCATATGAGGCCAGGGCGACTGGTTTACTTTTATAGATTTTCAGAAGCGCTTTCATGGGCCTAGCGCCTAACCTGCCCGCAAAGCCCATAAGGGCTGCCGATGGCCTAATCACCGCCAACCTCTTTGCCCTCACCTGAGGTCCCCAGGATCCTCTCTGATCGAAGAGAACCCCCAAGCAGGGGAAAGTGGAGACTCTGGAGACAACCTCACCCTTACACTCAAAAGTTTTTGTTTTTGTTTTTCTCTTGCTACTTTGTCGACCCACAACCATAGTATGCGACTTATTTGTATTGAATTTTAGGTCTAGCTGGTCCATTAATGTACCGTAAGCGTTGCAGGCAGACGCCAGTGCGCGCAATCAGCACGGCGTCGTCTGCATACAGGAGCGCGGGGATCTTAACTGCTCCTGCACGCGGAACGTCACCCTCAACCTCCTCCAGATAGGCGCCCAGTCCGTTGATATAGATGGTAAAAAGCAGGGGGGCTAATATACAGCCCCGCCTAACCCCCCGCATGGACTTGAAGAGGGACGTACACCTTCCTTCGTTGGTGACCCGCACCGCAGCAAAGAGCTCTTGGTGTAGAGACGCCATAAATTTAACCAATGCCTCATCAATCCCCATCTTCAGCAGGGTCATCCATAACTTAGACCTGTTCACCAGGTCGAAGGCCGAGGAGAGATCCATAAATGCTAAAAACAAGGACCCCTCCTTGGCCACCGTGTATTTTGCAATCAACAGGTGTAAGTTAGAGCACTGCTCGATCGTACCTTTCTTCTCTCTAAACCCATACTGGATCTCAGCCAACCCTCCACAACTCTCTATGTTATCCCTCAGTGTGTACAAGAGGACTCTGCCTAAGATCTTTACTGTAGAGTCCAAGAGGGATATGGGCCTATGACACCCGGGATCATCCCGCTGGCCCTTCTTAAAAATAGGGACGATAGTAGAGATGGCCCAAGAGGAGGGTGTGGGGTTGCCATTAACGGCAGAGAAAACATTGGCCAAAACCCCCGCCCATAACTTGGGGGAATGTATGAAGAAATCAGCCGGCACCCCGTCAGGGCCCGGAGCCTTGTTTAGTTGTAGCCAGAATAGCTTTCTCCACCTCTGAACTATGAAAATAAATAGGGGTAGCGTCCAGGGTCACCAAGGGCCCAACTTGACCTGCCAGATCATTATCCCCATACACCTTTTAAAAGTGGTCCAGCCATTTATCGTCTGGAATGACGCAGTCCATAGCCTCATTGTTTTGGTCAGAGAAGAATGGCTGTTTAATTATTTCCCAGAATTTCCGGCTATCCTTCAGGACAGCTACGGAAAGGAGGCTCTCCCAAGCTTCCCGTTTGATGTTCTCTTGTCTGGTTTTTATGGCTAATTTGTAATTTTTCCTCAATCTGACAATGTCATCCCTTATCCTAGGTGTTTTTTTCAGGGCTGACATCAGAGACCTATGTGCATTTGAGCAGGAGGCGTCAAACCAACGCTGCTTAATTGGCACTCCCTTCTTAGGTTTAGCCAGAAGATCCTGCTACACCTGCCCACAGATCGTCTCAAAGGCCCCTATGATTTCGCAGTCCTGGGCGTGTGGATTTAAGCACACTGCAATCTGAGCCTCGATTTTCGGGAGAACTTCCGCATAAAAGTTCTCCGAGACCACCTTAGCCCATTTGACTCTTCTGCCCTGGTCAGAGGTACACAAAGTGCGCTCCGACCTAGCTGGCCCTGGAATTGGCCCCATATAATCTCCCCAGGCTACCTCGAGTAAAACAGGATTGGGGTCGCTATAATGAGAGGGCACTGTACAGTAAGAAATGACCCTGTTTAGGATGCCTGGTGTAACAAAAATACAATCAATTATAGATCCGGGGTTGGTACCCGTGAAGGTAGCTATTCTTGGGCCTCCCTCCGGTTCATGTAAGTTAAAATTTGCCAAAAAGTCTTCTAGCTCCTCCCCTCGTGTGGTGTGTTCGAAATGGGGACCTTCGGCGCCTTCACCCCCTTCCTTGTTACTTGTACCGCACACTAGCTTACAGGGGTGAATATTAAAATCACCCAACAGTATGTACTCTGCATCGAAATGTGTATTCTGACTGACTAACGTTAAAACAGCGTCTAAACTAGCAACATTACTATCGCTATTGTCCCTGTTCCCTGAATTATAAAAGTTGATATATAAGGTCCTCCTAGTGGGACTTATTTCCCTTTCTACAATAAGGATGTTGGGCGAGGCAGTACTAATCTGTCTTAGGGAACCCTTCAGTTCTAGGGAAAATAAAGTTAAAAGACCCCCCTTGGCTCTGCCAGCACAGCTAGGGGTAGCCACTTTGGCAAAGCTGGTAAACCCATCCAACCAGAAATTAGCAGATGTTTCTCAAGTTTCCTGAAGGGCGATAACGTTATGCCCCGAAACGAAACTCATCCACCCCTTGTCGTTACGTTTAGAGTTGAGTCCCGCCACATTCCAGCTTAATAGCTTACATGCATCAATCATTCTGCTCCCTACCTCTTCTGTCGCACAAGTGGGGTCACCAGATAGTCAGTCTGTGTCCTCCAAACCTGACAGGGGAGCGAAGCGGTTAGCAATAGCCACGCAGGACCCTCCTGGGCGTTCTGGTGGACAGAGATTTGGTTGGTCAATGGGGTATTTGGGCACCTCGGGGGTCGTGGGAGTGTATGGGAATTAAACCTGCCCTCGCCTAGAGATACGCGCCCTCCCCCCTACTAATCCCAGGGCCTCTGAAGTGCAACATGCGCCCTGGTGGAGGGTAGAAAAAGCCCAGCGGGACAGGTCTTAGTTGGTCCGTTAAGGATATATCAGAGCCATCCCAAAAAAGTCTATCCGCTAGATCAGCCCTACTAAAGTTAACAACCACGCAGTCTCCGTGTGTGGATTTCTGATGTTTGCCAATCCAACCCACCCTCCTTGTAAATATGATCTCGTCTGCGATGTTCTTGCCACAACATTTGTCCGTGCACCACTTTTTAGATTTAGCCATGAGGTCCATAGAGGATTCGACCTCCCCTTCCCTTAAAGGAGGCACCCCAATAAAGACAGCCACCAAGGGGGACGCTTCAGGTGGTAAGTTAAGTTTGTATTTACTATAGGAGGGTCTCGCGGGGTCGGGATGCATAGTGGAAGTTGCGTGCATGGCAGCCCCTCCATGATTGGGGGCAACGCTTCCAAGGCTGGGGGTAGTGTGTTGATAGCCCCTACACTATTCTGGGGTTGTAGAACCACGCATGGTACCTGTACCGACTCCGCCCTCCCAACCTCCATCCTCTGAACCTCACCCTCGGGGCACTTTGCGTTTACATGGGGGGCCATATTGGGTGGGGGATTATTAATAAGTCTGTCAATTAGTGCGCATTTCCTAAGCAGACCTTCTAGGCAAGTGTTCAAAGTGTCCACAATGTCTTTTGCTATCCCAACAAGTAGCGGTTCAATCCTGGAAACAAAAAGGTCCTCCAGTTTGTTACCCAATAAGTCATTTGTTGTGTTTGATAGGCATGCGCTGGCAGCGTTATTATCCAATACTCCCTTAGTTAAGGGTGTAGTGGTCTGCTGACTCACTAGAAAAAGAACTTTATTGCGTGATTAAAAGAAAAATCATTGCAAATACAGAATCCAATGTGGATAGGGACAGCCCATGGAGCCTGCCAGAACTTTAAGCCAACGACGAATCACTGGCTTTTGGCCCCTCGCGTCCATAAACCTTACCAAGGCACAGTTTAATTTGATGTTCCTGGGGTCAAAGCAGGCCAGAACTGCTGCTCTGCACGATCTAATCTTGTTTGGTGTTCCAAAGGTGCTTCAAAAGGAACCGTCTTTCATTCAGCAGTTTTGGACAAAGACATAAGATGTGCGTGATGTCTTCTTTGTGATTCCCACAAAGTCGACAAAGTTCTCGTCCATGATCTCTTTTCCATTTTGGGAAATGGGCCAACAGGTTAATAACTCCCAGTCTCAATTTTAGGAATTTTGATTTAGTTTGTGCAGTAAAAGATACGGTTAAATACTGCTGTGGAATCAACAGGGCATAGGAATGCAGAGTCAACCACCCATGACTTCTTTTTGCCAGCCGTGCCTTATCTTCCACAGTTGACAACTTTTTTGTGCTTAGTTTCGCTAGCCGTTTAAATTCCATTTGGCTTACATGCATGCTCCAAAGTTCATTTAAGCATAAGGTTTTTAGGCCTTTTTTCCAATAGTCGTTCCCTGCATGCCATGAGTTCGTATCGAGACTAACCCAGAGGTGGTGTGCTAGACTGCCTTCCTTAGATGATCTCAGTTTGTGACAGCACACAAGAAAGGTCATGGCTCTGGCGTATGGTTGATGGCAGATTCCCAGTTCCAACCTGATTTGTGCCGGAGATGTTTGAATTGGTAGTTTGAACACTGTTCTATAAATCTTTGTAATTATTTTGTCCATTTGGCCACTGTCCAGTCCTTTTAGGACTTCGCTACCGTAGGTTAGTGTGGGAATGATTTTTGCCTGAGCGGCCTGTAAAGTAGGTGCAAAAGTTGGGCCTTGTAGTTTCTTGTGAACGGATCCAATGGCGAAGGCAAGTGCTGCACCCTTCCTTTTTTGTTCTTCTAACTGAGATTTATATCTGTTGTTGTTGTTAAAGATGACTCCAAGGTACTTATGGCATTTAGATTCGACAATGCTTTCCTTATTAAGGGTCCAAGACAGTTTCTCAGTGGTCTGCTGACTCAGATCAAGCTGGCTGGCTGGAGGAGTTGGGCTAGGGTCCTCAACTGCAGGGCATGTGGGCAGGAGGGTAGCAATAGTCACAATGGGATAGAGTGATGCCGGGGGGGTACATATCGCGGGTGAATTGCCCAGCACTGTAGGGGAAGGTGCGACAATGGTTGATGGGGGAGTAGCTGTCAAGCCCAGTTCAAGTTCAGCATTAGCAATTTCCTTGGTTAGTTCTCCCACCACTGATGTTAAGTACGTCATAATAGAGTTGGAGTGTCTTGGAACCTTGGCTTTCTTCCCACCCTCCTCCATAGTTATTGCCTTCTTTCGCTTACCCATTGTCGGTGACAGATGTTAATGGGGTGGCCCAGACCGGCCTCCTTCGGCCCCTGACGGCCACAGACAGCCCGCCCTCTGCCCGGGCTCCGCCCGGCGCCGTCCGCGACGCGGAGGAAGCCTCGAGTGTTTATGCGCCTCCGGGCGCGCTGGTCAGGAAGTGGGCGTCGGTAATGTGGCGCAGGGGTCGCTGGGAGCCGTAGTTCCTCCCCACAGCGGCCGGGTTTGGTGGTAGCACCAGCGGCGGGAGTAAACTCACGGCGTGACCCCCCCAGCACCCAGCGATGTCTCCTGTGCAGGTAGGCTCCTCGTGTCACCTCCAAAGTGCCCCCTACAGGACCTACAAAAGTTCTGTGACGCTCAGTCAAGCAAACACATGCACACACACTCTCTTCCCAAGAGCAGACATAAAGAATAAAGTTTCCGGTTGGATTCCAAAAAGTGGAGATCTCGTTCGAGAGAAGGTGGCAATTAAAAAGGAGTTCCGCCCATCCTACCATGCCCCAGTGGTGGACCTTGGCATCCAAGGTTCAAGAACTGGAATATTGCTGTTGCTTCCTGGTTCTAAAGACAAATGCTTTGTCTCCATCGAGCATGTCAAATTACACTATGTGCCCGATTCTAAATAGTAATCCATGAGGTGTTCATGCTCCTCCACAAGACATTCCTCTGCAGCCGGTGAGCACCGCTGATGCTGATACTCCCAGGATGAGGGGTGGGAAGTCCTCAACCAACAACACAACCGAAATGATGACCGTTTCTACAACTGTGTCTTCTACAGCTGAAGTCATTCATATTGATCCACCGTTGGTGGGTCCACTGCTGTTGGACTTTCGAGTCCTGCTATCGAACCGAGCTTCTGTTTTTTCAACTAAATATCTTCGGTATTCCATGGATCAAGATGATTTTTCTTCAGGCAGTTCTTCTGTTTTGCATCCGCCTCCAGCACCGATTTGTGTTTTTATTTCATGGCTAAAATGCACTTATCTAGTGCCACCTCGGATATATGTGTGGATCATACTCTCCTTGGTTTTTTTCTTCATGTGGATTGGATTTGTGACTCTTTTTCCTGTTGATTAATGGCCACTACCTCCCAGAACGTTCTGCTATGGACTGGGCGACGGGGTGTTGGCCCCCCATTTTGTATCTCATAAATTAAAAAGAGACTTGTCCCTCATCAACATTTCGGCTGTTCCAGTGACTGATGGGATTGTTACGGATAAAGTTCCTTTCGATATATTCGGCCCTACGGAGATCCTGCAGATTCTCTATGTCTTTAAAGTTTCTATGGGTGATGTAATAGTACCTGGGTTACATTCAGATCATTGGGAAGTTGAAACCATAAATTCTATGCTTCCAGTGCTGGAATATTATTCTGTTTTTGAATTGGAAGTCCCATACCTTAATTCTGCTAACTATGCTGGTATGTTCTGTTATCACCGTTATGGACATAATTTTCTACACAGAGCTAGTATTCAACATGAATCTTTTAAAAATACACAATGGGTACATTGTCCGACTCCCCCACAAGGGAGTTCTAAAACGCATAAAGACAAATTCACAAATTTCACAGGATATGAAACTTTAGACCCCACGCCATATTATTTTAAATTAGTCTCTACCCTACCAAAAAAACATATGCTAACACAGACTAAGCTCATATATACAGTTTCCTTTGTCAACCAAGGATCACTGAAACAATATCGATGGCAAAAATATAGAACTACAAAAATATCGAGAAAAAAATATAGAATGCCAAAATATCGACTTCCTATCAGGTAAGTACAAAAATATCGAATCAAAAATATTGTTGTAAAAAACTATAGATAGTCAAAATATCGAATTTTTTAAATAGTTAAAAGTAATTTAAAATTAATGAAATAATAAATATAACTAACTTAAACATACTCAAAATACTTAAATAACATTAAAATTATTGAATAATTAATATAAATAAAATAAATGTTTTTAATATATATATATATATATATATATATATATATATATATATATATATATATATATATATATATATAAATACATAGTATTAATAAAAAATATACAATATATTTACCATAGGATAGCGAGAGGGTTACATTTACTATTACCACTCCAGTGACTGCAACAGTAGAAAAAACATTGGATAGCGTAGCAGTAAAAATTACTATTCCCACTCCAGTCAGTGCAACAGTAGAGAAAGCGTTGGATAGCGGGAGGGTAAAAATTACTATTCCCACTCCAGAGAGTGCAACAGTAGGGAAAGCGTTGGATAGCGTAGGGGTAAAAATTACTATTCCCACTCCAGTGAGTGCAACAGTAAGGAAAGCGTTGGATAGCGTAGGGGTAAAAATTACTATTCCCACTCCAGAGAGTGCAACAGTAGGGAAAGCGTTGGATAGCGTAGGGGTAAAAATTACTATTCCCACTCCAGTGAGTGAAACAGTAGGGAAAGCGTTGGATAGCGTAGGGGTAAAAATTACTATTCCCACTCCAGTGAGTGCAACAGTAGGAAAAGCGTTGGATAGCGTAGGGGTAAAAATTACTATTCCCACTCCAGTGAGTGCCACAGTAGGGAAAGCGTTGGATAGCGGGAGGGTAAAAATTACTATTCCCACTCCAGACAGTGCAACAGTAGGGTAAGCGTTGGATAGCATAGGGGTAAAAATTACTATTCCAACTCCAGTGAGTGCAACAGTAGGGAAAACGTTGGATAGCGTAGGCATGACATTTGCTATTCCCAATCCAGTGAGTGCAACAGTAGGGAAAGCATTGGAAACCGGGAAGGTAAAAATTAATAGGGAAAGTGTTGGATAGCGTAGAGGTAAAAATTACTATTCCCACTCCAGAGAGTGCAACAGTAGGGAAAACGTTGGGTAGTGTAGGGGTAAGAATTACTATTCCCACTCCAGTGAGTGCAACAGTAGGGAAAGCGTTGAATAGCGTTGGGGTAAAAATTACTATTCCCACTCCAGAGAGTGCAACAGTAAGGAAAACATTGGATAGCATAGGGGTAAAAATTACTATTCCCACTCCAGTGAGTGCAACAGTAGGGAAAGCGTTGGATAGCGGGAGGGTAAAAATTACTATTCCCACTCCAGAGAGTGCAACAGTAGGGAAAGCGTTGGATAGCGTTGGGGTAAAAATTACTATTCCCACTCCAGAGAGTGCAACAGTAAGGAAAGTGTTGGATAGCGTAGGGGTAAAAATTACTATTCCCACTCCAGTGAGTGCAACAGTAGAGAAAGCATTGGATAGCGTAGGAGTAAAAATCACTATTCCCACTCGAATGAGTGCAACAGTAGGGAAAGCGTTGGATAGCGGGAGGGAAAAAATTACTATTTCAATTCCAGAGAGTGCAACAGTAGGGAAAGCTTTGGATGGCGTAGGGGTGAAAATTACTATTCCCAATCCAGAGAGTTCAACAGTAGGGAAAGCGTTGGATAGCGTAGGCATAACATTTACTATTCCCACTCCAGTGAGTGCAACAGTATGGAAAGCATTGGATACCGGGAAGGTAAAAATTACTATTCCCACTACAGAGAGTGCAACAGTAGGGAAAGCGTTGGATAGCGGGAGGGTATAAATTACTATTCCCACTTCGGTGAGTGCAACAGTAGGGAAAGCGTTGGATAGTGGGAGGGTAAAAATTACTATTCCCACTCCAGAGAGTGCAACAGAAGGGAAAGCGTTGGATAGCGTAGGGGTAAAAATTACTATTCCCACTCCAGAGAGTACAACAGTAAGGAAAGCGTTGGATAGAGGGAGGGTAAAAATTACTATTCCCACTCCAGAAAGTGCAACAGTAGGGAAAGCGTTGGGTAGCTTAGGGGTAAAATTACTATTCCCACTCCAGTGAGTGCAACAGTAGGGAAAGCGTTGGATAGCGTAGGAGTAAAAACCACTATTCCCACTCGAATGAGTGCAACAGTAGGGAAAGCGTTGGATACCGGGAAGGTAAAAATTACTATTCCCACTACAGAGAGTGCAACAGTAGGGAAAGCGTTGGATAGCGTAGAGATAAAAATTACTATTCCCACTCCAGAGAGTGCAACAGTAGGGAAAGCGTAGGATAGCGTAGGGGTAAAAATTACTATTCTCACTCCAGTGAGTGCAACAGTAAGGAAAACGTAGGTTAGCAGGAGGGTAAAAACTACTATTTCCACTCCAGTCAGTGAAACAGTAGGGAAAGTAAATACTTCATATATAAATAAAAATAAAATAAATATTAATACCAATTACAAATTAATTAAAATAAATAACACTCTTACATAATATATTAATCGATTAAAAATACACATAAAAATTAATTATTAAAAATAATTACCTACTAATACAAATTATTTACCAATTAACAATACATTAATTAAGTATTAAAAAATAATTAAAAACTAGATAAAAAAAGGAATTTAAACATTGAAGTACTTACAATTAAATTACTTTCCACCCTATTCCCCTATAAACCCACAACCCACTACAGAAAATAAATTATTAAAATTAACATAATTATCAATTAATAAATTAATTAAAATTAATTTCCCATTATATTTTAATTAATTACCAAATAATAATTAACAATGAATTCAAAATAAATACAAATAAATAAATTAACATATTTAATTATTTATAATTAAATAACTTCCCACCCTATTCCCCTATAACCCGCTACATAATTTTTTTTAACTAAAATTAACATATTTATCAATTAATCAATTAATCAACATTAATTACCAATTATATTTTAATTACTTAACAATTAATAATTAATTAACAATTAATTCAAAATAAATACCAATAAATAAATTAACATTTAATTAATTATAATTAAATTACTTCCCACCCTATTCCCCTATAAACCCATAACCTGCTACAGAAAATAAATTACTAAAATTAACATAATTATCAATTAATCAATTAATTAAAATTAATTACCAATTATATTTTAATTAATTAACAATTAATAATTAATTAACAAGTAATTCAAAAGAAATACCAATAAATTAACATTTAATCAATTATAAATAAATTACTTCCCACCCTATTTCCCTATAAACCCACAACCCGCTACAGAATTATATTACGCAAAAATTAAATACCATAAAAAAATTAATATAAATAATAAAATAAATATACACTTTTCAAACATATACTAACATGAAAAAACACTTTAAAAATTGATATTAACTTACTTACCTCAAATACAATATTTTTGTAGTCTATATTCTGTCCATTCTATATTTTTGTTGTCTATATTCTGTCCATTCTATATTTGTGTTGTCTATATTCTGTCCATTCGATATTATGTCCATTCTATATTTTTGATTCAATATTAATGCTATCCTATTGGATATTTTTGTAGTCTATATTCTGTCCATTCGATATTGTGTCCATTCTATATTTTTTAATCGATATTAATGCAAATCGATATTAAAAACTCAATATTTTGAGTGTATACCGTCAACCAGTTAGCCCTTAAAGACTATGTACTGGAAATTGATTTGAAATCAGTTTGGGGAAGGAAATCTTGGTGGGTTCAGGGAACGGAAAACTTACTTCGAGCCTGCTTACTTTCCACACAAATGATCTTCTTGAGTGACACTGTCCAGCAGACTACATTTCTGGGATTGGCAATGTAAGAAATAAATGCCTCAACAGTTCCCTCTATTGCCTGCTTAAATCATTGGCAAAGTTTAACAAATTATACCGAAGAACAACTCATTTGCATGTTGCAGAATCGTACATTTAATGCCACACTTTCAGGTCCTACCGGGTGGTTATTGTGGCCAGTAGACACTAATAGTTGTCATGCTCGTTTTCCTAATTCCACACCGTAGGAACGTGAGTTTCTGGTGCAGTAACGCCCCCCCCCCCCCCATTGTGTGCCAGATTTCTGATGTACTTTGATAGAGTGTGCCCTGGTTCCCTGCCAATCAGGTACCCAGGGCCTGTGTTCTTTCCCTAACCTGTACCCATGTTTCCACAACTGGCCCAAACTCTGGCCTACCTGTTAGCCCCTTGTAAAGAGTACCTATGGTACCAAGGGCATTGTAGCCAGGGGAAGGCCTCTGAGGGCTGCAGCATGTATTATAGCACTGTCAGAGACCCCTCACCACAGAAATGTACGACTGCCATTGCAGCCTGCGTGTTTTGGTGCAGCTAAAGGGGAAGAGTCGACATGGCACCATGTGCCATGCCTGTCCAGCACTGCATGAGGCCTAGGGAACCCTTCAAAGCAGGGTGCCCTATACCTTATGTGAGGGCCCATCTGCATGAGCAGACGGGTCCCTATAATATCTAAGGCCATTCCTAGATATTATAAGTGCCCACTAAAGCCATCCTGAGTATATGATCTGGAAACTGGCCTTGTCGAGATCCCCAGCACCATGATAGTTTTACTGAATCCTGGGATGTTTGGAATCAAACATCTCAGAATAATAAACCTGTACTGATTCCAGTGTCAGATGTATTATTCCCTGTACTCAGGGGTCCCCTAGAGGGGAGCCCTGAACCAAACTAGCCTCTGGTGGGTTTCTGCCTGGTGACCCCCAGCTTGCCAACACAAGACAAGTTTCTGGATGTCTGGGGTGGGAACCTTCGCTCTCTGGACCCATAAGCACAGCCTTTTCTGGGCGGAGATGTTCACACCTCCCCCAGGTCTGGAAGAACAATCTGTGGCAAGGGAGCTTCAAAGGCCTTGCTGCCTTTACAAAGTGACCCCCGGCCTCTTATGCTATCAGGAGCAGCGCCCCTTCCTGTCCACCCCTTTTCGGTGAAAAGACAGGCGGGGAAAAAGTTTAACAGCCCTGAAGGTGTGCCCATCTTTGCCATCCCCACCCCTCAGGTGGGGGAGGCAAGGTGAAGTCCATTCTTCAGTGCCCACCATCTTGCAGATGGCAGGCACCCTCCAATCAGGGTTATTTTATTTTATTTAGGAAGTTTTATATATCGCTAGCCTGACCGGAAGGTATCGGAGCGCTTCACATAATTACAGAGCAGTGCAAAAGAAAGCAGAAACAATACAGTAAAGCAAGACATTCAGGATACGAATCATAGTAAGGAGAAAGAAGAATGGATCCATTACAGGGTTTTGGCATTCCGCACCTGGGAGGAGAGCAATGTCGTTTTAGACACTCCAAACTGTTCCTATCTGTTAGATAAGGAGCGGCCGAGGAACAGGATTTTGAGCTGACTTTTAAATTTAGGGAAGGAAGGAATAGTTCTGATGTGAGGGGGGATAGAGTTCCAAATTTTGGGTGCATTTCCTGCAAAGGATCTGTCCGCCATTTTTTGTTTTCGAGCTTTAAGCGGGATCAGAAGTAGGGTGTTAGAGCTTCTGAGGTTCAATCAATCAATTAATCATCGTATTTATATAGCACACTACACACCCAGAGGGTCTCAAGGCGCTGGGGGGGGGGGGGGAAACTGCTACTGCTCGAACAACCAGGTCTTGAGTTGCTTCCTGAAGGGGAGGTGGTCCTGGGTCAGGCGGAGGTGGGTGGGGAGGGAGTTCCATGTCTTGGCGGCGAGGTAGGAGAAGGATCGTCCCCCTGTGGTGGCTCTGCGGATGCGGGGGACAGAGGCGAGGGCGTGGCTGGTCGAACGAAGCTGGCGTTTGGGAGCGTAGAAGTTGAGGCGGCTGTTGAGGTATCCTGGTCCTTGGCTGTGTTGGGCTTTGTGTGCGTGGGTGAGGAGACGGAATGTGATTCTCTTGTTGACCGGGAGCCAATGCAGATCTCTCAGGTGTCCGGAGATGTGGCTGCGACGGGGGATGTCCAGGATGAGTCGTGCTGAGGCGTTCTGGATCCGCTGGAGTCTCTTCTGAAGTTTGGCGGTGGTTCCGGCGTAGAGGGTGTTGCCGTAGTCCAGACGGCTGGTGACGAGGGCCTGGGTGACCGTCTTCCTGGTCTCGGTGGGGATCCACCGGAAGATCTTACGTAGCATGCGCAGGATATTGAAGCATGATGAGGAGACGGCGTTGACTTGTCTCGTCATGGAGAGGGAGGAGTCCAGGATGAAGCCCAGGTTGCGTGCGTGGTCTGTTGGTTTGGGTGCGCTGCCTAGGGCGGGGGGCCACCAGGAGTCGTCCCAGGCGGAGGGTGAGGATCCCAGGATGAGGACTTCAGTCTTGTCCGAGTTCAGTTTCAGGCGGGTGTTCTTCATCCAATCGGCTACCTCTTTCATCCCTTCGTGAAGGTTGGCTCTGGCGGTGGCGGGGTCGTTGGTAAGGGAGAGGATCAGCTGGGTGTCGTCGGCGTCGGAGATGATGTTGAGGTTGTGCTGGCGTGTGATGTCTGCGAGGGGGCTCATGTAGATGTTGAAGAGGGTCGGACTGAGCGAGGAGCCTTGAGGGACGCCGCAGATGACTTCGGTGGCTTCAGATCTGAACGGGGGGAGGTGGACTCTCTGTGTTCTTCCGGCGAGGAAGGAGATGATCCACTCCAGTGCCTTCTCCTGGACTCCGACGTTGCTGAGGCGTTGTACTAGGGTACGATGGCAGACAGTGTCGAAGGCCGCGGAGAGGTCGAGGAGGATGAGGGCTGCTGTTTCTCCGTTGTCGAGCAGCGCTCGGATGTCATCGGTGGCTGCGATCAGGGCGGTCTCGGTGCTGTGGTTGGCCCGGAAGCCGGACTGCGAGGGGTCGAGGGATCCGTTCGTCTCGAGGAAGGCGGCCAGCTGCTTGTTGACGGTCTTCTCGATGACTTTTGCAGGAAACGGGAGCAGCGAGATGGGGGCGGTAGTTCTTGAGGTCGGTGGGGTCAGCCGATGGCTTCTTGAGTAGAGCGCTGAGTTCGGCGTGCTTCCAGCTCTCCGGGAAGGTAGCGGTGTCGAAGGAGGTGTTGATGATGTCCCGTAGGTGGGGTGCGATGATAGCGTCGGCCTTGTTGAAGACGTGGTGAGGGCAGGGGTCGGTCGGAGATCCGGAGTGGATGGAGTTCATCGTGCGGATGGTGTCTTCGGTGCTGATCGGAGTCCAGGCGCGGAGGGTGGTGGGGGGGGGCGGTGGTTCGGTCGTGGTGCTCGTCGGTTGAGTGCTGAAGCTGTTGTGTATGTCCGCGATCTTGTTGTGGAAGTAGGAGGCGAGGGAGTTGCAGAGGTCTTGCGAAGGGGTGATGTCGTTGTTTCCTGCGTTGGGGTTGGAGAGCTCTTTGATGATGTTGAAGAGTTCTTTGCTGTTGTGTGCGTTGTTGTCCAGTCGTTCCTTCAAAGCAGTTTTCTTGGTGGCGCGGATGAGTTGGTGGTGTTTCCGGGTGGCGAGCTTGAGGGCAGTCATGTTGTCCGGTGTTGGGTCTCTGCGCCAGGTTCTCTCGAGGGCTTGGCAGTTCTTCTTGGAGCTCTTGAGTTCGTCGGTGAACCATGGGGCTTTTTTGCTGCCGGGTCTGCTGGGCGGGGTCCTCAGGGGGGCGAGCTCGTCTGCGCAGTCGCTGATCCACGTCGTGAGGTTGGTGGCCGCCTGGCTAGGGTTTGTTGTGCTGGTGGGAGGGTTCGTGCTCAGGGAGGATGTGAGCTGGTCGGCTGTGATCTTGTTCCAGCGTCTGCGTGCAACCTGTTGCTGGTGGTGGTGGATCGTGGTCCTTGCGAAGCTGAAGTGGACGCAACTGTGGTCCGTCCAGTGGAGTCCGGTGGCGTGGCTGAAGGCGATGTCCTTGCTGGATGAGAAGACGGGGTCGAGTGTGTGTCCGGCGTAGTGGGTGGGGGTGGTCACCAGTTGCTTGAGTCCCAGGTTGGCGAGGTTGTCCAGCAGGGTGGTGGTGTTGCGGTCGTTGTTGTTCTCCAGGTGGAAGTTGAGGTCCCCGAGGAGGATGTAGTCAGTGGAGCAGAGGGCGTGCGGGCTGATGAAGTCGGCGATGTCTTCGCTGAATTGTGTGCGTAGTCCAGGGGGTCTGTAGATGAGGGTGCCTCTGAGGGTGGTCTTGGGGTTGATGTGGACTTGGAAGTGCAGGTGCTTGGCGGTAGCGAGGGTGTCATCGGTGTTGGTCGTAATGCGGATGGTGTTCCTGTGGACGATGGCGATGCCTCCTCCGGTGTTGTTGATGCGGTCCCTTCGGATGATCTTGTAGCCGTCTGGGATGGTGATGGCGATGTCGGTCGCTGAAGAGGCGTTCATCCAGGTTTCCATGAAGAAGGCGACGTCTGGGGCTGTGGTGTCGAGCAGGTTCCAGAGCTCGACGGCATGCCTGTGGACGGAGCGGGTGTTGAGCAGGATGCATCTCAGGTGGCTGCTGCTGTTGTTCGTCGAGGTCTTGGGCACTGCTGGAGTGGTGCGGGTCGGGATGCAGGTGAACTTTCAGGAGTTGCAGCAGAAGGGTCCGTGGGTGCGTCTCGGGGTGGCTCGGTAGCAGCCCGGGGCTCGGCCGGCGTTGAGTGCGTTGAGGGCGGCGGCGTCGTACGTCCGGCGGGTGGGCTGGGGTCTGCGAGGGCCAGGGGTCCTGGCGCTGGGCGCGGTCCAGGCGCGGACGGGCGCAGACGGGCTTACCTTTGGCGCACCTTCGGCGCTCAGTCGGTGCTCCCGCTGCGTGCGTCCGCTGCGTGGTCGCTGAGGGGGCGTCATAAATCCGTAGCTGGGAGGGCGGGTCAGCTGGGAGGCGGGTAGCGGGTTGTCCAATGGGCTGGAGGTGGGCGGGGCCGCAGGGAGGCAGCGGCGGGAATCGGCGGAGGCGGCGTGTGGCTCAGCGGCGGCTGGGTCGTGTAGGTAGGCTGGCAGACAGGAAGGAAGGTGCTTGGCAGCAGGAGGGGTGACCCGGCCTCGTAGAAGGCACAGTGGTCACTCCAGCGATGTCAGCAGCGCTCTCCTTAAGTCCGTAGCCGGGAGGGCGGGTCAGCTGGGAGGCGGGTAGCGGGTTGTCCAATGGGCTGGAGGTGGGCGGGGTCGCAGGGAGGCAGCGGCGGGAATCGGCAGAGGCGGCGTGCGGCTCAGCGGCGGCTGGGTCGCGTAGGTAGGCTGGCAGACAGGAAGGAAGGCGCTTGGCAGCAGGAGGGGTGACCCGGCCTCGTAGAAGGCACAGTGGTCACTCCAGCGATGTCAGCAGCGCTCTCCTTAAGTCCGTAGCCGGGAGGGCGGGTCAGCTGGGAGGCGGGTAGCGGGTTGTCCAATGGGCTGGAGGTGGGCGGGGCCGCAGGGAGGCAGCGGCGGGAATCGGCGGAGGCGGCGTGCGGCTCAGCGGCGGCTGGGTCGCGTAGGTAGGTTCTGACCTGTTTTTTTTAAGTTTAGACGACAGATATTCGGGTTTACCTGTGTGAAGAGCTTTGTGGGTGAGGCAGGCTGTTCTAAAGTCCGCCTGCATTTCTATTGGTAACCACTTGAGATCTTTTAGTGCTGGAAAAATGTGGTCAAATTTCTTTATTCCAGTGACCATTCTGGCAGCCGCGTTGAGGATTGTTTTCAGAGGAGCAAGATGTGTTTTGGCTATTCCAGAGAGGATTGCATTTCCAGAGTCAAGTCTTGACAGCACCAATGCTTGGGTAGCTTGTTTGAAACCATTGGATGGAATTAAAGGTTTTATTTTGCATAGTAGCTTCAAGTTAAGGAAGGCGCTCTTTGCCGAGATCTTGATGTGTTCGGTCAGGTCAAGTTTGGAGTCGAGCGTGATGCCTAATGATTTGACGGAGTCAGCTAGGGGGAAGTTCCCATTGAGCGTGTTAATATCTTTTAGCCACTCAATCACTTGTGGGTTCTCTTCTTTGTTCGAGATGAGGAGTAGTTCAGTTTTGTCCGGGTTCAACTAAGTGATTTGGGTTTGCCCGAGTCCAGTATTGAACTAGATTCCCTTGCAAATATCCTAGAGGAAAACAACTCTTCTACACTGCCAGGTAGTGCTCCTCTAGCTGAAACTCCGACTTGTATATCTTCTCCCAATGGCTCCCCGGTTTGTGTGGTACATGACTCTCTGCCCTTAAACAAAAGAGCCATTGGTAAAAGGAAGAGAAGGGGTGGTGGTCCGCTAAGTAAAAGAGCTAAAAGGTCCAAACCTACAAAAAAGGGGAATAAGCCAGTGGGTGATGGGATCTGTATAGAGCATGATAATACACTATATCCTATTCCCTCTCCATTACTTCCTCCAGTTGTGTATGGTGACGGGTCTTTGGTGGGGCAGGTTGAACACCTGCTTCTCTCTTTTTTACTCCCTATTATTGAGAGGTTGAGACTAGTCACTGCGAGTTTGGACAAACTGGAAATTGCAGTTAAGGAAAAGTCTCAAAAGTTACACTCCCTGACTGATGGAAAAAGCAAGGGTAAAACTCCATCTGCTAATACAGAACAGGTGGTCGCTGGAAGTGAACAAGCACCCTTTACCTGTAAATCCCCCCTGCTGAATGGAAATAAACCAGTGGTATCTAAGGATGTAAGTTCAGTCAAGTCAGGCGATAAAAATTCATGTCCTGAGTCATCCAATGCCCTGAAGGGGGCATCACAATCATCAGGAAGCTCGGTTAGAACCTGTTAGACTTGCTTCTGGGTATTTGGCTCCTAACAATTCTGATTTAGCAACAGGAAATCAATTAACACTAAACTTACCCCCCCCAAAGTACCCCCCTAGTGGTGGTCATGACTAATGTTCCCCCTCTTCGAGTTGGTGTAACTGAGGGATTCTACCAATTGAAGTCAAAGGTTACTCATTGGCTCGCAAAGAACCTGGAAGAGGGTCACGAACTAGGACATGACATACTCATGGTCCGTAGAGTGGGATGGGTGGGTCCCTCAAGGAAGTCCAGAGAAGGTGACTGCATAGTTATAAACTTTAACAACCCGAATGCAGTTGCCAGAATACTATGGGAGATAGAACAGCATTCATTAGCGAGGGGGCAGGGTATTGAAGTCGTGCCTCTCGGGTTCTTTTATAGACCAGGTATTCAGGGAAAACCCTCCCATAGGATCCACCCACTGAGGAATTTTCCAAACCAAACTTACCCTATGGGAAGACATGGGTTGCAACCTATACCTCATCTGATACCATTCGGTCGTTGGCATGGGGGTGATTCCAGATATAGAGGTGGAGCAGAAATAACAAATAGATTTAACGTCCTCTCGGGGCTCAATGAATGTGACTGACTTGTCCTCAATCAAGTCGGCAGCAACTCGGAGCATATCACTATCCCCCCTCATGACCATCATTCCAAGGAGGTGGCTCTAACGAAGGGGAATTCCAGTCTAAGAAAGTGCACTGATAATAATATTGTCTCTGATATACCCCCGCTAGGCACTCCCATGGAATCGGTAATAAACGATATGGAGGGTGTAGGAAGCTTAGTTTCCTGGAAAATAGCTGGTATCTGCCCGAAGCTGGAGTCCCAGGAATGGGTTGATTTTGTAAATTGCTTCGATGTCTGTAGATTACACTTTGGGTGCTCCAGGAGTTTCAAAACGCGCTCAAGAAGTGATACACATCTATGTTTAACCACTGTAATTTCTATTCCCTAAGGGTGCTTACAAAGATTACGGGAGGAAAACACCCAACCCCTCCCTGCGTAATCAGAATGATTAGGCACACTGCAAATTCCACATAAGTTGAAGCACTCCACTTATAACAGCTTATAAATAGCTCGAGTTCGGTGAATACTACAAAATCATCCAAGAAAGTTTCATGAGGATTTTCTTCTTTTATTCTTTATCCACATCCAATCCCAAACCAACGCGTTTCGCGGAGGTTATTAAACACCCAACGGCTTCATCAGGGCTGGAAATAATACAAAACAATGCTGTCTTAACAAAATGTAGATTTTTCTTCCTAAAATTAAAAGGAGGATAGAGCCCCATACGGCCCATAAAGAAAACCTGTGCCACATTTTCTATGGTGAATACATGCACATCTCTCGTTTGTCTTAATGTCATATTATAGCAACCTTAAATCCAATTCATGTCATCATGTTTCAAGTGAAGATACAGTCCCATCATACACCTCATCAGTGATTTTAGTCAACTAATACATTGTCATGCATGAAAAAAGTGAACAGCCTCATGTGACATTGCTCCATTGGTCTATTTATAACCCTAAAGTGAAACAGCTTGTTTTATCGGTATTTTACCTTGTCTTCTATATAATCCTGCCTGTAAGGAGAAACATGCCCTTACTCTCAAGTTTTGGCATGAGGGGAGGATCTTTGAACAAACTCGTCACCTATTCAATGCTCCCATTTCAAATAAATGTCTTTTAACATGCGAATCGTGCTGCCTACATACACCTTTAAGCATTTACACTCAATATTGTAAATTACATATTTGGTACTACAGGTTATGTTCATTCTTATTTCATATCTTTTTCAATTTGGTACCTGAAAATGTTTGGTCTTATCCTTAGCATGTCTACACATACCACAATGTCCACATTTGAAGAAGCCCTTTGAATACATGTCTAACCAAGTTTCTGTACGATCGACTCTCGGATAACTTGGACTCAGTAGTGTTCCTAAAGTCCTCCCTCTTCTGTAGGTTATCTGAGGTCTTCCTCCCACATATTTACAAAGCACTTTATCCATTCTTAACACACTCCAATGCTTTGTCATGCTCTGCTGTAATAGCTTGCTCATAGGAGTATAGTTTGTGATTAGTCTAACCGGTTGCTCCTCTTTATTATCCCTCATTTTAGGTTTCAATGTCAAGTTCCTTTCCACATTCATTACCCTCTGTTTAGCTGCATAGACATTTCTTTTGTCATAACCTCTTATAATGAATCTCTTTTCCATATCACAAACACAATCATTAAATTGTTGAGACAGAATGAGTGAACACTTGAGAGAGGTGAAGAATAACGATATGCGGTACCCAATAGCAGAACATGTACACACATGTGAGAAGCAGGATCAGAGCAGAAGTTTTAAATTCTATGGAATAGATCATGTGTATAGCGATCCGCGAGGGGGAAACAGAGAACTGAAATTAAGACGGCAGGAGGCAAGATGGATCATGAAATTGCGGGCTGTGGAGGACGGCCTAAATTTTGATCGGGAGTTGGAATCTTTTTTGGGAGACTAAGAAGTTAAAAAGTAGAGGAACAATAACAAAAAATAACATAACCTTAATTTCATAGGACAATTAAATATCCTTTGTGTGGATGAAAACCACGAGGGTAATAGGGGTAGGCAAAGCTCTGTGATAACAGTAACTAGAGAAACTCGAACTTGTTGAGGATGCTTATTTAGGTAACAGTAGGTTGATTTTGTGGATCATTGGTATAGAATGGTTTATAAATAAAGATTAATATACTTTCAATGTGTTTTGAGTGTAAACCCTACTTTAGGATGGCGACCTAGTTAATGTCAGGGACAAATCCGTTATTTATTTTGGGCTAAGAAACTTAGGAAAAGCAACATAGGGATAGTAGTATTTATATCGCGAGAACTATGGAGCTTAGAATTTATGGGTATTTACGCTATTCCATATTTCACCCAAACACAAGGATAAATAAATAAGAAACAAGAATCTATGGAGAATGAGATGAAGGTAAAGGAAAGATTATGCCTTTAGTGCGATTCACACGAGGGAAACCCCACTCTAAGATGGCGGCAGAGTTAGCGCTTGGTTAGTCCATCTTCTATTTTGAGTCAAGTAATATAATGAATCCAAGCAAGGCTGATGGTGCAGCCTGTACACGGGACGCCAAGACAGCGTGGGAGGTAAGCGTCCAAAAAGGAGCGAGATTTAGTTTCAGCGGGTCAATTTAAGTATCGTATTAGTAATGGCACGTTTTGTTTAACAGGGAAGGTGCGAGACAAATAGGGCGGCGGAGTGAAAGCTGGCAGATAAAAAGGGAAGTAGAAGTCTGAGGTAGGAAAACGTAATCGAGCATACGGATGCAATACCGATAGTATTTAGGCGAATAGTGGTGAAGGAGTTATGGACATAATTATGAATCTTAATTTTCAGGGTAACAGACGAAGTGTGGAACGATTTGAAACTTAGAAGGAGAAAGTGGAATTGATAAGATACTCTTAAAAACAGTTCAGGTGAGACTTGTAAAAGCTGAAATTGGCTACTGGGTAATGATGTTTAAAATGGGCTGTCAGAAATGAAAATCTAGTGTTTTGAGACATAGTTATGTCTTACTCTTCTAGAAACTACAAATATAACAGAAGCTTTTGGTCCGACGAAGAAAAACAGCAGTAAATAGTTATAAACAACCACCCTTCCCAAAGATTTAAGGTATGGAATTTCTATTATTTGAAATGGGAGCATTGAATAGGTGATGAGTTTGTTCAAAGATCCTCCCCTCATGCCAAAACTTGAGAGTAAGGACATGTTTCTCCTTACAGGCAGGATTATATAGAAGACAAGGTAAAATACCGATAAAACAAGCTGTTTCACTTTAGGGTTATAAATAGACCAATGGAGCAATGTCACATGAGGCTGTTCACTTTTTTCATGCATGACAATGTATTAGTTGACTAAAATCACCGATGAGGTGTATGATGGGACTGTATCTTCACTTGAAACATGATGACATGAATTGGATTTAAGGTTGCTATAATATGACATTAAGACAAACGAGAGATGTGCATGTATTCACCATAGAAAATGTGGCACAGGTTTTCTTTATGGGCCGTGTGGGGCTCTATCCTCCTTTTAATTTTAGGAAGAAAAATGTACATATTGTTAAGACAGCATTGTTTTGTATTATTTCCAGCCCTGATGAAGCCGTTGGGTGTTTAATAACCTCGGCGAAACGCGTTGGTTTGGGATTGGATGTGGATAAGGAATAAAAGAAGAAAATCCTCATGAAACGTTCTTGGATGATTTTGTAGTATTCACCGAACTCGAGCTATTTATAAGCTGTTATAAGTGGAGTGCTTCAACTTATGTGGAATTTGCTTCGATGTTTGTATGTTTCAGGAGACTTGGATGTGTGAGCCCTGTTTTCTTCAAGGGTACCGTAACTATTCGTTCCCGGCAACTAAAGGTCAAAAGGGTCGTCCTAAGGGTGGCCTGATCATATGGGTACGCCAATGTCTGCCCTTTTCTATTAATGTGGTTGAAACTGGTAGCAATGATATTCAACTTATAAAAGTGGGCATGGGTTTATCTGGGAGTCTGGATATATATAATGTATATGCCAGGGGTTCCAACGGGGGGAAAATCAGTAGTTCTTGCGGCTCTGGTCTCCCTACTTGAGACATACTCCATGAATAATAAGATCATTATTGCTGGAGATTTCAACCGTACGTTTGAACCCCTGGACATTTGTGATGATCTAGTTGGGATGGATGAGGATATGCTATGGGGGGTTCCCAAATTAAATCTAGACCCAATTAAACGGTGGCCTGAGGATATCATATGTTTGAATGCCATTTGCCTGGAAAGGGGCCTTAGGGCACTAAATGGGCGAACAACGAGTAACATGGGGGGGGCTTGCACTTTCGATAACGGTCGAAATAGGAGTAGGATAGACTTTGTTCTGTGCAGCCTTCAACTATGGAAGGGAGTCCACGATATGGAAGTAAAGCACAGGCTAGAAAGTGACCACGACCCTCTGTGTGTAACACACAAATGGTGGCTGTCCTCAACAGAGAAGTCCGCCAAAGAGTGGGTTGGTGTTCCCCTGCCCGTACCCACTAATGACATGAGACGGCTAAAATGGCCTAATGTTTTGGCTAATCAAGAGTCTATGGTTAGTATAGACATGGAGGTGGACAAGGTGATAATTGCCCTAGAGCAAACAAAAACAGTTGGTCCAGGGTCCCATGAAATTACTGCTATACATGATAATCTTTTTTGTGCCATTAAATCCCATTTTCAGAAACCGGGTAGGAAAACTAATAAGGTACCCCCGAGTTCTGGGAGGTGGTATAACGCTCAGTGTAGGAAAGCCAGGTTAGCTTTAGGAATAGCTATTAAGAGTAGAGATCCGTAGTGCAAGAAGGATTTACAAGGATTGTATAGCCTCTGCTAAAAAAAACATGGGATGAGAGATATTGGAATGAATTAAGGGAGGCAAGTAGGACCAAAGGACTCTAGACTCTTCTAGAGCATTGTTAAATGGGGTAGTGGCGGTTCACCCAATTGCCCAGATAGTAATGTTGGTGAGGAGGACTGGATCAATTATTTTAAGCCACAATATGCCGATAGCCACCCCGGCTCCGAGATGGAAGGTTTTATGGCTGTATATCCCAAAGATAATTTTTTTAGCCTTGGTGAGGTGTTGTTGGCCCTAAGTGCAGTATCAAGAGGAAAAGCTCCCGGTATGGATGGGATCCCGGCGGATCTTTTCATTAACGATAAGGAAAGCTGGGCAAATATATCCTGCTTTTGATTAACGCTGTTGCCCAGGGTGCAATTGTTCCGTCATCCTGGAAAGGTGCAATCATTATCCCTGTACATAAGAAAGGTGACCGGGGTTTGCCGGGTAATTACAGACCTATAAGCTTGATAGCTACCATACAAAAGGTGGTGGGGAGGATGGTGGTGAACAGGCTTATGGACTGGGTTGATGAAAAAAATCTTTATCCCCTTACCAGGCTGGGTTCCGGAAGGCCACCAGTACGGTGGACCAGGTGTTCCGCTTCACTCTGCTACGGTGGCGAGCTGTGGTGCTGGGCGGGGGCAGCCTGTATGCCGCTTTTGTGGACTTGCGGGCTGCCTTCGACCTGGTTCCCAGGAATAAGCTGTGGTCAGTGCTGTGGAAACTGGGTTTACCGGAGGATTTACTGACCCTGGTTATGAGGTTGCATGAGGTGAATTTTGCCAGGATACAGTGGGGTAGTCAAGGGGAGGTCACTGCGGGCTTCCCGGTTGAGCGGGGAGTTCGGCAGGGGTGTGCTATGGCCCCCCTGCTTTTCTCCTTGTTTATTAATGGAGTAGTAGCTAGAATGCTGTCTGCTAATTTAGACGCCCCCTCGTTGGCGAACATTAAGGTCCCAATATTGATGTTCGCCGACGACACTCTTATTCTATAAAGGACTCCGAGTGGCCTGCAGTGTGCCCTTAACATCTTTGAGGAATTTTGTGGGGAGCATGGTCTAGAGGTTAATGTGGCCGAAACCAAATTAATGGTTTTTAATCCTCACTGCAATTTTCGATCCAGGCTGACTATGAACCAGCGCCCCCTACAGGTAGTCAAAGCTTTTACCTACCTTGGCATCTATATAACCAACGATCTTAAATGGTCCCAGCATATTGACCTAGCGACATTAAGGGATAGACAATTTGCTGGAGTTCTTGGGGCTGAACACAGAAAATCAAAAAACGAAACCAATCATGCCAGCCCTACAGGTATATGAAGCAAAAGCTCTTGGCTCAGCACTATATGGGGCTGAGTTGTGGGGTTTTGGAAAGCTCGATTTATTACAGAGGTCAGAAAACAAGTTCTTTAGGACAATCACTAGTCTTCCCAAAAGTACCCCCCTTCTCCCCCTTAGATATGAGCTGGGCAGAAAGGCAGTGGTTGATATGGCAAAACTTCGCCCGATATTGTATTGGAGACGTCTCTGGACCACTCCAGAACTTAAGCACTATGCTGAAGGCTTTTTGGCATTAATCAATGGGGATGTTTTCGATAAGATCAAATGGCTAAAAGACCTCAGGTCCTTGTTAAGTTTGCTTGGTCTCCAAACCCTTTGGGATAACCCAACAGGAGCTCTTTTTCCAAGCAAAAGTACTATAAAGGAGTTGTATTGGGACTATGTGGCTGAGCGGGACTGGAGAAATACTGACTCTAGAACTATGGCAAGATGCTATCTGGAATTTAAAATCTCTCCTGTCCACGAACTTTATTGGGACAAGATAACGAAGCAATGGGATAGGAAGCTTCTATGTCAACTGAGGATAGGTACTCTCCCGCTCAGGTCCCTAACTGGGAGGTGGCGGGGTTCAACAAATACTTCCTGCCCCGCCTGTGGATCTGCAAAGGAAACTATTGGGCACTTTCTGTTCGCCTGTCAAGCCTATGCCATCCCTAGGCAAATCTGGTTAAAACCTGCTTGTAAAAACATAGGCACCAACAGTAGCATTGTAGCTTTGAGAATTATTTGCACTAGCTCTTGCTTGCCACTGGCCATACCAGTGGCGAAATTTATGGGGTGGGCTTGGCTTATTAGGAAAAATTGTTAGCCGAGTAACTGTTTATATTGGGATGGTTTTATTGAAGCTACTAGATGTAGTTTGTATTTTATATCTGTATATATATTTATGCTTTTTATGTAAAGTACTTGCTTTTATTTGTTTGTGGCAACCATTTAATACTGTTTTAATATTTTAGTATGTATTGTGCTTTTATGAGAAATGCTCGAATAAAGCCACTTTGAATGAATAAACAGAAAGGTTTTATTTTGCATAGTAGCTTCAAGTTAAGGAAGGCGCTCTTTGCCGAGATCTTGATGTGTTTGGTCAGGTCAAGTTTGAAGTCGAGCGTGATGCCTAATGATTTGACGGATGTTCCCATTGAGCGTGTTAATGTCTTTTAGCCACTCGATCATTTGTGGGTTCTCTTCTTTGTTCGAGATGAGGAGTAGTTCAGTTTTGTCCGGGTTCAACTTTAGGTGGTTGCTTGACAGCCAGCGGTGCACTTCCTTTAGTGTTTCATTGAGTCTGTGAATGTCATTGGCAGAGGAGATTTCCAGGTAGATTTGGGTATCATCCGCGTAGAGGTGGAAGGGGATGTTACCTTTTCTGAGTAGAGTGGAGAGGGGTTCCATGTAAATGTTGAAGAGTTGAGGGGAGAGCACTGAGCCTTGGGGCACTCCCCTCTGGATTTAGCTTCTGATTTTGATTCTTTGGGATCGGTTGTGGAGGAATGAGGAGAACCATCTAGACCAGCCCTTTCCTCGAGGGCTTTGAGGAGAAGAATATGATCAACTGTGTCGCATGCCGCCGATAGGTCAAGGAGAATGAGGAGGCAGCATTGGTCTGAGTCCAGTGATTTGTGTATGTCATCAATTATGTTGAGGATTGCGGTTTCCGTGCTGCACCCTTTCCTGAATCCTGACTGATGAGTCGAGGTGGTTGGTGTTATCCAAGTGCTGTGTTAGTTGTTTGAGTACGCATCTTTCTAGGATTTTGGAAAGGAGAGGGAGGTTAGAGACACGTCTGAAGTTGTTTAAGTCATTTATGTCCAGGCCTGGTTCTTTTTAGCAATGGAGTGACTTGTCCCACTTTCAGGCAGTCTGGGACGATTCCGGTTTTTAGGGAGCTGTTAATAATCCTGCACCACATTGGGGCTAGGGAGAGTTTCCGTTTTTTGGTAAGATGAGCAGGAAGGGGGTCTAGGGTGTGAGATGTAGGTTTAGAAGTGGAGATAAGTTTGACTATCTCCTCTTCTAGAATGGGCTGCAAGAGTGACCAGGGTTTAGTAATGGGTGGGGGAGCGCTACCAAGCACCCCCCCCCAGGCTCCTATAGGGAGGGGAGAACCATTGGTAACCAGAGAGCTCTTGATCTTAGAGATCTTGGGCCAGATGTAGGT
The DNA here is from genome assembly GCF_964263255.1 of Lissotriton vulgaris. NCBI lineage: Eukaryota > Metazoa > Chordata > Amphibia > Caudata > Salamandridae > Lissotriton > Lissotriton vulgaris. The sequence continues at coordinate 811,859 of NW_028250285.1, read as the reverse complement.
AACTAGCATTTACCGATTCTAAAATACCGAATTTTACCTATTCGGTATTTGAGAATTGGTAAATGCTATGTAGCAAAAAATTCGGTAAAAATTACAGAATCGGTAAGATTCAGTATTTACCGAATCGGTATTTACCGATTTGGTAATTGCCATTCATTCCTATGGGCCTGGAGGCCCATAGGAATGAATGGCAATTACTGAATCGGTAAAAACTGATTCAGTAAAATGGGGGACACATTCAAGTGTGCCAGGGTGTTACTTTGACACCTGTTGCACCCCTGAATTGTGCTTGCGTGCAGATGTGGCACACATACATGTCCTAATGGCATCTATGTCTGCCACATGGCACAGTTGAAAATGCACTGATTTGCATTTTCAAAGGTATTCCTTATTTACCACCAGGTGGTAAATAACGAATCCTAAAATGGGAAAAGCACTCATTTGAGTGCTCCCTACATTGCAAATTCGGTAATTTACTGATTCGGTATTTTAAGGAACCGGTAATTTACCAATTCCTTAAAATACTGAATCAGTAAATTACTGAATTTCCAATTTAGGCCACCTACATCCCAAATGCCCAATACTGGTCGGTAACGGACGAAATTCGGTAATTTTGGCCGTTACCGACCGGTATTGGGCCATCTACATGTGGCCCATGATCATTGAAGAAGTTGGCGAAGTTGTCACAACGTTCTTTGGAGGCCTGCCCCAGGGAGGAATCCAGTTTGGAAGTTTGCTGTCTGATAATACTGAAGAGCTCTTTGGGTCTGTTTTTTGCGCTATCCAGAGCAGAGCGGAAATACATGGATTTTCTTTTTCTTTTTATGATTGTTGTTTTTCTTCCGGATAGATCTAAGTTGGTCTCAGTGGAAGATAGTCGGCACGCTCCTCCATCGTCTTTCTGCAGCTCTTAGTTGTCTCCTTTCTTCATTAGTGTCAGAGTCTAACCAAGATCTTGACGGAATGGCTCGTTTTTTTCTTTGTTTCAACTGAGCTAGTTGGTCAAGAAGGATTACCATATTTGTGTTATAGAGCAAGGGGACGTTGGTTGTGGATAGAGCTTTGTCGCTGGGTAGGAGTAGCTTTAACCTATCTTCCAAGACGTCCAGGTGAATCTGGGAGAGATTTCTGGACCGTCTGGGGGGGTCTTGCACAGGAAGCAGGGATGACTCTTTGGTTGATGTGGAATAAGATCATGTGGTGAAGCAACCAGTCTACTGGCAGGATGTTGTCGATCCTAATTGTGTCTTGGTGGGCAATGATGGCATCCAAGGTCGCTCTTTTGTAGTGAGTTTCTTCAGAGCAATGTTGGAGAAGGTTGTTGTCACAGAGGAGAGTTTTGAGCGATTGAATTAGTGTGTTGTTGGTCTCGTTCCAAAGTAGGTTGAGATCATCCAGAATTATGTGGTTAGTGTCAATGAGTGCACATTGGGAAATCAGGTCGGAAAGGTGTTCACCAAAAGTAGTGGGTGGGTGGTAGAGAAGGTGACCAGCTAAAGGGCTGTTGTCTTTATTCTTGATGGTGACAGATATGCACTCAAAGGAGCTATAATCGCATGGGTCCATTACGGTGATGTCATTGTCATCTTTATGGATGATGGCTACCCCTCCTTTGCGTTGGTCTTTTCAGTCTTTATTGATGATGTTGAAACCTGGAGGCACCAACATGTCTAAGCAGGGTGGGAAGGACTCGTTTACCCATGTCTCCGTGATGAACGCAATGTCTAAGTTCTGCGAAAGGTTGGCTTCAGCTAGTTCTGTTGCATGCTTGGGGGCTGATCTACAATTAATGAGCATGCAGTTGGTAGATATATTATTTTTGAATGTGTGCTTTCCTAAAGGGGCCCTCGGTATGGAGGTGAGGGAGGGCGGGGGTCTAGTGTTCTTCACGTGTGGGAAGTCTCTTCCGAAGCCCGTGATCACTTGAATCTTGGAGTTATTGGCAGTTGGAGGGGGGGGGGAGACATAGGTGGAGGCTAGGACCATAGCGTCTTCATCAGACATTGCTGCTGTAGATCTGAGAGGTCTTTTTTGATCAGATCTCTACATCTTTATTGGTGTGTGGCTGTGCTTCAGTCGCTGGGGCTTTGATTCTTGTGGGAGATTGAAGTGGGATCCCCATCTCGGTTCTAGGGGGACTTGGCAGTCGGCTCTCTTGGGGCTTTCGAGCCTTGTCTAGGTTAGAAAGGATTTCATCCAGACCACTGAATATAGTTTCTAACGGACTTTCTAGTAAGGCCAGTTAGTGCGCCATATTATTCAGGGCTGGTGGTGTGCAGTTTTGGGTAGGGGTATCTAGTGAGATGGGGGCAGAGTCACATTGTAAGATTCAATGCTGAGTAGATCAGCCTGCCTGTCACTGTTAGCAGCCTTCGGTGGGGGGTTTAGTCGTGGGCTCTCCCTCCGTGATTCTGCTTGAGTGCTGAGGGGGTCAGTAGACCGAGCCCTAGTGACTGAGGTATCTAGTTGAAGCGGATATGATTGATGGGGCTGTGGGGCTTGATTATCTCCGACAGATTGACGGGGTCAGTGGGCTGAGCCCGTGGGATGATGTAGTGATGCTGAGGAGGATAGGATTGAGGTGGCTGAGGGGACTGCTCAACCTTGGGGGACTGAGGGTCACAGTTCGTGGGACGGAGGAATGAGGGGAGTTTCTGAGGGGGGAGGCTGGGGGATCTCATCCGGGGAGAGGAAGTAGATATTTGCATCGTGGAGGGGGGGCTGGGGTGGAGCGGGACGCAGCGAGTGAAGGTCAGTGGAGCAAAGAGTGGGGAAGATGGAGTCGAAGGCCTCTACGTTCTCGTTATTGGCCTGTATCAAAACTGTGCCATTTGAGTAGATGGTCACTGATGTGTTCCCTTTTCTAGAAGCTTGGCTTGGGAGGGAGGTCGTCAGTTTACAGCTGTGTGAGGTGGTCGTCATTTTAGGTATGTGAAGTTGCATTCTCAGTGCGGTGTTCCAGCTTTCAGGTCTATCTGTATGGAAGATGAGATCCATCTTAATCTGTCCTTTAGAGGAGCAGTGATATGTGTCTACAAATAGCTTTTCTGGGTGTTGTCTGATTAGATTGTGTTTGTGATTTCTTCTCGCTTTCGGAGAGAGGTTAGGAGGGAAGCTAAAAGCGAAGGCATTAGAGCCATGTGGTTTCATGTGGATCGAAATGGGAGGTTCAATGGGAAATGGTGGGCCTGGTGACATTGTTGCAGGTTTTGAAGGAGGGACAGGACGAGCTGTTGATAGGGAGGCGAGACTCCTTTGGTGTGGTAGTGTCGGCTATGTGAGAACTACCCACGTTTGAATGTTAGGTGGGGACTTAGGGGTCTACGCTACTATGGGAGCCGTGACTGCGGGAGCACCGAGTAGGCTCAGGTATGTAAGTGTTAGTTGCAGGTGGGAGACGGAATCATGAAGTAGGTAGTGGGGGGACAGAGAGTCGGCTGAGGTGTAGAAGTGGTTACTGCAGGGGGGAGAGAGCGACATGGAACAAGTCTGGTACCTTAGAGTCGCTAGCGTTGGAGCAGGCGAAGGGTAATCCTTATTGGTCGCCATCAGGGGTCCGGTAATCACGCGGCTTCGGGTGGCTGGCCAGATTCTTCATCAAAACAGAGAATATGAAGACAAGGGCGCGCTTGTCTTAGCGTCTGACCTAGTTATGCCCCTAAATTGCGAGGGCATTAGCTTAGTTTCCTAGGTAGAGTCTTAACCCTGGCGGTGTATTAAATCATATACTTTGGTAGTCTAGGTGGATAGGCGTCTGCCATTTTCAGATCAGGTATCGAGCCGAGCCAGTCAGAGGCGTGGACAGGCTCAATATTGAGCTTTCTAATGATGAATCACCTGGGGGGGGGGGCTTTCAGCTATGGTTCAATCAACGGGTCAAACAATGGAAAGAACGCCTTCAAGTGGTCTCCAGTAGTCATTCAGGTCCCAATTGGAGGCCATTTTGGGGCCAGGCATCATCAGCCTGACCGAACCTGCGAGGGATTCCAGGTCTTTGTGACTCGATTTTCCTGGTAGAACAAGGTATTTGTTGTGGGGCAAGGGAGGGTGGGCCGCGCCCAAGCTTGAGCAGGAACAGCCTTGTGTGATTAAGCTCAGTCATTCATCTTAGGGCCAGGCGTCGCTCAACAGGCCAATCCCAGCTCCCTATAATGAGTTAACCTCATCCATGCTCATGAGAAGGTCAGCTCGTCATGAGGCACAGTGGAGCTGTGCTTATGATGAGCTGACCGTGTCATGATCCATGGACTATTTCAATTTCCAGCACAGGAGGGGAAAACCCCTAGCAGCCAAGGTGTTAATAAAGCCTGATGGACCCACTGTGTGGAGCAGGTGGTGGGGATCCTTGCCCCAGCCCGGTGCGTGCTCCGGTGTGGGGGGGCAGCCGAGCCGATCTTCTCCTCGGTCATTTACTGATCTGGGCGGCAGCCATCTTAATGCCAGGCATTGCCAGTCGGGACGATCTCTGTTCCATGTAGTGAATACCTTAAGGCTCAGGGGTCCACCGTGTAGAGCAGTTGGGGGGGGGGGGAGCCTTGCCCCAGCCTGCTGCGCGATCCGGAATACAGGTTGGGGGGGTAGCCTAGCCGATCTTCACCACGATCGATTCACTGTCCTGGGCGGCAGCCATCTTAGGGCCAGGCGTCACCAGTCGGGCAGGTCCCAGGTCTAAACAATGCTTAGAGTTCTGTCTGAAGGTCCCACCAACTAGAGCAGATGGTGAGGGGGGTGGGGGGAGCCATGCCCCAGCCTGTTGCGCATTCCGAAATTAGGGACTGTGGCCACTCCCCCATGTGGCATGAGTAGACTGAGGGTGTAGTCACCCTAAGGTCAATAGTTCTTGGGTACTACCTCGAGACCCCTAAAATGCCCACTAAATACAGTATTTAGGGGGCAGCCCTGAACTCAGAAGGCAGTTTTCGATGACCTAAGAAGATTGGAATCCCGAAGATGTCACAGCAGTGAAGACTCCAGGCTCAACTGACGTGGTCCTAGCCCTACCGGCCTGCCTGCAGTTCCAAAGAAAACAACAGCTTAAAAAAGGACAAACAACCTCCAATTTGGAGAGAACTGATCCCCCACTTCAATAAAGACTTAAGACTCCCAAGGACAGCGGTACTGTCCACAAAAGAAGATCTAGCCCTTGCAGGACCAAGAAACCTTGCTCTAGGACTTACCTCTGCACCAGTCATCCTCGACACTTGTCCAGAGGGTCCATCCATCCTGAAGTGGTCCCCCAGAGGTTCTGACCTCCAGACCATCAAGAGTATGTCACCTCCATTCTGTGTCAATGCCTGTAGCCTCTTCACAATGACCCCCCTCAACTGCAACCGGACCGGTAAGCAGATTCCCGAAATCAAAACCCACCCCTGCAGTCTCCGACCCTGCCTCCTGGTAACCCAATCCCGAAGTGTTCTGACGTTGGGGGACATCTCTACTTACCTGCCCAGCCGTTCGTTACCTCGGAAGACTTCCTGGACCAAGCCTGCAGCCAAAACCCATACTGGCCACCTACATAGGATTGCAATGGGCTCCCGACCCCGCCTAATCACCCTGCGGCCCCTGCACTGCTGGTGGTGAGGACTTGGTGCTAACTTGGGACCCCCCTTTGCCCTTACCTTAACCCAAGGAGCTTGTCTCCCAAGATCAAGTGGACTGCCTATGAGCAGCCCCCAACCCAGGTGCCCCCTAGGCCCACTGGGTAACATTGGCACCCTGCACTCTGCACCCGACCGCCCTAGTGCCACTGGTGGTGCCCCTTGAGTGCCAACCTGAACCTTGGGGAACATTGGTTCTGCCTTCAAAACTCCACCCCCAAAACCGTTTACTTACCTGCAAACGTAACAGTTTGTTTTTCTCCATAGGACTGAATGGTGGGTTTTCTTGAGACAAATTCTTCTAAGTGTTGAACTGTTTTCTACTGCAGCAAAGAGTAACTTGGGGTCAGATGTAGGTAAAGTATATACTTGCTGCATGGTCCTGAAAAAATGCCACTGCATCCGCTAGGGACCACGAGAGGCGTGAAACATGTCGACCTGATATCACTATTTTAAATCACCACTGGCACTACAAATACGCCCTATTCTGTCCACCATATCAAGAGTATTCCTCATGACTCCTGTTTTGAACCATATCACACGGACCCCAGAATAAAGTCTCTCCAGGGTACCAGTGTGATATTTTTAACACACTTAGCACTACACACCCTACACACTTGCACACACCACTGCCGCGTTCCTCGAAAAGATCTCCGACAAAGAGCCCCCTTGCGGGGCCCGTGGGGTACTGCAGCTCCACATCCACGAGGAGCAACTCCTGATGATGAAGCATGACACTCGCATGGGTGTGAGAGGGCACTTCATTAACAAGGAGGAATTCCCCCCTTTAAGAGTTTTCCAACCAACACTCCTTGACAGATTCACTGTCACCAGTCCCTCCCGCCACTGGACTGGGCCACTCTATTTTTAGGAACAGTTACCCTCTAGTGATTGATATGCAGTCTGGGAGCACGGATACTGGACCTCTCTTTCCAATCTGCTCCCAGTCCCCCTCTTTTGTGAATTTGTGACATCATTTCTTGCCGGAGTGTGTACAACAAACGCTTAACATTACCATCCTGATAAGCCTGCCTGCCCAACCACATTACCACAAAAGAGAGTAAGGTATTATCTACTTTAGACTCTGCTATACTTCTGGGGATCGACTAGACTCTGTGCACACTATACCTTACTTTGGTGTATTATATACAGAGACAGCTCCCTACACACACCTGCGTTCAAATCAAGCACACCCAATCCACAATACTCTCAATCACAACATTCTGGTATTGTTACCACCTATTCGGTCGGAAAATGGTGTGAACAATTGTTGTAACATTCCACACTGTCTGTGGTGAAACAATGCATTTCTCTCCTACCTGAAGACATTGATTTGTCAGATTCTCTTTTGGGTTCCAAATCTTCACGTTCCAAAGGATTTATTTATGCGACTTATAATGAAATGTGAAAATTTCCCAAATGGAAGCTGTAGCTTGTTTGAGACAAATTGACCAAGATACTTTAGATGAAGTGATTGCTTTTGTTGATAATAGTATTTATACAGTCTTCTCGTATTTATAATTTAAATATCATCAAATGGAGTAGTTTCTGTCCTGTAACTCCAGTTCTGTAGTAGGGGTATCTCTGTTATAGTCATAATCTAGTGAATAGTCCCGCCCATGTGCGTGGACCCCGGAGTAATCAAAAATGATCTCTTAAGTCGTCAAAAATTGCAGACCTGCTCAGACACTTAAGAGAGAATTCAAAGACAGATAATGCAGCCTATATCCACAGGCTACACTGTCCAGTACTTCAACTAGAAATTCCACCAAAAATCCACAAACAGCACAGCCTATCCAGTGTTTTCCACAGAGAAAATCCTTCCCCTGCCAGCAGAAGCCTCTGGAATGATAGAGAAAGTGGTGGACAGACAAGCCCCATAGGCTGTCATTATGTGGCTCAGAACAGGATACTGTGCCTTTAAGAGAACCTTCCAGAACTCTCTCAGTATCCCAGAATACACAGCAGGTCCTTTTTAATTTCAGTTCTTTTTGAAGGCGTAACACGCCAGACCTGTAGCATTCCTTGCATGAATATCTTTCTCCACCGGGGAGGAGGGCGGGCGCTTATGACTATAACAGAGATACCCCTACTACAGAACTGGAGTTACAGGACAGAAACTACTCCTTCTGTAGTAGGGGATCTCTGTGTATTGTCATAATCTATTGAATAGAATGGCAAGCCCATCCGCACACCAAAGCGGCGGTGGAGAAAGGAAAAATACCACCACTACTGTCTCGAACAGATTTTGCAGCGAAGCCTGCCCAACCTGAGCGTCTGCCTGGCATCAGTGTCCAGACAGTAATGCTTAGCAAAGATATGGACCGACTTCCAAGTGGCCACCTTGCAGATTTCTGCAATTGGAACATTACGCAGCAAAGCAGTCGTGGCAGCTTTGCCCCTGGTGAAATGAGCCTTAGGTTTACCCCCTAAGGTCTTATTAGCCTTTTGGTAACACAATTGTATACAGGACACAATCCACCTAGAGATGGACTGTTTTGAGGTAGCAAGACCGGTCCTGACTGATATTGATTGATAAACAATTGGTCTGACCTACGAATATCTTTGGTTTTATCCAGATAAAATTTTAACACCCTCCTAACATCCAGGGAATGCAGAGACCTTTCCGCTGGAGATGAAGGATTCTGAAAAAACGTAAAGTTATGGTCTGGTTAACATGGAAATCAGAGATAACCTTTGGAAGAAATTTAGGGTGAGTAAGCATAACAACCTAAGCAGCATGAAATACAGTATAAGGTTCTTGGCAACACAACGCCTGAATTTCACTCACCCTGCGGGCCGATGTGATGGCCACGAGGAACGCCGCCTTCCAGGACAGGTGCTGCAAGGAAGCCTTATGAATAGGTTCAAAAGGCTCCTTCATCAATCTGGACAGCACCACATTCAATTCCCATGAAGGCGAAGGAAACCGGACAGGAGGGAACACTTTCTTCAAGCCTTCCAAAAAATCCTTGATCACAGGGATCTTGAAGAAGGAAGTCTGTGAAGGGCATTTCCTGTAGGCAGTCAGCGCAGCGAGATGAACCTTAATGGAATGGAAATTAAGGCCAGACTGCGCCAAATGTAGAAGATACGGAAGGATTACATCTTCCTTACATGTCGTTGGATCATAGTTCTTGGACATTTGCTGTTTTCGGTGGTGGCGAACAGATCTATGTCTGGAGTCCCCCACCTTGCGAAGACTTCTCCTAGTACTTCGTCGTTTATGACCCATTCGTGGTTTTCCTGAATCAGTCTGCTCAGTGCGTCCGCCTAAACATTCGACACACCTGGTAGATGGGTAGCCGTTATCGTCAGTCATCTGGCCAGAAGCCAGCGCCAGATCGCCTGCGCCTCCTGAGACAGAGTGCGTGATCTCGAGCCCCAGTGCTTGTTGAGGTAATACATTGTGGTCGTATTGTCCGTCTGTACAAGCAGAGAGTTGGTCTGGAGGGACGGATGAAAGGCCTTCAGCGCCAAGTGAACAGCTCTGAGTTCCAGGAAATTGATGTGATACGTGGACTCCGTCGGGGACCACGTTCCTTGTATCTGTAAGTCTCCCGAGTGCGCCCACCAGCCGTGGAGAGACTCATCCGTCACGATAGTCTGCGTGGGAATGTCCTTGTGGAAGTGAACCTCTCTGAGGAGATTCTCCGCTGAACACCACCACTTCAGAGACTGAAGAGCATGCAGAGACAGTCGTATCTTGTCGTCCCTAGACCATTTCCTCTGATCCCACTGATCCTCCAAGCACTCCTGCAAAGGTCTCATGTGCAGCCGTGCGTGTGGCGTGAGGAAGATACAAGAGGCCATCGACCCCAGTAGAGAAGACACCGTCCTCACTGTTGTAGATGGAGCGGTCATAAGAGCCTGAGCCATCTGAAGGAGTGATAATCGTCTCTCCTCCGAAAGAGACACGCTTGCTGACAGCGTATTGATGGAGGCTCCCAAGTACTGTATGCACTGGACCGAAGTCGTGACAGACTTGGACATGTTGATGTGCAACTCCAGTTTGTTCAAGAGAACGCACGCCTTCTGGAAGTGCGCTTGAGCTTCTGAGAATGAGGAGGCCTTGATCAACCAATCGTCCAGGTACGGGTATACGAACACCTTGTTCTTCCTCAGGTGTGCCGCTACCACTGCCATGCACTTCAAGAATGTTCTGGGCGCAGACTTCAGCCCGAATGGCAGTACTGTGTACTGATAATGATTGGCGCCGACTTGGAATCGCAGGAACTTCCTGTGTTTCTGTGCAATGGGCACATGGAAGTTGAGGATAAATCTGATGCAACGACAGCATGCAAAATTTCTCTCTGCGAATCCACTTGTTTGCTTGTCGCAAATCCAGAATGGGTCTGAACTCGTTCTTGTCCTTCTTGCGAACCAGAAAGAAATGTGAGTACAGACCTCTTCCCCTTTGAGACAGAGGTACGTCTTCTATCGCCCTTTTCCTTAACAGGGTATCGGCCTCTGCCTGGAGCTCGTGCAGCTGAAACTGCGAGCTGACCGGTGGAATTGCTGAAGGCGGGCTGGTGAACCAAAGACTGTATCCATTGCAAACAATATTCACAACCCACTTGTCCTGAGTAATTTTTCTCCACTCTTCCAGAAAAAACTGAACGCTTCCCCCCACCGGAGTGGGTAACGGATGCAGGGGAAGTAACCGCTCAGGGCCTAGACCCGGCCGGGCCTTTGTTCGCTGCTGCGGACTGCTGACGCCTCTGCCCTTCTGGCGCTTCTGGAAGGGCCTCCGGAACTGCTGCTGCTATTGTTGCTGCTGTCCCGAAGCCTGTCCTTGCCCTCTGCCTTGCGCCCCGAACCGTCTCTGGAACGGGCGGTAGGTCTTCTTCTCCTTGGGTTTTTCCAACCCGACAGCCGTCAGGGTCTCGGCCTCCGCTTTCATGCGGGCCATCTCGTCGTCCGCCTGCTTGCCAAACAGGGTTTCCCCAAAGAAAGGTAGGTTGGCCACCCGCTGTTGAGCCTCTGGCTTGAGAGATGTAAGGCAAAGCCAAGCGTGGCGCTGTTGGTTGATACCATGGCAGTACCCATGCGCCTCCAGAAGAGACACATCAGAAGCCGCGCTGATGAGTTGGTTAGACACCAACATCCCCTCATTCAGAATCTCCTGAAAGTCCTCTTTATTCTCTCGAGGAAGGAGCTCAGCGAATTGCTGGAGGGACTCCCATAGGGCCTGATCGCATTGCCCTAGCAACGCCGCGCACTGGCCGCCTTCATTGTGGTAGATGCTGTCCCACAGACCTTCCTGCCAGCCGAGTCTATCCAGCGGCTCTCCTTATCAGGAGGCACTGTTGACGACGGGGTGGTGGCATGCTGCTTCCTAGCCGCTGTCACTATGACAGAGTCCGGTGTCGGATCCATCCTAAGAAAGGCCGGGTCAGAATCCGGAGCCCAGTACTTCTTGAGGAGCCTGGAGGGGGCCGCCTTCATCACCGCCGGAGTGAGAAACAACTCCTCTGCGGGCTCCACCAATCCTGGTACTAGAGGCAGCAACGGTCGAGACAGGTGCTTTCTATGTAGCGTCTCAAAAATCACGGACGTCGTGGGCGTAGACACCATCACAGTGATGCCCAACTTGGCCGCACCCCTCAGCAGAACGTCTTGGAAAGAGACAATGTCGTCTACAGGCGACACCCTCATCCCCGGGGATTCCGACAAAGTCGGCGAGTACTCCCTGGTCTCAGAAGAGTTTGTGTGGGATCTGGACCGGCGCCTCCTATGGCGTTGTCTTGATCTTGTCGACGACCGGTGACGACTACGCGATCTCCCCCTGCAGTCGGTGCGGGAATGCGATCTCCTCGGTTCCGGACGCTCCACCGGCCTCACAGGAGCAGGAGATTTCGGACACTACACAGGTCTCACAGGAGCAGGCGACTGCAGACGCTCCACAGGCCTCACAGGAGCAGGAGACTGCGACCTGACCGGGCGCCTCGACTAAGGAGTCCCCTTAGGCGGCGTCGGGTACCGTGGTAGTGAAGCCGTCCTCGGCGGAACCACCGGCGGTCCAGAAGGACGCAGCAGAGGATGCAAATGAGGAGGGGGCGGTGGAAGCAGAGGCGGAGTAGGATTCCACGGCGGAGGATCCTTGGGCAACAGAGGAGGGGTAGGTGTCCTCGGCTTAGGAGGTGTATATACCTCGGAGTACACAGAGCCCTGTGACTCCCTTCTCTTCTTAGGCGGAGGCGATGGCGAGGCAGAGCCTGCCGGCGCATGTCTGCGCATTCCAGCGGACCCAGAGGAACTCCTGGCGCCAGAACTCCTTCTGCGCTTCTTTGGCGTCGAAGAACGCCGCCTCGACGGGTACCGACATTCCCTCGACGTCGTACGCCCTCGTCTCAACGGCGAACGCTTCCGTCTCGACAGCGAACGTCTCCGTCTCGACAGCGAATGCCTCCTCGGCGGTGAACCCCTCCTCGATGGCGAACGCCTCCTCGACGGCGCCTCCTCGACCGTGAACGCCTCTTCGACGTCCTCCTCAACGTCAAGGATCCCCTAGACGACAACCTCCTCCTCTTCGCCGACTGCAGTCTGTTCCCAGTCTCCCCAGGGCTCGAGAGGCCCGGCGTTGGTGCTCGCCGTCCAGGCAACACCACCGGGCCTCTCGACGTCGATGACTCGACGACGACGACGATGAAGATATCGTCAAAGGTGATCTCGGACATGGACATTTGCTGGTCTTCCTGCCCCTGGAGAGCCCTGCAGAGGCCTCAGCATGGGCAGATGAAGTATGCCCAGACCCACCTTGTGCCTTCAGTCTTCTATCTTCCAGGCCCTGGAGCCTGATCTTCATCCTGTCTCTCAGGGTCCTGCTGGAGAAGGACTGGCAAATGTCACACTCCTCCGGAACATGAGAAGAGGGAAAGCAGATGATGCACACCTCGTGTGGGTCCGACTTGGCTTTCTTCCTTGAGCACTCTGGGCATTTGTCAAACAAAGCAGGCATTGTGACAAATAAAAGAGTGCTGAAAGACACACACAAGAAAGAAAGCACCAAAGCACTTCAAATGAAAGCACTCAAACACTTGAAAAGTGAAAAACCTTTGTAAAGAAACCCTAGAAAGGGAGAGCTCAATGCTCCAGGGTCCTGCTAGCAGGAGCCAGAAAAAAGAACTTACAAAGTAAAAGGGACCTGCTGTGCATTCTGGGATACTGAGAGGGTTGGAAGGTTCTCTTAAAGGCACAGTATCCTGTTCTGAGCCACATAATGGCAGCCTATGGGGCTTGTCTGTCCACCACTTTCTCTGTCATTCCAGAGGTTTCTGCTGGTAGGGGAAGGATTTTCTCTGTGGAAAACACTGGACAGGCTGTGCTGTTTGTGGGTTTTTGGTGGAATTTCTAGTTGAAGTACTGGACAGTGTAGCCTGTGGATATAGGCTGCATTATCGGTCTTTAAATTCTCTCCTAATTCTGTCTGTGCAGGTCTGCAATTTTTGACGACTTAAGAGATTATTTTTTATTGCTCCGGGGTCCACGCACATGGGCGGGACTATTCACTAGATTATGACTATACACAGAGATCCCCTACTACAGAATGTCTGTTATTGATATTATACATAGTGACATGTCAACATTGTATCATGGGCCAAGTAAGCTCAGACCTATTATGCAGTTTAGCTGGACGTTCAAACCCTTAAAAATTAGTGCATAACATGGTGCTATTTATATTGCAGTAATTTGTTCTTGCCCTTTAATTTAACACGCAAACAACTGATGCCAATGAGAAACGCAACCTACACAATGCTGCATTTACAGAAGCTAGAACAACTTCCATTCACTATAGCTGAAACACCTTCAGCTGTGTGGTTAATACACAGCGTTATCTCTTTACCTATTTCGACATTTCGATTCACAGCTCGCATTAAACCTTTTCATGTTGGTATATATGAGCCCTTCGGAGGCAGCTTTATTCATGAATTATGGTCTCTTCCTTTCTCCTATTGTTGTGAATGTGCCAGGAAGTTTTCCTTACTGGAGAAGAAAGTGACTCTTCTTTTGGATGTCACTCGTTTGCAAACATATTAAGATCGACGGCACATGTAATGCTTCGGCACACGATTTAGCCAGTTATTTAAATGGAATACCAGTACCCACAATTCTTCCACTTATTATGGTCCTTTCAAATGGGAGTTTTTTAATGCTTAGCGATGGAATCTGTTGTAGAATGCAAGCTGAAGTTTCCTATATATGTCCGTTTCCCAGCTTGTCACGTGTTCCAACAGCGTCCTGTTCCCCATACGTATGGGTTTGTAGATAGCTCGTTGTGGCCTTCCATTCCAACTTTGAAGGCAGACATCAACAAGCTAAACAGACTCAAAGCATTATTGTTTCAAAAGGAGGAAGCTCTCACATCTGCTCACAAACCCTTTGAATTGAAGGTGGGTAGAACTTACAGTCACTATTAAAGACAAACCTTCTACTGCATGTCAATAAATTAGTGCATCACATTTTTTATGCCTCTAACACGGCCAGTCTCGCACACTTTTTTAAAGTTGTTGCTTCTAGCCTTCTCCATTCATTCCTAAATGTCTTTGGAATAATAGCTTTTATTCATTCAATTTTTTCAGTGTATTCTGAGGATTTCTGCTGCGGTTAGGCTTCATTTGTGGCATTCTCATCCTATTTCTGCTTCTCCGCTATGGATGTTCCTTTTGAAACCCCCTTGAAACAACAACCGCTGCAACACTATTGTGAGGGCATGCTTCAGTATTTTTGAATATTTCTACTACTAGAGCTGGATCTTGATTGGTCCTTACCATTACAGCCTTCCTGGTTTACCGGTGTACAAACCGAGTTCCACTGTCTTTGGTTCCCCTTTGAATGGGCACTGAATATTTGCGTGGCTTCGCAGACACCCACTGCAGAGGACATTGAACTGCTGAGTCCCTTAGCGACCCATTTTCATGACTGTTTCTTAGGTTTTCGGCTTATCCACAATGCGAGGTTTGAGCCACTCACCTTCGAGAAAATATGTGCCTCGGCACATGGATCATGGAATACAGGCCCTACTAGCATGGATGCAGGTTACCCGGTAACTATCTCAGCACTGGCTGAGACTGAGGATCATATCTGTTCTTTTGAACTTGCGACTTGGGCTGTTAATCAATCATCTTTTCCATTCCAACTTTGAAGGCAGACATCAACAAGCTAAACAGACTCAAAGCATTATTGTTTCAAAAGGAGGAAGCTCTCACATCTGCTCACAAACCCTTTGAATTGAAGGTGGGTAGAACTTACAGTCACTATTAAAGACAAACCTTCTACTGCATGTCAATAAATTAGTGCATCACATTTTTTATGCCTCTAACACGGCCAGTCTCGCACACTTTTTTAAAGTTGTTGCTTCTAGCCTTCTCCATTCATTCCTAAATGTCTTTGGAATAATAGCTTTTATTCATTCCATTATTTTCAGTGTATTCTGAGGATTTCTGCTGCTGTTAGGCTTCATTTGTGGCATTCTCATCCTATTTCTGCTTCTCCGCTATGGATGTTCCTTTTGAAACCCCCTTGGAACAACAACCGCTGCAACACTATTGTGAGGGCATGCTTCAGTATTTTTGAATATTTCTACTACTAGAGCTGGATCTTGATTGGTCCTTACCATTCCGGCCTTCCTGGTTTACCGGTGTACAAACCGAGTTCCACTGTCTTTGGTTCCCCTTTGAATGGGCACTGAATATTTGCGTGGCTTCGCAGACACCCACTGCAGAGGACATTGAACTGCTGAATCCCTTAGCAACCCATTTTCAGGACTGTTTCTTAGGTTTTCGGCTTATCCACAATGCGAGGTTTGAGCCACTCACCTTCGAGAAAATATGTGCCTCGGCACATGGATCATGGAATACAGGCCCTACTAGCATGGATGCAGGTTACCCGGTAACTATCTCAGCACTGGCTGAGACTGAGGATCATATCTGTTCTTTTGAACTTGCGACTTGGGCTGTTAATCAATCATCTTTTGCAGAGTCTGACTCCGTTTTGGAGTCCCTTGCCTTTGAATTTGTGAGTGACAAAATGGATTCCTCCGAAGCACCATAATTTGACTATTTTTCTAAATTGACAATTTATTTTTTATTTTTCCAATATATAAATGTATGAATTATGCATTGAGTTTGTTTATCTTTTGATTACATGTATATTTTGTAGTATTTTATCGTACTATTATTCTGACCAAATGGAGTGTGTTGTGTTTTTTCTATAGCCCATTGTCATTTTCACTATGTTAGACTAATTGTGCACATTGTAGGATGCTTTTATTTTGCACTTTACTAAATACCACACTTGCCTTTGTGCCACACTGCATTTTCACATAGAACCATGCCCATTTTTTCGTTTTTTTATTCTTTTCCTGGGATTTAGTCTGAACAGCCTAGGCAAGGTCATACAACATTGCCCCTTGGTATTCTCTCTGGTCAGATACTAGCACCTAGACATAATAAAGGAATGCAGGTGCTGTTTTGAATACACATATCTTGTCATATAACTGAGGACAGAGGTTCTGAAAAAACACAGAGCGTTGGCCCTGAGACAAGAGTGCTGTCAGCTGAGATGTAGAATATGCGCCTATGTATGCAAAGGTACCGGGTCCTCCACTAAATCCAGAAATCTACAATATATAACCGCTTAGTTTCAGTAGTATGGGAGGGTTTAGGCAGACCTGTCAGACACATGACAGGACTTTTTATGGTATATGGTTTATTAACCATTCTGATATTATTGACATGTATTTGTTTTCAAATTGGGGCACAAATATTGCATCTTAGAGCACAATAGTTTAAATAAACATTGTAAACTTCATTTGTGTCTCTTTTTTATTTATCTTATTGTGGACAAGAACAAGTGAGAGAGCGAAAGGGTGTGTCCTGTTATTGCGATCCCTGAGAGGGTCAAGAGTGTTGTGTTCTGGGGTGCCAAATCACTTGTCTCTCTGGGAAGGTTAGGAGGGCAGGTGAGGCACTATAGCTTGTCGAACTTGGGCTCATAGATACTGAGATGGTATGGTGATACAGTCCCTACATGCGGATGTTCTATGGTCCCAAGCATAGTTCTGATCCTGAGCAGAATCTCTGCAACAAAACTCAGGTCATTAAATCAACAACAACCATTTAAATTCTTACACATCACAACCCTTTAGTCCAGTCTCCCTGTTTTTATGGTCACTCGACATCATAACCCTTCCTAACTGATCTTGATCCCAACTGACGCCTCAAACCACTGAAAAAACGTCAGCCTAACAGCCTCTTACAAATCCCTTCAGTGCTTAACTTGTAAACAATTAAGTGCCATGACCGAACGTTTTGATTAGAAACCTGGAGCCAACGAAGGTTGGGATACATAATACCAAGGCTGCTTAGTCTTCATTCCACGTAATCTCTCTTTATTCCACTACCAAACACTCCCTACCTCTTAATCTCACTCTTGCAGGGTCTTTTTCATCCCTGCTATAGCCCGTTTGACACTCTTTTTCCGTATTTCAATTCCTCCTTCTTTGCCCTTTTTGTGTTTTTCTCTCTCTTGCTCTGTATCAAAGTTTGATGAGGAAAAATAAGAGCCGGTCAACACAAGTGAGCGCCAGTGGGTCCCACCTGCAACCACATGCCTTCCACATTGTTTTCATATTTAGGATTTATTCTCAAAACTGTTACTTCATGTTTTTTGTAAATCAGAAATCAAGCCACCTCAGACCTCACACTACCCCTTACCCTCTTTCAACCCCAGCTCTCTTCCCTAACTCACTTAAATATCAAACATGCAGCCCCCTTCCCTGGCACAGGGAAGAAGCAGCAGAGACAAACGTGAGTCAGAAGTAAATGTTTCTTTATTTGGAAGAGGACGAGCAGTAAGAACTGTAATCATCACAATAATAATAACATTAATCTTCCCGTCAGTTATTAAAACCCCAGTTGGACAGTGGGAGTGTTCAGTGTGCTGAAAGAGAAAGAATGTACATGTCTCTCAGACCGTCTAAAGGCACCCGCAGCTAGCAAGACCTCTAATGCCATGAGACACATCCATTCTAAGCACGCCACATGGTAAAGCAGAGACTCTCTTGAAAGGCAATGATGGGGGGGGGGGGGGGGGGGGGGGTAAGTTGTCCTTTACATTCTTAAACAGTACCGTGAACATGTTGTAGTGATGTGTGGTTCAGAATGCTGTGAAGCTCGTTAACTGGACGCCGAATAAGAAGCCATTATTGGGGTACGTGCTTCTGGAACAGTAGTGACATGGTCACGCCAGAATAATGTGCAATATTTAGTTCTTACATTGCATTGGTGCACTTGCTGGAGTCAACGTGTGATGCTGTATCCTTTCCACAAACATTGGCTATAAAGGTCTGTCTTCCCAAGAATGTCAGACCCAAGCATCATGGTGACAAGAGGCCAACACTTGTCTGCACATCCTAGGGACCAAATCCAGACGGTTTTCCTTTTTTATAAAAATTCTGGAGCAACTTAAGAGAATGAGGGGCATGATCCTTTCTCTCCACAGGGCTCCACTGTGAACATGCTCACTACATAAGAGAGTTAGACCTGCCTTTTGACTTTTGCAGTAAACCAATGTTTAGATCCTTGTTACTCCTCTGCCTAGGTTATCCACCAGGTGCTGACTAGTTTTGAGCCCCATCCATCCACCATGATTGTATGGCAAAATCACGCATGCGTTTAGCATGCACGCCTTTTTAACGCTGACATTAGAATGAACGAGTCATTACAACGCATTCCTTTTGCACGCAAGTCGTTTGAATGACTTGCCTTAAGGGATGCTGGACATTGGATTAGTATTATTTACTATTCCAACTCCAGTCTGTGCGACAGTTGGGAAAGTGTTAGACTTTAAATCGAACAACTCTCCGCCATTGCACCCCCCCCCCACACACACACACAAAGCAAGTTGGTGTAACTACTAGCATGCAAAACAAATGTGTGCTAATGACATGTGATTCCAGAATTGTGCTATAGGATGTTACCCATCCACCATGCCCTGCATTTTAAGATGTGTTAACATGTTGAGCTAAGAAAACTCCCTTGAGACTCTCAAGATGTTAAACTAATGGACCAAAGGTTCTGGAAAGCTACTTTTGCAGGTGTGGTCTTTATCAGTACAGTGACCGGCTCTAAGGGGCATGTTTCCTCTCTGTACATTCCATAAATAGCTCATAATCTAGGGCCTACTGTGGCCTGTCTACCTTCTGGCTTATAGGGTTAAATGCGCTCTGAAAAAGTGTGTGTCCTTATGGTCGCTGCCATAAAATATCATATATACAAAACTAATAATCACCGGGGACTGACATTTCTGATTATCTTACGTTTCTCATATGTGACATATCTCAAGGAAGAAACATTTCTGGAACTGGCCTACTTGGGAAAGTCTGTTTAAAATGGTGTGGAGAGGCTGGAGTATGGACACTGTATCATCACTAGTGCTTAGTGGTAAAGAATTGAGTTGCCTGCGAAGGCCTGCAGTTTGCCTTCTGACCATAAGGCTCACTATTGTGCCGATACCTGAGAGGATCGAGAAGGAACCATTGAGCCACCCGAGTACAATGCCTTCCCAAACTAAATTGACACCCTGATACTCTAAATAAGCTCTGGTAGGCAGATGATATAAAGGCATATAAGAAATGAAAAAAGATTATAAAAAATATGCAAATAAGCGAAGACCAAAGAAAAAAAAACATTCTTAGCTCCATCAGCTAAGCCTGGTTATCTTTTTAGTGCACAGTTTTGGCAGCACCATTGTTCAACATCTATTAGAAGCAGTGGAAATATATATAAAGATGCAACAGGACACCTGCTGTTGCATTGCCTGGAGACAGGAGATCTTCTGTGAGTGCAAGGCAAATTTTGATCTTGTAACGCAATGCCAAAATGGTTAATGAAAATCTGGCAGCGAGGTAGAAAGTTACTGGTAAAAAGCAGAGAGGAAAATTGCAGGACTGTACAGATGCATTGAAAGGCTCGATCATTCAACAGGAGTAACTTGCATCCACCCAGAAGACACTTTTGAAGTAGGTGAGTGCCCACCAAGGGAAATATTTCCGATATACCGGATCGGATCACCTACAGCCAGGGAGGTATTTAGGCGAGGGCAACCTCACTTGGAAGATATCCAGAATCAGACTGAAATCAGACAGAGGTAGGCCTTGGAGTTAATTCAGGACCATGTTGGAGCTGAAGGGGCCAGCTTCTGGCATTATTCAGTACCATAAGTTGATGGTATGTGGAGAATGATACCTTTAGAGGTACTCCAGTTCAATGCTAGGAGTTGAGGAATATAAGATTTTGATGTCATCATATATACAGACATATGGGTGATATGTGGGTTACGACAGCCATGGAGGTAATCCAATGACACATTAGGATCTGATCAAGGGCAGCACCTGAGATCATCCCCTGTCTGGATCAATGGTATTCAGGGAAACAACCCCATCCTTTCAGAGGTTTCCAGTGTCTGACAGATATCGGAAGGAGGCCAACCATGGCTTGAGCCTTCCTTCCGTAAAGCTTTGAATTGCATGCAAGCCTTTACTCTTAATTATAAATATCTTCCAATAGGCCTTTGAATAATGGCATGGAGGAGGTAGATCGTACTAAAAAAGTATGTAGAGCCAACAGCTCAAAAGAATGAAAACCAAATAAAGCACAAGGAAAAGGGAAGAGAACACAGCAAGCAGAGTGCAGAAGACAACTAAGAACATATGAAGAGCTCAAGAAAGTAGCATAGGAGGAATCAAGTAACGGTAACTATTAAAAACAAGATTTAACAAGCAGAGTTTTCATCAAAGCAAGAACGGTAGCCAGTGGAGTTGACACATATGACAGAGAGTGGAAGAATGAGGCGGAAGAGAAAAATTAAGATGCATAAAAGTATGAGTGGTTTGAAATGGAATTGTTAAGAATTTAGGCCATCCAACATATTAAAATTAACAATAAATAGAAACAATAAAAAACTAGCAAAATAAATTTGAGAGATGAGAAAGAAATGAGGTTTGAATCTGGGGTTGCAGATATCAATGAGAAATTTGCACACCACCACAATCTCAATGCTCAATGGGCTTTCTTGGCAGAAAGATGCATGGAGTGTGGATTTCTTTGGAAGTTAGCAAGGGTTCAGCATCATCAAGTATGAGATCTAAAAAAGGTCAATGCTGGAGGAATGAGAAAAGTGAAATGAGGGTTTTTCAATGGCAGGCACAGATATATTTGGAGGAAGAGGGTCTCATGGGTGACCCACTGCCAGGCTGGCAGTCAATAGAGTCAACTAGTGGAAAGCATTGGACAGAGTACCATCAAAGGGGTCTGCCCAGACAGGATTCAGCCCACTGGAACACAAGCTACTAGGTGGTGAGATTTTCTTCATCTAGGAAACTAACATTTGGTGCACCCTTCTAACATCCAGAAGGGCTGAAAACAAACCGACCGTCTTTCAGGGAAAATGCTGAAATGGCAATCTTCAACCAGAAGGAACAGTTGCTAATAGTTCCTAATGTTGTTCAATGCAAGCACTCAAATGGAAATGAAAGAATACACACAAACAGCCAATATCACTAGGTGAGAGATCAACATGCCACTAAGCTGAGCCTAGGCAAAATTGACAAAATCTCAAGCAAATGGCTGAAAGAGGCTTTTCAAAGAAAGCTAGAGGTTGAGGGTGTAACCGTCCACTGTACATATATTGTTAGCTATATGTCTGTTTGACAGCTATGCTGCCAAAACAAAGACCCAAAGAGCAAACATGTTCAGCTGTGAAGCCTGTGACAGTTATACGGAGGCCACCCCGTAGCAGGCTGGAACAGGAATAAGGAAAGACTTGAACAATACCCAATGCCACAGATTGGATTCGAGCGAACTACAGGAGGAGATCACTGATTACTAGGTTTAAATAGCGTTTAGAGCGGGTGTAGATTTTAAGGACATTGACCAGCCGAATAGACTGAAGTCACGAGCATGAAAATAATGTTACTGAGAAAAACACAATGTAGGGCCCATTTAACCATTGGTTTGCACCTCTCAGTATGCTTGGTTCCTAAGGATATCGAATACTAATATTTCAAGCTGTAATGCGTACCCCGCATGACAATGCCATAGTAGGAAACAAAATAAAGGCTAACAGGACTGGGGTTTGTCACGTCACATGAATCAGGGAGGGCAGGCATGGGTATTCTGGAGGGCAGGCATGTGTATCAGGGAGAGGGCAGGCATGGGTATCAGGTAGGGCAGGTATCAAGGTGTGATTTTGTGTGTGATTTCTTCTCCTGCCAGGCGATCATGAAGTAGGGGACAGAGGGTGAAAAAGCACAACACATGTTCGTTGACCTCACAATACATCTGGAGACGATTAATGGAGTGACTCTTAGTCCGGCTTTGTGGCACACACTGTATTGCAGCAACTGTGGAATTGGGCACTTTCCTTAGGAAATGGATGCTCAAAACACCAGCCTACCCCCCACAAGACATCATAATTTCTTAAAATATAAATATATAATTAAAACTATTATCATGCCCCAGAGAACGGCTCTCCCTGGAGAAGAAATGAGAAGGTGCCAATATAATGTGGCAGGGTGCCCATCGAGTAGTGGCTGGTGATCTTCGAGGGTGTGATGCGTGGCACAGGCATGTCTGAAATGGGCACCTGATGCATGACTCAAGAAAAGTGGGGAGAATGAAGAAGACAGTGGAGTGAGGTCTCTGGAATAAAAGGTCCCAACAGAGAGTATGGAATGTTTTTTGTAAAGGGAGCACCAGTCGCGAGGCGCCACACCTGTAGTTCTTCTCCCGGGAAAGCATCTTTGTTGAAGAACAGTCCTTGGGGCAGGAACTCTGATAAGGGCTGGAGAACATTACTAACAATACATTGCTTGACTACCAGAAATTCCTGGCTTGACAAACGCTAAGCGATAACTCTATTCTTCTCCCCGTACTTTCTCCATGAGCAGAGGCTGTTTGTCCCACTTGGAGCTGTTGTCCAATTCCACTTTGAAGCCAATTTGCGACATTGGGGGCGGGCGCCCGGCTGCCCCCTCGGTTGCACTGGCCTCGAGGTCTAGCTCTTCGAAGGACGAACAACTGGCCCCGGACTCGCTGTAGCTATGCTCGCTTCGGTTGTCCAGCTCCTCACGGTTGCGGATGGTGGGGAAGTCGCTTGTCATGCTGGTGGCCACTGAAGTCTCCCGGCTGTTATCTGGTCCCTCCAGGCTCAAAGAGCTGCTGTCAATCAGCATGTCTGAACCTAAAAGAAAATGGAGAGGGGTTAATGAAAATGACAAGCTTTCAGCTTCAGCAATAGTCACTCCTGCAACCTAAACATATAAAGCTATGTCAATACTCCTAAGTCCTAACCTGCAGCACAGGCAGTTATTCCAAGACTGGGACCAAGGGTTAGCTCTGCTGATGTACCTCAATTCTGATCTCCAGCACTTACGCTATCCAAGTACCTGAGCTACACACCTTCCCTCACTGTGATCTGCAGCACTTTCAGGTATTTCAGGGTGGGGAATACTCTTTGCTCTGATGATGCATCTCATTACTAATCTGATTTTCAGCTACCACTCCAGAACTAGTACCTACGCCTAGCTTTATTCTGATGCACCTTCTGTAAAGTCTGCAGCACTATACTGCAACACTCGAGTCTAGTGCATGACCCTACTATCCACTGGATGCAGTTTCACAGATGAACCGTCCTACACAGACTAAAAACCTAGTGCATGCTTTAATTGCACATCTCTGCTGATGCATTTGTAATGCTAGATATTTACGGAGAGCCAAAACAGGCATTCCATAACAGTATATGAAGCGCTACATAAATGCTGTAAAGCACAAGGCAATACCGACCAGAGGCACCTAAGAAACAGATCAGGCCGCCCTGACCTGAGCAGCAAGAGTTGGTATATATATTCATGTATAGGGCAATGTATAGCAATGATCCTAGTCTAAAGGCACCAGAGTGCTGTACATGGTGAAAAGCAAGAACAGGACGGAAGTGACTGGAGCAGCAGCTGGTTTGTGGGCTGCTACTGCATCATGATGTAATGCACTTTTAAGAGATGCGTTAGAATCATTGCATCATTATGTAATGCACTTTTAAGAGATGCGTTAGAATCATTGCATCATTATGTAATGCACCGTTAAGAAATGCGTTAGAATCATTGCATCATTATGTAATGCACTTTTAAGAGATGCGTTAGAATCATTGCACCATTATGTAATGCACTTTTAAGAGATGCGTTAGAATCATTGCACCATTATGTAATGCACTTTTAAGAGATGCGTTAGAATCATTGCACCATTATGTAATGCACTTTTAAGAGATGCGTTAGAATCATTGCATCAAGATGTAATGCACTTTTAAGAGATGCGTTAGAATCATTGCACCATTATGTAATGCACTTTTAAGAGATGCGTTAGAATCATTGCATCAAGATGTAATGCACTTTTAAGAGATGCGTTAGAATCATTGCACCATTATGTAATGCACTTTTAAGAGATGCGTTAGAATCATTGCACCATTATGTAATGCACTTTTAAGAGATCCGTTAGAATCATTGCATCAAGATGTAATGCACCTTTAAGAGATGCGTTAGAATCATTGCATCAAGATGTAATACACTTTTAAGAGATGCGTTAGAATCATTGCATCATTATGTAATGCACCTTTAAGAGATGCGTTAGAATCATTGCATCAAGATGTAATGCACTTTTAAGAGATGCGTTAGAATCATTGCATCAAGATGTAATGCACTTTTAAGAGATGCGTTAGAATCATTGCATCATTATGTAATGCACCTTTAAGAGTTGCGTTAGAATCATTGCATCATTATGTAATGCACTTTTAAGAGATGTGTTAGAATCATTGCATCAAGATGTAATGCACTTTTAAGAGATGCGTTAGAATCATTGCATCAAGATGTAATGCACTTTTAAGAGATGCGTTACAATCATTGCATCAAGATGTAATGCACTTTTAAGAGATGCGTTAGAATCATTGCATCATTATGTAATGCACCTTTAAGAGTTGCGTTAGAATCATTGCATCATTATGTAATGCACTTTTAAGAGATGTGTTAGAATCATTGCATCAAGATGTAATGCACTTTTAAGAGATGCGTTAGAATCATTGCATCAAGATGTAATGCACTTTTAAGAGATGCGTTACAATCATTGAATCAAGATGTAATGCACTTTTAAGAGATGCGTTAGAATCATTGCATCAAGATGTAATGCACTTTTAAGAGATGCGTTACAATCATTGCATCAAGATGTAATGCACCTTTAAGAGTTGCGTTAGAATCATTGCATCATTATGTAATGCACTTTTAAGAGATGGGTTAGAATCATTGCATCAAGATGTAATGCACTTTTAAGAGATGTGTTAGAATCATTGCATCATTATGTAATGCACTTTTAATAGATGAGTTATAATCTTTGCATCACACACTTTGCATGTGCCTTCTGCCTCCCGTTTTCCCGCTGCATCTGAATCGCACAGTATTCTGAAATGACCTGCTCATCATGTACCTTTAAAAAGCTGCATTAAGACAATAAATAAACTTGTGAGAATCACTGTCCCCTGTGCAAAATCATGCGTGTGGAGGGCAGTTTTCTCTCTTTACATGTAAGAAACAAAACATTACTTTTTAATGACAGTTTTGGGAGAATTAATACATATTCAATAACACAAAGTTGCTATTTATACGGTGCTTTCGCAGGACATTGTTATATGAAATTACTAGTAGCCAGTATAAAATGGCGCTCGTTTGATTGACTGTTGAATATTGGAATTCTGAGGAGACAAAGCCGAAACTTGAGCCCAGGGCCTGCATATCCAACACAGACGTCAGCAGCCAGAACTTCACCACTGATCAAACATCTAACAGACATGAAGAAAATAGAGCATATATGCTGTCTACATGAACGCACAGGACACCTACTGGTATTTGTGCGCTTTAGAAATGTATTAACATAACATAGCATGATGGCGTGGTGACTGTGCACAATATTAAACGGATGTCATGGGGGCTGATTACGAATACGGGCGGACTTGAGTCCGCCCGCCATTGTAGCGTGAACGGGACAGTCCGCCTGTCATGCTGCGGTCCCGCACCCCTAAATATGATGCGACCGCCACCGCAACGGTCGCATCTGGCCGCAATGTCAAATGGCCAGGTTGTGCATTTCCCTGGACAACGTGGCAGGCACCGCGCGGTGCCTGCCACCTTGTGCATGGAAATGTAGGGGTTACCATGGGTACCCACCCCAGTGCACAACTCCATCCCCGCGGGCCCCCCGAAGCCAGTCTCTGCGAGCCAAGTCTAAGGAAAGGGTTGTGGCTGCCTTTTAATGGCGGCCACGTCCCTTTCTGTAGACACGGCTCGTCTAAAGAAAGGGGCGTGGCCAACATTAAGGTTAAAGCGCCACATGGGCTTTTTTACAAACAAGCATTTGCAATGCAATAGGTGCCACATTTACGAACTCGTAAATGCAAGACCTATTACATTGCAAATGCTTGTTTTAAACTGTGTCTTTATGGATTCTGTTTACATCGTAGACTTTCAAAGGAGTACCTTTTGAAACAGCACTTTCGGGATGCGGTTTGCATGGCCTAGATTATTCTGCTTTAAAGTACAGGGCTAAGGTTGGACTGTGGACCTAAGACATGGTTTTCTCAGGTTTTGTCCTCGCGGATCAAAAGGGTCTGCCCAGACAACTTACAGGCCATTGGAACACAAGCTAGCAGGTAATGAGCTTTTCTTTGTCAGGGTAGCAAACATTTGGTGCACCCTCTAACATCCAGAACACAGCTAAGATTGTACTGTGGTACCAAGACATAGGGGTCTAATATGATGTCGGGCAGATCGCCACCACCCGCATGGCGGTGGCGATTTGCCCTACACCATCCCCGCCCTCCTCCCATTTCCTCCGCCATATTATTATGGTGGGGGGTACCGCGGCGTACGGGAAGACCGTCCGCTGCTTGCCGCAACAGAAAGGCATGCGGATCCCTCAGTTGGGGGCCAGTTGTGGGCCCCCAGGATGTTGGAGGGTGGGTGGGGGGTCACATGGGGGTACCAATGGTACCCCCCTGCATTTGCATGGACGAGATGGAGGCACCACGCGGTGCCTGCCAATGCACAAATGCCTTTTTGGTTTTGCGGCGGGTGCTGCTGAGAGCACTGCCCGCCGCAATGCAAAAAATGCTGAACGCGCCCGCCAGTGTGGCGGGCGCATCCTAATTGCACATGCGGGCCGCCTCAGACATAGCGGGCGGTCCCATTTCCCAGGGTGGGCGGACATCGTCATAGACCCCATAGTGTTCCTAAGTTTAGTCTTCACTGATGTTGTTTCTATGTGGGCTCAAATCATGCTAGTTGACGTTTAGCATGTTTTGACTCCTTAAGTACAGAGCATTAGGAAAGCTAGTAGGTCTAGTATTGGCTGCTGACCTTTTGACTTTGCCAATGTTTGTTATGTTTTGCCATGGTTTCTGCAAAACTTTTTTGTCAGGGAAGCTACTGTCCCTCCCACAACAAAAAATAGTGCCTAAAAGCATAAAATATTTTTTGGGTTTCAAAAAGGACACATTGCCATATCAGTCCCTCGTTCTGAAGGGAACTACGTTGTGTGGATGTGATCCTTGTGACAGGGTGGTTCTGAAGGGAACTACTTTGTGTCGATGTGCTCCTTGTGAAAGGGTAGAATGCAGTTACTCACCGCAAAGACACCCAATAGCTGAAGTGGGCTGACCCACTGTTCAATGCTGTATGCTGTAGTGGACAGAATTGAAATTTGAATAAAGCAATAACAGGCCAATAGATGAAGAAGTCTGGCTGAAAGCCCATGCTAGCATATTACACATATAATTTTAGTAGAACCAAAGGTAGATCTAAAAGAGTTTGCTGATGTCGGGCCTAAATAATTAGGCTCCCTATATAAATTAGGAGGTAAGAGAATACACAAGAAGGTGGAATACATGTGAAATTAGGTCATGGTTTTTCTAAGGCTAATGGGAGCTTTGCATTTATATTATTGTCTATTGCATACCACCACCAATTCTTATTTTCCTCGATTTTCTACAGTAAATTAATTCACTAATTCAATACTGTTTGACAATGGAACATTTACAACTGTTGGGGAACAGAGTCTCAATGAATCAGCTTAAATCTGAGGCATTTCTATACCCACTAGGGTAAAATTATATACTAGGTTTAGAATGTATCGCCCACTGAGGCGTGAAGTATAAAGTTTAATTGAATTGAAATTATAAGCATGATTTAATTTTGGAAATTCCAAAGAGGAATGTTGCATTATCAATTTAGCCTCATTTTTAGCTGGTAATTCTTTCAAAAGCATCATTTAAACAACATATGCAATGATATATGCTTGAGATAAATCAACACTCAAAGATGGCCGCCGCACTGTGGTTTGATACTCATCTGTGTGAGAATCAGTAGTCCTACTTTGATGTTTATGATTTGTTCACTTTATATACTTTGAAGAAAAAAACTGTATTTACCCGTGACCAAGCTGCAGCTGCACCGAAACGCGTTGGGTGTTTCTTGACATCCTCGTTTAAATAAATGTTCACGCTTATGAATCTGGGCTCGAGCAGACTTCTTTCGACTGGAAAAGTTGTTGTTACACGGATTGTTTGAGGATCGCCTCCTTGTTCGAGCCCGCCGCCATTACAGAGGCTGGGGGATTGGCGAATTTTGTTGTTGGTTTGATATATATATATATATATATATATATATATATATATATATATATATATATATATATATATAAAATCTATATTTTTTACATCTATAATTTTTACTTCGATATTTTTGATTCAATATTTTTGTACTTACCTGTTAAAGTATGGAGTCGATATTTTCATAGTATTTCTTTATCTCGATATTTAGAATATCGATGTTTTTAGCATCAGTATTCTATCAGTGAACCATTTTTTAAATTACATTAATTTTCTTCCATCAGTCTTCTGTGACACTCGTTAATACGATTTGCATTCAGACCTCGCCTTACTCATTCAAAGAATACATTTCTACAGTTATGAAAATCTACCATTTTCAGGTCTTTGGGATTTGGAAAAACACATTGGTCCTTCTTTTTTGCTCTGCCTAAGTACCTCTTCAGAACGGGTTTCTTCTCTGGCTGCACTCAGGTTATTCTACATACGTCTACCATGATCTGCTCTGTATTTTTTCCAGGCAATGCTTCATTCTTGAGTTTAGATTATCTCTCATCTTAATTTCGCACATATTTCACCATTATTTAGCCATGTGCCTATGCATTTTCAGTATCCCTTTCTATGCATCTTACTTAAATGCAATCATCCTCTTGATATTCTCTATGCTTGTATGTATTGGTATTTGTATAGCACAAACCTAGCTAGGAATCAGCAAAGCACTGTACGTCATGGGGGGGGGGGGGGGGGGGGGGGGGGGGTTGGGAGATGACCTATAATAGCGAGTACCTCAAGTGGGAATTATACTAATACATTTCACACATTTAGGCACAGGGATTGTAAGTATTTTGTCCAGAATCAGATAATATTGATCAAAGCACCGAAGCCAGGATTCAAACCTGGGTCCTCAGTGACTTAGCGGTAACTTTAGCAACTAAGCCACTTCTTCTCCTAGTGTCTACTTAATCTCAATATAATCCCCGGGGGCGTGGCTTGGACGCCGATCGGGATGGCGGCGTGAGCTCCCAGCTCCGCGCGGAATCCCGCTAATTCTCCTGTTTTCGGGACCCTAGGCGACCCGAAGACGACGTTCCTGCCCTCTGAAGTGTAAGGGGACAGCTGGGCGCAATCGGAGAGTCGCTGGGGGACTGCTAGCCCCGAGAAGATCGAGAGAAGAGGCGGCCGAGGTGTTGCCGAGGGTGAGAAGAAAATGGCGGCGAGGAGGTCGGACGGTCCCGAACTTCAGCCCTGAGCCAAGTTGTCGCCGAGTGGCAAGAGATCCTGCACTCGGCTGCCCGAGGCACTAGGATTGGCGGTGCTGTGTCCTGAGACCAGGGGACGCTGACCTGATTCACCCAGGAGCTCGGGGACCCTCGTTGGCCACCGCCCTGAGACTCATCCTTCCCCCCTCAGGCCGGAGGGGGGTGACAGAACGGAGCCCGTCCACCTGGCCATTGTTCCTGAGAGCGTCGGCGGGGACATTGCGCTGCCCGGTGCCCGGAGACCGGCACGGAACCACGGGCGTAATCGCTAAACGGGCGACTGGACTTGTGACGCAGCACCCTGGCATGGCGGCGATCGGAGGGCCGATGCCCGGGAGTCGCGAGGGGGACTCAGCGACATCAACTCGGCTGAGTGAGAGTCCCTCCCCGGAGCTTGATCAGGAACAGCGGCTGAACCGGCGTTTGGATGCCATCCTTGATGCGATCACCTCCACTAAGGAAGCATTGCACAATGACATTGCCCAAGTGGCCACGGGCCTGGGGCTGCTACGCGCGGATCACGCGAAGCTGGCAGACAGGGTCAAGGACCATGACCAGCTGTTGCTGGACCTGAAGCCATCGGTGGTGACCGCGGAGCACAGGATCACGGACATTTTGGCCCGACTGGACTCACTGGAGCGGAGGGCGGAGGATGCCGAAGGCCGCAATAGACGGAACAACGTGCGGGTCGTAGGCCTGCCGGAACGGATTGAGGGGGAGGATGCGGTGGCCTACATGGAGAACTGGTTCCGCACTGTGGTGGCACCGGAGGGGCTTACTGCTTTTTTCACTCTGGAGCGAGCTCACCGGGTGCCTGCTCGCCCGCCGGGGCTTGGCCGCCCCCCCCGACCGATGGTGGTGCGGCTCCTCCACTACAAGGACCGGGATCTTCTCATCCAGCGGGCCAGGATGTCGGGCCCGTATGAGGTGGAGAACAGTAAGGTAACGATCTTCCCGGATTACACTCAAGCGGTCCAGAAGAACAGGGCATCGTTCCTCGCTGTGAAGAAGGAGCTCAGGGAGGAAGGCATCCAGTACTCCTTGCTCTACCCAGCCAAGCTGCGGATCATTATGGACGGCACTACGCACTTTTTCCAGACTCCGGACGAAGTTTGGCAATGGCTCGAGTCATATAGAGCGGGGACGGACAGATCACACCAAAGTAGGCGAGACCAACCCAAGCAGCCCCGGGTGAGGCAGTCACAACGCATCAGGTCCCGCAACAGGCGCCAGCGGGAGAACCGGGAGGCTCAAATGGCGGCGGAGAAGAGGATGCGCTCGCAGCGACGGCGGCCATTACAGGGTCGCAACAGAACAGTGAACGGGCAGAAACGGACTCAGGAGGGGAAGGCAGCAGAACAGGAGAGGAACTTTCAGAGGCGGAAAGCTCGAAGGGGCCGATAGTAACCCCACAGACATCGGATGGTATTTTCTGCGGCTGAGATAGAACTGGGACTAGATCGGGACTTCATGGTAGGGTGATATCCTGTTGATGGAGGGCGGGTTGCCGGGAGGGGGAGCTGTGTGCTTTGGAGGGGATGAAGGTGCGGGGTGCGGGCTCCGCTAGCTGGGGTCGGCGGCGACTCACCCCCCTTGGGCCCTTAAGGCCGACTGTGGTGGAGACCACAGGGTAAGAGTGTGAGAAGTTGGTTCAAGGTTTGGATGGGGGCGGCCATTGGGTTCGTGTGCTCTGTCCTGGGGAGTGGGGTTTGGGAAGTGTTTCAGTTTTGGGAATGTTCGGGGGGGGCAACTGCAATGGGGGGGCCATGGACCTTTGTTATTTGATTCGGACTGTACGAAGTTGGAATGGGGACATTACCTAACTTGAAATGCCTAACGTGGAATGTCCGGGGGCTGCGGACCATGGTGAAACGTCACAAAGTCCATGCATATCTGGTACGCAGGGGGGTTCAGATTGCTATGCTCCAGGAGACTCATCTCACCAAAAAAGAGTGCGCTGCCTTGCAGAAAAGATGGCGGGCCAGGTGTTTGGCACCACTTACTCAGCGTATGCCAGGGGGGTGTTGATCTGGGTGAGGGCGGGGATACCCTTTCAAGTGCTGAACCAAGTAGTAGATCCGGATGGCAGGTTTGTGGCGGTGGAGGGGAGGTTATATGGACGGGATGTTGTTTTCTGCTGTGTTTATGCACCGAACACTGACCAAGGCCGATACTTTGATAGTCTCTCGGGGTCCTTGGCCTCTTTCCTGGCGGGTCCGATAGTGTTAGGGGGGGACTTCAACTCGATTACGGATGTTGCTCTGGATAGGTCCCATCCCCCCCTAGTAGACTCTCCGGTGCGCAGGCTGGCCGCGCACAGGAAGGACTGGCAGGAACGATGGGGGTTGCTGGATGTCTGGAGGGAGCGGCACAGGGGAGCCAGGGATTATTCCTTTTATTCCGCTCTCCATGATCTACATGTCAGGATCGATTCGGTGCTTTGCGGGGGATCCCTAGCCCCATTGATTACCCATGCGGAGTACCTGGCTAGGACTATATCCGATCATAACCCCCTATTGGTGCACATTCAGTGGCAGAGAGAGCGCTCAGTGATACCAACATGGCGGCTTCGGCCGGAGACGCTAGAGGATTCTGTGTTCAGCGATGCGGTTCGGCAAGGCATTGATAGTTATTTCGGAGTGAATGAGGGCACGGCTGCGAGTAGGTCTACTGAATGGGATGCAATGAAAGTGGTGGTGAGAGGGGTGTGTTTGGGTAGGTTCTCAAATGCTCGTACGACTGTGCTGAATGACCTAATGAAAGCGGAAGAAACTTTGAGGGACTTGGAGCGCCGCAGGCCGGCTAGGCCAGGTCTACAGGCCCAGTTGTTGGAGGCGAAGGAAGTGGTTGCCACCGAGACGGAACGTTTGAGGTGCTATGACTATAGGCAGTACATCATCAGGGCACACGCAGAAAGGGACAAGGTGGGTACCCTCTTGGCCAGACTAGCTAACCCGGAACTTGGGGGCTGCCCAATTCTCAGCATTAATAACGCGCAGGGAGAGATGGTGTACTCCCAGGCAGCGGTATTGGAACGATTTAGGGGGTATTATGAGGAACTATACCGGAGTCAGCTGGGAGTGGGGGTTCAGGACATCGCGGAATACCTGGGGGAGAGGCAGCTCCCGGTCCTGGACGAGGAAGACGTGAGGGAGCTGGGTAGCCCGATCACGCTCACGGAAATACGGGTGGCCATCAAACATATGGCCCGCAACAAGACGCCCGGGGTGGACGGACTGCCAATTGAATTCTATCAACAATATGTGGACAGCTTGGCGCCCAGGCTGCTGGTGGTGTATGCGGAAGCCTTCGAGACGGGGGCATTGCCTGGGTCCATGCGGGAGGCCTTGATTGTACCGCTCCTCAAGCCTGGCCGGGATGCCGCGGATGTGAGGTCTTATCGCCCGCTGTCCATGCTGACGGTGGATTATAAGATCCTGAGCCGAATCCTGGCCACCAGGCTGGCCCCGCATATGACGGGCCTGGTACACAGGGACCAGGCGGGGTTTATACCCACGAGGAGCACGGCGCTGAATATCCGCCGCCTGGTGGGAATAATGGACGCCATCTTGGACAGGGAGGGAGCACCGGCGGTTCTGTCTGTGGACATCGAGAAGGCCTTTGATAGCTTGGAATGGCCTTTCCTGGATGGAGTGCTAGAGAGGTTTGGCATGGGCGAGGGGTTTCGGAGATGGACGAGGGTCTTATATACCTCGGCGACGGCGAGAGTACGATTGGGCGGCCTGGTGTCTGCGGCGTACCCGGTGGGCAGGGGAACACGACAGGGATGTTCTCTCTCCCCCCTATTGTTTGCCTTGGCGATGGAACCCTTGGCGGTCCATGCGAGGTCAGGTGACCGATACGCGGGGATAGTTAGTGGCGGGCAGTGGCATTATATATCGCTATACGCGGATGACTTGCTCCTGTACCTAGCTGACACCTCGGGGGCATTGGTTGGAGCGATGGATCTGTTGTCTGAGTTCGGCCGGCTGTCGGGCCTTAAGGTCAATTGGGCGAAGACTTGCGTGTTCCCGCTGCGAGCGGGATCGCCAGCCCCTAGCAGCGATTTGGGTGTGGTATGGGAACCCTCTTGCATCACCTATTTGGGTGTCCGCATTTACCACGCGGCTGCGGACCTATTGGAGGGCAACATTGGCCGCTGTGTCCGGGCGCTGCGGGGCAGCTTGTCTTTCTGGTCAACCCTCCCGCTGACAGTCCTGGGCAGGATAGCACTGTTGAAAATGGTGGCGCTCCACCGCTTCCTCTATTATTTCCGAACGCTGCCTGTTTGGATTCCCCAGGGGGTGTTTAGAGAACTGCGGTCAATGATAATTGGCTTTCTATGGGGGCATGGCCGCCGTAGAGTAGCCCTGAGCACGCTACTTCGCCCCAAGCTGGAAGTGGGCATGGCTGTGCCCGACCTCGAGCTGTATTATCCTGCAGCGCAGTTGCAGGTCCTTACACAGAACGTAGCCAGGGTGTTCCGGGGCCCGGAGGAGGACCGGGATCGGGGAATACAACGCCACGTGCTGTCCTACATCATCATGCAGCAGCGGCTCGAGTTACGGGCCCTCACCATGGAAGAGCGGACGCTCCGGCTGTGCTGGCAAAGGAGCCTTCGGAGAGCGAGGGCATCGCGGCCTTATGCCCCGGAGATCCCGATCGGGATGTTGAAGGCATTACCGCACGGAGGAGATTGGTCCCCGTTGCTGGATTGGGAGGAGGCGGGACTGCAGGTGGTGGGCGACTTGTACATAGATGGGGCTTTGGCGCCGTTCGAAGTGCTCCGGGACCAGTTCGGGCTGCCTGCTGGGGGCTTCCTCCTACACGCGGCAGTAGTGGCTGCCATACAAAAGCACTGGAAAGAGGGGCTCCTGGAACCCACGACGACTATGGCGTGCCAATATGTGGTGATGGCGGCTGGTACGTTCAAAGCTGTGACGTGCCTCCATAATAGGATGCTGAACGAGGGGCTGGAACCACTCCAAGGGCTCAAGGCTAAATGGGAGGTGAGCGTCGGCCGGCCCATACCGGATACGGCATGGGGTCACATCCTGCGACGCACGTGGAAGGGCACTAGAAACGCGCGTTTTCAGCAGGTGCATTTCTATGTGCTCCATAGGGCCTATTTAACGCCTGAGAAATTACAGCGGTACTTTCGGGTGCCGGATGCCTGTTGCCCGCGGTGTTCGTCCCCAGGAGCGGACATGGACCACTTGTTTTGGGGGTGCCCACAACTGGGGACCTATTGGGCGGAGGTAGGGGAACTTCTGAATGAAGTGACTGACAGGGAGGTGGAATTCGACATGGCGGCGTGCCTATTGCTCTGGTTCCCGCATACTAAGCACACCAGGGTGACAAGCAAATTCATAGATCTGGGCCTGATATTGGCACAGAGGGAAATATCGTGGCATTGGAAGTCCAGGGGGGGACCCTCACTGCGTAGATGGAAGAATGAGCTGCTGCGGTGGTCTGACTGCGAGAGTGTGCTCCGGATGAAGCAAGCTGTGAAGTTGGGGAATGAGAAGGCATTGGATGCGGCGCGTGCATGGGAGTTAGTGGTACAGGCTTTGCGTGATTCTTTGGTAGAGGATGAGGATGGCGAGGACTAAGCCGCTGGACGCCGCGGGGCGAACACAGAAGTATAGTACCACGCACTGTAGTGGACCCATCCAATTCGACAGAACGAGGCACACACCTTAGCAGTTGCCAGGGGAGGGGGGGCTTTGGGGGGGTTGGTTGTAGGGTGTTTGGGGAGGGCCGGAAGCCATTAGATGGTCGCTTGTTAGGGCCTTGGATCTACTGGGACGGTGGATACTATGTGGAGGGTAGAATGGCTGGGTAGAGCGGCCAGGTGTGACGACCCATAGCGCCTAGGGCAGGTCCCGACAAGGGCGACATCACTGACTATCACTGGGATGGCTGACGGGAATGTTGTTGTGGGTGGGGGGGTAAAAGCAGATACGCAAAACGATCTTTCAACCAGGGTCCCTATGGGACGTACACTGTGATGTGTTCCTCTTGAGCGATATAATATGCCGCCCGGCCTCCGGGATGCGGGCTGAATGGCTGTGTACGACTGGGAATTCTTATTGGACGGGGGGATCTCACAAGTGTACTGGCTGATTAATTGTATCCTGCGGTTTATAACTCTGCAATAAAAATATATTTAAAAAAAAAAAAAAATCTCAATATAATCCCCCACCCCCTCAAAAAGGATTTTGACCTTAATTTATATTTTTGCTGTATTTAGCTACACCACAGGCTCTACGTACTAAATCCAGATTCTGACTATTCTTCCTCGAACAATGTGTTTGACTGTGACCTCAACACACTTTAAAGAATAGGTGAAAGACTTTTTTACAGTCTAGCACATCCCTGCATAGCCTAGGCTCTCACATGCCCTACGCTCAAAGGCATTTTGGAGTATGTAAGTCTATATGATTCTTTGATGTACTTTTACATGCTTTGTGAATTGGCCCGCAATATCTACAATGGGAATAAAATGGGGACATTAACATGCAGTTAGTACGAATAGAAAGAGCTGTGTGCCCTCTTTGCACTTTTACAAATAGGGATGTTTCAGGGCCAATTTACAAAGGCATGTAAGAGTATATACAAGAGTGCTCCTGTACTATTACTTCCCATACTCATAAAGACTTTGTAACTCAACACCCCAAATGTGTAACAGGGAGAGGTGTGGCGCAGCAGCCAGAGCAGCTGACTCCGGAGCTCGGGGCTCACAGCTCGATCCCCAGTGCCAGACAGCAGCTCAGGCCAGCACCATGTGACTCTGGGGAATAGCTTACTTAATCTCATTGACGGCCCCCAGCGCCTTGATACCCTTAGGGGTGATATGTTCACGCTTTACAAATGTGAAATGTATTCATTTTCAAATTATATAAAGATGTTATATTGTCTTTTGCATTTCTATACATTTGTTTACTCTATTTCATAATGTTTTGTATTCTTTGTGCCACCCTCCATAAAAACACCAAACGAAATAACACAAAGACCTGCTCAGTACTATTTAGTTTAAAGTACATAACAGTGTGTAATTTCAAATAGCCATCCCTTTCAAGATTGCCCCGTCCCGGGGTTTGTAGCTGTTACGGTTACAGCAGGGCTTTAAGTGGGCCGGGTCTCACCAGTGCTGAGCACCGACAGTTTTTAAAAGGGGACCTCAAAACGGTTCTCTTTGGGCTCTGTTTTGTTTTCTTCCGGACTTCAGGGACTGCAGGCACATTAAGGTGCGCCTGCTCACACTGCTAACTAGTGGAGAAGTTACTACATGACGTCATGCCAGATGAGTGTTGTAGGGGAAGGAAAATCCTTTAACCCCTTCTGTGCTGGTGACGGAACCACTCCGTCATCAGCCACGGACGGACTGTGCTAATGACGGAGTGGTTCTGTCACGGCCGGCCGGCACGCCTGCGCAGCAGCGATTCCGTGCCTGCGCTGAGTGTTCTATTGAGCGGGCGGGGCCGTAACGGAACCACTCCGTCACAAGCACAGCGCGCCCGAGGCTTGTGACGGAGTGGTTCCATCATGAGCATAGCAGCGCCGCACGGCCGCCCCTCCCCTTAGCACTTCGGCGGAATTACCGCTGCAGCCAAGGGGTTAAAGAGCGTCATTTTCTCTCTGGATTTCCCTTCTCTTTTTGAAACTCAGGAGCAGCAACATTGTCGTGGTGTCACCAGGGCTTTAAGTGGAAGCTTTTTTAAATATTATATACAAGCCATAGCTGCTGCTTATTTATCTTATGCCACTAACAACCATTGACAGTGCCAATAGTACTGACTTGTTGAGTGGAGTGGTGTGGCTCACTGGTTAGAGGCGGCAGACCCGAAAGCAGAGAACGGCCCGGGACCAGGGTTTAATTCCTGACGCAGCAGGGTCGTGGACCAGGGTCAGCGGACTTGATAATTCTCGCCTCGGTGCCTACTCTAACCAGGGATCACACTCGGCAACTCTGGGCATTAGCTTGCCTCATCTCCACAACCGCCCCCCCACATTCGCCAGGGATGTCTGGTGTCACCTTGGAGATACTCAGTAGGGACCATCTCACAGGGATAGCCAGGACGGGTTCCCCAGCGGTCTACAGCGCCACGACGCCTCAGGGCAGCAGTGTGCTTTACAAGACCACATACATTACAAGACCACATACATTGTTGTAGGTAAGATGTTACTTGTTGTATCATGCATGTGGATGCAATGACAAAAACAACAAAATACAAGTCCGGCGGCACACTATGCTAAGGACAGATTTTTAGCTTATGTATTTTTAAAGCCACACCCTTAATTACATTGGTCACGCCCCTTTGTGAGACCCGACCCGGTTTTTTTCATCCTACTTAAAGTCCTGGGTTACAGACAGTATATTGTGCATAGGGCGCTAGCCCTTCCTAGTGGCTTGCATTCCTCACACTGTAAGTCCACCCTGTAGTTTACAACACGGTCAGATGCATCTTATTCAATAGAATGGCTTCACCCGCGCCCCGTTCACCTTCCATGCCCTGCTGCATATTACTGCATCCACGCAAACAAAAATGTGGCAGCATAAGGTCCCGCTGCCCCGCTAGATGCCTCTGAGGGCAATTCCATTAGTCGATGGGCCTCGTTCCAGCATTACATCCGGCTGCCTGCCCCTCTATGAGCAAGGCGGCGCACGTCCTGCCCCTCTGGCATTGCCACATCCGGTGCAGAGTGCACCGCAGGCCTCACGTGGGACATGCGCGCGGTGCAGGGAGCGCTGATGAATAAAGGGACAAAGACGAAGCAGCCTGCGGCATGCGATTGGGACAGGAAGTGGGCCAATGGCACTGCTTCAGTTCTCAGCTACGAGCCCTTCTGTGCTCGAGGCGAAGCACGTGTCTTCCGACGGTGAATGAGGGCAGAAGAACCTCTCTGCTTTTCAGAGTGCAGCTCTCAACTGTTCACTTAAGGATAATATATCAAAAGAGAGGCCATGCAGTGTGCATTTTCAAGAGCTGGTCTGCTTTAATACCAGATGTGCAAAATGTATTCCATGTATTCCCAAGGTAGGGAGGAAAACAAATAGGAATAAACACATCAGGTAAATATTAAAAATGCATACTACACAAGCGGGGTTCTCCTGGGAACACCACAAGTACTTATTTCGAAATTTCTAATCTTGGACGATGAACTTCTGTTCCGTGAGGGTACGGATTGTCACAGTACTTGCATGTGATGAATCCAGCACGGCAGAGTGTGGGAAAAGTAGGGAACTGGTATGGGAGCTAGGAATGTAACCACATACTGACAGGTGTGAGGGGTTCACAAATTAATAGACAAGAAAAGGTATACCTGGATGCAAAGGGGAGGGAGAGTAAAAGGTTTGGGAAATAATACAGAAATATATTTGTTTGGGACTGTGTAAGAAAAGAGCCAGATTTTGTGGATGGTGTGGGGAATAAGACAGGACAAAGTTTGGCATTTAGGAGGAAGATTTAAGTATGATTTAAGATCCAGTAGATGTAAAAAGTGTGGCAGAGTTTGGGGGTTGTAAAGGAAATAGAATACTCAACTCAAATATTGATAGTGTGTAATGTGTGTGAAGAATAACACGGGGTCTGTTGGACTGTAAGTGAGGCATAAGATAGAACAGTGTACAGAAAGCACAGGAAATAAGACAGGACAGGTGCAGGAGGATAAAATACATGATAGATGCCTGGTGCGTAAGGAAGGCAATATGGCAAGTTATGTGAGGACTGAAACATGACCTACTCCCATATATGTGGAGAGATGTAGTGAACGCGGAGAACAGGACAATGTGCAGGCTGTGTGAGGAAATTATGGTCTAGGCTGTGTGAAGAACAGGGCAGGCAGATGCCAGGCATATAAATATTAGGACAACATGGAAGGTGTGTGAGAAGGAGTGGAAAAGGTAAGCAAGGTGTAAGGCATGATTAGATTTAGTGTGTGTGTGTGGAATGAGACAGAGAGTAGGCACATGCTATGACTGAGTTTAAAAAAACACGAGGTTCTGTATGAGAATAAGGCATGACTCGTTATGTGTGTGAGGAATGGCATGGGACAGGGTGTTAAAGCACCGAGACAAGATCTGTAAAAAATAATCTAATGTTTGTCGAGGTTATAGGGAATAATACAGGACATGGTGTAGGGTGTGTGGAAAAATAGGGAAACGGAGTGAGAAACAGGATGGGGCAAGGTGTAAGGAACAAGACCGGGACGGGTTTTGGATAGGCATGTAATATTGAGATACCTCCACAGTCAGTCAATCAATCAGGGTACCATAACCTGTTGATGATACAGGCCTGAGTGCATGTTTAGAAACAGGCATTGCTGAATGCACTGGCAATCTCCTAGGAAATACCTTCCCCCAACCCCAAAGAAGCGTACAGTGACTTCAGAAGTAATGGTAGACATTGCTTGACCCAAAGCTGGATCCTGCATCTCCGCTAATGCAAATACTGAAGAGCAGCTTGGATAATTAGCCTGGATACATATGGATCATGCATAAAACTATCGGAAGCAGCACTGGCAGTGAAACAGACTGGCACAGTCGAATCTGTGCAGAAATGTAGGAAATAGAGATTCCTGCCCACATATTCGAGACAAAAGAACCAAATAAATGTTTGAAAGAAACCCCCTTAAAAATTAAATTGCACACATACAAAGAAGGATACCTGTGAGAAACCATCACTAGAATCTACTGTGGCTGAGGCGCGTTGGGTGAGAATGTTGGATGTGCAGTAGCTAAAGAGAGTTTAAAACAAACGTACTACTCCATAATGTCTACATTGAAAAAAAAAATGATAATAAAAAAAGTATCTTATCTTTCCCTTCACCGCTGCGCTCCCGCACGTCTTTCCTCCGTCCTCTTCCTCACAATATATCCGAAGCACCCAGGCTTCTGGGCTCTCCCAGCCAATCACGACGCGTCATGATTGGTCTGAGCATCCTGTTTGGACGCTCAGGCTGTGCCTGGGGAGGCTGGGCTTGCTCTCCAAGGGGCTGTTCAATACAGCCCAATGGAGAACATGCCAAGTGCGCATGGCGGTTTAGCCGGCCCTAGAGCGCCGGCCAAACTGTCATATGCACTTACAGGAGTGCAAACGACTCCTCACTCTGTTTGGTGTCACGGAGCCCAGCTCCGCCCCGCCCCCACATGGCTCCGATCATAATAACGTTATGTAATTATTATTCTCTTTTTCTTGTGTGCATTGCTGAAGTAGAAGTGAGGCGACGCTCGGTCGCCTTAGCGGAGGAGCCGCCACTGCTGAATATCTAATCATATGCAGCCTGATTCATCATTCTCCCGTTTTGCGAGCCCCTAATAGCGATTCATAGCGAATCGCTATTAAGGACTCGCAAAACGGGATTCGTGTAGAAATTGAATAAAGAAATGCGATTCCTACCTATTCCTTATTTGCGATTTGCAAATTGCTAATCGCAAATAATGAATAACTCGCCATTCATTCCTATGGGCCAAAAGGCCCATAGGAATGAATGGGGAGTATTCCTTATTTGCGATTAGCAATTTGCTAATCGCAAATAAGATAGCGATTTGAAGGCTGCCAGGGGTGTCTAAAGGACACCCTGTAGCACCCCTCAAATGAAATTTTACACAGGTGTTGCACACACACATGTCCAAAGGACATGTGTGTGTGTAACATGCAACTCAGAAAAATGCATTTAAATGCATTTTTCTGAGTTTTCGCAATTTACCACGAGGTCTGACCTCGCGGTAAATTGCGGCCAGAAATTGCGAATTTGCAAAAAAAAATTGGATGATGAATTGCATTTAAGGAATCTCAAATAGAGATTCCTTAAATGTAATTCCTCGCAAAATTGCGAGATCGCAATTAGCGATTTTTGCATTTGGGATGCTGAATCCCAAATGCAAAAATCGCACTCGCAAAGGGCCAGATTCTCAGAATCTGGCCCTTTGCGAGCCGATTTCAGCTTGATGAATCAGGCTGATGATGTCTTCTCATTAGCCACCTGGATTTGCCAATTACTTTTGCTATGCTGACATGCTTAGGTATGCAGCCACAGATCATGTAAATATATTTTCTGTTTAATACAGTTTTTTTCCAGAAGTAGCAATATTTTTCTCATCCGGTCTACAGCTTTGCTTAAACAATATAATTGTAGGTCATTCATGAATTCCACTTCCAAATAATCGAGATGGTCTGTCTGTTACACAAACAACATTCTAGGCAGATGTACTCACCCATACTCAGAAAATAGGAAATGTGTGGGCGAAATAAACAAAATAAGAACAGTGGAAACGACCCCTCCAAAACACTAATTAAAGAGAGTAAGTAGACTGCAAAACAGGCGACATGACAATGTACAAATAGTGATCCAATATTAGAGGTGTATCACCAAAAAACCAATGTACAGACAATGTAGAGCACAGCACACTATATCAAAAGTGCACTTAACCAAATCCATTGTTTAAAAACTACTTGTGTGGAATGTGCAGAATTTGTGGGGAGCAGTAAAGGGGAATGCCAGAGTTATTTTGCACCATATTTTCAGTCACATGCACGATCAATTTTAGCAGGTGCATAAAGTGTAATTACATAGGCGGAAGGAGGTGGAGTGAGAAAGTCTGGAGTTGAGAGAGAAATGAAAATGTTCAGAAACGCCCAGAATAAGCACGCACAACAGTTATGGCTCTGCACTGGGCTGCCACTTGCCCCTCGAGATGGCGAGTTCCATCCGAAGGTTTGTCGATGAATTGACACCTATGTCTTTGGTAACTGTGAAGTGACCCCCACCACCACAGCTTCGGCCACTTCTGGACATGTGGCTTACAGGACACCGAAAACATGGCTTTTTAAAAAATCCTAGGTATATAATTTTAAAAGAAAAACAGGCTCCAGAACACAACATGACATTAGATAAAAAGCCAGAACTGGTTGGGGTGGCACACTTGGAATGACGCCCCTTGGCAGCTATGGTATATGGAGCTGATAGGCGCTACAGATTAATTCCAGGCTGAAAAGTACGATTCCAAACTTTTCACACTTTCTAGAATTCATAAGGAACTCCAGAAGTATCACTGGAAATCTGCTACTGTTGCAGGTTCCTAGAAGTACTCACATATGTAAACATTTCTGCATACACATATGTAGCATGTCTGCATTTCCACGTGTGGAAATAAGGCACAAAAGTGCAAACACACTTATACACCCCTCCTCCCCCTGGGGAGATATTTTTTCCCTGTGAAGGATCCTCTTTCTCTAACTCCACACCAGTTTTGAGGGTGATACTTTTCCAATTTCGCCCTCGATCAAATGTATTCCTGTTACTGACGAGGGAAGATTTGCCAGTATGCAGGCGGGAAAGTACCACCCAAAAAACAGCGAATAACCACAAACTTGTGAGTTTTTGAGTGTTCTCCGGCTTTGGTACACCCGCCACCAGCCTTACTATGAGTAGATTTACTCACACGGAAAATTCTACACTACGAAATTTGAGTAATTCCATTTGAAGCTGCAAATTCTGGTGGTGGGAATCACTGGGGTCACCCTGTCCTCGCACATGGCAGTATTTGGGCATCCAAGTGTTTTTCAGGTGCACGTGCACCAACCTTTGTGAGTCAGGCCTGTGTGCATGCAGTGGATTATTTGATACCAGAGTATTGGTGCTACATGTGTTAGTTGCGGGTGGTCCTGGTGGGACCTTGAGGAAACCAAGCTAAACCTTGCCCTCTCTCCTCTCCAAAGCCGTCCATTGGTAGGTTCTACAACGCCTGCAGCCTAGCGTCTCGTCCCAAGCGACCGCCGCCTCGAAGTAACTGATCTAGCTGTCCGAACACTTGGTATTAAAGAAATAAATCCAAAGTCCCCACCTGTTTTTTATAGATAATTTGCGCCTATCTGGTCATTCATTCACTCACAGCACCCAGATCGACCCAGTAATAAACAGCAATTGGCTACGCTGTGAGCAGGCTGCAAAGCACTCCATTCAAATACAAATCTAATTGCTGACAGATGAAAAGGCGGTAATAACTTTGCCAAGTCATGTGTAGCTAAGGCGGCTGGGGGCGGAAAAAGATGGGTTGCAAAGGAAAATAAGAGAAAAAGAAAAGGAGAAGTAAAGGAAGCTATAAGAATAAAAGAAAAGAAAGAAAAAGATGGAGATCTTCGCCACAGGTGAAGGAGTATTTTAAGACAGGGCAGGGGTAAAGGGGTGGGGCAGGGGGAGGAGGTGGAGGTGGAGAGCCAGCCATAGAAAGTGAAGAGAAAGGAGCTGTGTGATTAAGGGAAAGTGCACGAAGGAAGGCATTAAGGCAACTGACTGGGTGAGAGCAAGAGGGACAGAATAGGCTAAGCGAAAGATGGTAAAAGACTAAGGGCCTGATGTAGGTAGCCAGGCCCGGACTGGCCATAGCGGGCACCGGGCAATCCCCTGGTGCGCCGCAAGGGTGGGGGCCGGTTTTGAGCCCCTGGGGGCCGATTTTGTTACAGGGCCGTTTTTGCAGCATAGCTGTAAAATCGGCCCTGCAACAAAATCGGCAGAAAACTGGCCCTGGCAAAGCGCTCGGCGGCACCTCCAACCCCCCCGAGTGGGAAGGGGGGCCGGCCGAGCACTTTGCCAGGGCCGGTTTTGGTTCCCAGTCCGGCCTTTGGGTAGCCCAATACCGGTCGTAACGGCCGAAAT
This sequence comes from Lissotriton vulgaris, assembly GCF_964263255.1. Lineage (NCBI taxonomy): Eukaryota > Metazoa > Chordata > Amphibia > Caudata > Salamandridae > Lissotriton > Lissotriton vulgaris. The sequence continues at coordinate 767,641 of NW_028250285.1, read as the reverse complement.
TACCGAATTTCGGCCATTACCGACCGGTATTATGCTACTGAGATGTAAGTGGCTACATTTCAGATTCGGTAATTTACTGAATCGGTAATTTAGGAATCTGTAAATTACCGATTCCTTAAAATACCGAATCGGTAAATTACAGAATCTGAAATGTAGAGAACACTCAAATGAGTGCATTGCATGGTTAAGGATTCGGTATTTACCACCAAATAAAAGTTGGTGGTAAATATCAAAAACCTTTGAAAAAGCAAATTTGTGCCTTTTTCAAAAGTGTCATGTGGCAGACATACATGCCCTTAGGGCATGTATATGTGCACCCATGCACTATTCAGGGGTGCAACAGGGTGTCAATGTGACACCCTGCCACCATTGAATGTGTTCTCCCATTACCGAATCGGTAAATACCGATTCGGTAATTCCCATTCATTCCTATGGGCCTCCAGGCCCATAGGAATGAATGGGAATTACCGATTCGGTATTTAGTGAATCGGTAATTACCGAATATTACAGATTCGGTCAACTTTATCGAATACGGAGGAGGAGCCAAGATGGCGGACGGGACGGACGTGTGAGTCCCGGCTCCGCGACCCGTCTGTTTTTCACCTTAAAATCCTGATAATTATCCTCGATCGTATCTAGTTTAAACGGAGCCACGAACGCGCTGGAGATGACTGCGTTCTCCTGAGGTCTCTCTCGGCTGATTTGATGGAGGACTCGTGGAGTTAGCCGACCTCCGACGCTGCCCCTGGGATCTGCTCCGATGTTCCCCGCCTGACGCTGCTGGACCTGGGAGGTGGAACGAGGTGTGGCAGGGCTGTGGCAGGGCCGATCCTGAGCGGAGCGCGACCGATTGCTGAGACGAGCGGATTTGCTTTCTCTACTGGGATGAGACCCCATTTAACGACGGAGTGTCTAATTGTGGGGCTGGGGCTATGCAGGCGACGCTTTTCTTTGTTCCGAGACGGGCCATCTGAGCGGACTCCATCTTATAGCGCTTTCTCCGCCGTGAGACGCTTGCACCAACAGCCAGCGAGGGGGCTTTCACTCGCGCAGCCCCCGGACTGTGAGCCGCGCTACCTTGGGTGGTTCTAACTCCTGCTTCATTAGGTAACGGAGTCGGCCCCCCCCCTCCCTCCATTGTAGGCTGCCTGAAGGGGTGGTAATGGCGCCTGCCTATCGGAACGACAGAGTGGCTGATCCCCTGTCTCCAGTACTTGCTGCCCTGCCTGTCCTGGGGCTTGAGGCTACACTGAGGGCGTCGTTGAGCAGAGCCGACCGGCCAGTACCGCGGAGTGTCCTGACTTATAGAGACATCCTGGCGGCACTTGCAGATCTACGGGCGACATGGCGAAGGAATGCTCGAGAGCTGGCACGGAAGATCGACAGCGCTGCCCATGACATGGGGCAATCACGGCTGGCTGACCCTTTGCTGCCTCTCACTGCTCCCGAGATGGATACAGTGTTGCAACATGTGCACACGGAGGACGGCCATGTCCCTGGCTACAGTGTCGAGTGTTTCCCTACTGACGAGGCTGCAGCTACAAAGTATCCCTCCACTCTGACTATTGAGACTTTGCCTACGAGAATGCTGCCATCGTCTTTTCTTCACAATCGGAGTGTGAGCCATCCTGCGGAAAAAGTAGAGCCCGTCACCTTGGACGCTTCTCTGGCTGCCGATTGGGGACACTCCCTTCTTCTTCTTCCGTTTCTTCCATGCCGAGGGCGGCCATTTTCCTCCTTTGTTCTGCCTGAAGTGCGCTCACAGCGGTGGCCAAGCCTGCTGGGGTTTCGACGTTCAGGACAAGGTTGATGCTGTTTCTCTCACTGGTTCTGATTGACTGGCTGGCTGAGACCCGGACTGGCACACTGGTTGATATAATGGTCGCGTTCTACATGCAATGACCCCCCATTTCATGTTTGCAATTGCTATTATGTGCACTGCTCTTTTTTCTATTTCGAGTTGCGACTGTAATATTGTGTTTTCCCTTTTCTATCCCTTCCTGGCGGGGTGATTGTCTTTTGGTTCTTTGTCTTGGTGGGGGCGGGCCTTCTTCATGCGCCTCATTTTGGGGTCTGTCCGAGGTCGGGTCAGGGCTAGGTTCTTCTTATGCTGTCGGTTGCTTGGCTGGTTGGACCGGGATTGGAAATGTCGCACACTTGTTTAAGTCATACACAATATAATGTCTTTACCCAACTGCTTTCGTATTAATATTTGTTTCTCAGTCGTCGCAAATTGTGTGGAGATAGTGTTTTTGACTGAGGGGCTGGGAACGTTTGGATTGGCTCCTCCTCCCGCTTCACTTGTAGTTTTTGAGAGTTGCAGATTAGGATGGCCTATTCTCACTCTCTATATTTCAGAGTTATATTTTTATTATTTTTCTTCTCTTTTCCTTTCTTCTCTTCCTTTACTTGAACTACATTTCGGGTTCTTTAATGGGCGACAGGCACATTGTCGGGGGGGGGTATGCCGTAGCCTCCGCATTGGTGTAGGGTGGGCGGGTAGATTTCATTTTCCTTATTTAGTTTCTATGGGCCTTTTTTCTCACTTTTCTGCGCTTTCTTGTACTGTTTTCTTTTCTGGGTCTGTGATAGGGGATGGATGGGAGTGGGTGGCGCTGGGAGTGGTACGAGCATGGTTCCTGTTGTCCAAGTTGTTCTTCTACTGTACTGCCACTCTGATGGGGTGCCTCACGCAATTGCTGCTATTGTTCCAGCTGCCTACTCATGTGGGGAATTACTGTACGGACTCGGATCTCCTTTGCACCTATCCTTCATTGATTTCTATTTAATCGGAAAAACTTTAAAATTTAACCTTTACTGCTCCTTCTCCCTGGCGACATGCTTTTTCCAGTGTAACTGTTATTAATTGTTGCTGTATCATCTGATGCCGTTGGGGGACCGTATTGCTAGCACCTGTGCTCAAAGTATTGTGGCCGGCCGGATGGTTGTAGGCCCGTATTTGTTTTTCTATTACATGCGCAATAAAGGTTTTCAAAAATTAAAAAAAAAAAAAAAACTTTATCGAATACTTACCTACATACCATTTACCGATTCTAAAATACCGAATCTGTAAAATTCGGTATTTTAGAATCGGTAAATGGAACTTACCTACATTTGGCCCCTAAGGGCCTTATTATGACAACGGATGGACCGCCGTAGCCGTGGTTGAGGTCCGACCGCCCCATTACAACTTGGGCAGTCGGACCTCATTGGCATCACACCAACTGCCAGGGATCAGAGATGCAGGGGACAGGCCAAAAGTGAATAAGTGGGCCGGCAAGGAAGAGCTGCTAAAATGGCCAGTTGTTCAGATTGCTTACCAAGCTGCTTTTAAATTGTCTTTTGAGAGAACTGGCCACAGGTTAAATAATTACAGTTCTAGAAAAGCTAGGTAATTTGGAGTATCGATATTAACCAATTTTTGCCGTTAAATTGATTTAAAATCTGGTGGGAGAGTGGTTTTACACCCAGGACTGCTTCCTAAGATGCACACTGACCAAATATCAACAAGCACTGGCAAAACCAATAGGCCTGGCCAATAGCAGAGCTTTTATCTTTGCCTATGTGTTTTAGTCATGTTGTACACCATTGTGGCTACGGTTCAGTATGACTTAAAGTTATCGGCATGGAGCAGGGTGTCATGCAGTGGAGTGTTTGCAGTGGCGTAAAGTGGAGTGGAGGATTGTGGAGTGGTGTAAAGTGGAAAGGAGAGTCGTAGAGTGGGGTGTCGTGGAGTAGTGTTGTAGAGTAGAGTGAGATGGGGAGTTGTAGAGCTACGTGTCATGGAACAGAGTGGAGTGTTGTGGGGTAGAGTTGAGTACTGTGAAGTGAAGGTGTAGAGTGGAGTGGAGCAGAATGGCGTGGAGGGGCGTTGAATAGAGTGTTGTAGAGTTGAGTGGAGCGGAGTGTCGTAGAGCAGATTGGATTGCTGTGAAGTAGAGTGGAGTGGTGTAGAGTGCTGTAGAGTGGGGTGGTGTCGAGTCGAGTGGTACATAGGGGTGTAGAGTGGCAGAGAGTGGCACAGAATGAGGAGGCACAGAGTGGCTTAGAGTGAAGTGGCATACAGAGGAGAATAGTGTTGTAGAGTGGATTACAGTGGAAGAGTGGAGTAAAGTGGTGTAGAGTGGAGGGGCGGAGAGCACAGTGGAGGGGCGGAGAGCACAGTGGAGGGGCGAAGAGCACAGTGGAGGGGCAGAAAGCACAGTGTGGGGCACAGAATAATGCCAAATGTTGTAGAGTACAGTGCTGTGGAGTGTCTGAGCGGAGTGTAGGAGTGAAGTAACGAGTGGAGTAACGTGGAGTGGAGTAACATGGAGTTTAGAAAAGTGCCGTAGAGTAGCGTGACATAGAGCTGAGGGTCATAGAGTGGAGTAAAATGTTGTAGAGTAGAGTGGCATAGAGCTGAGGGTCATAGAGTGGAGTATTGTACAGCATCGTAGAGTAGAGTGGAGAAGGATAGAGTGAATTGGGATAGAGTGGAGTGGTATAGAGTAAATTGTCAGAGAGTAGAATATTGTAGAGTGGCTTGAGTAGAGTGGCATAGAGTGGAGTGGCATAGAGTGGAGTGGCGTATGGTGGAATGGCGTAAAGTGGTGGGGCGTAGAGTGTCGGAGTGGAGTAGAGTGTCTTAGAGAGGCATGGCACTGAGTGAAGTAGAGTGTTGCAGAGAAGAGTGGCTGAGTGAAGTAGAGTGAAGTGGCATAGAGTGGAGTGTTTGCATAGTGTGGTAGTGCACTGCCATTACAGACAACACATTTTCAATTGAAATTACCAATATATTTGCACAGATGCACAGTTTTATTGATAAAATCATACAGCGCACAAACAATGTGTTGAAATGGCATCACCTAGTGTATTGAATTGCTTTGATTGTATTAATGTTTTTAGCACACTTAAAAATTACAAAAACATTTGTTCATTTGTGCTTTCCTAATTCGGATATATTCTGAAATATGTGCACAGTTCATTTACATTATATTGCGTGGTAGGAAAAGCCTTTCTTTTCACACCCGCATATTGTCACATAAATCCTCTCACTTTGAAGTCAGAGAAAGAAAAGTTAACACCAAGCTCCCTCTGAAGACAGAGCCTGACATTTGACCTCTGTCGTTGAATGCACAGCAAATAGGCTATGCTCCACAGGAGGGACAAGGACATGCTGGACAGTTTAAAACAAATAAAGCCAGCAAATAGAAAGCAATCAAATGTGAGTTACAGACTACAAAGTCAATGGTAAGAAATGGGTGGAATGTATTCCCAGGGAAGATTTCAGAATGTCCCCTGAAAAGCAGTGGTAGAAGTGGGCGGGATCGGAAGAGCACGACGGACCCCTACTTAAAAAAAATATTTGAGTCCATTCTCCTACTTCTGTCTTTCAAAAAAGCATCCTGGGACGGCAAGAATAGTTCTACTTTAAAACGATAACTTTTTCATTCAGCTTCCTGGGGCGGCTCGAAGCGACCTCTTGAACTCCAGAGGCTGCAGCTGCCAGTCCCTGAGCTCGCACAGGCTGTGGGATGGCCCATTGTGATTCCGATTAAGGCCGATTACCCCCTTTCGAATGATAATGCACCCGCCCTCTGCCTTTAGCATGTCATGTGCCAGTGAGATCTAAGTTAGTGATTACAGAGGAGGTTTCCTCAGAGTACTGTGGGGAACTTGCCCCCTTGTATATTTGTCAATGTTGTACACAGAGTGAACAGGGCAGGAGCAGTGATGGGACAGAAGAGACGGCAGGTAAGGAGAGGTGATGGGGCAGGAGAGGTGACCGGGTAGGAGAAATAACGGGCAGGAGAAGAGACGGGGCAGGAGAAGTGACAGGGCAGGAGAAGTGACGGGGCAGGAGCAGTGACGGGACAGGAGCAGTGATGGGGCAGAAGAGGCGACAGGAAAGGAGAAGTTATGCGGCAGGACAAATGGTGAGGCAGGAGTAGTGATGGGGCAGGAGAAGTGATGGGGCAGGAGAAGTGACGGGCAGGAGAAGCGACGGGGCAGGAGAAATGACCGGGCAGGAGCAGTGTTGGGGCAGAAGAGGCGATAGGAAAAGAGAGGTGATGGGGCTGGAGAGGTGACCGGGAAGAGAAGTAACAGGCAGGAGATGTGATGGGGCAGGAAAAGTGAGAGGATCAGAGAGATGACGGGGTAGGAGAGGTGATGGGGCAGGAGCAGTGATGAGACAGGAAAGTCGACAGGAAAGGAGAGGCGATGGGGCAGGAGAGGTGACCAGGCAGGGGAAGTGACAGGCAGAAGAAGTGACTGAGCAGGAGAAGTGACTGGGCAGGAGCAGTGACGGGACAGGAGAGGCGACAGAAAAGGAGAGGTGACGGGGCAGGAGAAGTGACGGGCAGGAGAAGTGACAGAGCAGGAGAAGTGACAGGGCAGGAGAAGTGACAGGGCAGGAGAAGTGACAGGGCAGGAGCGGTGACGGGGCAGGAGCTGTGATTAGGCATGAGCAGGAGCGGTAACCGGGCAGGTGTAGTGAACGGTAAGGGGCAGTGAATGGATAGGAGCAGTGAACGGGGCAGGAGAACTGATGGGACAGGAGAAGTGATGGGGCAGGAGGGATAATCGGGCAGGAGTGCTGACCAGACAGGAGTAGTGAACGGGCAGGAAAAGTGATGGGGCAGGAGCAGTGGCGGGGCAGGAGAGGCAACAGGAAAGGAGGGGCAACAGGAAAGGAGAGGTAACTGGGCAGGAGAGGTGACTGGGCAGGAGAGGTGACTGGGCAGGAGAGGTGACTGGGCAGGAGAGGTGACTGGGCAGGAGTGGTGACCGGGCAGGAGTGGTGACCGGGCAGGAGAAGTGACGGGGTAGAGAAATAATGGGGCAGGAGAAGTGACGGGGCAAGAGAGGTGACGGGGCAAGAGAGGTGACGGGGCAGTAGAGGTGACGGGGCAGAAGCAGTGATTAGGCATGAGCAGGAGCAGTGATCGGGCAGGAGCGGTGGATCGAAAGGAGCGGTGAACGGACAGGAGTGGTGAACAGAAAAATGATGGATTTAGGGCCGGATCTCTGTACTGGGGTGAATGTATGACATTGTTTTGCATTCTGTCCATCAGTTGTTCTTTTTGCTTATGTCACCCCGAGTCGGACGGGTATGCCCAGACGTGGGTCCCGTGCTCTCCATGCCACTGGAATTAAGCTATCCTGGCTCATGAGAGCTGAAAGCCCGAAACTGGTGCTAGGATGCTTGTTTCCTGTCCAGGGAGGACCTGGCCTGGCAGTTCGGGCTGGACTGTTCCCATTGGGCACATGATCAAGACTGATTTGCATATGGCTAGATCCAAACTGGAATGGCATAGTGAACAAAAAAACGATGGATTTAGGGCCAGATCTCTGTACTGGGGTAAATGTATGACATTGTTCTGCATTCTGCCCATCAGTTGTTCTTTTTGCTTTTGTCACCCAGAGTGGGACGGGTATGACAGACGTGGGTCCTGTGCTCTCCATGCCACTGGAATCAAGCTATCCTGGCCAATGAGGGCTGAAAGCCCGAAACCAGTCCTAGGATGCTTGTTTCCAGTCCAGGGAGGACCTGACCTGGCAGTTCGGGCTGGAATGTTCTCATTGGGGGCAGGATCAAGACTGATATGGCTGGGTTTAAACTGGAATGACATGGTGAGCAAACAAATGATGGATGTAGGCCCGGATCTCTGTACTGGGGTGAATGTATGACATTGTTCTGCATTCCGTCTACCAGTTAGTCTTTTTGCTATATTATGATTGAGCAGCTAGTTGGCTGACATGAATATGAAGGATCCTTTGTGGGTTTCCGTGAGTCTTGATTCCCCTATAGAGTCCCTTTCTCTTCTGAGCCCTGCTTAACACATGTGTGCAGGAGGAGCCCTGTATTCATGTCCTCAATGTTTGAGACAAAAAATACTTATGGATTTCTGAACAATGAGAGTAAAAGCATTAAGGTAACATGTTGTTCCTGCTTATATTTTGCACGCTTTACATAAACCTGTATTACCTATGAGTGTTTGCTTTTTATGAATTAAACCTCAAATAAACATGTTTATCAATTGTTTGAATTAAATAACATTATATGCTCTAACTGGTCAGTGAAATGCTAAACGTACTAAAAATTGGTATGTTTTGCTATTTCTAGCCAAACCCCTGATTCCGCCCACTGATCCAAACTTCGGTTATTCCTGTCCCTTGATTCTCCACCCACAGTTCCCTTACTTTTTTTCCCCCACTTCGACCACTGCCTAAAAGTCTTTGCAAATCAGACAGCTGCGCTGTCTGGTAAATACGAGTTACAAACTACAAAGCCAATGATAAGCAATGGATGACTGCATTCCAGGGAAAGCTTTCAAAATGTCCCCAATAAGTCTCTGCAAACTAGACAGCCGAGCTGTCTAGTAGGCCTCGACCTAAAAATGATGATATTCAGAATGAGTCCATATCTCACCCCCAAGAGGTGGGATTTGGGAAATATTCATTAAAATGGGGCATTCAAGCAAGGACCACATCATCATTCAAGTCACCTATCAACGTCAATTTCGTAAAAGTGGAACAACAGCACAGAAATGGCACATTTACATTTGCCTGAGAGCTAATACGTATGGCCCTTCTCAGTAGTAAGGAAAGTGAAGAGCTATTGACATTCTACTTACACAAGGGCCTATATTTTTATCGAATTTGCTAACAGAAATCAGCTGTCCAATGTTTCAAGTGGGGTGTTTCAGATAGCCGCTTCAGGTGACTCATACTCTAGGGTCACAAGACCGCTTTGGAAAATGGAAATGTTCATGCAGTGTACCAGGTAGTACCATATATGGTGATATGCGTTGTCCTCTTAGTTTTGCCCGTTGGTGACACAATCTCTACAATGTGAGAACACGTATGACAGTGTGCCGGTATAGAAGCGCATTGTCACCACACAGACAAGGAGATCATCCCCCCCAAGTAAGTCAGCATTGACTATTACAAGATGGAGTCTGTAACAAGGCATCTTGTATCCTGCTTACCGTACAGGAAAGACTGAAATGTCCTGTTAATGTTCGGTGTAGGCCTAACATCAACACTGCCTTAACCTGAGCAAAGGCACTTTTGATAGGATGGCTGTCATAGTAGGGGCGCAGGATTCTAGAGACGCATTACAATTGCATAATAGATGCATCTGATAATACATTTACCAGTGACTTTTCCATAAATCATGGTGTCCTTTTACAACAATTTAATATGCTTATTTGTTATTTTGATGCATGGCTTATGAGTTTAGAACCTTTCTGTCACTTTATGCAACAGTGCCTGCACCTCAACTATAAAACTTGTTACAAACTAAATACATATCTCCGGAAATAAAGCAAAACACATCTCGACTCTTTTCTGGCCCAAAAATCGCATCTTTTATTCCAGTCTCTTTGGAAACACATTTTGTTTTAAATCCCCCCGCACACTCGTTTCATGTTTGAAGATTTCAGTAATAGCTTTCTCTCATATAGGATCATTTTATCTACAGGAAAATGTGGCAGAGGGTTTAACTTGAACCCTTCCCTCGCATTTCCCAATTTTCAACAATACAACACCTGAGCCACCTTCACTGCCTGTCGCACGCCCATCGGGAGCGGGCAACAAAAAAAGAGGTATCTATGCCTGCCAGCCTCACGTCTCACCTGAGCAGGGAGCGGGGAAGCCTCTTGTAGGCGTCGAGGAGACGAGTGATGTGCTCCTGACACGTAGCCCGAAGGGGGAGGTCAGCTGTTCATGGATGCTGAGCCAGCAAGCCAGTCGCAGCATCTGCGCCTCATCGCAGCGAAGACATACATCTTGGAGCTGGAGGTAGTGGGCTCGAGGCCAGGTGCTCAGCACTGTGCTGGTGTAAACGTTAATTTCCTAATGGCTGAGCTGTCACGAAGTAGCATTGTGCCATTGGGCAAGCGGCGTGGTGATGCTCCCCCTAGCGATCGAAAAGGTCTGTACAATGTGTCAAGTGTACTGCGACCGCTAGTGCAGTCGTTGGACACAGTTCTAGGATTATCAACTGCACAGAGCTGTTGCTTGGGGGAAAAGTGTTCCTGTCCAGCACTTACTATTCATAAGGGGTCTATATTTTAAAGATTTAAGAATGTAGGACCTACAGGACAGATGACCTAAAACTGACGCCTGCTGCAGCATGTGACAAAAAATCAACGAGGGTGCCGCCCTATGCTGTGCCAGATGGGCGCTGCATCGCGGGTGTCGTGCCCAAACCCTGCTGTTGGGTACCATTTGACCCGTATTGGCTTCCATCAGATGGGAGTCCCTGAAGCAAAGCTCTTGTGCTAGCTGGATGGCATCGGACCCCCGAAGCCTCCATGTCATAAGGACAATATCCAGGGCTGGGCATTTATGTAACAATGATTTACAGTTCAAGATACAGAAATATTGGTTCACTTCGCTCCATATCCAGTAACATTAGTGAAAATGATGATTTCTTAAAATAAGCCAAGCGCTTAAAATGTGCTTCTCGGCAGACGTACAGCATAATATAGCACTAGGAGGGAAGGGCTGGACCTTTCTTGGTAGTTTTCCATGCAGGTTAAACTTCGTTCCTTGGTTATTTGTTTTAGATGCCGTGTGGTACAATCAGGCTCACTTGTATAGCTGGCATGGGTACACTGAATCTCCAAGATATTGACTGTTTTTGAGACACATACCTTAGTCAGTTAACCCGAGAGAAACCTCAATAACTCTGTCTTGGGCTAGAAGGGACTGATCTCGGTCTGATCGCCCTGACGTTAAGGTTTTAGGAATTTTAACTAACCCACGGTGAAATGCCAGACTAACTTTTTATGAGAGTTTCTTTTCTGCCCCACCAAAAAACACTTTTTTTTCCCTGAGCCACTTTGCTGGAAAGCTTCTGGGTTCTTTTAGGAATGGCGGTGGGCAGCAACCTAGAATTGGAGCCACAAATAGCTGCTGCAACCTAGAATTGGAGCCACAATTAGCTGCTGCACCCCACCTTGTGTTCTGTCCTTTATGTTTTGGCATGGGGGAACCCCATGTCTGACCCAAGTATCTATGCTTTCTATTTTTTATTTTATTTGGGGCATTCTCCACGTGCCCCTGCACCTCGTCTCACACTATTTATGTCCAGCAGTGAGGTCTCGGTGGCACCAAATAAACATATTAGACATTAGGATGGCCCACCCCAAACCCACCCTTATGTTCAAAAGATCGATTGTACAGCTGGAACATCTGAAAAGTTGCAGATTCATTATAAGGTTCTCTTGACGCCATGATATATGGGCAAGAGAAACCAACGACCCCAGCAAATTGGAATGACGGGGCAAAGGGATCGGAAAATCCTAAGACATCTGATCAGCTATACAAGAAGAGAGGCCATCTTTTCACTAAACTAGGCCCTGGCTAAGACTCCCAGGTCTCAAGAAAATATCTGTTGCTGATGCCTCTGGTTCTAATGTTTAGGTGTAGAACTGTGACAGATGTTAACCCACATGTGCTGTATCCAGGCCTCTATCACATGACACCAAGCTGCAAAGGGAAGGAAGAACCACCTTTCAGAAGAGTTCATTCCTAAAGTATCACCAATTCGTCACATGTCAGTCCAATACTAAGTGTATTATCCTGAAACCCATTCCTCTGTTACTGAATGTAAATATTTCACAAAGTATAAAGTTGGTCAAATGCATGTGGTCTGGGAATCTAACACTCCTCAAATAATCAAAGAATCTAGTGCGACTGAAAATAAAATACATCATCACAAATGGATGTATGACGTTACAACTCATACATTTACATCGCATGCCTTTACAACGCAATTATTACAACGCAGTCCATTACAACGCATAGTGCTTTGGGGCGCAGGATAGTGAATAGTTTAATTTACTATTCCAACTCCAGTCCCCGTGGACACTAGGGAAGGTTATTGGATAGTAAATTAACCTATTCCCTATCCTAGAGCGCCCCCCAGAGCAATGCGTTGTAATAGTTTGCGTTGTAATGGTTGCGTTGTAAGTGTTGTTCACCTATCACGAATATCTTCTTCGTCCAGAGGGCCTCGTTTCTTTAATGTTTGGCCTAAAACCTCATATAACTCGGTCCACATTTTATGGATTAGTTGCCCAGCTGATGTTATTGTTCTTCTTATGAAGTCCTGTTCATGTCCTTTTTTATCAAAGTGTGGGAATGTAACAGGCTGCAAGGATTTGTCAAATGGGAGAGTCCCTGGAAAGTCAATGTCTTACCCTTGGCATTTCAGAACCTTGTGCTGTCCTATTGTCGTTGGTGCTGCTGTGCACTCTCCATTCCATAATCATTGGTTCAATTTTTGGAGTAAAATGATATCCCCCTTACGGGGCATCGACATAGTGCACAGCATTATAGACATACAAAAGTAAAGTTGGCAAAAGCAACATGTCTGGATTTTAAGTGAAAGTGCCTAGATGCTTCCATACATACCCTCCCTTGCCCACCTGCCTATGCACTCATTCTCTCATCCATCCTTTCACTCCTGTATCTCTTCAACCACTCAGTCACTCATTCTTGCACTCACTCACTCGTCCACCAACAGCAACTGCCCCACCCCACACAAACACACTTTATGAAGAGGAGCTTTCAGTTAGGCATTCCTGCCATGTTTCAGGGGTGTGACAGAGATTCCAGTAGTCTTTGACTTCTAGTCTGTAAGGTTTGTGAAACTGTTAGCCAGAGTGACAGTGAAGGCAGGGCAGTGATGGACACCCCCGCAGCCCCTGAGGGGCGGGTGAACCTCAGTCTTCTATGCATAAAGGGGGACCCTCTCAGATTTGTCAGCTCAAGTGTATGAGTATTGCCAGAGGCCCCCTCACCATCCCGTGCGGGGGGACCACCAGGTTTCCTTTGCCACTGAGTGAGGGATGTGACAGGGAGTGTGTGATTGCTAGTCTGTGAAGTTTGTGAGTGTGCAGTCTGTAATATTAATTTACCACTCTGTGAGAAGTTGTGAATGTGATTCTGTCTTTGGACTGACATGAAAAGTTCTGCAACATGCTCTAGCAGCTGCTCTCCCTGGATGTTGCCGGTCCCAGTACACTACAGAAGCAGCTTCAGCTCCCTGCGTGTGCACACAAAAACTGTGCATGTGCAGTAATGTGCCCTTCATGTAGAGGGCATGTACACAGTGTATTTCCAACAGATAGGGCTGCTGGTATTCCGCCAGACAGGCCTGCCACTGGCTGAAGATCACATACCTGCACCTGCAATAAAGAGTATCATACTCGTGCACTTGATAAATCAGCACAGTGGATTACAAACCCTACTTTAGAAAGTCATTATTTTGCCCCCATTTATTTTGCTGAATGATACTAGTGGTAACTGACTCTGGCTGTGCCCTGGACTCTGCTAACCAGACCCAGGGCCAGTATTATATTTAAAAAAGTTGCATGTAATAGGGTACACCTACAATTGGCAATGACAGACCCTATAAGTCTCTAGTAGATAATAGGGCCGGGGGGCGATGCAATCTGACTATAAGTACCTAGTATATAATAGGGCATGAAAGTTTAGAGGCCCAGAAGATTTACTGCACTTGCATGTGTGCGCTGCTGAGAGCTTGCTGTCATTTTAAAGGCAGCCTGACTTTGCAGACTGTCTTTAAAAGTAAATTGTATGCAAACTCGACTGTGATGGTATGGGCACTTTAAAAGTGATGATCTACCTTATTGTCACATATTAGGCATCCCCAGGTCTGCCCTAGGTGCCCCAGGGGTGGGGGGCATGAAAAGATAAGCAGGACATTATAAAATATGCTATATATGCCCTGGTGAGGGAGAAACTGCCCATTTATTTTTTTTCCCTTTGTAGATACTTAGCTCCATAGGCTAACATTGCAATATTTTATGTAGGTATTGTTGGAACCGGGGCTGCTGGCCCACTTAGGGTAGCATGGCACTAGCTGGAAGGCTAAATCTAGAAGGCATACGTGACGTGCTTGCATCACACACACTACAACACCCTAGCGCAAACCCACCAAAAATGACACCACACCATCTGTTAAATAGAGAATAGATTAGCTTTATCTATATACATGGCAAATGAATAAAGGAAAAATGAGAGAAAACATCTTGCTTAAGAAATTAATTCTTTGAACATTCCTTTTTGGGATTTACATGCATTAGCCACATAGCTCATTACATTTCTCCACAATGGTTTAGCCACCTAGTTTTCAATTACATTTAACTTGGCAGACAATAGGTAGAAATAACACACCTAGGTCATTTGTGACCGAATTCCAGTTCACTTAAACCGGTAACTACATCAAAGGTTACTGTAGTACATACAATGGCTCCCTTAGTTCATTCAGAGATAAACTGATATTCTAGTGTAGTCAACTTCTTCATCAACTTAAATTAGGCTCAGAAGAACAATTGTTACTTACCTGTAAACAGGTGGTTCTCCAGTACTGGTGTCTTTCATAGATTCACATGCTTGAATATTCCCCGTCGTCGAAGTGGAAGTCCCACGGTACATAAAATAGCAATAAATGCTAAAAAATATATATATGTGAGAACAACATAAGAAAAAACTAGAAGTAAATACATAACTGGAACTCTAAAACAATTCCTCCATAGGAATGCATGATAGAGGAATAAAACACTTGTAACATATCATTGTCATTATGTTAGTCCAAACTACAGCCAATCAGGCTCCAGCACCCTCTAGAACCTTCTCCTCAGAAGCTCAAGCCCTCAGATTTTCGTAGCATCAAAGTGATCCAGAGTGCATGAGGAGAAGAGAGCCTCTGAGGGGAGGAGGGTGGATCGCATGTGAATCTATGAAAGACACCAATACTCGAGAACCACCTGTTTACAGGTAAGTAACAATTGTTCTTCTCCAGTATTAGGGGTGTCTTTCATAGATTCACATGCTTGAATAGAATAGAGAGCAGTAACCTCCAATGAGATTGCTAAGCACATCATGGGAAAGCTCGAAGACAGTAGTAATACAGTCATGGAAGCTTAAATAGCAATCATTGAAAAATATAAAGGAGGAGGGAACAGAGGCTCGCCTTATTTGAAAAGATGACGAAGTACTGCCTGTCCCACTGCGGTATCCGCCTCATGGATGGCTTCCAAGCAGTAATGCTTGGTGAAGATGTTCCTGCTGGACCATGTCGCTGCACGGCAGATCTGATGAAGTGGCACACCAGCAAACAGGGCGATGGATGAAGACATAGCCCTTGTAGAATGAGCCCTCACCGAAGACTGCAAAGGCTTGCCAGCCAGTTGATGGCAGAAGGCAATGGCCGAAGAAATCCAACGGGCAATCGTTGGTTTGGTAACTGGATGCCCCTGACGCAGTGGTCCATAAGCAATGAACAGTTGGTCGGAGCTGCGGAAGGAGGCAGTTCTGCTAATGTAAAATTTAAGGCATCGTTTGATGTCCAAGGAATGCAATCGCTGCTCAGCCGGAGACTTTGGCTCAGCGAAGAAAGTTTTTAAGAACACAGGTTCATTTAAATGAAAGTCCGTAGGCACCTTAGGTAGGAAAGACGGGTTGGTGCGAAGCACCATGCCGTCAGGTTTGAATTGAAGATAAGGCGGTTTGAAAGTAAAGGCGTGGAGGTCACTCACACAACGAGATGAGGTCAGAGCAAGAAGAAGAACAACCTTCCAGGTGAGGAACTTAATGTCCACCCTATGGATGGGCTCAAATGGTGATTTCATAAGTTGCGACAGAACAAAATTGAGATGCCACGGTGAAGGAGAGCGTTGAATAGGTGGGAACTTCTGGAAAAGCCCTTTGAAAAACTGGCAGAAAATTCTGGACGAGCACAGGGAGGAGGAGCCATCTTGCCGGAAGCGAGAGATTGCAGCTAGGAAAACTCTCAAAGTAGCATGCGAGAGTCCAGATTGAGCTAGACTCAAAAAGAACGGAAGAAGCTGCTCCGGAGTAGACTGGATTGGATGGACATTTGCTGCCATGCACCAATGACAAAATCTCTTCCACTTGAGTTTGTAAGTTTGATGGTAGACGGAGCCCGAGCATGAGCGAGGATCTCTCTGCAGTCTTGCGAGATATTTAAGTTTGCGAACGCAAGGTGCTCAGGTTCCATGCAGACAATTGTAGAGTGGATGGATCCGGATGGCAAACCTGGCCCCTGTCCATCGTCAGGAGGTCTGGACAAAGACGAAGAGGAATGGGCTTGCACTGGGACAGAAGGAGCAACTCTGAGAACCACGCCTGTCTGGGCCATCGAGGGGCAATCAATAAAATGTGGCAGGGCTGCTTCCGCATCTTCCACATTACCCGTGGTACTAACAGGATCGGCGGAAAGGCGTAAGCGAATAGATCGCACCAATCGATCAAAAGGGCATTCCTGCACGATCCGGGGTGGGGATGCCAACTTGCGTAAAATGGGCATTTCCAATTCTCTGGTGTCGCAAAGAGGTCTAGAGATGGGCGACCCCATTGGTGAAACACAAGATCCAGAGTTGGTTGATGCAGCTTCCATTCGTGTGTCGACGATGTGGACCTGCTGAGGGAGTCTGCCAGGATGTTTGAAACCCCCGGCAGATGCACCGCCGTCAAGGTTATCTGATGACGGAGAGCCCAATCCCAAATCAACTGAGCCAGTCGAGACAAGCGTTGAGACTTGGTCTCTCCCCTGTTTGTTCACATAGTGCATGCTGGTGGTATTGTCCGTTTGAATAAGCACTGACTCCCCTTGAATTACAGGAAGAAACTACTTGAGTCCCAGAAAGATCGACATCAACTCTAGCCCGTTGATATGCCAAGAGCGTTGGGGTGGGGACCATTTGCCCTTGATGGAGAGACCTTGAAGATGAGCACCCCAGCCGTCCAGAGAGGCGTCCGTTGTGAGCGTGAGATCTGGCGCGTTGACGAGGAAGGATGTTCCAGTCGCCAGGTTGGTTGGCTGTGCCCACCAGTACAGACCCTTTCTCATGCGAGCTGTAACGGCCAAGTGGTCGTTGAAAGATCCGGAGACCTGACGCCACTGTACGTCCAGTTCCTCTTGAATGGGACGGGTCCGCAGTCTGCAATGTGGGATCAGTGCAAAACAAGATGATGCCATCCCCAGAAATGACTTTAATGTCCGGACAGAAACGGACTGCCTTGATCGAATGAGAGACACCAGGCGGAGGATTTTCTGTTGTCGTTCGTGGGAAACGAACGCCTTTGAAAGCATTGTGTCTAAGATCACTCCCAAGAAATTCCTGGTTTGCGCTGGTGCAAACTGTGACTTGTCGACATTGATGGCCAAGCCGAGGGATTGAAACACATTTTGACAAAGACGAGTGTCTTGGCTCAGTTGATGGCGTGATTGAGACTTGAGGAGGCAATCGTCCAAGTATGGAAAAATTTGGACGCCTCGGAGGCGTAGGTGAGCCACCACAGGAGCTAACACCTTCGTGAACACACGAGGGGCGGAGTGGAGTCCGAAAAGCAACACCTTGAACTGATAATGTGTCTGCCCCACCCTGAAGCGCAGGCACTTTTGATGCTGTTGGAGAATTGAGACATGAAAGTATGTGTCCTGAAGGTCTATGGTGGTCATGAAATCCCCGCTGGCCAGAAGACGCAGGATCTCCAGTAGTGTCAGCATGCAGAAAGATTGGCTCTGTAGGTATCTGTTGAGAGCCCTCAAATCCAGAATTGGTCGCCAATCTCCCGTCTTCTTGAGTATGAGGAAGAAACAAGAGTAAAAACCCTCTCCTCTCTGTGACACTGGAACCACTTCGACTGCACCTTTCTGAACAAGAAGACGGACTTGATGGTAAAGCTCCTTGAGATGGGGAGGAGGCGGGCCAGACGGTGGAGTATGAGGAGGAATCTTGACAAACTCTATGGTATGACCTTTCAGCACAATGTCCAAAACCCAGCGGTCCGAGGTGATGGAAGACCACTGAGAATAAAACAGAGAGAATCAACCTCCAACAGTTTGGGGATGACAAAAGTCATTGGCGCTTGGGAGTGGATCCCCGATAGGATGACTTTCCCCTATAGGGCTTTGAGGACTGTTGTCGATTTGATTGCTGTTGATTGGAAGAGTAACGTTGGTTGCTCTGATTGTAGGAGCAATATTGAGATTTTCCTCCTCGAAAAGTGGAAGAAGTGCCGCGTCCGCGTGCACCCCGAAATGGCTGCTTCCGAAATTGCTACGTGCCCAGTGATTTAGCCGTATCAGTGTCCTTCTTAATGGACTCCAGAGCTTCGTCAATGTGGGACCCAAACAACGATTCACCATCATATGGCTTAGCAAGGATCTTGGATTGAACTTCCTGCCGGAAGGAGGTGGCCTTCGACCAACCCTGTCGTCGTAAGGCAGCCGCACTAGCAAGCTGGCGGAAACCAGTGCCCGCAATATCGACTGCGCAGTCAATCATCTCTTCAGATGCTCTTTGTCCGTCCTGGAGGATTTGCTGAGCGCCCGCTTTGGAAGCGTCCGGGAGGAGGTCGACCAGGGCAGATACGTCCGACCACATCTGCCGGTCGTAACGGCCCAAGATGGCTAAGGCATTCGCCACCCATACTGTAGTGGAAGCCATGGTGGAGAATTCACGTCCAATGGCCTCTAGGCGCCGACCTTCTCTATCTGGAGGTGCGGTGATTGAAGACGCTGGGTTACGGGCCCTACGCTGTGCTGCCTGAGCTACAACCGAATCCGGCTTAGGGTGAGAGACCAGGCATGCTGGTGAACCAGTTGGGGCCTTATATTTCTTTTCAAGGCGCGGCACTTGAGCAGGTAACGAATTCAGAGCCTGCATGACTTTAACTCCCTCCTTCCATATAAAATCGATTATTGGAATTGTGTGGACTTGTTTGAAAGGCTGATTTTTGAAATCGTAGAGGAAACAGTCCTCCTCTCTCTGTGTCCTTGGCAATTTAAAGCGCTGAGCTGCTCTATCCATCAACAGATGAAAACTGACAATATCTACTGGAGGGGAATCTCCAGATTCTCCTGGCTGAGGGGAGGGCGTCTGCATTTGGTAGTTGTCCCACTCTGCCATGCCGGTTGAGGCATCATCATTATCCATGTTATAGTGGACCTCTCCGTCCTCCTGTTCTGGAATCGCCTCATCATCCGCATCCTGTGGATACACAGTTGTGTGAATCTTGACCGACGTTTGAACCTGGGGTGAAGGCGTCAATGGCAAAGGTGGCGGAACAGTTGGCGGAGCTGTTGCAGTCGCAGCAGGTGACGGTCTAGGAGTACCTTGTGGCGTCGGTGGAAAACGCCGGTTGTAGTCGTCCAGCATATGCTGGAGATTTGAAATCAAAGACAAAGGCAAAGTAGCCATAGGAACTTGGACGAACTGATCCTCAGCATGAGACTCTTGGTCGCCGCCTTCGTCGTCACTGCCGGAATCTTGACATTTGATGATGAGATCAGACGGACTGTGGGCTGCCCCGAAAGTGTCATCCACATCATTACCAGAGTCCGAGTCAGGCTCAGAGGTAGTGGCAAACATAGGTGAAGGAGGCTGCGGATCAGGAGCAGACAATTGGTGGCATGGCGTTGGACGGCGATGGTCTGACAGATCGGTGCCGACAGATGCAGAAACTGAAGAAGGTAAAGGCACAAGAGGCAACGAGGCAAAAGAAGATGGTGACACCGTCGACGGTGCCGTGGACGTTATCGTTGACGGTGCTGAAATGGCCGTCGATGAAAATGACTTCGATGAATCCAGCGTCAACGGTATGCTCGTCGACGAAGCCGTCGCCGACGGAGCAGTCGTTGACGGCGCCATCGTAGACGGATGTTTCTTAGATGGCAAAGCCGCCGACGAAGTCGTCGACGCAGTAGACACCCCTGTAGATGGAGCCCTCGTTGACGAAGCTTTAGTGGACGGAGTCTTCGTCGATGACGAAGACTTTTTGATGGATTTCGTCGACGATGCTGGTTTCTTCGTCGACGAGGTGATAGGAACCGTCGACGAGACAGTCTGAAAGGCCAATGAAACTCTCGCCGATGTAGAGGCTGTTGATGAGACGTCGTCGACGAGCTAAAAGCGGACGTTGTCGTCAGTGTCGTCGTCGACGATGTATACACTGCAGATCTCGTCGTCGGAACGCTCGTAGACACCCCCGTCGACGACGAAGCATGTTTAGGTGTGGAAACACGCTGTGAGGCAGCAGAAGACGCCTGAGAGCCAGGTCTCGTGGGTGCAGCAGTAGTAGGAGCTGGTGGGGACACCAGAGGCCAAAGGCAGGGCCAGTTTCTTCTTTTTTAGAAAAGGAGAAGGCAAATCCTGCTCACTACCACACTTAGAGGCTGCAGAGGAGGGTCCAGATTGGAAACTCTCAGCATCAGACAGAGCTGAAACCTTGTCTTTAAGACGTTGGAGCCAAAGGAGGAGACAGCTTTTTCTCTGTCCTTTAGAGTCTTGTTAGAAAAGGTTCTACAAAACTTGCAGCTGCCAACTTCATGCTCAGGGTAGAGACAATACATACATTTTGTGTGGGGGTCCTCTTTAAAAAGACGCAACTTCCCACAAGAAGAGCAAGGTCGGAATAAAGACTTCTTACTTGACATGATGAAAGTTCAGGAAACAAGAAGCAGTTGAGGAAAAACCTGAGCAGAGCTCAGGGAGACTCCCTTCACACGACGTGCTGTAGAAAATCTGAGGGCTTGAGCTTCTGAGGAGAAGGTTCTAGAGTGTGCTGGCGCCTGATTGGCTGTAGTTTGGACTAACATAATGACAATGATATGTTACAAGTGTTTTATTCCTCTATCATGCATTCCTATGGAGGAATTGTTTTAGAGTTCCAGTTATGTATTTACTTCTAGTTTTTTCTTATGTTATGCTCTCACATATATATATTTTTTAGCATTTATTGCTATTTTATGTACCGTGGGACTCCCACTTTGACGACGGGGAATATTCAAGCATGTAAATCTATGAAAGACACCCCTAATACTGGAAAAAGGCATTTATGTTAAACATCACGAAGGCTACTGAGTCAAAGGGTGCTGACTCTTCTTTACTCCTGGGCCTGAATCATTACTCAGGAGATCTTATTTCCAAAGAGGGGGGAATAAGGTTGTCACCCACGTCCTTAATTTATGAGTGTCAAGTTGGCTTGAGGAGGGGTCTGCCTTAGAGGCTAGTTCTTGAATTCTCTGCTCCAAAATAATCCCTTCTCAGCCCTCCCCTCCCTGGTTCCCGAATACCTCAGGTCAACCGGCACTTGCGCTAAGCGATTCTGGGGCTGTCCACGGGCCGATCTTTCCCCCTCCTGCTCAGGACTAGCACTATGCCTGAGGTGGGAAGAGGCTGCTGCCGATCCACAGGGTGTGCTTTCCTGGTGGCTCCGTAGCAAACGCGCCTCCGCGCTCTTCTGCCCCTGTCCTTCCCGAGGGCGGCCTGGCCTTCCACAGGGCCGCGGCAGACTCTCACACACCAGGAAATTCCGGCTTGACTGGGGAGTATGGAGATGCGCCAGGTAGGAGTCTGGTTGCCAAGCCCCTCAGCCAGGTTGCGTAGGTTGAGAAAGCAGAGGCGGGGGGGGGGGTATCACGGGCACAATTAACAGCAGCTCTGAATGAGTTGGGCCTTAACCACCTCGAGGAAGGTTGACGCTCTCAATACAGGTCAATGAACAACCCTAGTCACCACTCCACATTTCACCTTATTCCAGAGATCAGGTTAGAAGTCTTTTCCTTCCACGCGGCCTATATATCCCACAGCACCACCCTTCCAGATTTCCAGGGTCAGGGCCAGGTTACTCTCATCAGATGCTGAAGAAATTTCGTTCCTTTTTAAGAGTGGCCACACTAAAGCTTAGCTCTGGCAACTTTTCACAGGCAGGGCCTGATCAGCAGAAAGGAGGGCAGCGATCACCACAAACTAGTAGCCCCTAAGAGCAATCAAATCAGCCTGAGTCACAATCCCCCTACTCTGTAGTCTGCACTCCAGCCAGCCAAGTCATGAACAAAATGGCCGCCCAGTGTCCGCCCTTATATAGCCTAGGCCTGGGTCACTAGAGTGGACTGGAAGGTTCAGGAACCCTCTAATGTTATCCTATGGGCCAGAGCTCTGAGGTAACTCTAGCAGGCGTCCATCTTAGGAACCCTCTCTATCCACCACTTTAGGAAGGCGCACCTGTACCACAGCACTGGTTAGCAGTAGTGGGGCACCCGGAGACCTAAGGCCACACAAAAAGTGTTGGTGGAAAAAAATAATGGGAGGCAGAAAGGGACAAATATAGGGGGAGACCATCCAAAAAGCTGACAGGTCTAACAGGTATAACTATTGCTAGGAAAGGAGTAAGAACATAAGTTACTTACCTGTAAACTGTGGTTCTCCAGTATTGGTGTCTTTCATAGATTCACATGCTTGAATATTCCCCGTTGTCAAAGTGGGAGTCCCACGGTACATAAAATAGCAGTAATATATGCATATATAAGTAAAATTATTATAATTATAAAAATACATATACATATATATATAAAATACAGTAAACTCAAAAGTACCATAGAACTGAATAGGCCCATAGAAAGCCTAAGGGAGAAGACTCAACTTGGTAACATATCGGTGTCATTATGTTTTGGTCCAAATTCCAGCCAATCAGGCTGTAGATCCCTCTAGAACCTTCTCCTCAGAAGCCCAAGACCTCAGATTTTCGTAGCACAGAGTAACCAAAGTGCCTGAGGAGAAGAGAGAGCCTCTGAGGGGAGGATGGGAGGGTCGCATGTGAATCTATGAAAGACACCAATACTGGAGAACCACAGTTTACAGGTAAGTAACTTATGTTCTTCTCCAGTATTAGGGGTGTCTTTCATAGATTCACATGCTTGAATAAGAGTAGAAAGCAGTAACCATCATATAAGTCATAAAGGTAACAGTAATTTCAAGCATATAATAGACATATCATATTAAAGAGAGATAACCTTTATGACAGGAGGCGGGTAGCAACAGAGGCTCACCTTTAATGGAAAAGATTCCGCAGCACCGCTTGTCCTACTGCTGCATCTGCGGCATCTGTTGACTGCAGACAGTAGTGCTTCGTAAAAGTATGGCTGCTCGACCACGTAGCAGCTCTGCAGATGTGTCGTAGAGGTACCCCCGCAAAAAGGGCAGTAGAAGCTGACACAGCTCTAGTAGAATGAGCACGTACTGGAGCTGGAAGAGGCTTGCCAGCTCGCTGATGACAAAAGGCAATAGTGGAAGAAATCCACCTAGTAATAGTTTGTTTGGTAACAGGTTGTCCTTTAGAGACCGGGCCATAGGCCACGAACAGTTGATCAGATTTCCTGAAGGATGCAGTGCGCTGAACATAAAACTTGAGGCAACGTTTTATATCCAGGGAATGTAATGAACGTTCCGCAGGAGTTTGTGGATCCGGAAAGAAAGTCTTTAAAATGACTAGTTCATTGAGATGAAAATCACTGGGAACTTTCGGAATAAATGTAGGATTAGTATGTAATGTCACAGCGTCCTTTGAGAACTGGAGAAAAGGAGGCTGGATTGTGAATGCCTGAATGTCACTGACACGCCTGGATGACGTCAGGGCGAGTAACAGGGCTACTTTCCACGTGAGGAATTTCAAGCTTGCTGAATGGATGGGTTCAAATGGAGGTAGGAGGAGCCGATACAAGACTAGGTTTAAGCGCCAAGTAGGCGGAGGCCGTCGAATGGGAGGAAATATTCGGAAGAGACCTTTGAAAAACTGTTGAATGATTCTAGATGAATACAGTGAAGTAGATCCATCATGGCGGAAGCGGGAGAGAGCCGCTAGAAATACCTTCAGAGTGGAGTGGGAAAGTCCTGACTTCGCAAGGGATAAGAAGAAAGGCAGAATCTGCTCTGGTTTAGCCGTCATTGGATCCAAGGCCTTGGAGTAACACCAGACACAGAAACGCTTCCACTTCAGCTGATAGGTTTTAATGGTGGAAGGAGCACGGGCATGCGCTAACACCTTTCTACAGTCTGTGTCGATGGTCAGATGCGCAAATTCATGGTGCTCAGGTTCCAGGCATGGAGTTGAAGGTATGCTGGATCCGGATGGCAAATCTGCCCCTGTTGCATCGTGAGGAGGTGAGGCAACGGATGAAGCGGAATTGGCTCGCTCTGGGAGAACAAGAGGAGGTCCGGGAACCATGGACGTCTCGGCCACTTGGGTGCGATCAAGAGGATTTGGCAGGGTTGAAGCCTCATCCTGTGCAACAAGCGTGGAATCAGGGGAAGCGGAGGAAAAGCGTAGCTGAATGCGTTCGACCAGCTGATCGAAAATGCATTTCCGCTTGACTCTCTGTGGGGATGAAGACTTGCAAAGCGTTGGCATTTCTTGTTGGTGACAGTCGCAAAAAGATCTATCTGCGGATGGCCCCACTGGCGGAAAATGAACTCCAAAGTTGGTTGATTGAGTTCCCACTCGTGATTGTCTGTGAAAGACCTGCTGAGTGTGTCCGCAAGAACATTGGAAACACCCGGCACATGAATGGCAGGGAGGTGAATTTGGTGACGAATCGCCCAATTCCATATCTCCTGTGCTTGTTGGGAAAGCAAAAGGGACCTGGTGCCCCCCTGCTTGTTCAGGTAATGCATGCTGGTGGTGTTGTCTGTTCTTACCAGCAGAGATTGACCTTGAACGATCCGTTGGAAAGACTTCAAGGCCAGGAAGATCGCCAGGAGCTCTAGGCGATTTATATGCCAAGTGCGTTGAACCGCAGTCCATTTTACTTGCACTGAGAGGCCTTCGAGATGTGCCCCCCAGCCCTCCAGGGATGCATCGGTCGTAAGAGTTAGAGTTGGAGTAACGTCTCGAAAAGACCGACCCTTTGAAATGTTTGGAGGGTGAGCCCACCACTCCAGAGCCTTTTGGATACGGAGCGTGAGAAGGATCCTGTCGTTGAACGATCCTGACACCTGCTTCCACTGCTTGTCTAACTCCTCTTGGATGACCCTCATATGTTATCGGTATTTGTTATGCGCACAGCTGCTCCAGCGAAGGAGCGTCCTGGCGCAGTGACAAGGTAGGACATAGCATAACAAGAACAGAACAGTGAAAGACCACTAAAAAGAATGACTAAAACAAGAATGTTTTAATAGCTTTCCGAAAAAGCATAAGATCCTCCAGCAGGCGGATTTCAACCCGGAGAGAATTCCAGATGGTTGCAGCTTTGACACTAAAGGAGCGTCCACCCGCACGACAAAGCCTGAATCTAGGGACCACGACAAGAGCCTGGCCCTGGGAACGCAAAGTGCGTGTAGGAACATAAAAGGACAGAAAACTAGACATGATCTGGGGGCCGATTCCCTTCAAGATTTTAAAGGTCAAACAAAGGAACTTAAAATGGATTCGCTTCCTCACTGGGAGCCAGTGCAAGGAGCGGAGGACGTTTGAGACAGGACAAAATCTGGGCAGGCCGACTATCGCTCTAGCCGCAGCATTTTGTACCCGTTGTAAGCGGGTGATTTCTGCCAGATTGGCCCCCACCAGGAGGGAGCTGGCGTAATCCAGGCGAGAGATGACAGTGGCCTGGATTACCAGCTGCCTGGTTGGGGCATCAAAAAATTTGAGGACAGGTCTTAAGCCCCGAAGGAGGCCGAAACAGCACGCTGCTGTTTTCTTGGTGTGGCCAACGAAAGTGAGACCAGCATCCAGCCAGACTCCCAGGTTTTTTAACTCCGACACCGGAGTCGGAGTCGGTCCCAACTCTGACGGCCACCATTGGTCACCCCATAGTTCCACTCTCTTCCCGACAATCATAATTTCTGTCTTGGTGGCATTAAGCTGGAGACAGTTCGCCGTCAACCAGCTGGCCACCGCCTTCAGTCCATTCTGAAACCTGGGGGCATCTTGTTCCGCATCCCCGCTGAGAGTAACCGCCAGCTGAGTGTCGTCGGCATATGAGACCAGAGTCAGGCCCCACTGCCTAGCGACCTCAGCCAGCTGTCTCACGTACAGGTTGAATAACGTGGGACTCAGCGAGGATCCCTGCGGAACCCACATGGCCAGCGGCTGGAATTTGGACTTGAAGGGAGGGATGGCCACACAGAAAGAACGATTGTCGAGAAAGGAGCGGAACCACTGCAAGGCCTGACCCCCAACGCCAATCTCCTCTAACCGGTGCAAAAGGATGCTGTGGGAAACCGTGTCAAAGGCGGCGCTGAGGTCTAATAATACCAGCACCGCCGTCTGACCGGCATCCAACACCGCTCGTAGATGCTCTACCATCACGAGGAGGGCAGTTTCCGTGCTGTGCCCAGCACGGAAACCATTCTGCGTGGGGTCTAGGGCATTGGTCCGTACAAGATGTTCTGACAGAGCCAGATTGACATGAGTCTCCGCTATCTTCGCCGGCCAGGGTAGCAATGAAATGGGGCGGTAACTTTCGGGCTTCGAGGGGTCCAGAGTAAGCTTCTTGATGATTGGCGAAACCACCGCCTGCTTCCATTTAGTTGGAACCACACCCGAATCCAGTGAGAGATTGACTAGGGAACGTACTGCAGAGCGTCCCAGAAAGGCCTGTTCTCTAAAAAGAGCGGGTCTTACAGGATCCGACGGAGAGCCAGATTTAACCTGCGAGGCAAGTTTGTCAAACCCCTCCAGAAGTAGAGGGGGAAAAGAATGCAGGGTAAGGTGACTTGGAGCCCCCTCTGAGATTCCCAGGTCAGTCCCCGTACTAGGGAAGGCCCGGTAGATAGCCTGGACCTTTCCCAAGAAGAAAGAGGCCAGGGACTCACAGTGGGAGATAGACCCCACAGCCGCAGAGGAAGTCCTCTTCGCCAGGAGATCTTTCACGGCCTTGAATATGGTCTTGGACGGGTTTGAGCTGTTACGAAATTCAGCGGCGTAAAATGCCGCACGGGCTCGACAAATGGCCCGGTGGTAGATCTTGACGGAGGTGACATATGGATGTATGACGTTACCACGCATACCATTACCACGCATACCATTACAACGCGGTATTTACAACGCATACCGTTACAACGCATAGCGCTTTGAGGTGCTGGATAGTGGTAAGTATAGTTTTATATTCCAACTCCAGTCCCCGTGGACACTAGGGAAGGTGTTGGATATAAAATTAAACTTATTCCCTATCCTAGAGCGCCCCCCAGCGCAATGCGTTGTAATGGTATGCGTGGTAATGCCTGCGTTGTAAGTGTAGTGCGTGGTAAAAAATGCGTGGTAAACGTTGTATACCTTGACATATGCATATGAAGTCTGCAGTGGGGAATCAACTGTATGGCAGAAGAAGCCATGCCGAGGAATGATTTTAACCTCTTGACTGAAACGTACAGTTTTGACTGGAGTGATCGTACCATCTGGAGCATACGGTCTTGTCGTTCTTGGGAGACAAAAGCCATTGCCAGATGAGAATCTAGAAAGGCTCCTAGAAAATCTCGCCGTTGAGATGTGCGAAAGTGTGACTTTTGGCAATTGATGGAAAGTCCCAAGTCTCGAAACAGGGAGAGGCAAGTCTGTGTATGCTGGATTGCCAGTTGAAGATTCGGAGCCTTTATGAGACAATCGTCCAGGTATGGATAAAATTGTATGCCTTGTAGGCGTAGAAAGGCAGCTACCGGGGCCATGATCTTGGTAAAGACCCTCGGTGCTGAACGGAGGTCGAATGGAAGGACCTTGAATTGGAAATGTAAGTGTCCGACAGTGAAGCGCAGATACTTCCTGTGTTTGGAGTGGATTGGCACATGGAGGTATGCGTCCTGGAGGTCGATCGTTGAGAAGAATTCCCCTGGATTGAGGTAATTGAGGATTTGTAGCAGAGTTAACATCTGGAAGGTTTTTGCAATGATGAATTTGTTCAGGGCCCGTAAATCCAAAATTGGACGCCACTCTCCCGACTTTTTCTTTACTAAGAAAAACCGGGAATAGAATCCCTTGCCGCGTTGATCTAACGGCACTACCTCGGTGGCCCCATTTTGGATCATTAGTTTTACCTGAGCCAAAAGTTCTTTGAGGTGGGGAGAGGGTGGTTCCGAGGGTGGATGAGTGGGAGGGAATTTTGTGAATTCCAAGGTATGGCTTTTGGAGATAACGTCCAGGACCCATCGGTCGGAGGTGATTTCGGACCCTTTGCAAATGTACTTTGAGATGTGACCTCCAAGTTGCACTGTCGGCAGACGAAAGGAACTGAGACTGTCACTGTTTTTTGTTGTTTGCGCCACCTCTATAAGTCGTTTTCCGTTGGTATGGTCTGGAGGAAGACTGGCGATTTTGGTTTTGGTATGAACCTCTCTGTCGGTTATCGCTGTAGGTATTGTATGAGCGATAGTGGCCTGTGCCACGAAAAGTAGAGGAGCCACCGCCTCTACCTCGTGCCCCCCGAAAGGGTCGCTTTTTGTATTGGAGAGTGGCTAAGGACTTAGCGGTGTCAGTGTCCTTTTTGATTGTTTCAAGAGCATCGTCCACATGCTTGCCAAATAAAGATTCTCCATTGTACGGTAAGTCAAGGACCTTTGCTTGTACTTCCGGGCGAAAGGTTGTAGATTTCAGCCAACCCTGACGCCTCAAAACTGCTGCCCCAGCTAGTTGTCGAAAGCCCGTAGATGAGATGTCAAGCACGCATTCAATAATCTCAGATGAGATTACCTCTCCCTCCTGGATAACGGCCTGCGCTTCTGCACGGATGGCCTCAGGTATTTCGAGGGTTCAGTGCCGCAATCTCGGACCACATCTGGCGGTCGTAGCGGCCCAGAATAGCTAAGGTATTTGCCGCTCTGACAGTAGTGGCCCCCATTGTAGTGAACTTTTTTCCTATAGAGTCCAACTTGCGGCCCTCCTGATCAGGAGGAGACGTGAGTGGTGTAGCCGGATTACGAGATCTTTTCTGTGCTGCTTGAGTAATAACGGACTCTGCTTTAGGTTGTGACACCAAACAGGCTGGAGCGGACGATGGAGCCTTATATTTTTTGTCCAATCTGGGCAAGACAGCAGGCACTGAATTGGGATGTTCCATTAATTTAAGACCCTCAGTCCAAATAAAGTCTATAATTGGAATGGTGTGTGATTGTCTTTGTGAAACATCTTTAAAATCATACAAGAAACATTCACTCTCATGTTGCTGTTTCTCGACGGTGAGGTGAAAGCGTTTCGCTGCACGGACCATTAAAGAATGGAAGTTTGCAATATCCACTGGAGGGGATGCAAGAGGTGAGGTGGGAGGAGTGGAAGGTGTTTGTGCCCTGTAATTGTCCCACTCATTCATATCGACGTCATCGTCGTCATCAGTGTCCTGAGGTGCAGGGTCCTCATTATCCGTGTCAGGACAAGTTCCATCCGGAGTAGCGGATGGAGCCGGAGCAGGTGCTTGAGGTTGAGGTTGGGGAGGAGGTTGTGATGTTGGGGAGGCAGGTGTAGATGGAGGGAACCTGCGGTTATAGTCATCAAGCATGTGCTGTAGATTTTTGACTAATGATAAAGGTATTTGTGTAACTGGTTTTGAAGTTACTGTTTCTGCTTCGTCAACAGGAAATAAATCATTCCCACCTTCGACGTATTCCTCTTCGTCACCCTCATCACTGTACTCCTGGCACTTAATGTGCAAGTCTGATGGACTAGATGCCTGTCCAAACAGTTGTTCCACCTCAGAGTCATGGTCGGATTCTTCACCTCCTGACTGAAACAATTTTTCCGGAAGACGGGCTCCACTCCGTATTGGACTTAGCTGAATGAGAGGCACCGTCCTCAATGTAGAAGCCGTAACCACTGTAAAAGTGGTAGCTGTGGTAGGAGGATGAAGAGAAGCTGACGAGCCTTTTGATGTAATTGGAGGTTTTTTCGTCGTTGACGAAGATTTTTTGTCCGTCGACGGAATTGGAGCTTTAGCCGTCGACGTTGAAGTAGCCGTCAACGGAGTCGTCGACGATGAAGTGATGGTCGTCGATAAAGGCGTCGTCGACGAGGCCGTCGTCGACGCTGATAGACCAGTCGACGAGCTTCTTATGGATGACTTAGTCTTCGTCGTCGGAATTCGCGTCGACGACTGATCCGTCCACGGTGTTGACGTCGACGATGACTTAGTCTTCGTCGTCGGAATTCGCGTCGACGACTGATCCGTCGACGGTGTTGACGTCGACGATGACTTCTTCGTCGATGGTACAGATTTGAGACTCGTCGACGAGATTTTAACAATCGACGTAATGGGTCTCGTTGATTGAGCTGTCGTTGACGAGGTGGTCGTCGTCGACGTAGATGTGACAGACTTCGTCGTCGCTGAAGATGTCGACGGGCGCGTCGACGAGCCCGTCGACGAGCCAATGCCAGATTTCTGAGAGGAAGGCAAGGCTTTGGGCGCAGACGTCAGAGAACCAGGTCCTGTAGACGTGCCCTGAAGCAAATCCTGTGGGGAAACATTTTTGGAGGACTCCAACAGTCTACTCTTCTTAAGAAAAGGAGATGGAACCTCTGTTTCTGACCCACGCTTCTGAGAGGATCTTGAAACACCAGAAGCAAAACTTTCAGCATCAGAAACCACAGACTCTGAAGTCTTCAACTTCTGTAGCCACAGAAGGAGACGGGCCTCTCTATCCCTCAGAGTCATAGGGGGAAAGGTGCGACATTACTTACAGTTCTTCACCTCGTGGTCTGGGTAGAGACAGTAAATACATATACTGTGAGGATCCTCATGAAAAAGGCGCAGTTTTCCACAAGAAGGGCAAGCTTTAAACAAAGATTTCTTATTAGAAGACATTATGAAGAAATAACAGCTAGTGTTGAAGAAAAAACTGAGCAGAGCTCAGGGAGACTCCCTTCACACGACGTGCGGTGAAAAATCTGAGGTCTTGGGCTTCTGAGAAGAAGGTTGAACAATTGTTACTTACCTGTAAACAGGTGGTTCTCCAGTATTGGTGTCTTTCATAGATTCACATGCTTGAATATCCCCCGTCGTCGGAGTGGGAGTCCCACAGTAAATAAAATAGCAATAATATACTATATATATATATATATGTAACAACATAAAACCTGAAATATGTAATAGAAAAAAGGCATAACAAGCCTACACATATTTCTACATAGGAATGCATGGAAAAGGAAAAAACCATTTGCAGTCTATCATTGTCATTATGTTGGTCCAAACCACAGCCAATCAGGCGCCAGCAACCCTCTAGAACCTTCTCCTCAGAGCTCAGCACCTCAGATTTTCGTAGCACAAGAGTGACCACAGAGACTATGAGGAGAAAAGAGCCTCTGAGGGGAGGAGGGTGGGTCGCATGTGAATCTATGAAAGACACCAATACTGGAGAACCACCTGTTTACAGGTAAGTAAAAATTGTTCTTCTCCAGTATTAGGGTGTCTTTCATAGATTCACATGCTTGAATATAGAATAGAAAGCAGTACAGTAACAAGGTAAACCATAATGGAGGAGGGAAGACAGAGGCTCACCTTATTGAAAAAGATAGCGAAGCCTAGCCTGTCCCACTGCAGTGTCTGCTTTGTTAATGGCACACAGGCAGTAGTATTTCGTAAACGTGTGCCTGCATGACCACATGGCTGCTCTGCAGATCTGTTGCAGCGGCACACCGGCAAACAGGGCAGTTGAAGACGATATCGCCTTGGTAGGATGGGTCCTCACTGAAGACTGTAGAGGCTTGCCTGCCTGTTGATGGCAGAAAGCAATGGGCGAGGAAACCCCACGAGCAATAGTAGGATGGGAACTGGACGCCCTTAGTGGAAACGTCCATAAGCTATGAAGATGACAAATGTCAGCAGCTGCATAAATCCATCTAGCTATGGTGCCTTTAGACTCTGCTTGTCTTTGCCGTATATATCCATAGGCAATAAACAGTCGATCGGATTTGAGAATGACAGAGGTCCTTTGCAAATAGAATTTTAAAACATCTTCTGATGCCAAGGGTAAGTAATGCCCTTTCCGCAGGGGATTGGGGATTAGGAAAAAACTTCTTTAAGATAACTAGTTCATTCAGGTGAAAATCCGAAGGCACCTTAGGCATAAACCTTGGGTTTGTACGTAGCACCACAGAATTGGACGTGAATTGTAAGAAAGGTGAATTGACAGTGAGAGCTTGAACATCACAGACTCTTCAGATGAAGTTAATGCTAGCAAAGAGAAAAAACGTTGCATGTTAGGAAACTGAAATACATCCTGAAAATTGGCTCAAATGGGTGACGCATGAGCTGCGCTAATACTACATTAAAATGCCATGATGGAGGGGGACGACGTACAGGAGGAAACATTTTTAGTTCCTTAAAGAACTGTTGTATTCTTGAAGAATAAAGAGAGATGGACCCATCCTGACGTTACCTTGAAATGGCTGCCAAAAAGACCTTCAACCTTGTATGAGATAAGCCTGATCTTGCCAGGTGCAAGAAAAAAAAGGTAATATCTAGTCGGCGTTGCATGAAATGGGTGAACCCCAGCAGATTAACACCAA
The DNA here is from genome assembly GCF_964263255.1 of Lissotriton vulgaris. NCBI lineage: Eukaryota > Metazoa > Chordata > Amphibia > Caudata > Salamandridae > Lissotriton > Lissotriton vulgaris. The sequence goes on along the minus strand of NW_028250285.1, from coordinate 735,325 downwards.
ATGCAGATTTTTTTGATTTTTTTTTTAAAGACTGTATGTCTTTATTTTAGTAGGTGCTTTCGTGTAAGCCAGTACCACCTTACAATCCGCCGAGATAGTCAGATAAGCTAAGTCAAGGCGCTTCAGGAGCCAAGCTGCTAATTTTAGAGAAGCCGGATCGGATGGCAAATTTGACCATACTGAATGGAGAGGAGATTTGGTATTGGTCGAAACTGTATTGGATCGTACTCTGAGAGGACAAGAAGTTCGGTGAACCAGTATTGGCGAGGCCACCTGTGGGCGATGAGAATCAAACAACACGGCTCTTTTTTTTTTTTTTCTCCATCTTCCGGAGAACTCTCGGAACCAACGATATCGGAGGAAAAGACGTAAGCATATAATTGAGACCCGTTTATCGAAAAACGCCTTCCCCTGCGAGTCCTTGTGGGGATGCCAGCTTGCAAAGAAACAGGCATTTGCTGTTCTTTTTTGTCGCAAATAGGTCTAGATCGGGATGACCCCACAGCTGGAAGATTCGATCCGCCGTTGGCTGATGCAGTTCCTATTCGTGGTTGGACACCTGTTGACCTGTTGAGGGTGTCCGCCAGCACATTTGCAACTCCCGGCACATGAACAGCCAAGAGTTTGATCCTGTGCCATATTGCCCAAGCCCATATCTCCTGGGCGATCTGAGATAGAAGAACCGACCTCGTTCTTCCCTGTTTGTTTAAGTAATGCATACTTGAAGTATTGTCTGTGCGAACCAATACTATGGCCCCTTGAATGATAACACAAAAGGATTTGAGGGCTAAGAAGATGGCACCTAGCTCTAGCAGATTGATGTGCCAAGCCTTTTGTTGAGGGTTCCATTCCCTGCTGACCTTCAGCCCTTGAAGATATGCTCCCCAACCCTCAAGGGATGAGTCTGTGGTGATTGTGTAATTTGGCGCTTTTTGAAGGAAAAAACGCACACCCCTTCTACAAATTTCTTTCTTGGACCCACCAAACAAAAAGGCCTCTTGCATCCGAGGATTGATTTGAATGAGATCTTCGAATGAACTGGAGACCTGCAACCAACGTAGAAGAACCACCAAGTGGGAGATGCAGGCCAGTCGTTCGTGTGAGACAAACACCTTTGCTAGGTTTGTATTGATTGATGCTCCGAGAAACGTTGATATCGGAGCTAGTACTAGTTGGGACTTGTCATGATTTATTCAAAATCAGGTCTTGAAACAGTGAATGATAAGTCTGGGTGTGCTGGACTGCTTGTAAATAAGAGCGAGCCCTTATTATACAGTTGTATCAGTAATGATAAATTTAAATGCCTTGCAGACTTAGATAGGCTGCCACTGGTGCCAGCATTTACGTAAAGACACATGAAACGGACCTAAATCCAAGAGGTAGGACTTTAATTGAATAAGTTCTGTACCTATTGTAAAGCGTAGCCACTTCCTGTGCTTAAGAAGGATTGGCACATGAAAATAGACATCCTGGAGGTTGAGAGTAGTTATAAAGTCGTTCTGGCATAAGAACTTTAGGACTGTCTTGAGGGACCACATTTGTAAAGTTTGCGCAAAGATCAAAATCATGCGCTACTTCCCTCATTTGCTTGTTGATCAGGAGCTGAGAGTAAACCCTAACGCTGTTGGAGATTCGGAACCACTCCGACGGTCCCTGATTGTATCCATATAGACACTTGCGCAAACGACACCCGTAGAAGAGAAGGTGGAGGTCCCTTTAGAGGTGTAGAAAGAGGGAAATTTGACTAATTGGAATAAAAGTGAGATATTAGACCTCTGACGTTTTTGGAGGGAATAAAGGTGTGTTCCAGGTAATCCATTTTTCTAGAAGAGTTGCCTCGGCTGTACGATGATGTCAATGTAGGACCTGTTGGTACTGTGCCTATATGACTGCGTTTGATTTGCGTAACGCAGTTGGTTCTGATTGCAGGAGCCAATACTGGATGGAACTCCCTTGAAACAAAGGACGTGGAGCTACGTTCTCGGCACTACGAAAAGGCTGCGATTCTATATCCCAAAGGTGCGGGCAGTATTTGTGTCCTTTAAGATGGTCTGTTGTGCCTCATCAACATGCTGGCCAGAAGGGATCCTCAATCAATAGAACAAGTGAAGTATTGAAGTCTGAAAACTCCCTGCGAAAGGCGTAGCATTGAAGCAAAATTGTCTTTGCCAGACTGCCCCTACAGCGAGCTGTGGAAAAAAACCTGTACACGCAATGTCCGCTTCACAGTGCATCATTTCTGATGCACTTCTCTCTCTCTCTCTCCTGCAGGATCTTCAAAGCGTAAGGCTTGAAGGATTCTGGAATAAGTTCTACTAGCGTCAACATGTCAGAGCACATCTGGCGACATACCTGCCCAACTGGCTTGCAAGATAATCGCTGTGCCGCCGGAGTAATGACTGAGTCAGGGTAGGCTGAATAGTGGGGAGCTTCACATTTCTTGTAGAGGTGTGGAAAACAAACCGCCGGCACAGAGTTTGGCCTCTGTATGAGTCTAACACCTTCTTGCTAAATACAATCTATGATAGGAACTGAACGAACTTGTTTCTGTAGTTACCCCAGGGCGAGGGAAAAAAGGGAAAACGATTAGCCGCTCTCTTCATAAGGAGGGGAAACCTCCAATATTCACCGGAGGTGAATGCAATAGAACTCCAGTTATAAGAGAAGACGTAATCCCGCCATGGTACAGGCCGTATATTAAAAACAGACAAGGGAACCCTAAAGGTATGTTTGCAGGGACCTTGGGTAATTTACATATTTTACAGAACAGTGGTCCCTACTTATGAGCAGAATGAATTTCAAACAGATAATCACAACACCTAATAAGTGTAGTGTTTACTGTCCAGCCGGACAGAAAGCTTTTAATTAAGCGTATTAATTCAGAAATACACACAAAATGTAAGAACACACAATAACAAGTGGGCACAGCCGTGACCCACAACATAAAAGACAGAACAACGAAAGCAATGGCCAAAGGGCAAAGCTACAATAGGTCTGTGAACTTGTTTTCAGTTTTTACAGACATGAATTTTTAGAAAACCAAAACTTTGCATTTTAACAATATTTCTATGTCATATTGCATAAGTGGTTTGTTCTAAAAGTCGACGATGTTTCGATGCCTTAATATATTCTGGGCATCATCATCAGGACAAAGGAATAATCATTGTTGCCTTATCAATTGTTATCACTGAGCCTTTCTACATTACTGTACGTTTGATGATATTCAGAGTCAGTTAACTTAAGGATGGCACGTAACTCGTGGTGGTATCAAGGAGCGGTCTCGTTAAAGAACAGCTCAACAGAAGTTATGGTCTGCCCGGGGCATGGTTGCCCGTTTCGGGAAACTGGTGGCTCAATGGCGAGTGCAGCAGTCCGGTTGGTACAGGCCGTGGCAGCCTTGCTGTCAGAAATACATATTTCTGATCTGAAGAAAAAACATGCTCATACGGCTATGTGCTGCCCAAGAAGAATAATGGCAGGAGTAAAAAGCCATCATGTGGATGTAGCAGAAAGCTGCAGTCCACGAGATAAATCGTCTACCGAAAAACATTGTGCATAAAAGCCAACAGTGTGTGAAGCCAACTGTCAACGGACTCAACCGTCGACAAATCCAACAGTTGACAGGGTCATCCGTCAATGAAGCCAACTGGCGTCGAAGCTGAATTTAGACGGAGCTCACCGTCTACAGAGCTCACCGTCTACAGAGCTCCCCGTCTACAGAGCTCACCGTCTACAGAGCTCACCGTCTACAGAGCTCACCGTCTACAGAGCTCACCGTCTACAGAGCTCACCGTCCACAGAGCTCACCGTCCACAGAGCTCACCGTCCACAGAGCTCACCGTCCACAGAGCTCACCGTCCACAGAGCTCACCGTCCACAGAGCTCACCTTCTACGGAGCTCACCGTCTACGGAGCTCACCGTCTACGGAGCTCACCGTCTACGGAGCTCACCGTCTACGGAGCTCACCGTCTACGGAGCCCACCGTCTACGGAGCCCACCGTCTACGGAGCTCATCGTCTACGGAGCTCATCGTCTACAGAGCTCATCGTCTACGGAGCTCACCGTCTACGGAGCTCACCGTCTACGGAGCTCACCGTCTACGGAGCTCACCGTCTACGGAGCTCACCGTCTACGGAGCTCACCGTCTACGGAGCTCACCGTCTACGGAGCTCACCGTCTACGGAGCTCATCGTCTACGGAGCCCACCGTCTTCGGAGCCCACCGTCTACGGAGCCCACCGTCTACGGAGCCCACCGTCTACGGAGCCCACCGTCTACGGAGCTCATCGTCTACGGAGCTCATCGTCTACGGAGCTCACCGTCTGCGGAGCTCACCGTCTACAGAGCTCACCGTCGACGGAGCTCACCGTCGACGGAGCTCACCGTCGACGGAGCTCACTGTCGACGGAGCTCACCGTCGACGAGCCTACCGTCGACGAGCCTACAGTCGACGAGCCTACCGTCGACGAGGCCACCGTCGACGAGGCCACCGTCGACGAGGCCACCGTCGACGGGCCTACCGTCGACGAACCTACCGTCGACGAGGCCAACTGTCGAAGAAATTTACCATCGACCAAACACTCCCAGTGGTCTACGAGCCTGTAGACTACAAGAGGGCACTGTCATCATTGTCGTCGACGCATGCCTGGAGACGTTGTCAGAGGGTGCATTGACCGTATCGTCGACAAGCTGGCACATTTTCACGTAGAAAAGTGCGCAGAGTGAGTCTGGACGCCTGAGAGTAAATCTCGTGGGCGTAGATGTGGGAGGCAGACTCAAAGAAGGCCAGAGACCCCTTAATTGTGATGTTACTTCAGCTGGTGAAGTAGAGGAGAAGCATCACTAAAATCTTAATGTGCAGGACACACAAAAAAATCCTCCCACATCAGAAGGGGGGTACAGTCTAAGCACAAGAACAACCCCTTCTCCCCTTACCATGTCAGAGACCAGCAAAGTGTTGTCCATATACTGTTCATGAGGGTTCACAGGAAAAGGTCTCAGCTTCCCACAAGTGACACAGGGTCTGAAGGAAGACTTCATGTAAGAAGACATTACAAAACTGTGATATTAAGAAGAAAAATTGAAGAAAATTTGAAGAAAATTGAAGAAAACTGAGCAGAGCTCAGGGAGACTCCCTTCACACGACGTGCGGTAGAAAATCTGAGGTGCTGAGCTCTGAGGAGAAGGTTCTAGAGGGTTGCTGGCGCCTGATTGGCTGTGGTTTGGACCAACATAATGACAATGATAGACTGCAAATGGTTTTTTCCTTTTCCATGCATTCCTATGTAGAAATATGTGTAGGCTTGTTATGCCTTTTTTCTATTACATATTTCAGGTTTTATGTTGTTACATATATATATATATAGTATATTATTGCTATTTTATTTACCGTGGGACTCCCACTCCGACGATGGGGGATATTCAAGCATGTGAATCTATGAAAGACACCCTAATACTGGAGAACTAAAGGGAACTACAGCCTGATTGGCTGGAATTTGGACCAAAACATAATGACACCGATATGTTACCAAGTTGAGTCTTCTCCCTTAGGCTTTCTATGGGCCTATTCAGTTCTATGGTACTTTTGAGTTTACTGTATTTTATATATATATGTATATGTATTTTTATAATTATAATAATTTTACTTATATATGCATATATTACTGCTATTTTATGTACCGTGGGACTCCCACTTCGACGACGGGGAATATTCAAGCATGTGAATCTATGAAAGACACCCCTAATACTGGAGAAATATAATTCAAAGATGTAATACCTTCGTATAGATATATCCAACAATGTGTCACTGTTGAATTGATCATAACTAGCACAGAAGAGAAGTTATAGAAAATTCTCTTCTGTAAGTCAAAATCCAGCCTTTTAGTGGTCTGTGCTGATTGGTCAGCCTTAACAGGCTTAGCCAGGCTGCCTTGATTAGGTGATGTTGCCTCGCTGGAGCAGAGGTTATCAGATGGAGAGAGCTCTGAAGCCGAGGAGGAAGGGTCATGCAGAGGGGACAGGATAAATCAAACAGAACACAAAGAGAGAGTAGATCAGTAGGAATGCCAGGAGTAGCAACCCCTACATCCTGTGCCCCAGCCAGATGGCAGGCTTAGGACAGGAATTTGGAGAGGTCAGGGGGAGTAGAGCTAATGGAAATGAGTCACGTTTTGGGCTGGCTTAGCCAGCACTCACTCCTCTGGAGAGAAATCATCCATGTTTGATTTTGGAAGTGCAGTGCTTTGGGGGACAAGAAGATGCCACACTTTGGAGGAAGATGTCATGCTTTTGGGTGGCACCCAGCATCTCATTGGGCAGGGGTGGCACCCAGCATCTCATTGGGCAGAGGTGCCCCCATGCTTGTTGCCCACGAATACTGAATAAATATTTCAGAGTTGCATAGTTTCTCAGATCTGCTGCCTGAAACTACAAGGGGAAGAGGGACTGCGCTGCTGGAATCTGGATCTGCACCCAAAGGCCTGCACTCTGAATGACTGCGCCTGCTGCAGAATCCCATAAGAAAGCCCTGGGCACTGTGCCTTGCTTCACGAAGGATTAAGGAGTGGACTCCCTGCACGCTACAGGTTAACAGAGCCCACATGTATCATCTCCACCAAGAATTCCCATCCTGGAGTGCATTCAGTGGACTTTTAAGGATTTGGCCAGGTGCACTGTGAGGATTGTAGTCAGATATCCAAGGGACCATTTAGGAGATCCCAGACCTTTGGATTGGTTATTTGGACACTTGGAACCTAAAAGGAGACATTCAGGAAGCACCTCCTGAAGTTTGGTAAACTTTTGTGAAAAAGCGCCATAAGGTGACTGACCGGACATCGAAGGTCAAGCCGACTACCTACAACCGCAACCCGACCAAGATTTCAGGTTCGTCCTGCTGAAAGCTCTGGAGCTCCAAACTTCCAGGATTTGACCAGGGGCTCGCAGAAAGTCAAGCCAGCGATCCCTCACAGAATCAGGCCCGCTGTGGGAGAAGTTAGGGGGGTGGGGGCATCGAGCGTTGTCAGAAGAAAAAGCTCCAAAAGTTTGTTAGTGTGAAGGTAAACTTTTGGAACTGGCCTCCTGCTTAGGGTATCCGACCAGGGCTCCATCACGGTCGGCCTCAAACGTTGCCTTTGTCCCAGTCAAGCGTGACCAGATGTCCCAGAGTGGCACTATATGTTTTTAAGCACTATAAAGTGGTTAATCTTTAAAAATTCATGTCTCCGCTCCCTACATTGGAATTTCGTTGTTTTGGTGTCTATTTGTACATAAAAATATGTTCTAATTTCATTAATTGGTGTGGGATTTTTAATGTGTGTTGTGCATAAGATATTTGATCTATTGGAGTTTCAAAATGCTTTACACTCCAGTCTCCTAAGTTAGGCCAACCTGCTCGTTGTCAGATACCAAGGGCTGTGGAAAGGGCTAATTTACTGAGACCTTTACTGGACCCTTTTCCCTGTTAGTGTCCTTATTACTAATGGTAGTTGCATACTTACCCCTACAAATAACCCACTTTCCAACACCCAACCAATGCTGTCATCGCTTGATAGGATGGAAAGCCATTGGCTAAGAGGGAAGCCCAGCAGAGGTCAAAATATAAGGCTATTACTGACGGAGAGAGACAGGGAGCACACAATAGCTGCTTGCCTGATTGCTTACTGCAATACACACCACCTACAAACTAATCGATATGCCGCAACCTCGAACTAAGGAGTCCACAGGTGTAAGGACGCATTGCACCACACTACTGCTGCTGGCACTTCAGTGTGATGCACAATTGTTGTTTTTTATTTCAGTTTAAGAAGGTCCCTGAGAGTAAAACAATGTACATCCCCTTCCATTGTGTTTGTCATATAGCTCACAATGTAAACCACATGCTATTGTCTTTGTCACAGGGTACACGAATACGAAATCCATTCCTATTGAACAATGTAAAACTCTTTACAATTGCATTTATTAGAAAGTTCACAGTGTAAACAACTTCTTATTCAATTTGTCAAAGAGTTCCAGATCAGAAACCTTTTCAATTGTGTTTGTCATTGGGGTGCACCATGTACAGCCCCTTCCTACTGTCTTACACAAGGGGCCAGTGTTAACAACTATCATTTATTAGCAATGAAACTACTTGACAGGCAGGCTAACACAACTGCTGCCCAATCATGCCCAATCAAATGCCCACAATGAAGGCCAACAAAGAGGGAGTGTCAAAGATCTGGGGCCTTCTTACTATTGTACTCCAATGGAGCTCTAAGTAAACCACTGTTGCACTTGTCTCTCAGGCTAATGAGGCAGAGAGATCTAAACTGTACTCAAGGTGCTGCAGATTATAAACTCACACCTCTGTAACGCACCCAACAACACACTAAATCAAAGTATAGTCGGTGTCCTACATTTTAAAAAGAACTTTAATTCGCATACAACCAAGCACTAGAGCTAAAACTACATTTGTATACTATGAAAAAAACACTCATCTAACCCATCCTGAGTTAGAGATTTGTGTTAGAAGGTCTCTCGGTGTTCAACAACCCGAAGGTCCTTGCTTTGGTGTTTGTTAATAAATCCACAATTCTTAGACTTGGCCCTTTTTGCAGGGTTATCCCTGAACATTTTGCCTTCCTCCTGTTATTTTTTCTGACTTGGTGTTGGTGGTTTTAGGACGTTAGGCACTTTATCACTGCTGTCCAGTGTAAAGTGCAAGTGCTCTCTATGGTCAAATGTGGTAAGATTGGTATACACCTGTTTGGCGTATTTAATTTACCTATCAGTCCCTTGTAAAGTGGTATCTCATTTACCCAGGAGCAGTAAATTAAATGCTCCTGGTGGGCTAGCAGCGCTGATTGCAACCCCTACCAAAGTAGCCTTTCAAACCTGTCTTAGGCCTCTGCCATTAAAGGGCCTGCACATGCGTTTTACTGCTGCTGTGACGTGGCACAATGTGGGTGCCACGTTTGTGACTCCCCTTTTACTACATATCAGTCACCCCTAAGGTAGGCCCTAGCTAGCCCTATGGGCAGGGTGCGCTGTAGGTAAAAGTAGGACATGTGCCTTAACTGTGTGGCACGTCTTGGTAGTGATAAACAGCCATTTTGGTTTCTCACTACTGTGAGGCTGCCTGCTCATAGGAATGCATTGGGGATTCCCTGATAAGGGATTCAGTGGTAATTCCTGATATGAGAGGAGTAGCATGATCAAGTTTGGTATGTTTAGTGGTAATAAATGCTGTGTAATGGTGTTCGCAGATTTATTATCACTATTTTAGAAATGCTACTTTTACAAGTGGGCATTTCTGTGGGCTATATGTCTTTGAGCCTGCCTGTTGTGTACTGCATGTCTGGCTATGGAGTGACAGGGGCTGGGGAGGTGCAGTGGCTTCAGAGGGGCTGGGCGAGTTAGCACTAGTCTGAATAGGCCCATCTGTATTTGGAGTGGTGGGAGGAGTAGCACCTGGGCCTGCCTCACACAATGCTGGCTCTGCCCCCCCATGGTGTGTCTGGGGCCAGAGACTACACTAACAATGAGGGTGTTTGTGCACTGTAAACGGATGTATGGAAGTACCCCCCAGAACTGGTTTGGACCGGGTACTGAGCCCTGTGCCAGGGGGAGAACAAAAGACAAGTGCAATATAAGTATTGGGGCTGTGACCCCATGGGAGGGGTTGGTGCTTACTTAGAGCTTTGTTGCTGAGGACTGCTGGCAAAAAGGAACAGCCATGGGACCCAGCTGCTGTCTCCTGGGGGTCCCTACAAGCTGGCCTGCCAGTGTCCAGCTCTGCCCCTCTGGACCATGGGAATTGGGGGCGCTGCAGGAATCCAAGGTGTCGAGCCCCTGGCTTGGGCTCAACCTGCAGCAGCGCTGGTGAAGCGCTTTATGCTCTCTGCTTCTGTTACTGGGGCAGAACCTGCTGTGAGAGCGCTAGGAGTCCGAGTACGCCAGGAGGGGGGCTCACTAGGTGCCGCACGAGAGGAGCGTTAGTTGGCCCAGCGCTGACCTCTCCTCCATGGCCAAAAGGTTGGTCCTGCAGCTGGGGCTCTGCTACAAGGACCCGGGCTGCGAGAAGGGAGCAAGTGGCGAGGAATTCCGGCCAGGGATTACCCCCACGACGTCAAGATCGAGAGAACGGGAGGTGAGGCCGTTCGTCAGCGGGAAGGCACTGTGCTGTTGTGAGGCACCACCAAAGATGCCTGGATGTGGGCGGGGTTCCCAGAAGGAAGGTGAGAGCCCGCATGCTGCCTAAGCCTGGTTACGGAGGAACCAGCCACCACAATAAGCAAGTCAGGCAGCAGCTGCCTGACTTGTAGTGGAGTTTTACCCCAGACGAGGAAACCAGGTAGGAGCTGTACCTGGAGGTGGGCGGGCTCCTGGGATCGAGAGAGGGGGGGTCCCAGTCCCACCAGTGAAGAGGAAGAGATGCATGGCAGCAGTGCTGTGGCCTTCGTGAAGCCACACATCAGCTTCCTGGGGCCCGACTCGCCAGAGTGAGGGTGAGTCCGGCCATTGGGGGAAACTGCCAATGCAGGAGGGACCGAGTGAGGTCTTCCCGCCCTCTAAGGCATTTCCCTACCTATTGGTAGCAGGGCCGGCCCCCCGTGCATTACGGGCCTGATTTCTGCTGCATCATCAGCTAGGAGGTCAGTTTGGAGGCCTTGCGGCGAGTTTGGCTGACACAGCACACTATTGGTGTTTATCTGTGTGCACAGCTGCGCCACCAGATTGCGGGCAGCTGCAACGACGGGGGCATTTCTTTTTTTGGCATAGGAAAAACAAGGGTGAGTTGCACCCTTGCCCCTATTAGAGTACGGGCCGGTGGAAGCCACATACTCATAGAGCCCCTGACCCTTGTGGACAGAGGACATTGCAGGGAAGCCCAAGACGGGCCCTTAGTGTTACTAGGGTGCTCTGCTGAATTAAGATTTAGGCCTAGTGTGATTTATGCCTGAGGTGGTTTATGCCCAATGTGATTCATGCATAATGTGGTTATGCTAAGTGCCATTGCCAGTAATTACTGGTTACTTTTCTAACTGTGCATTCTGATGGTTATGACAGTGGCCCGATTGGCCCTGTAATGTATATAATCCCCTGTAAAGTTATACATAGTGCCAGGTGGCACAGTGTACCTATGTGATTACGTTCTAATGTGTTTATGAGTAATAGAAAGGCTATATTTTTATATAACCTCGTGAGGAGTTTTTTTTTGGTGTGCCTAGTGTGTTGCTGCTGTGTGTGTGTGTTGCGCAAACGCTTTACACATTGCCTTTGGGATAAGCCCGACTGCTCATGCCAAACTACCAAGGGGGTGAGCAGGGGTTACCTTTAGCGTGTAACTCCCTTGCCCTGACTAGAGTGGTGATTTGTGCCTGGCTTAGGCGCTTGCCCTTACAAACCAGAAATCCCATTTCTAACAACAATGCAAAACCCCATACTACTGTATTTCCTCTCAGAGAGTTAGCAACATAATACTCCTTGTATTTTATTTGCCAGAGGGTTCACAGTGTCAACTCCCTTAATACTGTATTTGGCATGGGGTTACATCAAGCAGAGCCCCTTTCTGCTGCATTTGTAAAGAGGTTTGTGCTAACAATGTCTCTATCCGTTATGAGCAATGGAACTACTTCATACAGGTAACATCACTACTATCCAATTACATGTAAATAAAGAAGATCAACAAAGTGGTGAAACCAAAGCTCCTCTCTTGGGACCCTATCTCAATACTGATTTTAAATTCAGTTTTGTGATTATATGACTTAGGGCAATAATCGAAGCTGTCTTTAGCCCAAAAAAGTCACACAAAAAGGTGAATCTCAGAGATGGCCTGTATCTAAGATTGAGTAGTAGCCATTTCAGACATCCTGTATTGTTCTCAGGAATATGCGCCGTCCCAAAGACAGGAGTGAAATTCTGGATCTGGTCAGGTGTGGCCCAACTGAGAAACAGGTTGCAGACAAATGCCCATTTATGCAGTGATTGAAAACGCGCACACAAAAAAAGCTCTTAAAGCCGCTGTTGACTACTGGAAGCTTACCTAGGAAATCATTGATGAACAGCAGCAGTTATATCTTCGACACAATGTATTTGTCTCATAAAGAGTACTGTATGATCGGATATGTCATGAATAACGGAATCCAAGGATACAGGGCAGAGCTGTTATCCAAGCACATGGACATGGTATATTAACTAGGTCTAGAAGTTACAGAGTTGTTCATATGTCTACTAGTGTTCGAAAAGGTCCTGACTTAAGCAGTGCAGAAAATTGAGCACACGTTAAGAATGCACTCAAGAACATCCGATGTTCCCCCTTCTATAATAGGTAAGTGGGTAATTACCAATATAAACGGAAGCTCATACACATCATAGACCTCTGCCAAGCATCTTTCGGAACAAGCTGTCATCGTCTTGGTCTTGTGCATGATCCGCTTCCTAAAATATGCACAAGAGTGAGCAATGTTTTGCCCAACTGCAGAAATAACCTTGTGTTTGGGCATTGGTTTTGTATGTAGTACATTGGCGATTGGTAGAACACTATGAGTTTGATCTCTGACTGATTAACAGACCACCACTTTGATTGATTCTATGATTTTGCATTCATGGATACTGGATAGTTGCTTCTGTTTAAGGTATGGTGAGCATCTACACCTTTCTGGTTTTGGTGTTGGTTGTTTAGTACATTATTGAAAGACTAAGGGCCCTAATTTTAATTTGCAGGATATCAGTCAGTCAGCACTATCCTGATGAGACCAGTGATTTGGTTCCATTTGGATCAAAACGACAACATATTTTTGCTATCCCCCCCCCCCATTCCCCTACCCCCACACACCTGAGTGCATGTGAGCATGGACTTCCTGTTTGCTTTTTCCATTTTTAATTTCTTGCCATCTACCATCCTTTTCTTTTCTTTTTTACCATTACCCTGCTTACCATCCTGTTCTGTTGTGAGCCCATGCATCGTCTTTGGTACGGCCCTTTCTTGGCCTCCGAGGACCCCTGCTCTGTGGGACTACCACATGGTATGTCTCTAATGCTATGCTTAATTTTGTGTTTCGTATTCCGTACTGAATGAATGTTTCATCTATTGTGCCTTATGTTCCCAGCCCCCTTTCTTTATGCCTTGTTTTGATCATTCAATTAAAAAAAGTCAACATATCTGCTGGGTTATATTCAAGATATTGATACATTCATATTGCTGTTCAAATTCACTGTGGATACCTCATGTTATTCAGATGTATATATGTAAGTATGTTATTTAGCACAGAACACTTCCTGCACCTTGCACCGTCTGCGCTGATTTTGGAATTCATGATGTCAAGATGCTGTGAAAATAATACATCTCATGGGCATTATACTTTGGGTCTACCTCCAAAGTAAGCAAAAATTCAAAACTAAAGTATAGTTTAGCAAGAGGACTGAAATAGAGTCTGCCTCAATAGAATGTGCAAAAAGCTCTAAGTATAAATCAATGTCATATTAGTGGAAAGTCTTCACACTAAGAAAGGGAGAAACGTTTAAGTGTAAAGTGAGTAAACAGACTAGCATAGAGTCTGACCCCTGAGAAGTAAGCCAAAAGACTGGCATATTTCTCAAAACAAGGCGTTTAATAGGGTTTTAGGCAGAAAAGCCACACAGTTGACATGATTTAAAATGACATAATAGGACCGGATTAACAAAGATACATGTGGATTAAACAATGACTGTTCAAATACACAAGATACATCAAATAAAATTCATCTAGTAAACACATACTTTGCTGCATATTAATAAACAAAACACGAATAAACAAGCATTTGCAATGCAATAGGTCTCGTATTAGCAAAGTTTGAGCTATTGGTATTGTAAATGACAAATTTGTTATTTATGTGTTGGTTTTGAAAATATCGAAATTAATAGCTTTGTCATTTACAATGCCAATAGTTTTAACTTTCGCAAATGTGACACCTATAGCATTTGTAATGCAATACGTGTTGTATTTATGTGACTTAGATGTATTGATATTACAAATAACAATGGCTTTTATTTTTTTTAATTATTAATACTTAAAAGTTATTGTAATATATAATGGCAATAGCTTAAGTTTTTGTAAATAACTTTTTTGAAGATTATGTTCAATGTATTTTATTGTGACGAAAATACAAGAACAGAAGTGAAATATTAACATCTTTTTGTGACATTTGTAATAAAGCTTGAAACATTGAGAGAACATATTTGTACCAGTTGTTGTTGAATGGTTGTACAGATTGATGCTGTGCTGGCGCTGAGTGATGTTGTGGTGGCGACGAGTGATGCTGTAGCATTCAGTGGTGCTGTGGTAGAGCATCGTGATGTTGTGGTGCCCCTGAGTGATGCTGTGGTGGTGCTGAGTGATGCTGTGGTGATGCGATAGATAGAGTGAGGGCGATAGAAAGATAGAGGGAGGGCGATAAATAGATAGAGGGAGGGAGATAGATAGACAGATAGATAGATAGATAGATAGATAGATAGATAGATAGATAGATAGATAGATAGATAGATAGATAGATAGATAGATAGATAGATAGATAGATAGAGTGAGGGCGATAGAGTTAGGGCGATAGAAATAGATAGATAGATAGATAGATAAATAGATAGATAGATAGATAGATAGATAGATAGATAGATAGATAGATAGATAGATAGATAGATAGAGTGAGGGCAATAGATACATAGAGTGAGGGCGATAGATACATAGAGTGAGGGCGATAGATAGTTCGATAGATACACAGAGTGAGGGCGATAGATAGTTCGATAGATAGATAGAGTGAGGGCGATAGATAGATAGATAGAGTGAGGGCGTGCACTGACAACTGGTGGTGTGTGTCTGGTGAAAGCGTGTATTGGCGGCTCGTGGTGTGTGTACCTTTTGAAAGCGTGCACTGACGGCTGGTGGTGTTTGCCTGGTGAAAGCGTGCACCGACGTTTGGTGGTGTGTTTGTGGCTGGTGAAAGCGTGCACTGACGTCTGGTGGTGTGTGTGAAAATGGTGAAATTGTGCACTGACGGCTGGTGGTGTGTGTAGGCCTGTTGAAAGCATGCAGTGACGGCTGGTGGTATGTGCGTGCCTGGTGAAAGTGTGCACTGATGGCTGATGGTGTGTGTGTGCCTGGTGAAAGTGTGTACTATGTCTGTTGGCGTGTGCCTGGTGGAAGCGTGCACTGACAGCTGGTGGTGTCTGTGTCCGGTGAAAGCGTGCACTGATGGCTGGTGGTGTTTGTGTGTGGTGAAAGCGTGTACTGATGAGCGATGGTGTCTGTGAGTGATGAAAGTGTGCACTGACTGTTTCGTTTTCAGTGTAGGTGTGTTTGTGTTTGTTGGGTTTATATGTGTGATTGTGTGTGTGGTTGTATGTGGTTGTGGGTGTGTGTGGTTGTGTTTAAGGTTGTATGTGTGGTTGTGTGTGTGGTTGTGTGTGTGGTTGTGTTTGTGTGGTTGTTTGTGTACGGTGTTGTGTGTGCGGTGTTGTGTGTGCGGTGTTGTGTGTGCGGTGTTGTGTGTGTGTGGTGTTGTGTGTGTGGTTTTGTGTGTGGTTGTGTGTGTGGTTGCACTGTAAGGCATTCACGAGCGTGGCAGTGCTAGAGTTCACACCTTTCAGTGAGAGGCTTTGGGGTAGAGGTGTGCCAGAAAAAAACTGATTAACGCCTGATTGCAGCATAATGTGTACTAAAATAGATCAGCCTAACAAAAGTGTGTAAAAGACAATACATAAAAAAATAGCTGTCTAACAATTAGGCGGGTCGGATGGTGGTGTGTCTGCCTGCTAGAAGCGTTCACTGATGGCTGGTGGTGTGTATGCCTGGTGGAAGCGTGCACTGACAAACGGTGGTGTGTGTGCCTGGTGGAAGCATGCAAATATAGCTGGTGTTGAGTATGCCTTTGTGAAAGTGCGCACTGACAGCTGGAGGAGTGTGCCAGTTAAATCGTGCTCTGGCAGCTGGCGGTGTATGTCTGCCTGGTGAAAGCGTGCACTGACAGCTGGTGGTGTGTGTCTGATGGAAGCGTGCACAGACAGCTAGTAGTGTGTGTGCATGATGGAAGCATGCAATGACTGGTGATGATGGCTGGGGGTGTGTGCGTCTAGAGGATTTGTGCACTAATGGCTAGTGGTGTGTGTGCCTGGTGGAAACATGCACTGATGGCTGGTGATGTGTGTGAATGTTGGAAGCGTGCACTGATGGCTGTTGGTGATTATGCCTGGGGTGGAAGCGTGCACTGACAGTGCACACTTTCACAAGGCACACACCACCAACCAACGGCCGGTGGTGTGTGCCTGGTGAAAGTGTGCACTGACGGCTGGTGGTATGTGTACCTGGTGGAAGCGTGCACTGATGGCTAGTGGTGTGTGTTTGGTGAAAGTGTGCACTGACGGCTGGTGGTGTGTATGCCTGGTAAAAATGTGCACTGATAGCTGGTTGTGTGTGTGCCTGGTGGAAGTGAGCACTGACGGCTGGTGGTGTATTGCTGGTGAAAGTGTGCACTGACGGCTGGTAATGTGTGTGCCAAAGAGAAAGTTTGAAAGTGTGCAACGAAAAAAACAAGGTGTTTAATGATAGGGAAACTCTGGACGAGAATGCTGTATTTCATCAAGGATCTATTAAAGAAGGCAGGACTGGGGTGAAGGAACCATGCCCCGAAAATACACTGCACATTCTGCTTCACGTTGTGCAAAAATACCAAAACATTAAATTTTTAGTAAAGAATTAAAAAAAAGATATAATATTTGACATTGTAACTGGAAGGAGTGTTCAACCTGGGTTAGAAAAGGTAATTTTCAAAACCACAGAGTTAACCAACTCCTTAAAAGCAAACCAGTTTCTGCAAGGGTAACTTTGCTTCATCTTTAGTTGCTTGGACTGAGCACAAAGATAACTCTTGAGGCGTCATGAAGCAACCAAGCCAAACATTACAGTTAAATAAACAATTTCCACATCACGTTTAAACATACAAGAAGAACACAAAAGAAAGAAAATTAAACCAAACAAAAAAAGCCAAAGTGTTCCATTGAACAATAAATGACAAACATTTGAAAACTGATGGGTCTCGATTTAGAAGGCAAGTGCAAAGCTGTTGTTTAAAAACATAAAAGAACAAGGGAGACTAAGAGGCAAATGGTGAGCATTTCGCGGCCGCTTTGATGTTCTCAGTGGCCGCGCGGCTCACTGAGAACATCAAAGAGGCTGCAAAATTGCTCCCAAAGCTGCAGGGGGACAGATCAATCAATCAATGACATTTATAGAGCGCACTACATACCCGTAGGGTCTCAAGGCGCTGGGGGTGGGGGGGGTGCCGCTACTGCTCGAACAGCCAGGTCTTCAGCTTCTTCCTGAAGGAGAGGTGGTCTTGGGTCAGGCGCAGGTCGGTCGGGAGGGAGTTCCAGGTCTTGGCGGCCAGGTAGGAGAAGGACCTTCCTCCTGTAGTCGCTCTTCGGATGCGGGG